>NC_090647.1:53458558-54066766 GCF_040937935.1 Hyperolius riggenbachi
GCGGCAGCCTCCGGCGGTGTTGGACGAGCTGAGCTCGTCCATACCGCCCAGGTGGTTAACATAGCATACACATTTCTATACCCCTCAAAATAAGACATCCCTGAAACTAAGCCCAGGCACAACTTTTGGAGGAAAGATGAATATAAGTTAGTGTCTTATTTTCGGGGTAACACGGGAACGGATCTCGAAAAACACCCAGAAGTCAACATGACACGTCCCACAAAGAGGCAGAAGTAGATATGCGGTGGAGGAATTCAGAGTATTTCCCTCCGAAATGTAATATTTGTGGGTTGGGACCGGCTCCAGGATAAAGACATCTGTGTTTTTATATCGTCAAAGCAAATCCAGATTAATCTGAAGCACAGCTTTCGCCGAGTCCCCAACTAAACTTATCATCGCTTGTCTCTGCTCGCCGCCCGTGATGACCGCGATGTGTGAATTATGTAAATTATACTCGTCCTGGAATCTGGAATTCGTGAGAAATATGGAAGATGTTCATTTGTTTTATGAATCATCATCCACGTTAAAGTGGACCTGAACTTTGGCACAGGACAGAAGGAAAAACACAGAAAAATGTACCCTGTGTGTATTTAGCCTGTTTAAATACCCCTTATCTGTGACTAATCACCAGTGTAATTCGATCTCTCAGCTGTGTCAGCTGACTGCCTCGGCAGAGCAGCTAATTTGTAAACATAGCATATTAACCCTATGTTTGCTTCCGTTGAAGCAGGAAGTAGACACACTGCAGAATTATTGCAGGATTTGTATCGGCTGAAACAAAGAAATGTTTTTATTTAAAGGACCACTGTCATGAAAATCTTAAAACTTTAACTATATGTAAACATATACAGATAAGAAGTATGTTTCTTCCAGAGTAAAGTGAGCCATAAATTACGTCTCTCCTATGTTACTGTCACTAACAATAAGTAGTAGAAATCTGACAGAACTGAAGAGTTTTGGACTAGCCCATCTCCTCATGGGGGATTCTCAGGGTTTTCTTTATTTTCAAAAGCACTTAGTGCATGGCAGTTGCTCTATCCAACTGCCAAAAAATTGCTCAGCGAGCAGGGAGGCTGGCCAGCATCTTTTTATAAATCTTATAAGATTTATAAGAATAAGAGCCTTGCTGAGAACCCCCTATGGAGAGATGGACTAGCCCAAAACCTGTCAGTAATGTCAGATTTCTACTACCTACTGTAAGTGACAGCAGTATAGGAGAGAAGTAATTTATTGCTCATTTTACTCAGGAAAAAAATGTGCTTCTTATTTGTATGTGTTTTCGTCTACTTTTTAAGATTGTCACGACCAGATGCCTGGCTCTTCTACTGACCACATATGCTATTGCTCCGTTGTTCTTGCCTGATGAAGCGGGATCAAACCGGCGAAACGCGTTGCATATTTGGAGTTCATAAATAAAATATATTGACTATCTTTACTACAGTTGTTGTGTGTCTACTTAGAGGAGGTAAGTCCACCACTACCTCCTCTATTTACCAAGAGTTTGTTTTTTTAAGCTCATTTAGCTTCCTTTTATCCTTTTGGCGCCTCTGTTCTTGTGCTTATTAACGAGGGGATCTCAGCAGTGGAACGGCATGTAGGAGGATCCAGAGGCTTCCTTTTCATGATGCACAAAACCACACTGAGCACTTTTTTCTACCTTCAGGGACTCTTTAACCCTTTAGCAGCCAATTTTATTCAGAGGCTTGCAAGTGCTACAGGTAAATTTATTTTATCACCTTTTTTTTCTATTTCTTCTTTGTAACATTTCCTAGCTTTTAATTAGTACCGCTGTCACTTGTATTTATGGCCACTGGGAGGCCGCGTGAGACCATAACAGAGGACTTCTGCTTTCAGTTTCTATACATTTCTGCTAGCAGAGAGACATCAAAGCTTTTCAAGAATATACAGCACAAGGAGTTCTGTCGACAGAAGTGCACTTACTGTATCTCAAATGAGATAACTGTTGAAGCTGCTAATAAGCTAATGCATCGTGGATGATTCAGATGAACTGGTCAGAGATTTTTGTTATCCTCACCTTCCTCAATATGCCCCCCCAAATGGCCATGATTGAATCATGGGCTTGCACAGGGTATACTCGCGGCGTGATTGTAGGCTGTTAGATTTTCACTACGGTCTACAGAGTTACGTTTCCTTGCTTCTAATAAGTACCGCTGTAATGTGTATTTATGACCATTTGCCACTAGGGGCTAGTGTGAGACAGTAGCAGAGTTTCTGCTTTCAGTTTCTATATTTTCTACTACTGGAGAGAGATTAAAGCATTACAAGAATTTTCAGCACAAGTTCTGCTGACTGAATTCAAAAGCAGTGCACTTATCTCAAACAAGATAACTCTATTTGAGATGATGATTCAGATTAACTGGCCAAAGATTTTTATCTTTGCTTTTCTCAATATGCTCCCCTAGTGTACTGATTGAATTATGGGCTTGCACAGAGTATATTCTCACGGCGTGATTGAAGGTTGTTTGATTTTCACCACGGCCTGCAGAGTTACATATGAAAATATGATATTGTTATTTGTTAACACAGCAGTTCTTTGTTCATTATACTACAATAAAACTATGCAAAAAAGTGACAAGCTAATTAATTTCCGTTGCTGTTTGACTTTGTGTTCTTTTTATGCAGTGCTGTTGACATAGATTTGAGAGCTGAGGCTACACTGCCTATTATTAAAACATGGAAATTAACTTGGAACATAGAGCTGTCCCTGACAGCTCATTTTAATATGTATTTGCATACCCAGCTGTATGTACATATTTGTCTCGGGGATAATGGGAAACGCCGTGCTATAGTTTTGTAGAGGCTACCAGAGCTGCCTATTACTAATAGAACAGTGTGTTTGTTACTAGTGTGCCTTTATGGTTGTTTAGAGGTTTTTATTGCTGCACTGAACTCAATCTGTTACGTCATTCATTCATCTGATTTTTATAAATATTCCTGCACTACAGGGCTGAAGGTGAAGTGTGTGATAAACACTAGTTGTAGTAGAGTCCCGGTTGTCCATAACTTAACTAACCAGCAGTCTCAGTCAACCAGCAGAAATCGCCGGCGGTGCTCACTGTAGTGAAGGACAACTTCTTAGGCTGTTTGTCGGCTCTGCTGTACTTCAAGGATATCAGAGCTGAAATAAGCTAGAGAAACGGGGGGAGCAGTCATGTACTGTGACCTAACCTCATGCCTATAGCTTCCCCCCCATTCTCTCTTCTACCCCTGCTATCTACCTAAATGCCCCTCTAGCAGCCTCTGCTGGGTCGATGGACTCGGACACTAGTGCGCAGGCATTGGCCGGGCTGTGCACGTCCTGCAGCACGTCCGTGGTCAGGAGCGCACTGGTCATGTGTATGACGTAATGTGCATGACACAGTAAAGTCATACATATGCCCAGAGCGCTCCCAACCATGGACGCGCTGAAGAACGTGCCCGGCCAGTGCCTGCGCAGTAGTGTCTGACTCCAGCGACCAGGAAGAGGCTGCTACAGGGGCATTTAGGTAGATGGTGGGGGCAAAAAGGAGAACTGGGGAAGTGACACAGTATATGAGTATATGCCCGCTTCCCCCGTTTCTCTAGCTTATTTCAGGTCTAGTATCCTTTTAAAGTGTACCCGAGACCAGAAAAAATAATAAAAATATGATACATACCTATTACCTGGGGCTCCTTCCAGCCCCCTTCAGGCTGACCAGTCCCATGACATCTTCCAGCGTCGCCTGGATCTTCTGCTAGGTAGCCCAGTAATCCATCTAGTCAGCACAGATGCAATTCTGCAGTGTGTGCTCCCCCAGAACTCTCCTGGCAATGGCCGCGTGATAGCAGCCGGGGCCCGCAAAATGGAGGCCATTTTTACAGCACTTAGGAGTGGCAGACATAGTTACATAGTTATTTGGGTTGAAACAAGACATACGTCCATCGAGTTCAACCAGAGAACAAAGTACAACACCAGCCTGCTCCCTCACATATCCCTGTTGATCCAGAGGAAGGTGAAAAACCCTTACAAGGCATGGTCCAATTAGCCCCAAAAGGGAAAAAATTCCCTCCCAACTCCAGATGGCAATCAGATAAAATCCCTGGATCAACATGATTGGGCATTAACTAGTAATTATAGCCATGGATGTCTTTCATCACAAGGAAAGCATTTAAGCCCCCTTAAAGTGACTCTGAAGCAAAAAAATGTGCCATTTACAAACTACACTCCGTATTTTAAACTTTGGAGCAGAGCTAATGAACTTTCCTGCAGTAAAAATTGCGTATTTGGAGTTCATAAATAAAATATATTGATTGTCTTTACTACAGTCGTTGTGTGTCTACTTGGAGGAGGTAAGTCCACCACTACCTCCTCTATTTACCAAGAATTTGGTTTTTAAGCTCATTTAGCTTCCTTTTATCCTCTGGGCGCCTCTGTTCTCCTGCATAATATTGAGTCCACCCTGGGTGGAGGGTTGAACCCACTTTTTCTCATCTACAGAGAGCGACTTCTTATTCCTGAGTGGGGTCAGGAAAATCTCCCCACCTGCCTTTACAGTGGTTAACTAATGGTAACCCTGGTTTGTGAGCATTAATATTTACTCTATCTAGTAACCATTTACCAGTACATATTACACTATTGGGGCTCTTGGTGTTCCTTGTTTTTATACGTCACTTCCTGGTTAGTGGACATGTTTTCTGTTTGTAAACAACTGCCTAAAATTGGCGATTTAAAAGCCAGGATCGTGGGGCGGGAGCGGCGGAAACGGCAAAGAGGAATCCAGGAGATCACAGTGACTCGATTGGTATGTTTTTTATTGTACAAATTGGACAGTACAGATTCTCTTTAACCCCCAGAGACCCAAATATAGAAAAAAACGTAAAAAATTTTTTTCGGACGTTCACATGTTGTTATAGGAGGCTTGTGATCCCTAAATCAGTGTTTTTTTTTTTTATTTTGACATTTTAGTAACTTTTGGGGAGGATGTTGTAAAATTGCAACGCTGGGCCTGTAAGGTAGCAGAATTTCAATAGTGTCACTCTCTGTCTGAACACATGTAAGGAATAATTAAAAGTTTATTTGTACTTTACAGCTTATAAAGACCCACCTAAGTTTATGTATATACACAACAACAATAGTATAATAAAGAAAAAAGTAATTTTTATTATCAATTTAATACAAAAAATGAGTATCATATAAAAAAAATTGGACCCAGACTATGGGCTTGATTCACTAAACCATGAAAACACATAGCACAGCCTTTTTCACACCTTTTTTTGCGTTTTCGCACTAACGTGAATTTGTTTGTGTGTAAACGTTATTTTTTTGCGCTTAGCACTAAAATGCAAATTTTTCCCTGTGAAGCGCCCATTGACTTCTATCAGCGGTAATCAAGAAATTTTGTGTTTTTGCACAAAAAATTTCATGTTAGCCCAAATACGGGCAAAAACGGCCACGCTATGAAATAGCACTAGTGCAAAAATAGCACTTGTGCTATCTTCATAGCACGGTTTTGTGAATCGAGCCCTATATGTGCATGTTTTATTTGTTCATTTATTCAGTTATGGTAGTTCCAAAAACAGTTATTTTGCTCTGAAAAGCAGAGGCGAACATTGCACTTCCTGCAAAGTGTGTTGGTGTAGCCTTTTGCACAGTGTCGGCACCGTCCTCTATCGGCTTTGATGGGAAAATGTCCAATCATGTCCTTGCAAACTTCCTTTGGAGGGTGTGCATTTGGCTTTTTGGCTGTCATGGCAGCTGAAGAACCTCCATCATCTGTAAACTACCTCTTTTGGGAAGTCAAGGTGCCCCCCCTTGATGAAACTGTGCTTGTAGATGGTCGCCCTCGCTTTGACACTGACCCAGCCGTTCCGATCAGGATAAGAGAAGATGCCAACTGGGCCTGAAACATTCTCCTGTTTAGCATCTGTTTCTTTGGGATATCCAAAGCTTTGCAGTCCCTTTTGTACAGGAGCCAAGCATTGATCACAGCTAGGATAATGGTGTGCCAGAAGATGTAAAGGTACCAGCGGCAGGACTTCAGTGGAAACTTGTATTTTGCTGCAAATGAGTCTAACAAATCCACTCCGCCCATGAATTTGTTATAGGCAGCCACGATATAAGGCCTCTCAACTTCAACAAATCTTTTGGCAGTTTTGTCCCAGCGTTGAATCTTCTTCACTGGTTGTGGGCCAGCAAAGGAAGACACAAGTGTAACCTGTCTGTTGTCAAACCATTTCACAGCACAAATGTTGTGATTTGACTCCACTCTGACATCAAAGCTTCCTCTTCCCTTTTTCTTTAAGCTTTTCTCATCCTCAAGATTACAGTTTGGAAGGCGCACTTGTCTGGCTGTTCCTGTGTAATGAATTCCACAATCCAGCAGCCTAACTATCAATGGGATGCTGGTGAAAAAGTTGTCTGCGTAGATCTTGTAGTTGTGACTATGTGGAAGTGTGGAAGCAAGTTTCATCACAACATCCCCTGATAGTCCAAGTTCAGATCTTGCCCGTATTCCATTCACACTGCCTTGGTACACATCAAAATCACAAAGTATACCAGAGATTCCAGTCCTTGCCCACAGCTTGAACCCCCATGGGTTTGGCTTGCCACGCATGTACTGTTTGATGCTGCTGAATTTCCCCCTGAAAGGGATCATCATTTCATCAACAGAGTTATGTTCTTCAGGGACCACTTTTAGGCATTTCTCTCTGAAAGCATCAAGCCATGGTCTGAGTTTCCAGAGTTTGTCACTTTTTTGTTCCATCTCAGACACGGTTAGATTGTTCACAAAATGTAATGATGTCAACAGAGACTGGAATCTGTTTCGTGACATTACATCAGCGACAGGACTGTATCTTGTGTCTGCTTCCTAGTACATACGGACTCCAGGCATTTGGACAAGACCCATCTTCAGATACATGCCAATCATCTGCTCTATTTCCTTTGTGTTTGTGTTTATAGATGATCCTTTCTTCTGAAAACTGTACTGATTTGTGTTATCTGCCAGAGCGTTGATCATATCTTCTGTCACAAACTTCTGAAAGTACTCCAGTGGTGTGCAGAGGGAATGGACATCATTACTGACATCCTGACCAGAAAAATCAGTACTGGGAGAGATGAAATTCTTTTTCAGCCATCGATATCTGTCACGGGGCCCAGTCTTGGCATCAGGATGTTCTGCCTCTGTTGGGATGATTTGAACATCAGAAGTTAGGTGGTCATCGGGTAATTTATTTTCCTTGTCCACTTCACCGATAACTCCATATTCCTCTTCGTCACTTGAATCTGTGTCAAAGGGCATTTCCAAGTCACTGTCCCCATTCTGGATGGCCTCAATTACATCCTGCACACTATACATGATTTGGTTTTTCTTGGTTTCAGACATTCTGCAAGTTGAAAGAAAAGCTAAGTAACTACAAAGCAAATTAACTAATTATTCTAATGCAAAGATTCACATGTTCCTAAAACTTCACACTTTCCATTCCACAACTTCTATCAAGTAGACCTATTGTTCAATTAGGCATGCAAACACTTTAATCCTCACCTCCTAGAGATTTATAACCTTCTCAAGTTTAAAGTGCAGACAAAACCTTGCTATCACTTTGACCCACTGTTGTAAAATTACAACATAGAAAAAACCAGCTCTAAATCTCTTAAAATCAGTATATTCAATGATGTCATAAAATCTGCATGATCTACACATATTAATGATCACATAAAAAAATATTTCAAGCTTTTTACTTACTTTAGTCCTGATGTATCCCGTCCAAAACAACAAGATGATGTACTCCAAAGCAGGCAACAGGATTGTATGACTTCATGGCCAAATAAACAGACCTATTTACACATTCAACCATCCAATGGTGTTGCAGAACTGAACAATAGGTTCTATTAGTAATGTACATGAAGTTTTAAAAAGAAAAAAAATGGGGGAGGGTTTATTTTTGTAGCCTTGAATGTGATGTTGTAATATTACAACACTGGGTCTCTGGGGGTTAAACACAGATTTAGAATTTGCCATAACTACTTCCTGTGGCAATACATTCCACATTCTAATCGCATCATTTTTGTTTTCTTTAGAATTTACATTTTGAATATAGATGATCTAAAAAACAAACCCTCCTTCTGAAGTCTAAATTTTGTTTTTTTTTGTAAGATTGGGAGGATTTCTGTCACACACATTTAGGCCCCTTGGAGGTTGTGAAGCTGGTGGAACGGTACTGGAGGAGAATGCATATTGACTTGTATGCCTGGCGCAAGTTGTGGTTCCTTCCTCTGGGGGATTCCCTCGCTAAATATTTCAAGGTTATTCCAATTATATATGCAAAAGACTCCATTTTCACACATGCAGACTGCTTATTATTCCCAGGCAAGGACGTGTCATGAAACATTCAAGGTGCCCCACTTCCACCACCACTTGTCTCTTTTGGTGGAATTCAGATGAAGTTGTTTCTTGTCTTAATTGCAAGACGGATGCTGAGCTACAGAACTGGGAGTTAAAACCACAAACCGCAACCGCCAAATGATTTTCAGACCAGAGGACAACCAGCATGCAGTTGTTGTTGTTTATAGAGATCAACTTCTGACCCCAGCTGTTGTCGTACCCATTTTTTTTTTAAAGTTGTTACGTAATTGTTTTTGGTTTATCACATTTTCACTGCATTAGTAGGCAGTAGTAGTGTTTTTTTTTCTAAGGGCTCGATCACACCTAAGCGGGATTCCCGCTGAACGCAAACCGCTAGTCCTATTGTACCCTAAGCCAGTGCTCTCACTGCTGCGATCGCAGGCGTTTTGAGATTATCGCTAATCACAAACGCGTTACCTGCAGCAGTTTGCCGGCGATTCTGGAGCGATCGCGATTAGCATGTATAGAACCGCTAATCGTGATCGCTCCCAAAACGCTAATTTGTCCAGTGATTTTTTTTCCGTGGAAAAATCACCCGTTGAAACGCTAACGATAATCGCTAGCGTTTAGCGATTTTAGATGTGAACGGGGCCTAAAGGTAGTTTTCACACTGGAGTGGTGCAGTATTCTTACCCCACTGCATCCCAATTAAATTCTATGGGGGCATTCATACCGCCACGGTGTGGCGCGATGTGATCTTTTCACTGCATCCCAGACGCAAGGACAGATCTACATTACCGCGTGGCTCTGCGGCAGACCTGAAGCCGTGTAAGTCTATGCCGGCGCAGGGTGTTTAAAAAACGCGGTGACGTTGCAGCGTGCATGTGCGGAAGCGTATTTTTACAATATGCTTCCATGCACTTCCGTATTTTCTAAACCGGAAGTGTCTATCGATTGTGCTCACTTGCTGTTTTGAAAATGCACTCGTCACTTCCTGTCACTTTGACTGTCTGAATCGCAGTCGTTGTCGTGTCTGCTTGAGGGAGGTAAGACCACCACTTCCTCCTTCATTTTTGCCATTTGAGTTGGTTTTTAAGCTCATTTAATCTAATTTTATACTTTTGGTGCCTCTGTTCATTGTATACAGTCGTCACTTCCTGTTTGTCTGTCAACCAGAAGGTAATTACCGCATATTAACATGGTAATCCCCAAAGGCCTGTTTTTGGTGGTGCGGTGCGTACCGCACTGCTGCGGCCAATCTGTAGTCTGAAGCCGGCCTGAAGATGCCCATTAATGGTACAATTTTTAGTGAATGGTTGCATTTCCAATGAGATCATTCAGTTCAAAATATAAGATTGTACTTAAAGAGGAACTGTAACCAAGGATTGAACTTCATCTCAATCACAATCAGTAGCTGATCCCCCCCCCCCCCCCTTTATCCCCAAGAAATTTTACCTTTACTCAAATAGATAATCAGGGGGTCTGTATGGCTGATATTGTCGTAAAAACCCCTCCCACCGTGTGATGTCATGACCATGGTCCTGACAGTTTCCTCTCTGTGAACCTCTGTGAGCGGGCTGCTGGAGGATCGGGAGGTCGCGTGCTCTGCTCCGCTGCGGGGTGGGGATCGTCTGACCTGGGGAATCCGCCAGGGGAGCCGGAACACCGCTCTGGAGCCAGGGAAGCCGGGACACCGCACGCAGCGCCGCATCCATGCAGCACATGGTTTGCTCTCCTGCCGGGGACCAAACGGAGAGGGGCAGCGGCGGCTCCACAATGCCCTCGGTCGCCCAGGACTGTCGGGGGCTGCCGCCTGGGAAGAAGCCGCATTATGCCCCCGCCGCCAACACGTGCTCCCGCCGCCACCACTTGCCGACCAGGGCCGCCGCCGGAGACCTCCCCCAGTGACCTCCCCATCACAGGACTGCTGGGGTTGCCGGTCACCCTCCACCACGGGTCGCCCAGGGACCAGCAAGGACACATGGGTCACCCGCCACGTGCGGAGGAGGCCTGTCTGCAGCGGCTCCCCAGTCACCAGGACCACGACCAGGCTGCCACCGTGCTGATGGAGGGCCTGTGGCTGCTCCTCGCAGCCACAGAGAAGGTATGCTGCCCCTGGCCTGTCCACCTCTGCTGCCTAGCCAGGGTGCCCCCTTCCCGGCCTGATGTCCACCAATGGGGCCTAGCCGAGGTGCCCCCCGGCCTCATGTCCACCACTGCTGGGTGGCCCCAGGCCCCATGCCCACCACTGCTGCCCAGCAAAGGTGCCCTCTGGCACCACAGTCTCATGTCCACCACTGCTGGGTGGCCCCAGGCCCCACGTCCACCACTGCTGCCCCCTGGCACCACAGGGCCCCACTGGGTCTGCACCCTCATCACCCAGCCATGCGGACCCTGAAATTAGGAGCGATTCTCCTGGAGTAACCTGGCTCAAGTGATCCCTGCTGGCCGCCTCCATCACGATCCCCCCCAGCATCCTCTCTACTTTCCGCGGACAATCGGAGCACCTGTCTAGTTGGGAGCGCGTCGCTGTGTAGCGTCCAGTGCCGAAAATGGCAGCGCTCATATCCGCTCTCAGGCTGCTCCTCCAGTACCACTCTTTTTCTGTCCCGCTATCAGTGTATGTCTTGCTATGCTATGTGTGTATTACGTAAATTGTACGTGTATGCTGTAATGCTCTGTTTTTGCTTTGATTTTGCTTTTGTTTATACGTATGTACCTATGCTTAATTGTATACGACGCTCTGCTTAAATGTACGCACAAACTGTAATGTTGCCCTATGTATGCTTGTCCCACGTCCACGTATGTACCATGCTATTTTCTGTTTTCACCAACGACCCTGTATGCGCCAAAACCAATTCCGGGTACAATTCACCGTTGTACTTGGCGAAATAAATTCTGATTCTGATTCATTGTATTGTGGGAAATAACGCCTGTTTCTAACTGCCAAGCACATAGAACTGCCACAACATTATAGAATCCATCTTGCAATCCTAAACTAGTTGTGAATGATTCTATTTATGGAAAAAATCTCCAATGCTGGTCGACCATTTTTTTAAGGAAATGAATGATTAGATCCAGACTGGATTGTGTCCACTGGGTCCGCTGTCTTCACACAATATGATCTGAAAAATCTGATCAAAAATACAATCATTTGCTAAATATTGTATTCAGTGTTCTCCCCAGGCTCTTTTAGCCGGGTGCTGCACCCGGCTAGATTTGGTGACCACCCGGCTGTCATCGGCTCACCTCCTAACCTCCTCCTATGCTGTAAGCAGAGTTGCCCTGCATTTTCATCTCGACCCACCCGGCTACTTTTTCATGCCACCCGGCTGGAAAAAAATTCTGGGGAGAACACTGGTATTATTAAGGAGCACCTTAACACCAGACTGCTCAAAATACCACCTGATGCGCGCGGGATACATGCATAAGGGCCACAGACATTATGTTGTACTACATGGGTCACATTGCAGCGGCAAGCAGTGATTCAAGTTGTGATGACCGCTGAGGTGCAATTCTATATTTTAGGATGCGCACCACAACGGCTAAATGGTGAAAGGACTCCAAGGCTTGCTTCACACATAAATCTGTACATTTCTGGTCCAGTCTAGTCTTAGTTTAGTTTTGCATCAGTTTTCTATCATTTTAACTAACTGGATCGGAAATGTACACCTTTCATGTGTGAACCCCATAGCACCCATAACCCCATATCCTTAGGCTCGTTACACACTTGCCCAGTTGCAGATCGGATCCCGTTTCAAACGGTTCAGTTTTTCTAAACACTGATGCAAAACTGATCAGTTTTTCAAAATGTTGTCCTTTTGTAGCATACGTTTCCCGTCCATTTAAACGTATGTCCTTTCTTCATGTGTGTTTCTATTGGATAAGAGAGGATGTTGAGGGGAGGAGCAGGCAGTAGGCAATCTGTTTTTTGCCTGTGTTTTGTGTGCAACAGTTCTCTGTGTAGAGAGAGATCCATTTTGTGTAGCCTTTCACTACCCCTCCGTGTATCCGAGATCCTTGAAAAACCTGCAAATCCGGACTCTCGGTTCAGTTTTTCAAAGCGGACCCCCCCCAGATCGTCCACGGATCCGTATTTGAAGTGTGTGAAGAGGGCCGCTATTTTAAACATTGGTATCTGTGGCTCCGGTTTTGGTCGGGGCCTAAAAACAGTGCCGCAGATATGTTTCTTAAACAAGTGTGGAGCGACCCTTAGGTGTTCTGTCCTGTCAGTTTTTTACAGTTGGCATCAGTTTTGTATGTGTTTTTATGGCTGTGTTCACACATAAATCTGTCCATTTCCGGTCGAGTCCTGTCCTGTCAGTTTTGTATAATCTGTACATTTCCAGTCCGGTCTTGTCAGTTTTGTATAATCTGTACATTTCCAGTCCGGTCCTGTCAGTTTTGTATAATCTGTACATTTCCAGTCCAGTACTGTCAGTTTTGTATCATCTGTACATGTCCAGTCCTGTCAGTTTTGTATAATCTGTACATTTCCAGTCCAGTCCTGTCAGTTTTGTATCATCTGTACATTTCCAGTCCGTTCCTGTCAGTTTTGCATGTATTTCAATGGATGTGTTCACACAAGTGTGTACATTTCTGGTCCAGTCCTATCAGTTTTGTATGGGTTTCTATGAGTGTGTTCACACATAAAAAATTTACATTTCCGGTCCAGTCAGGTAAAACTGATAGAAAACTGATGCAAAACTGACTGGACAGGACCAGAAATGTACAGATTTATATGTGTGAACCAGACCTAAAGCTCATTTGTTAGTGTTTTCCTCTGACCAGGTAATCATTTCTAGTGTAGAGTGGAGAGTCAGGCCTGCAGTTCTGTAGCAGGCAGTTCTCTGGCCCGGTTCCAGCCGCCTTTACGTCGTGTAGCTGAGAAAGCTGACGTGATGTTTGATAGCACGGCACAAGCACTTCATGTTGACGTTGCCGGATTGTGTATTTTCAGCTCACTCCTTCAGTGAGGAACGTGACTGTTCCCTACGGCGGTGGAATAGACCAGGGCTTTTTTTTTTAACCTCTTCACTGATTGTACCACCTTTATCGCCTAAACATTTTCTAAGTACCACCAATGTGCCTGCACAGTAGATTGGGCTCCGCTGTTTCCGCCGAGTTGAGTGCTGCTACTGCGCATATGCGCACGCCAACCAGGAGATCTTTGGTGGGTCCCAGCGCTGGATCCCCTCTACTGAGGACAAAGGGGAAGTCTCTTTATGATCCAGAGGCTTCCCTCTCCCGAGTTAAGTACCCCCAGGTGCACGTTTTCTCTTACAGGTACACGTTAAGAAAAGTGTGTGTGTGTGTGTGTGTGTGTGTGTGGGGGGGGGGGGGGGGGGGGGGGTTGGGGGAGGGGCGGGGGTTGCAGGAAGTATTGGTGGGGAAAAGGGTTAAAATTAGATTGATAGCCTACAGATTGCATTAGTAGCGAGTGAGGGGGAGCTGAACTTTGTGGAGGACCAGGACAAGCAGCAGACAGGCAACTAAGTGGCAGGCAAACCTGACATGTACCACCTGGGCTACAGCAAAGTACCACTGGTGGTACGCGTACTACAAGTTAAAAAGCCCTGGAATAAGCAGAATAGTGCAGAGACTGTGCCCGCCTCCATTTCTCTCTTCAAATAGTAGGCCTGAAAGATGAATTGAATTTAAACCGAAATCACGATCACCAAGATCACAATTTCGGAATCGTCAAAGCGGCGAGTATCGAGATGTCATTTCCGCATGGGGGAAGTTTCAAAAAGCAGCTTCAAACTTCCCTAAAGTCCGGGCGTGAGCGGCCCGCAGCATTGGCCATGTTGGACATACCTACCACACGAGCCCAACACTGTCCGTCCTCTGTCGACATCTGCTGACTCTTGTGCACGGCATACTTCCTGCTTCCAGTAGGTCACATGACATACAGGAAGTATGCCGTGCATTAGAGCCTGCAGGCGGCAAAGTGAATAGACTGGCATTGCTGGAAGGTATGTCCAGCACTGCCGCAGCTTGGGGGAAGGGAGAGGGGCACAGGGCAGGCACAGAGAGACAAAAGGGGCACAAAGACACAAAGAGGGCAAGAAAGAGACCCAGAGGGGGCACAAAGAGAGAGGCGTACAGAGGAGGGGAACAATGCTTGATTTGAAGGAAATCGTGAATCAAAATCGTGAATTTGTACAGAAATCGCTCTACCCAATTTTTTCCTAAAATCGTTCCGGCCTATCACATAGTAACGGTTCATCCCTGCACTCGAAAGATGTAAATATGAATGTTTATTTTTTCTGTGAAGACTGTAGTAAAGCACTCCTGAAGGAGAGGAATATGAAGGCTGACATATTTATTTCCTTTTTAGCAATGCAGATTGCCTGGCTGCCCTGTTGATCCTTTGCCTCTGATACTTTTAGCCATAGCCCCCTGAACAAGCATGCAGCAGATCAGATGTTTCTGACTGAAGTCTGACTGGATTTGCCGCATGCTTGTTTCAGGTGTGTGATTCAGACACTACTCACCGGGATACCAGGCAACGGGTATTGCTTAAAAATAACTGGTATTTGTAGCCGCGGTTTGTACAGCGACCCATGCGTTGTCCACTATTTTCCCGCACCCAAATTTCCCTCGATGGGTGCCTATTGGGCGCACAAACGTCTGCGCTGCCCAATATTTTATGTATATAGCAATGAATGCAGCACAGATATGTCAGGTTTGCAGCTGGGGCAGGGCAGTTTGGCATGGGTGCGGGGTCAGTTAGGGTTAGGCACGGGTGGGGGTTTGGTTTGGCGTCAGTGGGGGGAGGGGGGTTGGTTAGAGTTCAGCATCAGTGGTGGGGAGGGGGAGTTGGTTAGTGTTAGACATCAGTGTTGGAGGGGTTGGTTAGGGTTAGGCATGGTTAGAGGGAGGGGTCTTGTGAGAATAGGTTAGGATTAATGTTAGTATTGCTAAAATGTACAGATCTTTTGCTATTGGAATTGCCACTGCCCAGTGGTAGAAGATCAGTGATGTTACTGATATTCTACTACCGGCTATTTCCAGCGCACACATTTCCCAGACGCCTGTTTTGTATGTATGCTAACTGGATACTTGTTTCAGGTGTTTGGTTCAGACACTACTGATACACGAAAGATCAGCAGGACTGCCAGGCAACTGGTATTGTTTAAAAGGAAGTAAATATGGCAGCCTCCATATATCTCTCACTTTAGGTTGCTTTTAAAGGTATTATACTGCATTTGGTTCATAGTGAGGACTACATAAGCAGTTGACGAATAGAAGTACGGTACCCTTATTTAAAGACCACTATAGAGAAAAAAAGTAAGCAGTTAAGATCTGTTAAAACTGTGAGGAGATGAACTAGTCAGGAGCGTAACAATAGACCCTGCAAGGGATGCATACGCAGGGGGGCCCAGAAGCCACATGGGGCCCTGTTGAGGGAGAAGTTTATTTTCCTTGTCCTGGGAGACTGACAACTATGGGCACGGAGAGACAAAAGCTTTCAGCTCTCTGCACAATAGTTCTAATGACTGCATCTGCTCAGCCACTGATAAGGAATTTGTAGACCGTTCCGATTCAGTGTGCAGCAGGGTCTTGTGTTCATCGCCCAGCCCTCAACCTCTCTACCCCTGCCCAAGTGCTCTGTACTGTAGTGATGCTGGAGGAGTCTGCAGAGCCAGTTCTGCTCCTTCAGAGATGGACAGAGTGAGTGTGATAAGCTGGGGCTAGGAGCACATTAACTTGTGGGTTTTCTGCATGCGTTTTTTGCACACCATGTGTGTCTGTATGTGTGAAAACATGCACGTCTCATTACAGAATCCAATCTAATTGATAGAGAAAATGCCTGCAGTGCTTCACTGTTGTCAGTTTTTATCTGCATGGGGAAAACACATTCAAGTGTGCACTAGCCAGTTGAGTAACATTGGTTCTCAGTTTACCTGTGCAGAAAGCGAGGGGGGAGGGGCCCCATCCTACATTTCTCAGGGAGGCCCAGGGATTTCTAGTTACGCCCCTGGGGCTACTCCAAAACCTGACGGTTCCATCAGATGGTTACGTTTTTCGCTACAGTGGTCCTTTAACCATTCTCCATCCTCCAGACTACTGACTTCTCTAACAATGATACATCTTCTTTCCTATCTTTCCTTTAATGAGTGTGGATTATTCCTTTATGGCTATGCACATTCTTAATGCTGGGTTTACTGATGTGACAGGTAGCTGGTTGCCACGTAAGCGGATTAGCAATATGACACGTCCTGCGGGTGCCTTTTTGCCATGCAGAGTGTCGTGACCTATAAAGACAGAATGTAGTATAAGTTTGATCTTCGAAGAGAAGCAATGCCTGGTGTCACTTTGGCTTATTAATGACTGTACGCATACATGAATATGCATGACAGCGTGTGGCAGCGTTCCAGCATTCTGCATAGTGCGCCCGCAGTGTTCAGTCACATGTGTAACTGGGGCGATACTGAACTCTGTACAGACGCTGCACTGTGCCAGGGGAGCGGTTATAATGTCAACGCAACACCAAGCTTCCCATTGTCATTGGACGCCCCTCAGTTGACCCTCTTAACTTATCCAGTGAGGAGAGTGACACCAATGCATTGCTTTGAGATTACAGTTATTTGTGACAAAACTAGTTACATAGTTATTTGGGTTGAAAAAAGACATACGCCCATCGAGTTCAACCAGAAAACAAAGTACCACACCAACACCAGACTGCTCCCTCAAATATCCCTGTTGATCCAGAGGAAGGCGAAAAACCCTTACAAGGCATGGTCCAATTAGCCCCAAAATGGAAAAAATTCCTTCCCGACTCCAGGTGGCAATCAGATAAAATCCCTGGTTTGCACCGTCACCCAGGGCAGTGGAGTCAGTACAAAAATTATCTGACTCCGACTCCTACGTTTATGAAACCTCAGACTCCTTAGTTTACCGACTCCTCTACACCGACTGCCTAGTTTAATTCTGACCAGGGCTGTGGAATTGGTACAAAAAGCATTCCACTCTGACTCATTTTATTAAAAGCACCGACCCCAACTCCAGGTACCCAAAATTGCTCTAACTCTTCTACTCCAACTCCACAGCCCTGCTGTAAGCTTTAAGTTCCAGACTCCTACATTTAAATCTTGGTCAGGACACTATCTGTATGGAGTTGGAATGTTTCTCCCATATTTATGTGGAGTTTTATGTTACATCTCCATGAACGGATGTTCATCTCGGTTGAACTCAATGGACGTATGTCTTTTTTTCAACCCAAATAACTATGTAACTCTCTGGGGAACCAATTAACTTAATAGTCCATTTTTTCCAGAGTATTGTCCTAGGCACATTAGACTATGACAATGGTATGGATTTGATTGTGAGCTCCTTAGAGAACAGTGAAGACATATTGTTCTCTTTCTGTTCCCCTCTTGCTACGTCGAGTGGACCTCGTCATCCCTCCATCCGCCTCCATATTAACGGAACGTATCGCTTGCCTGGAGCCTAGCAACCAGTCTGTACAGCCCAGCAGATTTACTGTCACCTAAGTTATGGATTCCCAATCCATGCCGACCGACAATGGAAGAGAACAGTGTGAGATCAGCATGTAGTGATGCTACCTCAGTGATGACTAACCTTGGCACTCCAGCTGTGGTGACACTACAAGTCCCATGAGACATTGCGATTCTCTGACAGCTCTAAGCATAACTCAGGGAGGCAGAGGCATGATGGGATTTGTAGTTTTGTCACAGCAGGAGCCATCATTGTGCTAGCTGGTCATCGACTGGTATGGAGAAGGTGCAAGAGACCATTACAGGGCCTCCGTCTACCAGAAATAAACAGCCCTCTTCACATAAATATGGTTGCCCCTGGACAATAAACTTTTATTTAAGGGGGAAAAAAAACATGCGGGGAAAAGACAGTGAATGTATTTTACCAAGGTACAGTTCTGTTTGGATAATAAAGTTTTGGGGTTTTTTTATTAAAAAAAAGTAAAACACGCTTCATAGAGGTATTTTCCCTGTGGAGGTGGAGGATAATAAAGTTTTATTAAGAAAAAATAAGTTGACAACTTCAATAGTCAGTTGGGTGTTGCCTCTAGAGGAGGAAATATAGATCTGCTCAGTCAGGAATCTGCACTTATTAAAAAGCTAAGACTCACATGTATTCATGCTGTGGGGGAACAAAGCACTGCAAGCACAGACGGCGTCCTCATTGTTTTTCAGCAACTTTTGTCATTTGTGGCTTATTATCAGTACACTGCCCTCATCACAGGAATATAAGCTTCTGAGGGTCTTCGGTTCACCCAAAACAATTGCCAACCAATTAGGAAAAATGGCCAGAGGTGCAGGCTGAGACTTGGCCTCGTTTAGTTAACCTGTCATATACTGTAGGTAGTCCTAATTAAAGTAAATCTGAGACAGGGGAACACATTCTAATTCACTTACCTGGGGCCTTTAGCAGTTCCTCGGAGACTCACTCACAGGTCCCTCCTTTCCTTCCTGATCTGCTCCGTTGTGCCCCTCCAAAAACTCGCCAAGTGGAACAGTCTCATGCTACTTCCCATGCAGGGCTGGCTGTGTGCCTACTCGATCGCGCCTCCATAGGCAGGAGCTTTAAGAGGAAACTGAAGGACTTGTATGGCTATGGAGGTGGGGGGGGGGGGGGGGGGGACTGGAAGAAGCCCCAGGTAAGTGCATTTTACTTGTTCCTGTCTCAGGTTTACGTTAAGGTTCTATACACTGATAGATTTTCTCTGGCAGATTCAATCACCGTGATTGTATCCGCTGGAGGTCAATGCCTCAATATGGCCGCCCAATTGTAATAATCAAGGTATCAATCGCTCTGGATGAAAGCTCTCACTCAAAGGGGGGCACGGGCTTAGCGGCGGTAGATCGATGACCGAGCACCCCTAGATCCCCTGCCAAGTTGTAATAGTTCTCCGTTTTGAAGCAGAATGCTTGCAGCAGAGCATGCACACCTGTCCGGCTGTAAGGTTCCTGCTCCTGCGTTCTTCTGTCTCCTGCCCCTCTAGCCGCCTGTCCTCCGTGATCTGGCTGAATGTTTATACTCACATAACGTGCTGTCTGGCCACAGCAACAGAGGCTTATAGCCATGTGAGGCCTGTGAGCACCTCTGACAGACTACAGAATACGCAAGCAGCTCGGGGTGACCCAGAACCACTAGGAAAGTATAGGGGACTAAGAGAGACCGAAAAGCTCTCCTACTAAAAAGTAATTCTCGGTGAAGTTTGCCTTCTTGAAACAGAAGATTTTTGTGATAATTCAGCTTTTAGTGAGCGACTGTGGTCTCCCACAATGCATCAGTACTGAATATACAAATTATCTCTTTATCCCCCCTGAAGCCAGACTTACATCCAGAACCACTGGTGTATAGCAAGCCTATAGCTTATAATTATACAGAGCTACATCAACCCAACATGCAGACAGCCTGTTTTGGACTTGCAGGATTTATGCGATACTACACTGAGCAGTGCTTTTTAGTAGGAGGACTTTTCTGTCTCTTTTAGTCCCTTATGCATTCCTAGTAGTTTTGGGTCATCCTGAGCTGCTTAGGAATTCTGTTGTACTGGTCCAAGCCCTATCCCATAGCATAGGCAAACGCAGGGGTGGATTACAGCTGCCCAGAATCCCCCCTCAGACCAGGGCCGGTGCAGTGTCTGGGGACAGGCATACAGTAAGTTGAGACAACAGGATGTCTGCAGGCATCTTGCACTATATGCTGCCCCGCTCCCTTTTTTTCCCGGCTACAGTTGACTTTGGATGGAGCAGCAGCGTGTGTACAGAGCATGGAGCAGTTTTGGGGAACTTAACAGAGTCAGGTATGCGCACAGCCCTGTGCCCTGCTGTGTGAATGCTTCACTTTCCCCTTCATTACCAATTTCAGCTGTCCTCATTATTATCTGTATCCAAACTGCTCCTTATCAATCCCGTTTTCGCTTGGACGGGAAATTGCATCACGTGTACCCAGCATGATGTCCTACCATATCATTATACTGTATTGTGTGTGGCTGAGGGAGACCTTTTGGGAATACCCCCCCCCCCCCTTGAAAATCCTGGCTTTGCCCCTGCATACAGCCATATAAATCCCTGCCATGCACTGAGGAAGACCAACAGCTCGAAACAAGCTGTCTGCATGTGAGGTTGATGTGGCTCTGTACATTTCAGAAGCTATAGGCGTGTTATACACCAGCGGTTCTGAATGTAAGCCTAGCTACAGGGTCATAAAGCGATCATTTGCATGCTCAGTAGTGATGCATTGTGTGAGACCACAGTCCTCTGACGGACAGTGAAAGTGGCAGAGCTATGTAAGGCATATTATTATACCAATACAGTTTTTGCCATTTTTGTATACACATGTGGTTCCCATTATGCCACTGCTGGCTACGTTTAGAGGCATATGTGCCGCTCGTCCTTCACACTGGCTTTCTTTGTCTTTCCATATCTTGACTCCCTACGCATATGTTAAGCCATTCTATATTTGAGTTGCGAAGGCGCCTCATTGATGAAATAAAAATAGCATGCTTAATCCTTGGAATGTTTTCAGTCGCTGATTATATATAACTGCCACTTGTTGCCATTCTCTACTTTTCATTCACGTTAGAAAATATGTGTCCTTTTGTGCACCGCAGTGTCCCTGTTTTCATGCAGGAGAATGGAAGGGATTTACTTATAAAAGCCTTGGAGTGGTATGGAGGGATTGTTCCATGCTGCCATATCTCAGCGGTTTAAAGAGGCCCTGTAGTGACATATAGTAGAATGCAGTAAGCCACTCAGGATACCCACTGTTGTGTTATAGGGGACCTAAAACAAGTAAAATATATTTAAAATAAACACATAATGTAATGCAAATGAATATTACATTCTTACCTTGCCATCAGTTCCTCTCGAAAGCTCACCATTTTCTTCTAACAACGATTCCTTCCATTTCGGACTATCTAGTCAGACTTGTCTCTCCGAAAGCTGAAAGGTTTAGGGGTCCTTTTTCACAATATCAGTTGTTGTCAGTTATAACTGAAAGGACAACTGATGTGCAAGGTAATGCCCCTGTTTCCCTATAGAAGCAATATTACTGGTTAACGGAGTGCTGATCCGGAAGCTGTTACGAGGTCATCACCATTTGTAAAAATGCAGGACAAAGAATTCCATTGATCATAGTGGACAAACGGGGCGTGGGAGAGGCGAAAGAGATGGATGAGCAGACTACGTGGGAGAGAGGTATGAGGAGATCTATCCGCTTTTTGGATCAATCCCGTCAACCTGATCGGATTGGTTAGGAAATTGTTGTCCATTAGTGGCCGCCAGAATTCGGGAGATACCCGGATAGCTCTATCTGGATATCTCCCAGTAAACCTGTGCGGGGGGGGGTCAATCTTACCTGTCTGACGTCTTCTTGCTCCCTCCCTCAGCGCCTCCCACGATGTGGTCCACGCGGCGGTCACGTGACTCCAAACACTTCCTCCTTCCGGGTTGAAGGAGGAAGTGTTTGGAGTCATGTGATGCGCGTGGACCGCATCGTGGGAGGCGCTGAGGGAGGGAGCAACAATACGTCAGACAAGTAAGATTGCCCCCCCCCCCAGGTTTACTGGGAGATATCCAGATAGAACTATCCGGGTATCTCCCGAATCCGTATTTGAGCAAGCCTAGTGGCCGCAAAGGTTCATTTCCGATCGTTCATACGAAAAATTGGTTGTAAACGATTGTTTGGCAAATTGTATCATTAGTAGCCACCTTAACATACATGGAAACACCAGATCCAGTTGAGTAAATCCCCCCCCCCCCCCCCCAAAAAAAAAAAAAATTATATCTGCTGATGAAATGTCCCTCACCTCTAGTCCTACAATCATTTGTGTTTGTGTTAATGACTGTGTAAGATTAGTGTACAATTAGGGATTGATTTGTCAGAGTTAACGTGCCTTATCAGAGTAGCATAGTGAGCGTCATTGCCAATTAGCAGGCATAAGTTCGTAGCGCTCGCTATTCTACTCTGATAAGGGATGTTAACTGATAAGGCGTGTTAGCTCTGATCAGGCATGCTATTTGTCTTAGTGAATCAAGCCCTTAGTGTTTCCGATGACCGCAGAAAGAGGAATTCTTGGGCATTGCCGTTTCTGACAGCATGATGGATGAGGTTTCAGTGACACTGGCTTTGATAACCCAAATTGTTATGTTATGAATTTAGCTTTTTATGTATTTATGTCATGAGGGTATATTGTTATTTTGCAAATTAAGGATTGTAATTATTAATAGAGTACATTGAGAAAACTAAAACCATAAAACAGAACACCTTTATTTCCAAATAAAATATTGTTGCCATACATTGTACTAGTGAGATTAGATATGAAATAAAATGTGTGGGTTTTATCTACAGTAGCACATTTGTTTTAAACCTATCATGGCTGAAAACGGAGAAATGTTTCTTATTATACCTGTTAAAACGCATGTAAAATAAAATCATTTTAGCAAAAAGTATCACCCAAAGAAAGCCCAATTTATGCTGAATAAAATGTATCCATCATTTAGGTGTGGTATGTAGTGATAAAGTTATTATCGAATGAATGGGAGGAGCACTAAAATGTAAAAATTGCTCTGATCCACAAGGGGAACACACACTGCAGTGATTAAAGGGGTCCGGGGGGGTCTGAGAGACAGAGACATTATCAATATTAATTGGCCAGTGACCGACAAATTTTACTAGCTCTGCGTCGTATGAGGGCCAACACATTTTGGATGCTATGGACAGATTGTGTAGGTATTCTTTCATGGGAGTGGTAAGGTGCACCGATCAAAATTGGATGTGTGTACCAGACTCAACTGACTATGGTAGGGATAAGATTGTGAGCTCCTTCGAGGACAGTCAGTGATTAGACCTGATGGACAGATGTCTTTTTTTCTTTTACCAAACTATGTAACTATCACTATGTACTCTGTAAAGTGAGACAACTGGAGGAAATCCATACGCTCTGTAATCTCCTCAGGCATACTCACTGGTGCTGGATCTTGATAAGCCAAACCATCATTAGCAACAAGAGAAACTATGACTAAAGGAACATACTGAGCCCGATGCGCATCGGTTTGATTTTGATCTGTCTTTTTTTTGCAATAAAGGTATCCGGTTTTTTACCAACTCATCTGGAGTCTGCGGATCCTTTTCTTGGTACTTTGTAAAGTGCTGCAGAAGATGTCACTGCTATATAAATACATAATAATATGATAGGACATTAGACTATAACTATGGTAGGGATCAGCAGTGGCGTAGCTAAGGAGCTGTGGACCCTGATGCAGGTTATACAATGGGGGCCCCCAAGCACTCTATACATAACAATTGATACGGCATACCAAAACCTGCCAATGGCAACCACAGTGTCAGAGGTGCAAGAAGGTGATGGGGAGCAGTTTGTTAATGATTACCACAATTCAAAGTATCTATAGAAGTTATTATTATGAGCAAAGGACCAATAAAAAGCTAATACTGTAGTTGAGGGAGGGCCCTTCGGGGGCCCCTCTGGACCAAGGGCCCTGATACGGTCGCAACCTCTGCATCCCCTATTGCTACGCCCCTGGGGATCAGAGTGTGAGCCCGTCTGAGGACAGCCAGTGACATGACTATGTACTTTGTAAAGTGCTGCAGAAGATGTCAGTGCTATATAAATACATAATAATAATAATAATATAGGACATTAGACTATAACTATGGTAGGGATCAGAGTGTGAGCCCCACAGAGGACAGCCAGTGACATGACTGTGTACTCTGTAAAGTGCTGCAGAAGATGCCAGTGCTATATACTGTAAATACATAACAATAATAAAATTGTTTATTTTTTCTTTATGTAACTTTCAAATGAGTCATGGCTTTGTCAAGACAAACCATCGGCTTTTGTGTTATATATAACAGCAGAGGCTGGTATAATCCATCTATACGTTTGACCCTCTGTCAGCTCCATCGACATGCTGCTTAGCAGAAGAATGTAAAAGCTGCAGCTCTGCTATTAATGTTACTATATTTTCACTGAGTCTTATCTGGTTGCCATGGTAGTTTTAGCTCACCTATCTTTAAGCGCAGCAAAATTTACAATGGCAATTTTGCCTTTTTTGGAACATGAATAAAAGTTCCCAGAGAATGAGGGCATTAACCAATTTAACACCTGTAGAGAGAGGGATAAAGAGGCTGCCATATTTATTTCCTGTTAAGCAATGCACATTGCCTGGCTGTCCTCTGACCCTCTGCCTTTGATACCTTTAGCCGCAGACCCTAAACAAGCATGCAGATCAGGTGCTCTGACTGAAGTCTGACTGGATTAGCTGCATGCTTCTTTTCGGTGTGTGATTAAGACAATACTGATGCCAAAGAGATCAGCAGGACTGTCAGGCAACTGGTATTGTTTAAAGCATGCCTGATGTGAAAGGGATGCCATATTTATTTCCTCTTAAAGCATGCACATTGCCTGGCAGTCCCGCTGATCCTCTGCCTAAACCCTGAACAAGCATTGTGTCACCTGACCCGATGCAGGTCAGCTGACACGCTGGCTTCCATGCACGGGGAGGCTGGAAAGCCGCTAGCAACCTGCTAGGTGATTCAGAATGGCTGCTAGAGACCGCTGGAGGCTCGGCAAGTATTTGGGGGGGGGGGGGGGGGGTTGTGCATTTTAGGACGGTCGCTCAAGCAATGTATCCAGCATCAGGCAATCCCCACTGGTTCTGGATAGTGGGACTCTGCTGTACTTACTTAAAGACCACCTCCAGCCAAAAAAGGTAGTCTAGGCACTGTGTACATCTGTAAGTGGCACTTCCTTATTTCTCCTGAAGCTGAAGCCTTGCTAAAACATTGTGCCCTCCTCTTCAGCCTGGTTAACTCCCCTGCCCCTCCCTCCCCTGCTCTCTGCTTGCCTGGATCAAATTACTTCTCTTTTCACAGTGTGCAGCAGTGAGAAGACACAGAAGAACTGCTGCAACCTGTCGTATGTCTGTTTGCTATAATTCTTATTTCAGATGTCTGTCTGTCTGCCTAGATTAGATCATATGGACATGAGGGGTGGAATTATGACATCAATCCCCGAGCATCCTTTGCACCTATGATTTGGAAAGAAAAAAAGGCCCAGGGCCCAATTTCACACTGGGGGCGGAGATTTCAAGACTATATGTGGAATACAGACCCTAGAGTTGAGAAAATCACACTTTATCATGTGTGATTTTATATATCTTGGCAGCTTATTAGGTTGAAAGCAAACTGTAATTTATAATTTAGGTACTCTTTAAGGAGAGGGCAGCCTCTGGATCCTATAGAGCAGGATTGCCCAACCCTGTCCTCAAGGCCCAGCAACAGTGCATGTTTTCCAGAAAACCACAAACATGCACAGGTGAGGTAATTAGTGTCTCAGCAGAGCTGATTAGCTACCACTTTGGATTTCCACAAAACATGCACTGTTGGTGGCCCTTGAGGACAGGGTTGGGGAACACTGCATAAGGGACTTCCCACATTGTCCTCTTTTCCTCCGCCGCTGCCCGGGACGCTCCAGCTGATTGTGGCCATGCTCCTCTTCTGACATTAGAAGAGAATGGAGTCACCTGGGAGGATGGCAAGGAAGCCCACAAGCCTCATGGGGGCTAGAGGAAGCCCTAGCTAAGTATAAATATAGCCTGGAGTTCCATCTCAGGTTCTCTTTAAAGTGTCCCTCTATCTTTCATCTCAGAAAGTTGGGGGGATGCTTAGTGATGTGCCCATGGAACATGTAGGCAATACATAAGAATCAGAACCAGAATCGCTTTTTATTCGCCAAGTACGTCAATGTGTTAACCGAAATTGTTTGTGGTAGACATGGCTAAAGCGGTAACAACATTTAAAGATAGAGTTGACAACAAAGTAATTCTCATGATACATAGTATAGTCATGTGAGGTATACAAGGCAGGCATAAAGATGTGAAGTACACAAAGCATGCATATGGTGAAGGACAAGTCCTGCACAGGAGTGCTTGGAAGTACATGGTGGGCATCAAAAGGAAGTAATGCCGGCCAAGGGGCTAGAGTGCAGCTGGCAGGCTGACCTGGGTGTACCGGAGTTCAATAGGTTTACAGCCTGTGGAAAGAAGGTTTTCCTGCCTCTAGTGGTTTTGGAGGGGATGGCTCTAAAGCGGCGGCCCGATGGAAGGAGTTTGAAGAAGTGACTACCAGGTTGGAGAGGTTGTGCGAAATCCTAGTGGCCCTCATGCTCATTCTGGTAGTGTGGAGAAGGTCAACAGATGGCAGGGGCAACCCTATGATCTTTTCCACAGCACTGATTACTCTGTGAAGTTTGTTCTTATCGCCTGCGGTTGCCCCTGCGTACCAGACGATGAGGGAGGAACAGAGGATTGATTCCACAGTGAGCGGCGTAAAAGCTGGTCAGCAGCTCCCCGATGTATTGAAATTTTTCAGTTGGTGTAAAAAGAACAACCTCTGCTGCGCCTTCATGAACTCTAGTGGTGTTTAGCCCTCATTTTAGGTCATTGGTTATGGTCGTGCCAAGGAACTGAATGCATGGAGTACATAAATGTATAATAACAATCTGGTTTCATGCTTTATAAATAGGCCCCTTAGATCACATGGCCTCTGATAGAAGACATTCCTGGACTCTCCACAAATGCTATGTTCATGTTCAGCGTCGGGTTTGGAAATCCCAGTGTCCATGATTAGAAGGCTGGTGTTCATCTAGAACTGAGTCATGTTCTGGCCGGGCCTCTGCGCTGGTGTGCATGTTTTCTGCTCTTCTCGTCAGTTCCCATAAACCACATTGTGCTCAGGGTATAAATTTCACACCAGCTTGCATTTCTAAATATAAAAACTACTATTTTCATGCTACTTTTTTGAAACAAAAGAAGGAAAAAAAAATATTTGCGGTTAAATAAAGGGAGAGAAACTCCTCACTGGCTCCAGTAAAGTTCTCGTTGAACTTTAACTTTATAAAACAAAAGGAAGCCAAGTTTTAATACCTTCTCCGCCAAGAACTCTGGGGCCCATTGACTGCGGATCTGCAGCCCAAACGGTTATATTTTAAGATCTGGCTGGAGTCGGGAGAGGTTGAAACATCTGTTTGGGTTTTACTGTTGTTTGTGTCCCCCTGAGGGAGGTTTGCTCTCACTTCCTGTTGTGTTACTGGCAAGAAGGTGCGACTGAATCTCTCCAGCCTGACCACAAACAGTAATAAATCTCAAACGTCTGCCCCTGGGCATGACAAGCCTGCTTCTGACCTGTGCCACCAGCGTTAGCAACAAGCTGAGGCAGAACAACCCATTTTTTTTAATCAATATATGCAGACAGTAGCCTTCTAGCCTCCCTCTACTTTCGCCTAACACTAACCCTTTTACCAAAACGATTTACACTAAACCTCCTACTGATATGATTAATATTAACCCTGCTACCGATACACCTAACATGAACACTCCTAACAATATGCCTCACACTAACCCTGCTACCGATACCCCTAACGCTAACCCTGCTACTAATACCCCTAGCACTAATTATTCTACCGATACGCCTAACTTTAACTCTGCTACCGATACGGCTAACTTTAACCCTGCTACAGATATGCCTCACACTAACCCTGCTACCGATACCCCTAACGCTAACCCTGCTAATAATACCCCTAACACTAATTCTTCTATCAATACGATTAGCTTTAACCCTGCTACTGATACGGCTAACTTTAACCCTGCTACCTGTAAGCCTAACACTAACCCTGCTACCGATATGACTAACACTAACCCTGCTCCCGATATGCCCAACACTAACCTTGCTACTTATATGCCTAACACTAACCCTGTGACCTGTACGCCTAACACTAACCCTGCTACCGATATGACTAACATTAATCCTGCTACTAATATGCCTAACATACAGTAAATCCTGCTACTGATATGCCTAACACTAACCCTGCTACCGATATGCCTAACACTAACCCTGCTACCCTTCCACCTAACACTAACCCTGCTACCCTTCCACCTAACACTAACCCTGCTATCCGTACTCCTAACGCTAACCCTGCTACCGATATGCCTAACACTAACCCTCCTACTGATACGCCTAACCTTGCTACTGATACACCTAACACTAGCCCTGAATTGAATGCAGCTGTTTCAATGTGTTTTGGCCTTCATCAGGGCATGGTATGACTTGAAGATGGGTCTGTAGGTAGGGCTTGTGACAGCAGCATAGAGAAACACAGTATATCTTATCTGGTTTAAGGCCCAGTTCACATGAGCGTTCGCTATCCGGATTTTCCGGATCTGATCCGGACCGCATACTGTACAAACGGAACGTACGTTCCGCATAGCAATGTAAAGGCTATGAGGACGTTCACACGCGTCCGTTCCGTACAGTACGGAGCCGGATCGGATCCGGACTCCGGACTCTTTTCCAACATGCGCTATTTTTTGGGTCCGGATCTCCGGCCCACGCACCCGGACCGGAGCCGGACCTGAGCCTGACAGCACCATCAGGAACACAGAAACCAATGGGGAACGGAAAGCACAGAACACACTGCCTACAAAAACCTGAAGTTCTACCCCACTTCCTATGCGTATCCAAGCGGCCATTTCGGATGGGGGCACATGGGCCAAGCATGTCTGGAGTGGAGCAGCAGTGACAGACGTGCTGGAGCTGTTTGGCAGAATGTCGGAGGTGGAGGTGAGGCCTACAGCGGAGGAACCTGATTCTACAGGTGCACCAGGTGCACCTTCTGCTGACCCCAACATTTTTATTTTTTAAATTTCGCTATTTTTTGCCCACGAATCCGGATGGCAGCCTGATGCATGCCTGATACAAACAGACCGAATCCGGATCGGAACCGTACGGTTCTGATCAGGATCAGGTCAGGATTCGATCAGGATCCGGTCCGTTTACTTGCCAAAACGCAAGTGTGAACGGGGCCTTAGGCTCCTTGCACACTGCAGGCGATTCCGATTCCGATTTTTAATCGGTTTTTACATCTGATTCCGATTTTTAATCGTTACTGCATGCTGCGTTTTTTCCTCCGTTTTTCTGTTGATTGCATTCAGGGAAAATAGGATTTACAAATCGGAAACAGAATCAAAATTGCAAAACGGATTTGCAGTGTGCAGGGAGCCTAAGTGTGTCTCTCAATAATTACTACATGTAAGCTGTTGTTCCATTCATAAGCTGCTTTTCCCTCTGTGATCGGAACCTCAGGCAACTCTACTCTTTCTGGTTCTATTTACAGAAATCCCGTCTCTCACAGGCTATCGTTACACTGTACGTATATTCCAAGAGATCGAAGGCCTCTTTCACAGTGCAACGTTAAAGTCGCACGTTAGAAAATGTTCCAACGCAGACTAACGCACAGTTAGGGCCCATTTCCACTATCGCGAATTCGCATGCGTTTTTCGCATGCAAATTCGCATAGCAATACAAGTGAATGGGACTGTTTCCACTTGTCTGGATTCCTTTGCGTTTTTCTGTGCAGAAAAAATTCGCATGGCAGAGCCATCAGAATTCGCATACCGCATACATACCGCTATGCGAATCGCATACAATGTATTTAACCCATTCGCGTTCAGTCGTTTTCACGTGAGAAATGTTCACCTCCCATTCATTAGCCTATAACTTTATCACTACTTATCACAATGAACTGATCTATATCTTGTTTTTTCCGCCACCAATTAGGCTTTCTTTGGGGGGTACATTTTGCTAAGAGCCACTTTACTGTAAATGCATTTTAACAGGAAGAATAAGAAAAAAATGGAAAAATTCATTATTTCTCAGTTTTCAGCCATTATAGTTGTAAAATAATACATGCCTCCATAATTAAAACTCACGTATTGTATTTGCCCATATGTCCCGGTTATTACGCCGTTAAAATTATGTCCCTATCACAATGTATGGCGACAATATTTTATTTGGAAATAAAGGTGCATTTTTTCCATTTTGCATCTATCACTATTTACAAGTTTAAAATAAAAAAAATATAGAAATATTTCATCTTTACATTGATATTTAAAAAGTTTAGACCCTTAGGTAAATATTTACATGTTTTTTTTTTTTTTTATTGTAATGTTTTTTTTTTATAGTAAACAATTTATTTGGGTAGTTTTGGGAGGGTGGGAGGTAAACAATAGATTTATAATGTAAATGTGTGTTCATTTTTATTTTTTTTTCCTTAGAGTTGTAGTTTTACTTTTTGGCCACAAGATGGCGGCCATGAGTTTGTTTACATGACGTCACTCTAAGCGTAACACATGCTTAGAGTGACTCATCGGGGAGGGAACAGCCAGAAAAGGCGTAGCTTCCGAGAGAAGCTGACGCTTTTTCAGCGGGGGAGAGGAATCAGTGATCGGGCACCATAGCCCGATACATTGATTCCTTGGCTATCGAATCCGCGGCCGGGAGTGCGGGTGATCGGCCGCAGGAGCGCGCATGGTTCCTGGACGTAGTTTCTACGTCCAGGAACCAAAATAGGTTAATAGGAAATTCGCATGAGGTTTGTGTATGCGAATTTACATGCGAATTCGCATAGAAACAATGGAAAAGTACACCAGCACTGCCATGGTTAAATTCGCATATATCGTCATCCATGCGAATTCGCATGAAAATTCGCATAGACCCGCATGTGAAATTCGCATCCGCATGCGAATTTTTACTGCGGCGATTCGCACCGCACAAGTGGAAATGCAGCCTAATACTAAGTCTGTGCGACATTCACAGTGCACACGTTGCGTTTGTATGTAACGTGTAGCATTATTAGAAAGTACTGCATGCAGTGCGTTATACAGTTTATTAGCTGCGTTGGACTGTTTGCACATGCTCAGTAAAGACTTGGAAGCATACTTTTCATTGCCTGTATGCTGTACTGTATGCAACGATAACGGGGCATTAAGTTGCGTTGCGACTTTTTGGGGGCGTTGCGTTGTAATTTACGTTGCGACTTTAACGCTGCATCAAAACGCAACGTCCTACTGTGAAAGAGGACTAACAGTATTGCTGCCCACGCATATCAGAGCTGTCTCAGAGTAGCCAGACTGCAGGAAAACATGAATATACAGCTTATCGTCACTTCCTTTCTCTCTGACATTTATGCACGTTAGTGACAGCTGAGCCATCGCTAGAGCTTTAGGGCCCATTCACACTGGGGCGATTTGCGGGCTTTAACCAATGTTCGGCGAATTGCCGTTGATCGTTAGCGCTTGTGTAATTAAAAGTATACGGCAGTGATCTCAATGCAGCGATCGCTGGTCATTTTCGGTGAACGAAAATGTGGTGTATGCTGCACTTTTTTGCAGTTTTAGGGCCTGTTTCCACTGCACGCAGATTGGATGCAGAAAAACTGACTCCAATGAATGCCTATGGGAAAATCTGCATCAGAAAAATCGCGTTTAGTGGAAACAGTCCCATAGACATTTATTGGAGTCAGTTTTTCTGCATCCAATCTGCATGTCGTGGAAACAGGGCCTTAGAGCAGGTGCCCCAACCGTCCGGTTTTCGCCGGGACTGTCACGGGTTGGGGGAGGGGTTCTGCTGTCCCAGGATACCCCCCCTTGTGTCCCGGCAGGCAGCGGAGGTGAAAAAAGGATCGAGGCGCCAGCCGGCGGCTTTGGTGTGTGGGATGTGGTTTGGGATAATAGTGTCCCTCCCTCCGAATGTGCCCCCCACAGTGTCCCCCTGTATGCAGAGATACGAGTGCAGCAGAGCGGCAGTCTTACCATCTTCCTCGCGTACTGGGCATCTCTTGCTTCCATCTACTTCCTGTGACGTCACAGGAAGCGGAGAAGACAAGATGCCCGTACGCGACGAGGAATGGTAAGACTGCCCGCTCTGCTGCACTCGTATCTCTGCATACAGGGAGACACTGTGGGCACCCTCACACTTCTCCCCACCATATATTTTTTTTTTTTGACTAGGGGTGTGTCAGGGGGTGTGGTTGGGTGTGTGTCCGGGGGTGTGGCTTAAGTGTCCCGGTTTCTCATCTCAAAAAGTTGGGAGGTATGCCTTAGAGTAATCACAGTTGAAATGTTAAAAACATCAAATTGCAATCGCTCAAAAATCGCGAAATTGTCTAGTTAAAAGTAAGCCAAAAAAAATAAATGTCTAGCTATTTTTCTAGCGTTTTGCGATCCCCAGTGGGAATGGGCCCTCAGCTCCACTTGCCTACCACCTGACCTTTTTAATCAAACGCGGGAGCTGCAGGGGCACAGAGGCAATGGCAGCTAAGCCCCAGGATTCCCATCTGGCCCTGGGCATCTGCCTTAGCTGCCTTATGAGTTATCCGATTGGTGAGTGGCGATGTTTATATGTATGTTGTGAACAGGGATGGGTTTTACTCGCAGCCACTAAACATGACAGCTGAGATTTCCAGCCTATCCACCTTCCAGTTCCATTCTGTTATTTATAATCTATTATCCCCCACTCTGTACCCACGAGGGTGTTTATCTCTCGCATACCGCAGACGCAGACATATGTTGTACACCTAACGCCGCATCTGCTGCTACCATCCCAGCTGCACTACGCTTAATCATTTTTGCATTTGATAAAAAATTGCAAACTGCTTGTGGTTTTTTTTTTTTTTTATGCGTTCTTCTGTAGAATGACTGTAATAACCCGCCTCATTCATATTAATTGCTGTAATTACAGTACAACTCTGATAGGTAACTTTATAGAGGAACTTTGACCCAGGATTAAACTTCATTCCAACTTTGTCCCAATCAGTAGCTGATTTCCCTGGAGAAATCTTTACCTTTTCTCCAATAGATCACCAGGAGGGGTCTGTACACAGGGCCGGGCCGAGGCATAGGCTGGAGAGGCTCCAGCCTCAGGGCGCAGTGTAGGAGGGTGCGCACAATTCATTCAGCTGTCATTCCTAATTGTGTTTGAAGCAGAAAGAAATAAGAAAAGGGGATACATAGCAGTGACTGCAAGCCAGATAACTAGAGATTAAGGTGTTGGGGAGGTTGTGGGCCCTGTGGCCCTCTTAGTCTAATAGCAATCAGTGTATGACGGCTGGGGTGGGAGGGATGGAGGGGTGCACTTTGGTGTCTCAGCCTTGGGTGCTGGAGGACCTTGTCCCTGGTCTGACTGTATGGCTGATATTGTGGTGAAACCCCTCCCACAGTGTGATGTCACGACCATGGTCCTGACAGTTTCCTGTCTGTGAACCTCATTGCATTGTGGGAAATAACAACTTTTTCCAACTGCCAAGCAAGTAATCTATCCCTCTGTGCATAGAACTCTCTGTAATGAACATTCCGTACAGATCACCTGGCAGAACCTTTTTAGCATCCTATTGCTACTGTCCCTGCCAAACTTTATTTTGCCTAAATGGCAGATTAGCAACAGATATTTTGGCTTGGTTAGAGAGGATATGTGGAGGCCTAAAGGTGCGTACACACATGCGACTATAGTCGTTTGTAACGATCGTTCCCCGATCTTTACCAACGACGATCGTTACAAAAAACGAACCACCGACTATTAAGGCAAACGACGAACGAGCCAAATCGCTACAAAAGAAAGTTCTGTCTCGGCGGATTTTAACCAACGACGATCGTTTGCAAAAGTAGTACATCGTTGGAAACGATCGTTCATACTAGGCTTGACATGCGCATTTCACTATTTCTCCATGGAACTTCTCATTTTTATGCGCAGGCGCTATAGTTGCTTTCTGTGATGTAACGTTCGTTCTAACGATCAGATCGTTACACACATTTTAAAACTATCTTTACTTAGGTCGTTCTTTCATCAATTAAAAGTTCGTTCGTCGTTCTTAACGAACGATCGTTGTCGCATGTGTGTACGTAGCATAAGGCTGGGGTCACACTATCCCATGCAGAAAATCATCAGTTTTCTGCCATGGGCAGTTTTTGTGTTGTTGTTTTTTTCCTGCGTTTGCATTTTTTGTGTGCACGTTTTATGAGTTTTTAATGCATTTCCATTCGCGTTTTTTTAATTAATATTCATTTAACAAGTAAGAAAAAAATCATTTTCAAATTCGTTTTTACCTTATTTGTGTTTTTTCCACCATAGGAAAGCATTGCATGCAGAACGCATGCGCTGCATACAGTATGCAGAAAGAATGAACTTGTTCAGCGTTTTAAAAACACAATGAAAAACTGCATACCAATGCGTGTTTTTTGTGCGGCCCATGCATTTTCTAAGACACATGCAATTCAAAGTGTGACCCGAGCATTAGGCATTTGGTCTGTTTGTTATTTGTAGGGATGGTCAATGAGATGCAAATTATTTTGAGTTGATTCAGCATTATGCAAATTATGTATGCAGCTTAAACATGAACCAATCAAATCCTGCTGAGGTAAAATTCATGTTTGCTCCATTTTCATGCAGAGAATTTTGCATACAAGATGTGCATAATCCTGCATCAACTCAGTTATTTGCATCTCATTGATCCTCTCCCAGAACCCCCAGCCCCCACCCCTGCGAGTTTTTTGTAAAGGTGGCAAGATACCATCAAATTTTTTTAAACCTCTGTTCAATTCAAGAATAGCAACCAATTTTTTTCTGACTGATTGTAACATTTCAAAAATCTGACCAATGTGCCACACATATGTTCACAGTGCACACGTTGCATCGGTGACTAACGCTGCACGTTAAGTGAAAGTGCTGCATGCAGTGCGTTATACAGTGTATTGGCTGCGGTGGACTATTTGCACATGCTCAGTAATGACGTGGAAACATACTTTTCATTGCCTGTATGCTCTACTGTATGGGACCGTAACGAGGCAATAAGTTGCTTTGGGGGCATTGCGTTGTAATTTGCGTTGCGACTTTAACGTTGCATTAAAATGCAACGTCCTACTGTGAAAGAGGCCTAAAGGTGGGTATCCTGCATAATTTACTGCAATAAGATGTAAGGCTCTGGATCCTGGAGAGCAGTGTTGTCCAACTTCATGGGCAGGGGGTGTGCCTAGCACCTTTTTTTTTTTTCAGCTGGAGGTGGCAGAGCATCGATGTCCTAGCTTTGGGGGGGGGGGGGGGGGTGGAGCCAAGTGTAAACAAATGGTGGGCCTGCCAGAAGTGGGGGCCTGACACAAAAAATAGTCCGGGCAAGTAAGTGGAGGCCAGGAGCCACATGCGGGCCGCCAGTTGGACAGCCCTGCCTTAGAGCCTTTGCGGTCCCCTTTGTCTCTTTGTTGCTATGCCTGCCTCCTGTTCAAATCTCTTGCCGGAACAGGGGACCCAGTGATGGAACGAGGGGACATAGAGAAAAGCAGGAATGGCTCTAAGGGATCTAGAGCCTTCCCTCAGCTTAGGTGAGTATCTAACATTTTTGGCTCTGAGTAGTCATGGTTACAAGCATCCATTATCCACTTCCCCTCCCCCGGGACAAGTATCTACGTCCCTGCAAATTCCTTCTTCACCTCGTAGGGACGTAGGTACTATGTCCCTTGCCACCGCGCACACTCCTGCTCGCTCCCGCACTCGTTATCACCGCTGATCGATAGCAGAGAGATGAGTGGGAACGCAGTTCCCATTCACTAATCTCTGTCCCAGTGTGAATGATTGCCGGCATCAATGAGATGCCGCGATCATTTGTAACTTCCAACAGAATGCGTCTGTAACGATCCGCTCAGCTGCCTGCGCAGGCAGGCAGCCTTTTGATCATTATTCAGGTCTGCATGCTGCAGGACTCTGGAAAGAAGACCTTCTGTCAGTTTTGCAGCTTGTGCTTGCTGAGGAATTTGCATACGTTGTCATGCAAATTGCCTGGCCACATTCATTGGAGGCGTGTACTATAAGTACTATGTGTGTCCCACAATGCTTCGCTGCTCATAGAGGTTTGTTCCTGCTGGACTCACCTGGAGTGTCAGCCACTGCTATCTTAGTATAGTTAATTCTTGGGGAGTGCTCCTTGCATTCCTAGTTAGTGCAGTCAGTTTGTGTATAATTTGTACTGCCTATTCTGTCCTGTCTTGTCTGTCGCGATTGCGCTGTCACCAGCGGCGGTTGATAGCGAATCGCTCTCTTGTTTGGATCGCACTAGCCTCTAGCGGTAGCGGCTGTGGATCCTTCTGATCTAGTTCCTGGAGTGTAAGCTGGAGCAGCGGTTGCTACCAGCTACCTCATCTGATCTGTCTTGTTTAGATCGCACTAGCCGCTAGCGGTAGCGGCTGTGGATCTTTCTTATCTGTGTTCCTGCTTGGATCACACTTGCTCTGGCGGAAGAGCGGTGGATCCTTTCTGCCTAGTTCCTGTTTCTCGTTTGTCTGTCTTGTCTGATACGGGCGCTTGCTGTAGGCTCGATGAGGTAACCGTTAAGCAAGCGTTCACGTTCTTTGTTTCGTGTTTGTCTGTTGATGGTTAGTTAGGCGTGCTTGTCTCTATTGTGCTTATCACGTGGAGACCGCGCATAACCGCGTGCACTGTTGCGAATGAGTGCGGTGTTCGCGGTTAGCTAGCGTTTATTATTTTCCGTATCTTCTCATTGTATGATTTGCTGTGCCTTTGCTATCCTCGTATTCTGTTCTGATCTGCCTTGTCACTTCTGGCAATCGCCGTTCTTGGCGGTTGCGTTTCTGTTTCGCACCTGCTGTTGTGTGTGCGCGGTCGCGGGGGTGGCGACTAGATTGGCGCACACACATACAACCTGTCCCTTTGCTCGTTCTCGTTCGCAGTCGCTTCTCTTGCGATTGCGTTCTGCGCTTCGTGCAGTTCCTGTCTGGCATTTGTGGAGGTGCAGGGGATTGGTTCCTCTGCGCTCCCCAGCGCCCTCTGCCGACAGGAATTTCCCTCTACTGGTGCTTGCACCAAAAGCTGGGTTCTAGTATCTTGACACGCTTGTGGAGGACCTCCGCAGTGTCAGCGCACATCTTTGTGCGCTGAACACGGAGATATCCCACAATCGTTACAGCGTCCATGCATTACTTTTCTATTTAGAGTACTATAAGCACCCAATAGGAAGTAATGTTTTTAAAAAGTCCCACAAATACATTTAAATGTAATACTTTACCTCCCACACCATCCCATAATTACCTTTTTTTTTTTTTTTTTGCATAAAAAAATGACAATAAAAATAAGATATGGATTGTTTGGTTGTGATAAGTAGTAATAAAGTTATAGGCGAATGAATGGAAGGTGAAAACTGCTCTGGTTTTTAGGGGAAAAGCCCTTGGAGGTGAAGTGGTTAAAGCCCTTTAGGGAATTGTGTCATTAATTGCACATTTCACATTGGATGCAACAGTTCCATAAAAATTCCCTTCCAAAAGTCAACATGGATTATTAGTCTAGCAATAATTTACTTTAATATTGTTACTGTAGCAGTTTATAATGAAAACTGGACAAATATGCAAATTTCCCCTGCATAGGAAACGGAAGCAACACCGGTGAGCCTATAAATCTGCTCAGCTGCCAACTAATTTAATAGCAGCTCCTGGCTTCGATTCAACAGTTGTCACTTGTCTGCTAGTCATCTGATATTTGCATATTGGTTGAACCTTTTCACCTTTTCTCTGCTGTACATACTGGCATAAAATGGAGCTAAAGGTATGCTGTGTTATTATTCAGGGGAACCATTTTAGCCACACTTAAAGGGAACCTGAAGTGAAAATAAACTTATGAAATAATGGATTGTATGTGTAGTACAGCTGAGAGATAGAACATTAATGTGAGAGATCGCGGAAAAGCCGCCGCGTTTGCTACGAAGGAGGCGGCTGATTCCGCGTCCAGCGCGGCGGTTTGCACGCGGAAGCGTGTGTCTAGTGGCAGGGCGGAACGCAGAAAAGCCGCCGCATGCAACAACAGTCAGGCGGCTGGTTCTGCGTCCAGTGCGGCGGTTTGCACGCGGCAGCGCGTGTCTGGTATGGCTGGGTCTGTTAGTGCACACAGGCTTAGGAATACACGCGCGTGCGCGCGCTGAGAGGCAGAATTCTTATACTAGGCAGGGAGAGTCAGCTGACCACGCCGATCAGCTGACTCCTGAGCAGGATACTATTGGTTGAGCTATTAGGGGTGGTGCTGGAGAGCACTACTCTATATATAGTTTCTGCTGGCCAGTTGCAAGTTGTCTGCCGTTGCGATCACTACGTGGAAGCACTCAGACCAGTCATATCCTACAGTGTGTTTGAACCAGGTGGACCTGGGAATTCACACTTAGCCAGATTACTTGTATTTGTTATTCTGTTTATGCTCTAGTTAGTTCCAGGGTGTAGAGACCAAGGACCTCACACCCAGCTTAGGGAACTGTACTATCATTTGTGTTATACTCCAGACTAGTTCCAGGGTGTAGAGACCAAGGACCTCACACCCAGATTAGGGAACTGTACTATCGTTTTGTGTTTTTATTCAGACTAGTTCCGGGGTGCTGAGACCACGGACCTCGCACCCAGACTAGGGAACTTTATTATCATCCGTGTCATTCTTCAGACTAGTTCCAGGGTGCTGAGACCACGGACCTCGCACCCAGATTAGGCATTGTTGATATCTTTTATGACTTATTGCTTTTCTGACTACTCCTCTGTCTTCTGATTCGGTACCTCGCATATCTGATATTCCGTTGCCAGACCCTGCTTGCCTTGGATACCGAATCAGCTTTCTGTCTTTGTACTTATCTGTCAGTGTGTTGCCGACCTGGCGAGCCCGACCTCGAGCTATCTCTCCTATTAAGAGATAGTCTCCAGACCAGATAGTGACATCCACCTTCAGGTGTCACTCACTCTCTGGTCCTTCCTATCTCCAGCCTGACTCCACCCCTTGGAGAGTCTCAGGCTGCTGGAAGGTTCCTGTGCTCTCAGAGCAGTGTCTCTTTACTGTCTATTATCACCTGCTCAGCAGGTGCATTACTCAAAGTACTACTGTTGCACCAAACACTTTCATATCCTTAGGTGTCCAGAGGTTAGCAATATATCTGTATTATCTGTGATTCTGCAGATCATCAATAATCGGGTATATATCTGCATTCTTGGTGATACTGCAGATCACCAATAATCAAATTCTCTCTGCGTGCTGACACCAATCGTTAAAATTAATAGCAAAGAAAAGAGTCTCATATTGTTTTCCAGTACAGGTAGAGTTAAAAAAACTTCAGTTGTTATCTATGTAAAAGAGCTTCTCTGAACTCCCTGACCCGCACACATGCGCACGGGGTTGCGACTGCAGACGGGCATATGCAGGTAAGGGGAAGCCTGTGGGTGCAGTTGCAGGTATGTGCGAGGGTCACACTACGGAGGGAAATGGAGTTCAGTAGGTCCTGTTGTGTACCAGGCTTCAGGTCTAGCGTTGAATTATGTAGTAAATTCTACTATATGATGTTGTGATGCCTCTTTAAAGTGAGTGTAAAGCCCCCCCCCCCAAAAAAAAGTTAGATACTTACCTCTGGACAGGGGAGACTCTGGAGCTATAGCCTTCCGTGTCCTTTCTTGTAACCATCATCTCGTCATTACCCCGGTTTAATTTGCCTCCTCTGGTGGCTTCGGAAGCACTCATGTACCTGAGAAGATGTGTCTCCTTACTGCGCGTGCGTGAGTATGCATGTAGGCGTGGTCACGCATGTGCAGTACGGAGCTGCCTGTCTTCGGAGGCAGTTGGGTTGAAAAAAGACATAGGTCCATCGAGTTCAACCAGAAAACAAAGTACAACACCAGCCTGCTCCCTCACATATCTCTGTTGATCCAGAGGAAGGTGAAAAACCCTTACAAGGCATGGTCCAATTATCCCCAAAAGGGAAAAAATTCCTTCCTGACTCCAGATGGCAATCAGATAACATCCCTGGATCAACATCACTGGGCATTACCTAGTAAGTGTAGCCATGGATGTCTTTCAACGCAAGGAAAGCATCTAAGCCCCCTTTAAATGCAGGTATAGAATTTGCCATAACTATGTACATCCCGTAAGAACTCAACCCTCAACGGATGCTTATCAAATGCTTTAGTTTTATTCCATATCATACAGCGGTTGTACAGCATAAAACAACCAGCACAACATTTCGGGGGAATTACCCTTTGTCAAGTGCTTGGTCTCCTTCACAGGACATCAGAATATACAGTATAAACCCTCTAGACCTCACCACACCCTGCAATAGGTGACGGGTCACACACTGTTGTAACAATTAACCCTTAGAACAGTCTATCACCTATAGGAAACACCTAAGACTAAAGTCCTCATTCAGACCTCCTGGTGACTGTGCGCCCAGCCTGTCCATCCACCAGACCTCCCGCCTCAAAAGTGCTTGAACATGGTTCCTGCCCTCCTGCCTTTGAACCACCTCCCAAGACCTGCCAATGCAATTGACTAACAATGTCTCCGTATTCGGCAAGATATCTAGCAAGGGCGTGGGGAGGGGGTTTGAGGGGGGCTTTTATCATCTTGTTCGCCCTCTGTGTCCTTCTTGGGTTTTTTTTATAGTACTGTCTTCGGAGGCACTCAGGAAAACAAGTGCTACCGACACCTCCACGGGGCTCACAGACGTGTACTCGACCAATTGGTGGTGGTCAACTGGGGGTGACAACACTCAAACAAGGGGAGCAAGAGAAGGCATGGAAGACTCTATAGGATCCATAGCCTACTAGGTGAGTACAGCAGAGTCCCAGTTATCCAGAACTCATCTAACCAGAAGTCTCAACCAACCACAACAAATCTTTGGCAGTAGTCACAGCTGCTGTGCTGAAATACTGGGTTCCATGGCCCTCACATGGTTACTATATTTTCAATTACTGGTTTTTAACATTTAACCACTTGAGGACCATAGGCATAAACCCCGCTAGTGACCAGTCCATTTTTTTACAATTCTGCACACTGCATCTTTAACAATGTGCTGCACGGCCATACAATTTAGCAAATTAGCACACAAATGAATCTGCCCTCCTTTTCTTGCCACCAACAAAGCTTTCCGTTGGTGGCATCTGATTGCTGCTGCGATCGTTTGTGTTTTTTTTTTTTTTTTTTTAACTGAAAAAAAGAGCTCCCTTTTTTTTTTTTATCCTGGTACTCCCTCCCTCCCCCCTTTTCCCCTAAATTGGCCCTAGGCAGCAATCAATACTTTCCCTGTCCTCTCCTAGGCATCAGCCCATGAGATGGATCTGATAGTGAGCAGCTCGGAGGGATAGCGAAGTGTCCCTTGTATAGCGATGCGCTAGATTGCAGCACTGTACCGATGTAAACAAAGAGGATTTTTTTTGTTTCAATCTTTTTTGTTGAAAGATGTTTTGTAAAAAAGGAAGAACAGTTTTCCAGCATAGTTTTGCATTTACAGTAACTAGCAAGTACAATACAGTCATATCATAATGAACATATTTTAACTCAAACAGTTATGAGACACTACATGTCACATTAATATACATGACTGAAAGATTAAACGGGAATTCCTAAAATTCAAGATATAGGCCTAGTGCACATCAAAAACCGCTAGCAGATCCGCAAAATGCTAGCAGATTTTTGAAATGCTTTTTCTTATTTTTCTGCAGCGTTTCAGCTAGCGTTTTGCGGTTTTGTGTAGCGGTTTTGGTGTAGTAGATTTCATGTATTGCTACAGTAAAGCTGTTACTGAACAGCTACTGTAACAAAAAACTCCTGGCAAACCGCTCTGAAGTGCCGTTTTTCAGAGAGGTTTTCCTATACTTAACATTGAGGCAGAAACGCATCCGCAATCCAAAATCTGCAGCAGCCCGGGAGTATGCGTTTCTGCAAAACGCTTCCCGCTCAGGTGTGCACCAGCCCATTGAAATACATTACCCTAGCGGATCCGCACCCGCAAGCAGATCGCAAACCGCAGCGGAAACGCTCCGGTGTGCACTAGGCCATAGTCAGGAAAATTTCCTAAAACGCTATCCTACAGGATGTCCAACATCCGTCACTAACCCTAACAGGGTCGGATGAAGACAGACCTACATCATCTTGTCCAGTACCTTTAGCTATGAAACCTGTCCTCCAGCGAGGTCAGGCTTTGCTTACTAACTAGCATGAGCATAGGTCATTTCAGTTAGTTACTAACTGCAATGGTGGATGCAGAATGAAACAAAGAAGATTTTATATATTTTTTTCTTTTTACTTTATTAGCCTACCAGCCACAATTGCGGGCTGGCAAGCTGATGACTGAGCTCCGCTTCATGTCTCTGCAGGTAAAGATTGCACATGCGCGCGTGTTCCCTGCTAAACCCCGCCTCCAGGACCTGGAGTTAGGTGGTCCTGGGGCTGCCACCCTCCCACCACCGATCCCCGTTAGGCGGTTGGGAGGGGGTTAATACAGAGTTCATGGTATGTATACAGGCTTGGGGATTGTACTGTATTAACTAGGCCTATTTTTAACATTCAGTCTCAGCCAACCAGAAAGCACATTGGACATCAGCCAATCCCTGGGGTTGCCGGATAATGGGGACTTTGCTGTATATGATTTATTTTTTTTGCTTCTACACTCACTTTAATATCTGTGAATAGCTATTCTGTAACCGGGACTTCCTAATAAAAGTGTGATCTGCTGCAGGGGCTGTAAGGGAGCGTTGTCGCTGGGGGTTTACTGATGCAAAACGGATGAGATTTATTTTTGTATCGCAATGTCTGCTCTCAAATAAGAAAGATAAGAAATAAAGCAAAATGATAAATTGCTATACATTCTCTTTAAGCTGCTTTTTTATTAAATGACAAGCCCGGGGCTGAGTTTTAATGAAGGTATGCACCAGTCAGCCGCAATATTAAAACCTCCTGCAGGTGAATTGAATCGCATTGATTGTCTCCTTACAATGGGATATGTCAAAGCATGGAATGTAGAAGACAGCGAATGAACAGCCAGTTCCTTTAAGGGACTCTGAGCACCTCTCATGGGGCACCTCTCATGGGCATGCCTTTAAGACTGCGACCAGTACTACAAAGCACTTAAAGATGCATACTTTTCTGTAGCTTGTGCTCTCCTCTTTCATTACGCTATACACCAAATAGTTTCCGTTCAATTTCAATTTAAAAATCGTGGCTGCCATCTTGGCTGTGTTATAAAGCTTTGTTATGTAATATATATATATATATATATATATATATATATATATATATATATTCTCTACTAAAAATATTTGACTTTACACTTTATTTACATCCTTTAAAGAGACACTAAAGCGAAAAAAAAATATGATATAGTGAATTGGTTGTGTACTATGAATAAATGCTAGAAGATTAGCAGCAAAGAAAATATTCTCATACTTTTATTTTCAGGTATATAGTGTTTTTTTCTAACATTGCATCATTCTCTAATATGTGCAGATTACACAACACTCAGCATTCAAAATGAGTCTTTCAGAGCAGTCTGTGAAGTAATGACCTCTCCTCTAGCAGAGGAAAAGTAAATAGTCCAGGAACAGTTGGGATAATAAAAGTCAGATAACAGCCCTCTCCATGACTAACTTAGTCGGAGAGCTTAATGGCTTGTTTGCATAGAGATAACAACTGGAGTTTCTCAACTCTTCCTGTACTGGAAACAATTACACTGATGTATCTGATCTTAATGTTTTATTTCTTAGCTGTGCTACACATACAAATCATAATATCATCATTTTTTTTTCGCTTCAGTGTCTCTTTAAATTGATGTATTACTAATTTTAAAATGTTAATATGATGGAAAATGAACCAGGATAGACAGGACCAGTGTGGTTTGAATTATAAAACATCATATTTTTTCTTATGAAATGGGTGTGACGGGGGCGTGGCTTAAGTGTCCCTCTTTCTCATCTCAAAAAGTTGGGAAGTATGTCACTTACATAAATAACAGCAGTCGTTTATTAAACCTCATGGGCCTCAATTCACTAAGCTGCATCAAACACTTTATCAAACGTTTGATAATTTACCTCATGAGTAAAATCTAATTTTGAGTTCACATGTCAGTTCCGGTGCACTTTAACATCTGGTTGGATTAGTGAACATTAAAAATTGGTAGCCTGATATATTCATGCTTTTGGAAAGCAATATGGTATCTTTCTCCATCTCTTTGTCGGGAATTCTGTGAACCGGTTAGGGATACTCATTCGGATTCCGCGAGAAAAGCAATTTCCAAGATTCCGATCGGAAATTGCATTTCCGCATCGTAATGCGGAAATCGGTAATGCAAATGCAGTAGGCGGACTTCCGCCGGAAATCGCAGAAATTTCCGCCGATTTTAACATCGATTTTCTCAAAAACTATAAGGTCTTTTTGAAAACTGTTTTTTGCAGCTTGTTCACAAGATTCTGGTTAATAAACCCTGAAAATTTGGTGTTTCTAGGACTTACGGGGGCTTTGCGATTAACCGCTAAAGTCGTCGGATTTGTACTGTAATGTAAAATGCAGAAAATCTGCATCTGCCTATTTTCTGCATTTTACATTACAGTAAAAATCCGCCGACTTTAGCGGTTAATACCAAATCCCCCGTAAATCCTATAAACACCAAATTTTCAGGGTTTATTAAACAGAATCATGTGAGCAAGATGCAAAAAAAGTTTTCAAAAAGATGTTATAGTTTTTGAGAAAATCGATGTTAAAGTCGGGTGAAATTTCGCATCGGAATGCGGAAATTGGTAGCGGAAAGTGGAATCGGTAATTGGCAATTTCGGAATGCGGATTTACCGCAGAATCGGAAATTGGCATTTCCGACCATACCTAGAACCGGTTTAGGTAATAAAAATAATGGTGAGCGAGTGATTGTTACATAAGTAAATAGAGCTACTGTAATCCTCCAGAGTTCTGCTGTGTATCCACAATACAGGAGCCATGGCTACCAGGCAGACATAACACCTCCATCCTCAGTGTAGGCCCACATAGGGGAAATACAGTCTGCTTGTATTTTGGCAGTGACAGCTGTATCAGTCATGCAAGCCGGCTCTGAGCAGAAACAACGATTGTGATCAGCTTTTCAGTAAAGCCTGGTGTAAGAGAATTACAATGATAAGTCACAACATTCAAATTCTCCTACATAGGTTCACCTCAAGAAATGTCATGGGAAACATTGGGATGGGTTTTATGAGGTAACTGATGTAGCAGTGATGTAGGTGTCACCATAGCAGGGGTCTCTGTGACTACCTATAGTAGGAGGTTCCTCTGTCTACTTACACTGGGGGTCCTCTGGCTACCTATACGGAGTGAGGAGGCTACCTCTGACTACCTATACTGGAGGAACATGGGCAGTACGGTGGCGTGCTGGTTAGCTCTCTTGCCTTACAGCTCTGGATCCCTGGTTTGAATCCCAGCCACTATCTGCAAGGAGTTTGTATGGTCTCCCCATGTTTGTGTGTGTTTTCTCTGGGCACTATAAACAGTAAAGAGAGGAGGGGTGCGGGGTTACTTTAACCACTTGAGGACCGCAGTGTTAAACCCCCCTAAAGACCAGCCTGTTTTTTCCCTAATTGGCCAAGCTGCAGGACCGCACAACACAGCACATGAGTGAATCCCCCCCCCTTTTTCCCCCACCAACAGAGCTCTCTGTTGGTGGGGTCTGATCGCTTCACATTTGTTTTTTTTTTATATAAATATTTATTTCCTTTAAAAAAAAAAAAAAAATTAGCCTTTTTTTAATCTCTTTTCCCCTGCTTCCTTCCCTCTCACCGCCAGCCAATTAGCGTGATCAGCTGTCATAGGCTTCAGCCTATGACAGCCGATCACTGTCCAGGCTCAGGAGGGGACAGCCATGTCACACGGCTGTCCCCAGTACAGCGCTGCTGCCGATCGCAGCGCTGTACATGTAAATAGACGGCGATTACGCCGTCAAACAGTCTCCCGAGCTGCGTTTGCAGCTAGGAGACTGAAGGCGGGGTGGAGCTCCACCCTCCCGAGAAGGAGATGCGCGCGCAGCCTGCGCACGATCTCCTTCTATAGGCAGCTCGAGGACCTGACGCCAATTGGCGTTAGGCGGTCCTGGGGCTGCCGCCGTGTCCATGCCTATTGGCGTCGGGCGGTCTTTAGGGAGTTAAGGAAATGTACAAAGAAGCGAGCCTGTCTGTAAATCAAATATTGAACCCTCTGCAGAGGATTTGTTTAAGGAAGGCGAAAAATGAATCTCCCCTAACCTCTGCAGCCGGAACATCAAAAGTTTGACACCTGTGCTTTAAAGAAAAACATTTCTTTGTTACAGCTAACAGAACAGAACTCCTGAAATAAATCTGCAGTGTGTCCACTTCCTGCTTTCATGGAAGCAGAGAAAGGGTTAACATCCTGCATTTACGTATTAGCTGTGTCTGCCGAGGACTGCAGACAGTTGAGATATCAAATTACACTTATGATTTCTTGTAGATGAGGGGGAATTAGACAGGGTCTTCTCTAAAACCGTAGAAGGTGCAGGTCTCTCCGTTTTCCCTTGTATCCTGTGCATGTTCAGGTCCGCTTTAAATCCCCCGGCTATGATTGGGCGCTTAAACCAATTTACATCATCGCTCTTGTCTGTTAACTACTTTAGTACCAAGCTAATTGAAATCTACGCCCGGTTTTGGTGGTCACCTGGCTGGCAGGGAGTAGATTTCGCGCGCATCTGCCCATTCCGTCGCTCCCGCCGATCTCGCTGCTGAATCCCGACATCTCTCGCTGCAGCTCACTGGCTCAGCCTGTCTCTGTAACGGCAGAGCCCTGTGAGCGGGTCAGGAGCCGATTTCATTGGCTCTGGGCCCTGTCTTTCAATGTAAGCCACTCCCATTGGCTTACATTGAAAGACAGGGTCAGGAGCCAATGAAAGCGGCTCCTGTCCGGCTCACAGGAACTCTGCCGTCATAGGGACGGCAGAGTCGGGTGGTCCAGGTTCCCGACGTATGGCGGTTGCGGCGGTTAAGTGCGTCGATTCGTCATTTTCCGTCGGGATTCTGCCGTTTCTGTACCAGCGGTCTCTGGTCCTTAAAGGACTTACGAGGCCAAAAATTCGAAAATTTGATCATTACCTGTTTAATATTTGAATCCATAGGGGAGTTCCTCCGCGCCCTCCGTTCTATTCCGCCGCAAAAGTATTCTTTTTATTGCCCCCAGGCTGCGACCCGACCCTACAGCAGCCTGGGGGCAATAAAAAGAATACTTTTGCGGCGCAATAGAACGGAGGGCATGGAGGAACTCCCCTATGGATTCAAATGTTAAACAGGTAATGATCAAATTTTCGAATTTTTGGCCTCGTAAGTCCTTGAAAGGGGCAGTATGCTCCGGTCTACTTGTCGGGCTACGTGGCTGTGATTGACGGTGCCGCTCGCACAGGCGTAGTACAGGCCGACCTCAAGGTCGGCCTGACGTCATCGCTGGGGACCGGGAGGCAGCGGCGGCAAATGGCAGACGGCGGAGCTGTGGCGAGGTGCATGCTGGGAGCTTGGGGCTGGACGAAGCCCCGGGTAAGTAGCACTTATTTTCATTTAAAAAGCCTGATAACTCCTTTAAGTGGTTAAATAATCTTGTTCACTGAAAAGGTTGGTTTTTCAGAAATGGCGTTGTTGGCACCCACGCTCATTGTATTTACCCCGCTTCCTATGTATGCAATGTATCGGGAGGTATAATCACCCAATGATAGAATCCTCTGCTCTAAACTAGTAAAGCCGTTGTACAGAAGCAGAACGCTTTTGATGTGCGAGAAATAACAAAGAGAGAAACTGTCTGCTTGATAAAAGCCCTCACAGGTCCTTGATTTAGGAGAATAATGGACTGTGTATTATGTGTGACCGGGTTGGAGTGCCGAGCCCCCACAATGCATTTCTCCAAGGAAGCAGCACAGTCAGTCTTGAGGGATGCTCTAAAAAAAAACCCCCACAATTACGCTGGAAATGGTATTTTCACTGCGGAGAGACAAACGTGTTGCTTGGACAGGCCGAGCCGCCACAGGCTAGAAAACGAGCTGGCGGTGAGGTTATTGATTATCGGAGTCCGGGGCAGTTCATTTATGACCGCAGGCTTTAAGTACCAATCCTGCACTCCCATCCATAAACGAGAGTGGAATAGGACACCGAGATCTAAATTCACAGCCCAATAACAATCAACTGAGTACACAAGGCTGGAGGCGATGAAAATAACGCCAAAATATTCCATAGAAGAATAAACTGAAATCACTGTGAAGTCAGTGGAGAAATAAGCAATCCCTTTGGTTCCGTTTTACATATTGTTCGTATGAACGTCACATATTATTATATCAGATTGCTTAAAGCACACCTGACCCGAGGCAAAGCTACCTGAGGTAAGCACAGAGCTGTGGTCATGCTGGATCCACATGCCTCTGTGTGGAGTCCATTCTCCTCCTCGTACCTCCCAGTTCCTGTAATCACTACTAGAAAATGTAGACTTTGGGCTTTTTTAGACTGGAAGAGATGGGCTTTCTGTAATGTTCCTTCCTACTACCCTCCTATTCCTTCCTCTTCCCAACCCCATAAGAGGAGTGAATGGGGCAGGAGGGGGAGGGTGATAGAAGGGGACATTGCTGCAATCCCGCCTCTTCCTGTATTAAAATTTGACTTTACAAACATTGTTCAGGGAGTGCAATGCAAGATGGGAGGAGATGCCCCAATTGTGATACAATATGTAGCGAGTGGAGGTAGTTAATAGGAACTCGTTATAAGGATCCCCAGACCAGGTGGGATCAGAGTCAGGACAAGGTCCGCCAGCACCCAAGGCTGAGACGTTAAAATGCTCCGCCCATCCCTCCCAACCCAGCCGTCACACACTGATTGCTGTTAGACTAAGGTGCCCCAGGGCCCCCAACCTCCCAACATCTTAATCTCTAGTTATCTGGCTTGCAGTCACTGCCATGTATCCCCTTTTCTTATTTCTCTCTGCTTCAAACACAATAGGGGAATGATAGCTGAGTGAATTGTGCGCCCCTCCTACACTGCGCCCCGAGGCTGGAGCCTCTCTCGCCTCTGCCTCAGCTCTGCTCTGGGTGGGATAGATGAAAAACCAGTAAACTTTTATTAGTAACTCCAAAAGTAAGACATCACATCCAAAGGTTCAACTGATGCGTATCGGCTCAGAATCTGCCTTTAGTCATAGTTCATAGTTTAAGATTTACATTGTTAGACACCAATAACACGGGACCTGCCTGCTTTTTCAGGTCAATACGAGACCGTGTCTGAGCCGTGTATCTCCGCTTCAGAGAACCCAATGAGTGCATTTGGCGGGCGTGACGACTAGTTGTTTAATAAAGGTGTAAGGATTAGATTTTTAAAAAAGCCAACATCTTCAGTAGCAGAGCTCCAGGGAACGAGAGAGTGAGTAGGGCTTCCTACAACCTCTGCCAATACAATATCCCAGCATGCATTTTGGTAGTCAGGATTTACCAAGAATTGAAGAGTACCTATGAAGCAGTGTCACAACGGTAAAGTCTGCATCTGAGCAGCCTTACTGTACTCCACGGTGTACCACCAGCACTGATGGTCTGGGACCATCCGAGGACCTCCTGTCATTGTGGTATGATCTGACTCTGGCCACTTCCACCCCACCCTCTGCACCAATCCAGAGGCTGTATGCAGCATCACATGTGTGATGGTGTGACTGGGCTGGAAGCGACATAGCCACAACATTAATTTAAAGCGAAAACGTAACCAAGAATTGAACTTCATCCCAATCTGTAGCTGATACCCCCTTTTCCATGAGAAATCTTTTCCTTTCCTCAAAAGGATCACCAGGGGGCTCTGTGTGGCTGATATTGGGGTGAAACCCCTCCCACAGTGTGATGTCAGGACCATGGTTCAGACATCACACTGTGGGAGCCTTGTTACATTGTGGGAAATAACAACTGTTTACAGCTGTTTCCAACTGCCAACAAAGCAAGCAGCATCTCCTTCCACTGACATCACCTGCCAGCAGTAAAAATTTCACCATGTGGTAAATGTCAGAATGTAAAGCAGGGAGAGGAAAGATTTTACAACAGGCAAACACTAACTAAATCATTTATACATAATTATTGTAAAAACGGAGCACTTTTTTTAGTACATTATTTTCACTGGAGTTCCTCTTTAATGAAGTTAATATCCCACTTTTCCCTAGATGTAATTTTTATTGTTTTTAAACGTCTTAACATTGTATTTTACTTGATGATTATTGTAAGAAAAAAGTGAAAAACTGCAAATTGTCAAGTAAAAACCACGAAAAATCCCAAACGTAATCCAGAAAAAAGACATTACAGAAAAATAGCAAACAAGTGATAAATCTGAAACATATTACAAAATTATTTTTGAAAGCATTTTTGCTTGAAACTTCAAATTTACTTTTTTTTTTTTTCAAGAATTACCGGTAATTCGAAAATATCGGTATTTTCCCCCATCGCTGCTCTTCACCATAAAAGGCGAGGAAGATGGCTGACTGCTGACTGCTTATGATTTATGCAGTGTTCAGATCCTCGGGTTTAAGTCAGGATTTACATAATCTGCTGTTCAGACTTAGATCGGGTCATTGATGAATAATGTATTGTAATTACATTATGCAATATTACCCCGTTTTTAAGTTCTCAGCATAGCAGGTGGCTATTATAGACATCAATGGGTGGCCACCTGCCTAGTTCATCCTATAGACCTGCTATGCTGCCCAGTGCCCAATCTGTGCAATAACCCCCCTTGTGCTGCCAGTTGCTGTGTGTGTCTGCAACAGCAGATTGCAGCAGTTATAATACGAGTCTGTGTAACTTTGTGGCATAGTTATTAGTAACTTCACTGCAGTAGCAGCGAATCTGCTAGATACCGGAAATGGAGTATGATTGTGATGAGAATCCCGCAAGTCGGCAATTGCGTTTGGGGAAAAGAAGGTGCACACTAGTGGAAGATGAGCACCGCGACTTACATTTAAATCGCGGTGCTCTAGCAATCGCCTATGGAAAAGGGTCCTTAGGCCTATCTCACATTATCAATCGCAATTGTAGGCGCTTTTGCAGAGCGATATGCACTTTTCTAAGCGCTTTTGTTTGGCGATTTTTTTTCTCTTTTACCTGGAACGAAATAAATACAATGTATTTATTTTAAAAAGCGCTCACCAAATCGCTTTTTCAAGCGCTTTGTGATTTCCCTATACTTTGTATTGAAGCACAGACGCTCAGGAAATGGTGCAGGAGCCGCGTTTGTGATTGGAAAGGAAGCTCATCGCTCATGGGAGAATACTCACATTGAGAAACATTGCTCAAGCTCTTTTAACCACCCTGGCGTTCTATTAAGATCGCCAGGGTGGCTGCTGCGCAGTATGTTTTGATTTTTTTTTAAAATCATGTAGCTAGCCTAGCGCTAGCTACATGATTCCCCCCTCCCTGCGGCGTCCCTCCCTGTCCTCCAATCGCCGCCGGCGCTTATGCCAGTCCGGAAATCCCGTTCTGAACCGGATTTCCTTCAGGGCTTCCCCAGTCGCCATGGCAACGATCGTGATGAAGTCGTCCAAGTCGTGACGTCATCGGGAGTCCTGATCCACCCCTCAGCGCTGCCTTGCACTGATTGGCCAGGCTGCGCTCGGGGTCTGCGGGGTGGGGGGACCCTTTTTCGCGGCAGATCGGCGGCGAGCAGCGGCGGTTGACCCGAACACGCAGCAAGCAAAGTGTACAGTAAGTATGGCAATAGATCAACTTGTACATATCCTCCAAATAATAAGAAGGCTTCTCCCCCCCCCCCCCCCCCCCCTTCCCCTTCCCAAATAAAAAGAAGCAGCAGAATATCTTCTATATAGATTCTAGTTTTTATCTGGGGAGCACCAGAAATGCTATGGAGCAGCACCCCCAGTATGAGGCGCCCATGACACATGCCATGCCTGCACCCTTGTACATACGCCTCTGGCAGCATGTCACCTGTGTATTTATCCGCCCGTAAAGAGATCAGCTTCAGCTGTCAAACTACGTGCTTGGATGGCTGCCCCCATTTCCACCATGGAGAAAGCAGGTCGCAAGAGCATGGAAGGAGTGGGTATTTTTAATCAAACGCTGCTGAAATGGAACAGAAAGGCATTCTTGTAGCAGATAATACACATATCAAAAGTGTGCTTTCAAGTGACGATGGGCTGCATGGAGTTGTTTGAAGACCAGCGTGTTGCTGAAGTCTCTTATGTGGCTCTTGAATCCTGTGCTCCATTCACTTGTGTCTATTTGCAGATATAGCATTCTCTGTTATTTCTGTTGGGAAGCTTCGCAGTGTGCGCCTCTCAACAAGCCTATGAAAGAGATGCAACCTTTTTAGAGACAGCTGGAGCACGCGGCTCCGCGCTGAGCGCGCTGGGGATGGAACGCTCCTGGGCTTTACACAAAAAGGCATTCAACAGAAGCCTCTTATCTGTAATAAAGGGTTTCTCCAACGCCTGGCAAGCAATGTCATACAGAAAACTACAAACTATAGGACAGGTAAACACAAACCTGTTGGGATGGTGGTGGGGGGCGCTATAACCTGAGCGTGTGTGTGTGTGTGTGGGGGGGGGGGGGGACGCAGGGAATCACTATTACCTTACAGTGATAAAATAGGCGTTTCTTCAAGAGACTCTGAAGCAACTTTTAAAATAGCTTTTCACCTTATATTCTACATGGGGATGTTTGTCCCAGCTAAAACGCCGCTCTCCCGCAGCAGGAGGAGGGGTCTTTATCCCCAAATCCCCTACATAGTGCCCGGGGATCGCTTCCTGCTTGAGGCAGGGCTAACGGCTGCAGCCCTGCCTCTCAGTGCTGATCGCTGCCTCTCCCCTAGAGTTGAGCTGAAATTTTCGTAATTTCGCATTACTATAATTACGCATGCGAAATTTGCGATTACGATGCGAAATTAGCGTAGCGAAATTGCCATTAAAATCGTAATTGAAAATACCGTAAGCGTAATTTTCAACGCGAAATTTCGCGTTTTGTTCATGCCGTAATTTCGCATTAAACGCTACCGTAATTTCGCGTTAAACCGTAACGCTCTGTATAATATAAAAAAGCCGCCGACTTTAAGGGTTAATAGCAAAGCCCCCTTAAATGCTAAGAGCCTCAAATTTGGAGAATATATTAAGGAGATCAGGAGGAATAAGAGGAAAAAAATTTTTTTCAAAAAGACCTTATAGTTTTTGAGAAAATCGATTTTTAAGTTTCAAGGGCAAAAATGTCTTTTAAATGCGGAAAATGTCAGTTTTTTTTGCACAGGTAACAATAGTGTATTATTTTCATAGATTCCCCCAAGTGGGAAGAGTTTTACTTACTTCGTTCTGAGTGTGGGAAATATAAAAAAAAAACGACGTGGGGTCCCCCCTCCCAGACCTCTTTAACCCCTTGTCCCCCATGCAGGCTGGGATAGCCAGAATGCGGAGCACCGGCCGCGTGGGGCTCCGCACCCTGACTATACCAGCCCGCATGGTCCATGGATTGGGGGGTCTCGGAAGGGGAGGGGCAGCCAAGCTTTCCCCTCCCCCTCCGAGCCCTTGTCCAATCCAAGGACAAGGGGCTCTTCTCCACCTCCGATGGGCGGTGGAGGTGGAGGCCGCGATTTCCTGGGTGGGGGGGTTCATGGTGGAATCTGGGAGTCCCCTTTAAAAAGGGGTCCCCCAGATGCCCACCCCCCCTCCCAGGAGAAATGAGTATAGAGGTACTTGTACCCCTTACCCATTTCCTTTAAGAGTTAAAAGTAAATAAACACACAAACACATAGAAAAAGTATTTTAATTGAACAAAAAACATAACCACGAAAAAAGTCCTTTAACCAGCTGAGCGGTCTGGACGAGCTCAGCTCGTCCAACACCGCCAGCGGCTGCCGCTCAGGCCCTGCTGGGCCGATTTTGATGAAATAAAAAGCAGCACACGCAGCCGGCACTTTGCCAGCTGCGTGTGCTGCCTGATCGCCGCCGCTCTGCGGCGATTCGCCGCGAGCAGCGGCGAAAGAGGGCCCCCCTAGCCGCCTGAGCCCTGCGCAGCCGGAACAAAAAGTTCCGGCCAGCGCTAAGGGCTGGATCGGAGGCGGCTGACGTCAGGACGTCGGCTGACGTCGATGACGTCACTCCGCTCGTCGCTATGGCGACGATATAAGCAAAACAAGGAAGGCCGCTCATTGCGGCCTTCCTTGTTTATTCTGGGCGCCGGAGGCGATCGGAAGATCGCCTCCGGAGCGCCCTCTAGTGGGCTTTCATGCAGCCAACTTTCAGTTGGCTGCATGAAATAGTTTTTTTTTTATTTAAAAAAAACCCTCCCGCAGCCACCCTGGCGATTTAATCAGAACGCCAGGGTGGTTAATATTCTTAATTAACCATTAATACTTACCTGTCCCTTTAAATAAATGATCCCACGCAATATCCTCGGAAATGTTCTATCAGTTACAATGTAACAAAGTTATTACAATGTAACAACTTTGTTACATTGTAACTACGCCGCACCCGACGTCACTCGCCGCCGCCGTCGCCGCGTCTGTGCTGCAGGACCCGACAGAGCTCTGAGCTATAGCTCAGAGCTCTCAAAAGCATCTTTGTATTTGGGCTCCAAGGAGCCCCATTGGTCCTTAGCAGACCAATGGGGTTCCTTCTGATTTGAAGGAACCCCATTGGTCTGCTAAGGACCAATGGGGCTCCTTGGAGCCTAAATACAAAGATGCTTCTCAGAGCTCTGAGCTATATAGCTCAGAGCTCTGTCGGGTCCGTGCAGGACGCTAAGTCCCCGCCGGCTCCGCTGCCCTCCCCGCCTCTCCAACATGTCACCCACATGTGGGTGACATGTGGGTGACAGATGTGGGCGGGGTGGACAGCGGGAGCCGGCGGGGACTTAGCGTCCTGCAAGGACGCGTAAGTGTATGCGGCGGGTGAGCGGCGAGTGACGTCGGGTGCGGCGTAGTTACAATGTAACAAAGTTGTTACATTGCAATAACTTTGTTACATTGTAACTGATAGAACATTTCCGAGGATATTGCGTGGGATCATTTATTTAAAGGGACAGGTAAGTATTAATGGTTAATTAAGAATATTAAAGGACTTTTTTCGTGGTTATGTTTTTTGTTCAATTAAAATACTTTTTCTATGTGTTTGTGTGTTTATTTACTTTTAACTCTTAAAGGAAATGGGTAAGGGGTACAAGTACCTCTATACTCATTTCTCCTGGGAGGGGGGGTGGGCATCTGGGGGACCCCTTTTAAAGGGGACTCCCAGATTCCACCATGAACCCCCCACCCAGGAAATCGCGACCTCCACCTCCACCGCCCATCGGAGGTGGAGAAGAGCCCCTTGTCCTTGGATTGGACAAGGGCTCGGAGGGGGAGGGGAAAGCTTGGCTGCCCCTCCCCTTCCGAGACCCCCCAATCCATGGACCATGCGGGCTGGTATAGTCAGGGTGCGGAGCCCCACGCGGCCGGTGCTCCGCATTCTGGCTATCCCAGCCTGCATGGGGGACAAGGGGTTAAAGAGGTCTGGGAGGGGGGACCCCACGTTGTTTTTTTTTTATATTTCCCACACTCAGAACGAAGTAAGTAAAACTCTTCCCACTTGGGGGAATCTATGAAAATAATACACTATTGTTACCTGTGCAAAAAAAACTGACATTTTCCGCATTTAAAAGACATTTTTGCCCTTGAAACTTAAAAATCGATTTTCTCAAAAACTATAAGGTCTTTTTGAAAAAAATGTTTTCCTCTTATTCCCACTGATCCCCTTAATATACCCTAGGAATTTGGTGTTCCTAAACTTTAAGCAGGCTTTGCTATTAACCGTTAAAGTCGGCGGGTTTTTAAATGTATACATTTTTACTTTGAAACTTTAACATCGATTTTCTCAAAAACTATAAGGTCTTTTTGAAAAAAATTTTTTCCTCTTATTCCTCCTGATCTCCTTAATATATTCTCCAAATTTGAGGCTCTTAGCATTTAAGGGGGCTTTGCTATTAACCCTTAAAGTCGGCGGCTTTTTTATATTATACGGAGCATTACGGTTTAACGCGAAATTACGGTAGCGTTTAATGTGAAATTACGGCATGAACAAATAACCATTGTAATGCAAAAATTACGCGAAAATTACGCTTACGCGAAATTTCACGAAATCCTTCTTCATTACGATTATGTACTTACGGCCATAATCGTAATTACACTAATTACGCGAAATTTCGCGAAATCGTAATTAGGTCATTACGCTCATCTCTACTCTCCCCGCCCCTCTCAGTCTTCCTTCACTGAGAGGGGCGGGGGAGAGGCGGAGATCCGCCGCTGATAGACTCACATGGAGGCAGAGCTACAGCCGAAAGCTCTGCCTCCAGGAGCAGCAAAATCTACGACCAAGTTGCTTGTGGATTTTGCAGGGAGGGATTTGGGGGGTAAAGACCCCTCGTTCTGCTGCGGGAGAGCGGCGTTTTAGCAGGGGCAAACATGCCCACGTAGAATATAAGGTAAAAAGCTGTTTTAAAAGTCGCTTCAGAGTCTCTTTCATTTCAAATCAGATTTGAGACCTTCAGTTTGGCCCGTAAGTGGTTTGCGTTACTGCAATTTGCATTATGTTTGGCCAACTCTGGACATATTGGATAGGGAGAGGAAAAACACTAGACACCAGGGAACTGTGTGGGGGGGTCACTAGACACCTGAGAACTACAATAAAACAATCGAGAGCGGCGCTGGATATGTAAAAAAAAATGCAAATATATGCTATTTATTAAATGCAAATTTATGCTATTTATTAAACAATCCTCATTCATAAATATATGCTAAAAAGGCTAAACTAAATAAGAAAACGGCCATCAGTATTGATCTCTAACACAGTTCCAATTCACCGAATAGATCTTCAGTTCTGTTGTTCCATATATTATAAACCAATCATGTGCGTCGTATGCACCAATGCTCATATTGCTGTCTTTCATATGCAGCAATTATAAACATGTAGAGCTCTACGCTCGTGCATAAAATATATGTAACTCTCAACCTCTCGCACTGAAGTATGCATCTTCTGGATCTTGCGGAGTCACTCCGCCGCTAATCACGCCTTTCAGATCAAACACTTGCCGGCTAGTGACGTCACTTCCTCCCAGCACAGCTAGTGACATCACTTCCTCCCAGTCCTTCCTGCATTCCACCTTGCGTTTCACAGTGGTGTATGACCGTTACAAAATATTGATTTACAGCGGTGTAAATAACCTTTACAAAAATCGCTGGCCAGCAGTTTGTAGAAGTGTCTCTGAGTGCTTCAGGATTAGCCAGAGAACTCTTTAGGGGTGTGAGGGGGACCACTGGATACCAGGAGATACCGGAAGAATAGTTAGGTGTGGGAGGAGGACCACTAGACTCCAGGGAACTGTATAGGGGAGGGAAAGGTCCACTAGAACCCAGGAGACTGTATAGGGCAGGGAGTGGGCCCCTAGATACCAGGGAGCTGTATAGGGAGGGAATAGGCGTTAGACGCCAGGGCAATGCATAGAGCAGGGAGAGGGACCATTAGACACCAGGAAACTTTATAAGGGAGGGATGGCGGGCGGCAGTGGCGTAGCTAAGGGCTATGGGCCCCGATGCAAGTTTTACAATGGGGCCCCCCAAGCACTCTATACATAACAATTGATATATGGCAAAAAGGAAGATGAAGGCACTCTGAGGAAGCTTTGTCTTAAAGCGAAACAGCTGTCAGGCCTCCCTCACCCCCACTGTATACCCTGATGTGTCTTCCCACCGTGGATTAAAGGTATATCTTTTGCAAGCTCAGTGCCTTCATCTTCCCTTTTGCCATATTACAGTGCTTTGTTCTGAGGTGCACGTGCATGCTATGAATACAGAATCCGGTGAAGCGGACCTATGCCTTTCTGTTAACATCTAGTGCCAGTCCTTTCTTCCTCACTGTTGTGCAACATAACAATTGATATAGCGCACAAAAACCTGCCAATGGCAACTACAGTGTCAGAGGTGCAATGTATCTACTGTATAGAAGTGATTATTATGAGCACAGGAACAATAGAAAGCTAATACTGCAGGTGAGGGAGAGCCTCTCCTCTTACGCTTTACTCATTGTGCATAAGACTTTACACACAAAATTCTGCTCTACAAAAATTTCTGCATAAACCCCCAGATCCGGGTCCTGGGGTGTCTTTGCACCTTTGTGCTTCCATAGATGTACAAACATGATGCTCTTGTACAAGCAAACAGAGGCGTCAAAAGGATAAAAGTTGATAAAAAGTTTAAGAATCAGGGGAGGCCGAGGTGGACTCTCCTCTTCCAAATAGACAACAAACTGTTGATAGAGTAACCAAATATTTATTCACACACTCCAGAAAGTGCAACGCGTCTCGCAGGCATATCACACTTCCTCAGGCTATGAACGGAGCATAAAACTCATGTAGGTCTAGTACAAAGCAAAGCACCTCTGGTTACTCTGCTCTATGTTGCTCTGGTATACCAGAACTATGCATACTGCCGATATGGAGAAGGTCTTTAGTGTTCTTTTTTTCCAAAGAAAATGTATTGTTTTTAAGTAGGCCGTATGCCAGGCATGGGCAAACTTGGCCCTCCAGCTGTTAAGGAACTACAAGCCCCACAATGCATTGCAGGAGTCTGACAGCCACAGTCATGACTCATACAGGCAAATGCATTGTGGGACTTGTAGTTCTGTAACAGCTGGAGGGCCGAGTTTGCCCATGCCTGCCGTATGCTTATAGATTTGCTAGAAATCGTTCCAGCAGGTGGCTGGATTGATCAATTTTTGGCCAAAATCCATCTAATCGGTTGATCTCTCCGGATGAAACCTATTGATCGATCGGCTGCATTTCGAGAACGGTTGGCAGATTGATGGCCCTCAGTGCTGCACTGGATAGATTTCAGACTGAAAACTATTAAAAATCTTTTCTAGTGTGTGGCGCAGACCAGATAGATCCCTGTCAAATTTGACAGGGATTGACCTGATGGTCGAATCTGGTGGCCATCCATACTGCTCACGAGTACATGTCTGCACATGCTCAGTAGAACAACGTTGCTTGTGTAGAAAGGAGAAAGACTTGCGCGAGTGGCTTCATTCTACTGGGCATGCCCAGTACAGTTGCTCTCATACACGGATGGGGGCGCGGCCTTTAGAGCATATTCTACAAGCCCTTTGTTGAATATATTCGGATGGACCCAGCAGCGAAACGGTGGCCACAGGAGGATTCGGGAACCCTATTGGACCATCCGGAATCTTCTCTGTACAGAATGTCGCTGCAAGGCTGAAAGCAAGCCAACACCCCCCAGAACCCCCCCACACACTCACACACAAACACCCATGCTGCCACATAACACCCATCCTTCGCTCACTCCACTGGCTTACCCATAAAATCGAGAATTCTTTTTAAGATTGTCTTATTGACATTCAAACCCTTGCACAATCTGGGCCCTGGATACCTTAATCTTAGATCCAAAGGATCTAATAACTTGGTCACCACCAAAGTCCATCTCAAAACCTTTAAAGCCAGAGCCTTCTGTCATGCTGCCTCTACACTACTCCTTGCCACACCCAATCAGGACATCTCCATTCCTGGATGCATTTAAGTCCAAATCAAAGCCCCCTGTTTAGTCTGGCATTTATGAACACCTGATTGTTTCTTCTGTAACACAGTCCGGCCTGCAACCCTGTATTGGTCTGAGACATATCTATGCGCTTTGAGTCCTGTGGGAGAAAAGGGGTTTACAAAAGTTATTGTATTATAGTAAAATTCATTTCAGGCACCCTGTAAGATAATTTGTGGCAGACAAACGTTCATACATACGGTATGTTAGATGACAGGACTATTCTCATTCTTGTGATCTGTCGGCCTGACAGATGCCGTTGTCTGAGCTGTGCAGGAGTTGCCGGTGAACCATGCTAGTTATGACCTCGAATCAGGTGGAAGAATAAAAAGAGGGGTCTACTACTCCAAGATGAAGGAGACTTTTACTACAGCAGCCTGGGGGCAATCTTCTGACCCCCTCAGCCCTCTGCCCTATTTCCAGTAAAAGTGTTGTAGCAAGCCTGTGCTTGTGGTTTTATGGCATGTTTTGGTGTGTTCAATGACACTGCTTACAGTGTAACCAGCATTTAAAAAGGATCTGTAGTGCAAATAAAATAACTAATAAAATTGCTTAATTTTTACAATATTGGTTTATAGATTATGTAGTCAGTGTTTGCCCATTGTAAAACATTCTGACACTTATCACTGGTGGTGACATCTTTAGTTCTGCCAGGTAATCTTTGCAGAATTTTTGTTACTGAGAGTTCTATGCATAGAGGGAGATATTGCTTGTTTGGCAGTTGGAAAAAGACGTTATTTCCAACAATGCAATGAGGTTCACAGACAGCAAACTGTCAGGGGAAGCAGGAGATTTGGGCGCATGAGACAAGTGGACAAAAAGGGCGCCCCCATTCACTCCCATTATAAATATCGCTTAATGGGCGCCGAACAGGGAAAAAAAGGCGCCGGAGATTATTAACGTTTTACAAACGGCGCCCGGAGATTTTTAAGGTTTTATAACTGTGCTTGTGATGATTTAACTTTACAAAATGAGCCCGTGACGAATAACGTTTATAAAGATACTAAATCACTATTTCTAAAACATTTCTAAAACATTATTATCCACCCCAAAAAATTATTTACATTTTTTATTTACATTTTTTATTTATTAATGGTTGTAAAACATTATTATCCATAGGGGGTCTTAGGTTTAGGCACCAACAGGGGGGGTCTTAGGTTTAGGCACCAACAGGGGAGTCTTAGGTTTAGGCACCAACTGGGGGGTCTTAGGTTTAGGCACCAACAGGAGGGTCTTAGGTTTAGGCACCAACAGGGGGGTCTTAGGTTTAGGCACCACCAGGGGGGTCTTAGGTTTAGACACCGCCAGGGGGGTCTTAGGTTTAGGCATCAACAGGGGGGTCTTAGGTTTAGGCACCAACAGGGGGGTCTTAGGTTTAGGCACCAACAGGGGGGTCTTAGGTTTAGGCACCAACAGGGGGGGTCTTAGGTTTAGGCACCAACAGGAGGGTCTTAGGTTTAGGCATCAACAGGGGTCCTAGGTTTAGGCACCAACAGGGGGGTCTTAGGTTTAGGCACCACCAGGGGGGTCTTAGGTTTAGACACCGCCAGGGGGGTCTTAGGTTTAGGCACCACCAGGGGGGTCTTAGGTTTAGGCACCACCAGGGGGGTCTTAGGTTTAGGCACCAACAGGGGGGTCTTAGGTTTAGGCACCACCAGGGGGGTCTTAGGTTTAGGCACCACCAGGGGGGTCTTAGGTTTAGGCACCACCAGGGGGTCTAGGGGTTAGGGATAGGTACAGGGAGGGTTTTTAACAAACGTAAATATAAGTTTCAGTTCAGAAACAGGGAAGATTAACGTTTTAAGAATTGCCGATCTCCTACACATTATTTAATGATTTATAAATTCTTAAAACACTATTTCTAAACGAAATTCTACACAATATTTTTATAAACGATAATACTGCTTATCGTTTACACCACGCGCCCTTTTTTCCCGACGCCCTTTTTTGATGTGCACTGTCAGGACCATGGTCATGACTAGTGTTGATCAAACACCCAGTTATTCGGGCTCGGGTCGGCTCGGCCGGACATGGTCCGGATGTGCGGGATATTGGGCCGAACACCGAGCCTAATTGAAGTCAATGGGGACCCGAGCATGCCTGCTTTAGCATCATGTGTGGGCTGTTCAAGTCCGCAAAGACTTGCGTGTCCCTTGCAAGGAAGGCCAGTGTGCAAGAGGTCTCAGAAAAAAATATGTTTTTGAATTTGTTAAAGTAATTTAATTGTACCATAGTATCCCTTTAATGCATTTCTGCATAGGGGAAAATGCAGAAGAAGACAAAAAGAGTATAAAAGTGGCCAAACAGAGCAAAAGAAACAATCTATAAAACCATCTTGGGGTGAGAATGAATCCAGCTCATTCCATTCCTCTTCTTCTACTGCAGTGCTTACCTGCTGCTCAATCACAGCTCTTTTCACTGACCTAATTATATATTAGCAGAGACAAGGATTTTGAAGAAGTCAATTGAAGAGGAGTAAGGAGAATTGTTAACTTTAGAGTCTAAATTAGTGTTCCCCATGGCTCTATCCAAAATGAGCCTATCAGAAGAAGGAAGATTGGGCAGTAGTGGAGAGCCGTGTATCACAATTTCTGGATATAATGAAACCCATTTCTAGTAGTTATAGACCGCTGGGGTCACAAGTTACCAACAAGGAAAGTAATAACTTTATTCCTGTGACTACAGATGCATCTCAACCTGCCTAAATAATCCTTCCTACAGAGAACCTTCGTCTAGCAGTATTTGTAGGAATCGGCAAAGATAACATAACCCGATAATTTGAGCCATCCGCTCTTCTGGTAAGATCTCAAAACAAAGGAGGCTCGCTGGGCAACTCTTATGTTTATCTGCATCATATTTTGCCTTGCTGTGTAAATCTCTTCTGACTGGTTGTATCTTTATTCTAAACTGGCTAAACCCATGCAAGGTGTTCCGGGCAAAGCAGGGATTTTGGACGCAACGGCGACAGGTTCTGTAAACTGCATAGCACATTGCGCCTATGGTGCGCAGGGGTGGTAATTTGGGTGCAAGTGCCTGCATCGTTTTTGTGTTTGACTACATTGTAAAAATAAGAGAAATCGAGAGCCTACTATAGTGTAGTATTTTTGTCCAATGGTAAAAAGAAAACAATATAAGATATACTCACAAACATAGGTTGCTGACAAGCAACTACTATCAAGGTGTTAGGGGAACTTGACCTGTCCCCTCGGGTAGATTAAGATGTCGCTCTATGTAGGCAGGCAGAATGGGGGCCGACATCTGCACCACAGGTGGACTAGTAATATTTATATCAGAAACACAGAGGCGCCAAAAGGATAAAGAAATGTTCAAATAAAAATAAGGGAAGAGGTACTCACCTCCGCATAGAAGATTCAAATGGATCAACGTTTCAAGAGTATTCTTTAATAATGTACTCCAATAATTGCAACACGTTTCGTAGGAAACATCCCACTTCCTCAGGCTGTGGAACAGGAGCAGCTGATCCGTTATCAAAGCAAGTGTGGCATCTCACAGAGGTGAGTACCTCTTCCTCTATTTGTATTCAAACATTGTTTTATCTTTTTGGCGCCTCTGTGTTTCTGATACAAGTATTGACTACATTGTAGTTGAACTGAGATAACGGTAGGGACGGCTCACAGAAGGGTGATTTGTTTGGCTGCACTGCAGCCAGACTGATATAGCGGAAGGGATGGCACCTAGATCATTTGTGAGCTCGACGTCTCTGTAGCCAAACTCAAAGGCCTGGAACCCACTGAAATCCGCAAATGCAAAACGCAACCGCTAGCGTTTTGCATGAGCGGTTTGCAAGCGGATTCATGCGAGTTTTCGGTCGCGTTTTGCAACAGTGTATTTTTTTCCTCAGCGGTTGTGTAGCGTTTTGCGTTTCGCGTTTTTATCCTGATTGGTCCTGTGAGTTATTTTTAATTTTGTTACAGTGTGCTGAACCGCAAAACGCTAGCAAAACCGCTCAGTTTAGGTTTTGCTGAGCGTTTCTGCTAGCGTTTCAATACTTTACATTGAAGCGCTAACGCTCCCAAAATGCTGCAGGTCCTGCGTTTGCGTTTCTGGGAAACGCAAACGCTCCTGTGGAAGTTGCCCCATCCATTAACATCAGCTGAGCGTTTTGGCAAAACGCTAGCGTATCGCAGCGCTGCCAAAATGCTCAAAAAAACGCTCTTGTGGGTTCCAGCCCAAATAGCGGCAGGGTCGGAAGATTAGTGTGAGAGAACAGATTGCACACCATGAGAAGAGCATGCAAACTCCATGCAGATAGTATCCTGGCTGGCACTCGGTATCAGTGTTATCCCACTGATCGTTCAGCAAATTGTATCGTTGGTGGGCCACCTTTACTCTCCAAAATACAGAAAGTATAAAAAAAAACAGATCTGACAGGATTTGGACTAGTCCACCTTCTCATGGGGGATTCTAAGTATTTCCTTTTAGTTTTTAGAAAACTGCTGCCTGGAAAAGATCTATACCAGGCATGGGCAAACTTGGCCCTCCAGCTGTTAAGGAACTACAAATCTTACAATGCATTTGCCTTTATGAGTCATGACTGTGGCTGTAAGACTCCTGCAATGCATTGTGGGACTTGTAGTTCCTTAACAGCTGGAGGGCCAAGTTTACCCATGCCTGATCTATACAAAGATGTTGGCCAGTCTCCCTGCTCGCCTGCACGCTATTTTGGTAGTTGGACTAAGCAACTGCCGTTCAGTAAGTGCTTTTGAAAATCCAGAGAATCCCCTATGAGGAGATAGACTAGTACAAATCCTGTCAAATGTTTTCAACCTACTGTAACGGTGGCCACTAACGGTACAATTTGCCAAACCATCCTTTACGAAAGATTTTTTGCATGTATGATCGGAAATTATCGTTTGTGACCTCTAATAGACAAAAATCTCCTAACCAATCCAATCAGATTGATGGGACTAATCATGAAAATCTGATCGATTTCACTAATCTGATCGGATTGGTTAGGAGATTTTTGTCTATAAGTGTTCCGATCATCGTAAACAACCGTTCGGCAGATTGTTTCGTTACTTGCCACCTTTATGAGTGACAGCACTGATGTAAAAAAGTTATTGAAAAGTGCCTTTTAGGCCTTGTTCACATCATAAATCGCCAGCGATACACCAAGCACTGAGCGATTTAGGGCCTGTTTCCACTAGAGCGAATCTGCGTGCGTTTCCTGCATGCAGATTCGCATAGACAATACAAGTGGATGGGCCTGTTTCCACTTGTCAGGATTTCTGAGCGTTTTTCTGGGCAGAAAAAATCTGCACGACAGAGCCGTCAGTATTCGCATGCCGCACACCCGCAAGCGAATCGCCGCTAATGTAATGTAATAGGAAAACCGCAAGCATTTTAGTCTTGCGGTTTTCCCGGCGATTCCACGTGCGTTTCCGCTTAAAAATCCATGTCAATGCTTGCCGGCATTGACATGGTTAAAATCGCGTTACATAAACCGCGAGCGGTTCCGCATGAAAATCCGCATAGAAACGGCAACGCAACCGAATGCGGATTTGTTGCCGCGATTTACCTGTCTAAATCGTGCCGCACAAGTGGAAACGGGCCCTTATTGAGAGTTTTTAAAGCACTTTTCCCTGCGCTCTAAGCTTAGAAAAACGTCAGTCAAAAAGTGAACTCTGACCAGAAAAAAGAATAAATACAATGTATTTATTCTTAAAAGCGCTGGGGAAATCTCTATTCAAAGCTCTTTTTCAAGCGCGTTGCGATTTCCCTATATTCCCTTCCATTGGGCCAAAGCCCTCAGAAAATGGTACAGGTATCGCTTTTGCGAGTGGAAAGCAATCGAAACTCACATGTGAACACTCTCATAGGAAATCCCTGCACAAGAGCTTTTAGGGTTGGAACCCACTAGAGTGATTTTCTAAACTTTTAGGAAGCGATTCAAACCATTAGCAATTTCCCTAAACACTCAGCTAATGTTAATGGATGGGCCAAATTCCACTGGAGCGATTGCGATTACCAAATCACAAAACGCAGGACACGCAGCATTTTTAGCATTTAGCGTTAGCGTTTCTGCAATGTTAAGTATATGAAAGCTGGCATAATCTCTCATCAAAACCTACACAGAGCGATTTTGCTAGCGTTTTGAAGTTACTGTACACTGTAAAAAAATTAATTGAAAGGACCAATCAGAATTAAAAACGCTAATCGCTACACAATCGCTGGCAAAAGCCTTACACTTTTTAAAATCGCCACCAAAAACGCTCATGAAATCGCTCACAAAATGCTCACACAAAACACTAGTGATTGCGATTAGCGATAGCGTTTTGTAGTGAGTTCCAGGCCTTAGGTCAATTTCTAAAATAGCAAGCGCTTAAAAAAATCCGCAATCGCTCATAGTGTGAACAAGTCCTTACTCTCCACAATTTTCAGGATGAGGGTTATACAAAAATTGTTTTTTTTAGCAGATTCGATTGGCTTTGAGCAGATCTGCCAGTGATCTGTCAAACCCAACATGTTTGATTGATAAACTTTCTATTTGTTTCAGTCAGTTTATTAATTGAAAGGGTGAGCAGCTGCAGCAGTGATTGTTACACAAGCGTGAGGGGTCAGGAATAGCAGGGATCACTGACTGCAGTGGACAATGTATTGAAAGGTTTGAATGATTTTCAGGGAGATTTCTGCTGAGATCTCATCGGGCTCACGTGGGTTAAATTAGTACATGGCTCACTGCTCTCTGATCAAATTCTAATTGGGATTGGGAAATGATTGCTTGCTTGCTGGATCAAGCTATAGTATCGCTGTTTTTTTACTTTAGGGAATTTCCAGTTTTGATGATTAAAAAGCAATCCTGCAGTTCACATTTATTTATCTATATACCGTTTTTTTTTTTTGGACCATAAGATGCTCCTGACCATAAGACACATCTCGGTTTAGAGGACAAAAACCAGGGGAACAACTATATACTAAACCTGGTGCATTCATGGTGAAGGGGTATCTAGTGGATTATGCCCCCTTGTACCTCAAGCCCCCTTGTACATCTTTTGCCTTCCTGAGTTCTCCTGTTTCCCCCTTGTGTCCGCCTCTGTCCTCCTTGTGTTCTCCTCTGTTCCCCGTGTGTCCTCCTCTGTCCTCCTTGTGTTCTCCTCTGTCCCCCGTGTGTCCTCCTCTGTCCCCCTTGTGTTCTCCTCTGTCCCCCTTGTGTCCTCCTCTGTCCCACACTTTTTTGGCTTGTAAGCTACTTTACAACCTGCAGAGTCCACGAGATCTACCTGCCCCTGCACCCCCCCCCCCCCCCCAGCATACATAAGGATTCTTCTCCTCAGTTTTGATGGTTACATCTGGATCACAGACAAATCAGTAGGGTTTGATTCACTAAGCTACACTGCTCAAGCAGCACAGCTTAGTGTGGCAGCGCAAGTAACATTTTAAAAGTAGGCACACTACTGCTGTAGCATGGCCCAATAGGCTGCCTGTCACTTGACAAGAGAAGCTGAAGATGTGGCTGACACGCTGCCCAGCCGATCAACTGTATACACATCACCATGGCAACAGGGACATGAGCCCTACTGTCCCAGTTTGAAACCTGTATGGCTCTCACGGAATTGCATTTTAAAATATGTGGCGTTTATGGCTCTTTCAGACAAAAAGGTTCCTGACCCTTGGGTTAGGTCATAGTAATGTTTACCAATATTTTACTATCGGAATGAACTTACTTATTTATTGTATTTTTAAAGCGCCAACCTTTTACGCAGCGCTGGACATTAGTTTAGGTTATAGACAATATTTAGGGGTGACATACAGCAATAAGCCAATACAGGAGTACACCAAAAACGAGATCACGCGGCACAGTAAGGCCTCTTTCCCAGTGGGACGTTGCGTTTGATGCGACGTTAAAGTCGCACAACGTGCCCCTAACGCAACGCATGTTGGTTTTGAAGTTGGACATTATTTTAAACTGCGTTATGTGTCTCTCGGTGCGCCGTTTTCGTTGCATACTGATGGAACGAAAGTGACGCATGCCTCACATTTAAAAAACAAATCAAAAAACATTACTGAGCATGTGCAAACAGTCCAACGCAGATAATAACGCTTATAACGCACAGCATGCAGCACTTTCTAAATATTGCTACACGTTACACACAACGCAACGTGTGCACTGTGAATGTCGCACAGACTTTGTTTGCGCAGTCTGCATTATTACGTTTTATAACGTGTGACTTTAACGTCACACTGTAAAAGCAGCCTTAGGCCCCGTTCACACTGCACGCGTTTCCAGCCGCGTTTTGGAAACGCGTGCAGGTGGCCGACACGCACGACATCAGACATTGCATAGAGTGCAATGTCTGATGTTCACACTGCATGCGTTCCGGACCTGTGCGGTCTGGGAACGCATGCTGCACGCATTTTTTGCAAAAACGCATGGCTGTCCCATTCACTTTTCAGTGATGGGATCAGCCACGCAACGCATACAAACGCGGATGGCGTGCGTTCGTACGCGTTGCGTTTCGCGTGCGTGCCCGTCCGCGTTTGTAATGTGAACGAGGCCTAAGAGTACAAGGTAATGCTTAGTCGGTCACTGGATGGGAGCATAGAGATTAGACGATTGGAGTTCACTTGTAGAATATTGGTCATTTTAACAATATTCTACTAGCTTCTATATTTGGCACTCTGTTTACCAGGCACATTCTTTACATGCACGCCCATTGCAGTGGTACACTTGCGTCATTTTAACATTTACATCCGTAATAGGCAGAGGATGGGGTACAGTGATAATTCTTTTCCTTTTTACCCTGGAATTTGGAATTATGGTGTTACGGTCTGGTGCTATCTGTTCTGAAGCCCGACTGCTGTAACTTTATTTTGTGATTACAGCAAATGTACATCATATTTATCTGACAAAGTAAGAAGAATGTCTGTGCCACGCACGGCAGAGATTGACAGGCTGTCAGACAAATCTCTCACCCGCCAAAAATGGAACGTACATCTCTACTCTTCCCTCTATTCACACCTTATCACAATCAGAACTACAATTTGCTATAGGCAGGCGGGATCCGGGAGCTTACTAATGCATTGTAAATTCACGATAATTTGCACGCTGTGAGGAACACCTATGGGAGGAACGGCACACGCGGGCGTTATCATTAGAAATGTATTATCAGGGGACGGCGGGGAAGAGCACACAGCATTTCCTATCCGCGGCGGCGGTAAAAACAGCTTAGCTGGCTTTCAGCTCCTTTTGCTAATAATTGTTTGGATAATTTGTTTGCCCTTGTTTTCTGTGTTACAGCTGAGGAAACACGGAAGGCGCAAGATGGAGGAGGAGGCAGCACAGTAAAGCAGACCTGTCACACACCTGTTCCTCCTCAAGGTAAGCAAAGCTTGTGATGAAGCAGTATGTAATCGCTGGATGTGAAAACTCTAGTGATACTAGGGGCTTGAGTCACAAAGCGATGCTAACTGTTAGCACGCCTGTGAAAACCCCCTTAGCACGTCTAAACGAGCTTTTCGCGCATAAAACTTTACGCGTGCACTGCACAGAGCGCAGGGCGCTCCGCGCGAAGTGCCCATTAAAGTCTATGGGACTTAGCGCGCGCATAAGACTTTTCGCGCGCAAAACTTTGCGCGCGGTACTTAGCCTACTTAGCACCCTGGTTAGCATGCCTAAAGACTTTAGACGTGCTAAGTAGGTTAGCACCGCTTTGTGAATCAAGCCCTAGATGTCTTAAAGAGAGCCCGAGGTGGTGCGGGGCTGAGCAGATCAGCTATTCACAAAAACCGCCGCTCCCTGCCACTCCTGTGGGCCGCACTGGTTCACTTTCACAACGCTGCACTGAGAGACTGTGTGTCTCTCATAGCGTGCAGGGAGGCGGGGGAGCGGCAGGAGGCGTGGCCGGGGAGAGAGAGCTGCCCAATGGCATCTCTGGAGACCCTTCAGGAACGCCCCTGGCGGGTGTTTTGAACAGAGAATTCCTTTCATTAATGTTTACCTCCAAAATAGCGACAAATATTGTCACAGCACGGCGGTGGGGGGGGGGGGGGGACGACTACGACAAAGAGCGGTGTCAGGGGGACACAGAGGCATGTCAGTAGGCAGAGAACATGCCTCTGTGTCCCATCTGCCCATCTCGGGTTCTCTGATTCACCTGATGTGACTTGAGACATGATGAGATAAACATATACACATATAGTACTAGCCCTAGGAAAAATATTACCAGAAGCCCCTTTGTGTTTTCCAGCACAGAAGGTAAACCTTAGATTTTTTTTTTTGTTTTTAACTTTTTGGCCACTAGCTGGAAGTTACCAGGAAGTGTTCAATCTTTCTTTAACTACACTTTCTACTTTCACTTTTCTGAATCAACAGGCCTTGTGATTTCAAGGCATGTTTATTTATTTAATTATTCAATTGGCCTTGAATCGCGCTCCCCTTCACCAATTTCTGCCGTGTAAATGCCACCGTGAACGAGCGGTGGGAGCACGCGCGCCCACCCCCTGCATTTAGCTCGGCTCCTATCTGGACAGCTATAGTCATCCAGATAGAATAAAGCAGTGATCTGCAAACCTGGCTCTCCAGCTGTTAAAGGGAAGGTTCAGGGAGGGTGGGTAAAAAATAAAAATCAAATTCCACTTACCTGGGGCTTCCTCCAGCCCGTGGCAGGCAGGAGGTGCCCTCGCCGCCGCTCTGCAGGCTCCCGGTGGTCTCCGGTGGCGCGCCCGACCTGGCCAGGCCGGCTGCCAGGTCGGGCTCTTCTGCGCTCCAAGTCCTGGTACTTCTGCGTCCCACGCCGGCGCTCTGACGTCATCGGACGTCCTCCGTGCTCTACTGCGCATGCGCAGTAGTTCTGCGCATGCGCAGTAGAGCCCGGAGGACGTCCGATGACGTCAGAGCGCCGGCGTGGGACGCAGAAGTTCCGGGCCTTGGAGCGCAGAAGAGCCCGACCTGGCAGCCGGCCTGGCCAGGTCGGGCGCGCCACCGGAGACCACCGGGAGCCTGCGGAGCGGCGGCGAGGGCACCTCCTGCCTGCCACGGGCTGGAGGAAGCCCCAGGTAAGTGGAATTTGATTTTTATTTTTTACCCACCCTCCCTGAACCTTCCCTTTAAGGAACTACAAGTCCCACAATGCATTTGCCTTTATGAATCATGACTGTAGCTGTCAGACTCCCGCAATGCATTGTGGGACTTGTAGTTCCTTAACAGCTGGAGAGCCAAGTTTGCAAATCACTGGGATAAAGTGGTTACAAGGAAATAAATATGGCAGCTTCTATATCGCTCTGTTCAGGTGTGTTTTAAAATCATCATGCAGCTGTAGGACTGAACTCTGTATCTTTCAACAGCTAATCCTTTATAGCGCTCCTTTAGGCCGTGTGCACGCATGGCAGAAACACTTGCGGATCGGGAAACACTGCGTTTTCTGCAGCAATGTTAGTCTATGAGACGCAGAAGGACCTGCGTTGCACTCGCGATTTACAGTAAGCGTTCTGCAGACGCTGGTATTGTTGCATACTATGCAGGATGGCTGCCAAAACACACATAATGAAAGTCTATGGTAATGCAAATGCATTTCGTTTTTCATACGGTTTTTACTGCGTTTTTAATTAAAAAGTAAAGATCAATGATGTGTTTCTGCTTCCTGTTGTCTTCCTAGTGATTTGCATAAATAAAAAAAAACTCATGTAAAACGCATATACGTTTTGCATTAGCGAACCACAAATGCATTAAATTGCACGCAAAACTCATGAAAAACGCATCTGCGTAAAAAACCGCAAACGCACAAAGCACTAAAAGCGCTAAAGAAAATCGCAACCCTTCTAAAACGCTACTTTTTTACGCTATGTCATATGTGAACCCCGGGTCAAGAAAATATGGGGAAAAAATGGTGCACAGTGATAAATCTTATAAAACGGCATTTATAGCTTTAAGGATATGCAGTAACTTTAAAACGTTATTTATTGTTGGTCTGACCGCCGCCCCTCATGTCCTGCTGTGTCCCCCAGTGATTTCATCTCTGCTCCGGCCTGGAGTGTAATGCTACAACAGTCCTACCCACGCAGATCTTATGAACAGCTGGTGGATGTATCTGCTCGCTGCCGCTGGAGACTTTCTGATCCACCAATCACGCGGGGGGGGGGCGCTGCTCCAGAACCGCCAATCACCGCTGCTCATTTCTCTGCTCCGTCTGGTAATTGGATGCGATGGTCTCGGAGGCGGGAGCATTGGGTCCAATTAGCAGACGGAGCAGAGAAATGAGCAGCGGTGATTGGCAGTTCTGGAGCAGCGCTGATTGGTGGATCAGAAAGTCGGCAGCGAGCAGATACATCCACCAGCTGTTCGTAAGGTCTGCGTGGGTAGGACTGTTGTAGCATTACACTCCAGGCCGGAGCAGAGATGAAATCACTGGGGGACAAAATTGGACTTGCGAGGGGGGCAGGGGAGGCAGAAAACAGGAACCGGGGGACACAGCAGGACATGAGGGGCGGGGGTCAGACCAACGATAAATAAAGTTTTAAAGTTACTGCATATCCATTAAAACTATAAATACCGTTTTAAAAGACTTATCACTGTGCGCCATTTTTTCCCCGCGCCATTTTTGACTGTACGCGTGAACCCAGCCTGAATGGGGTAAGTGATTTAACCTCCTTGGCGGTAACCCCGAACGTAATTCGGGGTAAGCCGCGCAGGAGGTTTTCTCAGGCCCTGCTGGGCCGATTTGCGTAATTTTTTTTTTTTTTTGCTGGACGCAGCTAGCACTTTGCTAGCTGCGCCAGCACACCGATCGCCGCCGCCCCGCGCTCGATCGCCGCTATCCGCGCCGCCGTAGAGCCCCCCCCCCAGACCCCTGCGCTGCCTGGCCTATCAGCGCCAGGCAGCGCTAAGGGGTGGATCGGGACTCCCTTAGACGTCATGACGTCGGTGACGTCATCCCGCCCCGTCGCCATGGTGACGGGGGAAGCCCTCCAGGAAATCCCGTTCTTTGAACGAGATTTCCTGATCGCCTATCGCCGGAGGTGATCGGAGGGGCTGGGGGGATGCCGCTGAGCAGCGGCTATCATGTAGCGAGCCCTAGGCTCGCTACATGATTTTAAAAAAAAAAATAGCAAAAAAAACGGCAGCGCTGCCCCCTGGCAGTTTTTAATATACCGCCAGGGAGGTTAACTGAGTAACGAGTAGGGATGGTCAGTGAGATGCAGATAATTGATGCAGAATGATGCAAATGTTTAAGAAGCCAGTGGGGTTTGGGCCATTTTCAAGCTGCATACATTTGCATAAACAATTTGCATAATTCTGCATCAACTCAAATTCATTAGCGTCTTTGACAATCCCTGCTAGGGAGGAAACACAAGAACTCAACTCACTTTAGGCCTGGAACCTGCTAGAGCGCTTTTTTGAGCATTTAGGGAGTGCTTTAAATCGCTAGTGATTTTCCTAAACGCTCTGCCAATGTAAATTAATGTTAGCAAAATCGCAATCGCAGGACATGCAGCATTTTGGGAGCATTTGCGCTTCAATGTAAAGTATTGAAGCGCTGGCAAATTGCTCATGAATCGCTACGCATAGCAATTTGTCCGTGATTTTAAACTACTGCAAACTGTAAAAAAAAGTACGGTAATAATTTGAAACAACCAATCAGAATTAAAATCACTAATTGCAAATGGCAATCACAATCGCTGTCAAAAAGCTTACACTTTTTAACTTCTTGCCGACCGGCTAACGCCGATGGGCGTGGCCGCCGCGGCAGCCCCAGGGCCACCTAACGCCGATTGGCGTCAAGTCCTGGGGCTCTGTTTTGCAGGAGATTGCACGCAGGTTGCGCGTGCATCTCCTGCTCAGGGGGCTGAGCTCCGCCCGCCTTCAGTCTCCTAGCGGCGATTGCCACTCGGGAGACTGGAAAGATGGCGAAACCGCCGTCTATTTACATGTACAGCGCTGCGATCAGCAGCAGCACTGTACTGGGGACAGCCGTGTGACACGGCTGTCCCCCTGGGGTACAAGAGAATGATCGGCTCTCATAGGCAGAAGCCTATGACAGCCGAACGCCGTGATTGGCCGGCTGGGGAGAGGGAGGGGATTTGAAAAAACAAAACAAAACAGTAAACAGTAAAAAATTATCAAAAAATGGCAACATAAATATTTATATAAAAAAAAAATAAACACAAAGGGGGCAATCAGACCCCACCAACACAGAGCTCTGTTGGTGGGGAGAAAAGGGGGGAAGAGGGAATCACTTGTGTGCTGTGCTTTGCGGCCCTGCAGCTTGGCCTTCAAGCTGCAGTGGCCAATTATGCAAAACACAGGCTGGTCTTTGGGGGGGGAGGGGGTTTACCACTGTGGTCCTCAAGTGGTTAAAATCGCTACCAAAATCACTACCAAAATCACAGGAAAACACTCATGAAATCGCTTACGAAACGCAATTTAAAAGCGATTGCGCTAGCGATTTTTAGTAGGTTCCAGGCCTGACTTTCACTTATACAGGGATGGTCAGAAATGCCCATTTCCAATTCCGTCGAAATTCTGATTTCCGCCAATTCCAATTTCCGTTGTTCCAGTTTCTAATTTTCCATTTCCCAGATTTTTGAGAAGTATTTTATTAGTCATTTTTTGCTTTAGAGAATGCAAGAAATGAAAAACTAAACATGGGAAATCGGAAAAACGGTCTTGTGATTGGTCTACAATTACTGCAGTAATCCGATTTTTGCAGACTTCTGCATTCTCCGATTGGTCCAATGCTTTCGAGTTCTGTGATTAGGCTAAAATAACCCAGTTGCAGTAAATCGGATATCCGCAAAATTCGGTTTTCCAAATTGTGATTGGAAATGCAGAAATTTTAATTTCGTGGGCTCCGAACGACCATCCTTACATTTATTATACCGTACGAAGTTTGGCGTGCCGCTTTCATTGCAGGTAAACAATGATGTTTCCTTCTTTCATTTCTGTTGTCTGCGTTTCTCCCACGTTTACTTCAGATAAGACAGACGGCAAAGAATTGATATAACATGGAATTATTGTAAAAGGTCAAGCTTTAGTGTTCTCGGCTTTCTTAGTAGTTTTGTCTTTTTTTTACGTCTATAAATAAGTCAGCTAGCCTGATGCTTTTCTGGTACATCTTGTGTGCTAATGTAGCATCAATGTTCTCTTCTTGTATTATTTTGTGTAGATATCATTGAGGTAGGTGCCAAATTTGCTGAAATCGCTTTTGTTTTGTGGCATACGAAAAATACACACCATGGTGGTCATAATAGAAGTCATTTTTTGCGTTCGCATGCATTCCACTGCAGCTTTTTCCCCCGTACCTTATACCTGATGAAACAGGATCAGATTATTATGAAATCCCAGATATAGATTGCATTTCTTAGTGGAAAAGGGCCCTAATTCTCAGTGGAAAAGGGACCTAACTGTATTATTATGTTTGCAGTGCTGGCCACAAAGAGTTGATGTCTTTCAGCAGTGGGAGGAGATAGACTGCGTCAGGTGATCTACTTTGTGCTGTGGAAGGAACTCTCTCTCTCTCTCTCTACTGAAAATAAGGAGCTACTGAATGTGTCCACACTGGCACTTCCAGTGCATTTATTGCAATAACTATAGATGTACAAGGCACAAATGAATGCAAACTCACTAAAATATGCATTTAAAAAAAATGGGAGGCTCATCTAGCGGCACCCAATAAATGTCAGTGACATTAAGTCTGCTTTCACAGTGAGACGTTACAGGCGCACGTTAGAGCAGCATGTAACGCTTCCCAACGCACAGCAATGTAACTGCAATGGGCTGTTCACAGTGCCCACGTTGCGTTACATTGTAACACTGCACGTCAATCTAAGGTGCAACATGCTACGGCGTTAGAGCGGCTTTGCCGCGTTAGCCTGCTTGCACAGGCGCAGTGATTAGCCACATGGCTAATCAGAGCCGGGACAAGGTCTTCCGGCACCCAAGGCTGAGACACCAAAGTGCGCCCCCCCCCATCCCTCCCACCCCAGCCGTCACACACTGATTGCTATTAGACTAAGAGGCGCCACAGGGCCCACAACCTCCCCAACACTTCCTGCAGCCCCATACGCCTGGATCACTCCCACGCCGCCGTCCTCCACTTGCTGGAACCGCCGGTACCGGGTCCCGTCATTGCCGCGAGTCGGCAAGTCGGCCGGCGGACGCGGCCAATTCTCCGCATCACAGGGGGCTCCCTCCATACAGGTACGCGTGCGGCTGCCTACTGCGCAGCCGCATGCGTACGGGTATGGAGGGAGCCCCTGTGATGCGGACAATTGGCCGCGTCCGCCGGAAATGACGGGCCCGGTACCGGCGGATCCAGGAAGTGGAGGATGGCGGCGTATGAGCGATTCAGGCTTATGGGGCTGGAGGAAGCCCCTGGTATGTATACAATCTTTTTTCTATTTCAACGTAGCATTCCTCTCTGGTTCCCTTTAATATCTAGTTATATGGCTTGCAGTCACTGCTATGTATCCCCTTTTCTTATTTCTTTCTGCTTCAAACACAATTCGGAATGATAGCTGAATGAATTCTGCGCCCCCTCCTACACTGCGCCCTGAGGCTGGAGCCTCTCCAGCCTATGCCTCGGCTCGGCCCTGTGGCTAATTAATATTCACTGCACTGTGCTGACGTTACTGGCGGGACCACGTGATGCGGAGTGTTCCGCTCACGTGGTCTCCACCAGCGCATGCGTACTATAGTACGCATCACGGACACATCAAAGAGCCGCTTAACGCGGCTCTTTGCTAACGTCCTCTGCCACCACCACCATGCGTTGCGTTAGGTGCACGTTATGCGACCTTAACGTAGCACCTAACGCAACGTCTTAGTGTGAAAGAAGCCTAAAGTTTTAATAAGCACGAACATATACTTTTGATTGGCCAAACTTGCTTTTAGGCTGACCGCTGACACTGAAAGCCTCGCGCTCGGTAAAAGCAGATGCTGTCTTTTGATAACTTGATCTGCTAGGTTATATTTTTTACTCTCTAGTGTAAATTTAACATTACGTATCTATGGAAACAAGACAACCTGCTGTATAGACTGCGCCACGTTGTGTCCTGATGAAAGGAAACACTGCAATTAGGCACCGGTCTGCTCTGACACGTGTTTGCTGCACTCGGGGAATAGAGCAATGCCTTACCAAGTATTTTTTCTATTTATATATATATAAAAAAAAAAAAAAAAAAAAAAAGCTCAGGCAGTCTTTCAAACACCAGGCTTCATCTGCTAAAAGGATGCTAGACCGCTTGCATAAAGTTTATTGAAATCTGTTGGGTGAATTTCTGTACTAAATTATTATGGATGATTTCCTATACGAAACTATCCGTGCATTTCTATAAACACATTTATTGTTGCCCAGGATAACCATTTTATGATCTCATCAAACTCCTCCTCCAATCCAGTGTGACCTGAAGTGACCCCGATTCTCCATCGCTATTGACAAAGCCCTTTTCACAGTTTAAAGTGAACCTCCAGACTAAAAATCGACTCAGCAGCACTGAAAAGGCTTGGTGTTTCTTTAACAGTTTCACAGCATCAGAACTTTGTTTCTCTTATACAAGCCTCATTTTTAGCTGCACAGACGAAAACTGCCCGGGCAGTTTTCCCCTTATGCTGTGCAAAGCATGATGGGATTTCTGATGATGTTGTTCTCGTTCTGCTATTTTGGTGCAATTTTTTTTTTTTTTTACATTTTGAATTTGACATTTGAAGCCTAGTGTGTGCAGCTGGGAGGGGTTATCAGGACACAGGACAGTTGGAACTGTGTCTCATGCTCCCTGTCACCTCCTTTCAACCAAAAAGATGGCTGCCCCCATGAATCACAAACATTTGCCTGTTCTTTTAAAACAGGGTTGGTAAAAGATTATATTACCTATCTATTCTAATTAACATAACTAATGTAACTTAATAACAGTATGTTTGTTTAGGCTGAAGTTCCCTTTTAAGTAAACTGAGGATTTATCACTCACAGGAGGTAAAAAGAGAAAATTGTACACAAAATGGAAGGAGCTGCCCCAATGTAATATGCTGTTATGTAAATCATGCATGCACCACCATCTACTGCCTGCTGGTGGCAGTATTGACTTGGACTGTCCTGGAATTCAATTGTCCACCAGCAGGTGGCTGTATCCTGCTTCTGGCAGCCCTGGACTTCCGCCATCCACCAGCAGGTGGCTTTCTGCTGACTGTGAAAAAGACCTGCAGTTGCTTGTCTGACCTGCGGGAGATTCAGGAGCACTTTGTGCAGGACCACACCACCGGCTGCATCCTGTGTGTGCTAATGCGTTGACTATTTGAAGAGACTCTGAAGCGAAAATAAAACTCGCTTCAGAGCTTATATTCACCACGCCACGATCACGCGGCTAAACGGGGGTCCCTTACCTCCCAAATCCCCTCGTGAAGTCCCAGGGATCTCTTCCTGGTGAGGCAGGGCTAATGGCCACAGCCCTGCCTCCATGCGTGTCTATCAGCGCGTATCTCCGCCTCTCCCCCGCCCCTCTGTCTTCCTTCACTGAGAGGGGCGGGGGAGAGGCGGCAATGCGCCGCTGATAGACGCGCTGAGAGGCAGGGCTGCGTCCGTTAGCCCTGCCTCAACAGCAGCAAAATCTATGACCAAGTTGGTCGTGGATTTTGCAGGGGGGGATTTGGGAGGTAAGGGACCCCCGTTTAGCCACGGGATAGCGGCGTTTTAGCAGGGGCACACATGCCCCTGCTGAATATAAGCTCTGAAGCGAGATTTATTCTCGCTTCAGTGTCTCTTTAAAGGGAACCTTAACGATAGGGGTAAAAAAAAAGTTTCACTTACCTGGGGCTTCTACTAGCCCCTTGAAGCCGCTCTGTGCCTGCACCATCACGATCCTCCAGTCCGCCGCAGCGGCTAAGTTTCGAGCCACTACCCCTGCGCGGCTCTGGCCGCATGCGTCCTTGCTCATGTCGCCGTTGCCCATATCTTGTACTGTGCATGTGCAGGATGACGATGTGAGCACCGTAGTCACCGAAAACGAAACTTAGCCACTGCGGGGAACTGGAGGATCATTTCAGGACCGGTGCAAGCCCAAGGTGTCTGCAGGGGACTGGTAGAAACCCCAGGTAAGTGAAACACTTTTTTATTTTTCCCCTTTAGTTAAATAGAGCCCGATGTGGGCTCATAAAATAAAATAAAAAAAATAGGCTACCTGTTCTGGGGGGCTGAGCGGATCAGGTAGCTGCAAAAAACGCCGATCCCCACCACTTCTGTGGGCCACACTGGCCCACTTTCACTTTCGTGACCTCTGGGTCACGGCGCTGCACGGAGAGACTGTGTTGTTTCTCATAGCGTGCAGGGAAGCGGCAGGAGGCGCGGCCAGGGAGAGAGAGAGCAGCCCGATGGCAGCTCTGGAAACTTTGCAGGAAGGCCCCTGGTGGGCGTGTTGAACAGGGAATCCCTCTCCCTGTGTTTACCTCCAAGATAGCGACAAATATTGTTGCTAATCTCAGGGGGCTATAGCGCGGCAATGGGGGTGGCATAGAGCGGCGGAGTGGGGACACAGAGGCGGGTTATGAGGCAGAGAACATGCCTCTGTGTCCCATCTGCTTCCCATGAAACCGCCTCGGGTTCTCTTTAAGGTTCCCTTTAACTGCCCTTCCTCCTGTTGTTTGCTAGAACTTTGTTTGCGGTTAGCTCTAAGTTTGTGGACAGCCCTGATTCCTTGATTCTGTTTCTATAGCTGATTACCTGTTGCTAAAACCTGCTAAACTGTCTTGTCTTTTGCTTATTGCCTACTCCCTCGGTAACGTACCTGATTGTATATATGCGTTTGCTGTATAACCTATTGCACTATGACACTATTGCATCATATTCTGATTTCAGTGAATAGCCTTGGGTAATGAAACAGTTAATCCTCAGGTGGGAGGTTTAAAGATAATAATTTTATTGGACACAGGAAAAGACAGTGTGTTTTGTGGGACCTGTCTGCTTCCTCAGGTCTACAGTACAGCTTCTTAGACAGCTGCACACATGGACTGGAAGCTCCACTTCTTAGCGATAGACAAATTCAATGAAGGTCCCCTTAGGGGCTGCACTTACCCAGCTGATGTGACCACTGTGACACTGGTCATTAACCCCCTTGGCGGTATGAAACATTCCGCCAGGGGGCAGCGCAGCAGTTTTTTTTTTATTTATTTTATTTTAAATCATGTAGCGAGCCCAGGGCTCGCTACATGATAGCCGCTGCTTAGCGGCATCCCCCCGCCCGCTTCGATCGCCTTCGGCGATCTCCGATCAGGAAATCCCGTTCAAAGAACGGGATTTCCTGGAGGGCTGACGGGGCGGGATGACGTCAGCGACGTCGGGACGTCATTGGGACTCCAGATCCACCCCTCAGCGCTGCCTGGCACTGATTGGCCAGGCAGCGCATGGGGTCTGGGGGGGGCGCGCCGCAACGAATAGCGGTGATCGGGCGCGCGGCGGCGGCGATCGGGGTGCTGGCGCAGCTAGCAAAGTGCTAGCTGCGTCCAGCAAAAAAAAAATAAAATTTAAATCGGCCCAGCAGGGCCTGAGCGGCACCCTCCGGCGGCTTACCCTGTGTCACACACGGGGTTACCGCTAAGGAGGTTAATCGCCTGGTATCTCCTCCAGCCGATTGTCCGTTTTCTAGTCTCTGTAGCCTCGCTGTGTTAGCACCCTTTCACTTTGGTCTTGTAGCTATGGATATCAGCATGCTTTAAAGGAAAAAACCTCTCATAGCATAATTCCGTCAGGTTAAAAAACAATTTTATTAAAAATAGGTACTCACAAACGTGCGACTATAACAGCGCATAGAGTAATACTGGGCTCTCCCCCGTGCCTCTCCGGAAAGGCTCGTTGGGTTCCCTGATCTCGCCGCTGTAGCACTTCCTGGTCGTCCCCCACACATACACCCTAAGCCCGACCCTTGCAGCATTAACCACTTTATCCACCACTACAGTATATTTACATTCTCTGTGACTTCATCTAAGCCACGAGTCAGTAGATATACGTCTTGTAGCAGAAGCAGTGCTGTGCAGGATTGGGCTTGCTCCTGTGCACATTTCTGGCACTATCTGATGCAGCACTAATTGGTGAACAGAAATATATGTTTCCTGAGCTAATGAGATTGATTTTTACCATTAAAAATACTTTTATTTTCTCAGTTCATAGTGAAAAATACACTCTGCAGCATTATTTCAGAATCAAATATCTTCACCATAAATTGTGACAGGAACATAATATAAGTTTTGTGATAAGCGGTAAGAATAGCCAAACAAAATTAGTGTTTTTTTTATCTACAGTAGCACTTCTTATTTTTAAACTGGAATTGGTAAAACTGAGAAATAATGTGGGGTTTTTTCTATTTTCTCCCTGTTTTCCCATTACAATTCATAGAAAACAAAATTGTTTGAGGGAAAAAATGGCATACAATGAAAGCCTAGTTTGTCTTGAAAAAAATAATATATATTTTATTTCTGTGTCATAAGTAGGGGTACAGTTATTTCTGATTAAATAAGGACATAGCTAAACTGTCAAAACTGCTCTAGTCCATAAGTGGGAAACGAGGTCTGGATGCGAAGTGGTTAAAGTGGAACTTCAGCCTAAACAAACATACTGTCATAAGTTACATTACTCAAGTTGCATTAGTTATCTTAATTAAAATAGATAGGTAATATAATCTCTTACCCACCCAGTTTTAAAACGGGCAAAAGTTTGTGATTGCATGAGGGCAGCCATCTTTTTCATGGGGGCAGCCATCTTTTTAGTTGAAAGGAGGTCACAGGGAGCATGAGACACAGTTCCAACTGTCCTGTGTCCTTATCATCTGTCCCAGCTGCACGCACTAGGCTTCAAATTTCAAATTCAAAGTAAAATAAAAAAAATTGCACCAAATCAGCAGAAAGAAAACAACAACATCAGAAATCCCCTCATGCTTTGCACAGCATCAGGGGAAAAATGCCCGGGCAGTTTTCTTCTGTGCAGCTAAAAATGAGGCTTGGGTAAGAAAAAAACAGTTTGGATGCTATGAAACTGTTAAAGAAACACCAAGCCTTTTCAGTGCTGCTGAGTAGATTTTTAGTCAGGAGGTTCACTTTAAGACAGAGCCTTACATGTGAGGCGGTCTTTAACACTGGAACCCTTTAGCAGCCACATGTAGTAAAACTATATGTGCGCTGTATAGCCACATCTTTCCTGCCGCTGGGGTAGTGTGTCTTCCCCAGCATGGAAGGCTATGCAGAGCAGGCAGCGGGAAGTTGTCATAGTTGCCCTTTCCCACTCAACAAAAATACTTTGTTTTTGTCTTTGTCCCTTTTCCGAGAGATCTGCACTCTGGGAGAATTTCTTCAGCTCCAGACAGGATTACGGACAGCAATAAAAAAAGGAAGTGCAAACGCCCTACCCACAAACTAAAATGAAATCCATTTTTGACTTTCATGGCTCCTCATTCAGAATGTGTGTCTGACTGCTTTACTGCCCATACATTATCCTGCCAGTCAGAGTGATGGGCCTTGTCAGCGGGTACTAGTTTCCTGTAGCACTGCTGGGTGGCAGGATTAGGTAACGCTTTTCTGGATTCTTGGATAAAGCAATTATTGGTGCATTAACTTTATGCAGCGCCGCAGCCGTAACTGACACATTTTATGGTTTCATTAAATCATTTTTGACACAGGTTTAATTATGGACGATAATCTATAAGGAGTATTGATGAATTTTCTGCTGTTGGGATGTGTGATGTGCTGACCTAATCATTTCCAGGATTGCGGTGTTTATTCATACTTATTTACATACGTGTGGGTGACCTGTGCTACCGTATAATGTATGGTAATTTATTCATCTAAGGTGGGGCTCCAGACACAGCTTTTTCCTAACAACGGCGGGAAGATGATTAGAAGTTGTTTCTTACTTGTAGTCTCTGGCCAAGACCACTTCAGCAAAAAAGTAAGCAGTTAAAATCTGTCAGAACAGACCGGTTTTGAACTAGTGCATCTCCTCATTCAGGATTACCTTTGTTTTCAGAAGCACTTCCTGAATGGCAGTTTAACTGCCAAAACCGTAAGATACCAGTCAACCTCCCTACTCACTTGCACACTATCTTAACAGGTAGTGTTTTGAAAAACAAAACAAAAAATCCTGAGCATCCCCCGTGAGATGGACTAGTCAAAAACCTGTCAGCTCTGTCATATTTTAACTGCTTACTTTTTTCGCTGGAGTGGTCCTTTAAGGACACCTGAAGTGAGAGGCATATGGAGACTGCCATGTTTGTAGCCTTATTTATTGTAAAACTTTAGGAGATGGAATTGGAGAAGTAGTGTTTTTTTCCCTTTTTAAATGCATAGAAAGTAAAGTAATTACTGAAAACAAATATCACCGCCCAAAAAGCCTAATTTGTGGCGAAAAAAAGGTATAGATCATTTTGGTGTGATAAGTAGTGATACAGTTATTGGAAGGTAAAAATTGTGTCCATAAGAGTAAAAACCCCTTAATGGTGAAGTGGTTAAAGCGAGATTATACTCCCAAAACTAAAATTTCAGTACATAAAAGGATATTTGAAAGCATTACCTGTATGTAAAAAAAGTTACTTTTACTGCAGAGAGCAGTTCAGGCTTGCTCATTTCTGGCTCATCGGCAAATGTCAACTTTGCCAGCAAGAATCTCTCTCTGCCTGTGTCTTTAATCTTCCCCATTCTTTTCTGCTGAAGTGACTCAGCTCTTGCCAGGGGGATGTGTCTGTTCAGCAGAGGGAGGGAGGGAGGGAGGGGTATTTATTATATTTATTTATTAATTTATTTATTGTATTTATAAAGCGCCAACATATTACGCAGCGCTGGACATTAGTTAAGGTTACAGATAATATTTAGGGGTGACATACAGCAATAAGCCAATATAGGAATACAACAAAGACCAGATCATACAGCACAGTATGAGTACCAGGTAATGCTTAGTTAGTCACTGGAGGGGAGCATGGAGGTTAGGCAAGTTAGGTTCACTCAGATGCACAGCATGGGTGCACAGTAATGGAGGTGCATGATCAGGTAGGACACAAAAGGAGGAGGACCGTGCCCAAAGGCTTACAATCTAAAAGGGAGAGGTAGAGACATGAGAGGTAGGGGACCAGAGTTCAGCTGTGGGTTTGGAGCACTTGTGAGGGGTAGTAGGTCAGAGTAAAAAGGTGAGTTTTGAGAGACAGAAGGGCAGAGACAGAAGGGGACACGAGGACACATGGGGGATATAGGAGAATGCATAAGGATACAGGAGGACACATGGATGGAAATACAGGAGGATACATGGGGGCGGGGACAGGAGGACACATGGGGAGACATGAGGGACACAGATGGACACATGAGCCACACAGGAGAAGACATGGAGGACAGCATTTGGGGGATAACATTTACAAGACGCTCCTGAATATGGACGCACCAGATTAAAGAGACACTGAAGCGAAAAAAAAATATGATATAATGAATTGGTTGTGTACTATGAATAATTACTAGAAGATTAGCAGCAAAGAAAATATTCTCATATTTTTATTTTCAGGTATATAGTGTTTTTTCTAACATTGCATCATTCTCTAATATGTGCAGATTACACAACACTCAGCATTCAAAATGATTCTTTCAGAGCAGTCTGTGAACTAATGACCTCTCCTCTGGCAGATAAAAAGAAAACAGTTGAGATAATAAAAGTCAGATAACAGCCCTCTCCACGACTTTGAAAGTCCTAGAGCTTAATGGCTTTTTTGCATAGAGATAACAACTGGAGTTTCTTAACTCTTCCTGTACTAAAAACAATTACACTGATGTATCTGATCTTAATGTTTTATTTCTTAGCTGTACTACACATACAAATCATAATATCATATTTTTTTTTCGCTTCAGTGTCTCTTTAAGTATATTTTTTTTCCATGGTTTTTGCTCTCCAATCCTGTGTGCTTCTTATATTCTGAAGCGTCTTATATGGCGGCAAGTACGGTAAACGGTTTTACACACTTGGAATGCTTTGGAAATGTTTTATGTAATTATGAGTAGTTACTGAAATTTTTGACTATAAACCCATTTTAAAGTGGGTCCGAGATAAACGTTTACTCATTGCATAATTGTGTTCCTTTCATATAGTTTATAGGGCATTCCTCAAGCCAAATACTTTTACAATTTTTCATCTCAGATCCGCTTTAAAGAGGAACTGTAACGACAAAACGGCCCCTGGGGGGTACTCACCTCGGGTGGGGGAAGCCTCAGGATCCTAATGAGGCTTCCCACGCCGTCCTGCGTCCCTCGGGGGTCTCGCTGTAGCCCTCCGTACAGCGGTGACGCAATATTTACCTTCCTGGCTCCTGCGCAGGCGCTCTGATGGCTGTCGGCGCCGAAGTAGGCGGAAATACTCGATCGCCGTCGGGTCTGCTCTACTGCGCAGGCGCAAGTTTCCGGCGCCTGCGCAGTAGAGCGGACCCGACGGAGATCGGGTATTTCCGTCTATTTCCGTGCCGAAAGCAGCCACAGCGCCCCCGCTGGAGCCAGCAAAGGTAAATATTGAAGCTACAGTCGGCTCTGTCACCGGCTGTTGGGAGGGCTGCAGCGAGACCCCCGTGGGACAGAGGACGGAGTGGGAAGCCTCATTAGGATCCCGAGGCTTCCCCCACCCGAGGTGAGTACCCCCCAGGGGATGTTTTTCATGTTACAGAGTCTCTTTAAGATGCTCCTGTACGGCCATACTTGGTTCACCATAGGTGAAGGTCCACAGTGCTTCCACCCCACTTGAAGGCATGACGATCTCTGTCACTTTTTCTTCAATGCTATCTCCCTCCAGCTGTGAAGAAGCACTTAGGTTGCCATGGATAAGTCATTACTGCATCTTTTTATCTGAGGACTTCAGGCTTTTTCTGTCAAAAGTGGCTATTTTGGTACAGGAGGCCGCTAGTAAATTGTACTTAAGATGACTGTAAAATGTCAACTCTATCCTGGGAAACTGAGGAATCTGTGAAGAACGCTCTATAAATTATATTTACTAGCTTTATTCAATAGACCTTTTTTTTTTAATGAAAAATGTAAGAATTGTAAATTGTTTTGATTCAAATATGGGTAAGCTTCACGTATTCCTTAGTTTTAGCAAACAGAGAAAAGAGAATAGCCAGTGATGGCAGTCTGTGGTGGCTATGAATACTGGCCACAGCCTCGCCCTGACAACACTGCCAGATCTGTACATTTACTGCCCAAGGTCCACTGTCACTAATCCCCCCGCCCTGTTCTCCACCCATCCTGTGTGCTCCCCCATCCCTCGTCCTGTGCTCCACCCATCCTGTGTGCTCCCCCATCCCTCGTCCTGTGCTCCACCCATCCTGTGTGCTCCCCCATCCCTCGTCCTGTGCTCCACCCATCCTGTGTGCTCCTCCATACCTCGTTCTGTGCTCCACCCATCTTGTGTATTCCCCCTTTCCTCGTCCTGTGCTCCACCCATCCTGTGTGCTCCCCCATCCCTTATCCTGTGCTTCACCCATCCTGTGTGCTCCCCCATCCCTCGTCCGGTGCTCCACCCATCCTGTGTACTCCCCCATCTGTTGTCCTGTGCTCCACCCATCTTGTGTATTCCCCCTTTCTTCGTCCTATGCTCCACCCATCCTGATTGCTCCCCCATCCCTTGTCCTGTGCTCCACCCATCCTGTGTGCTCCTCCATCCCTCGTCCTGTGCTCCGCCCAACTTGTGTGCTCCCCCATCCCTCGTCCTGTGCTCCACCCATCCTGTGTACTCCCCCATCCTTCGTCCTGTGCTCCACCCATCCTGTGTGCTCCCCATCCCTCATCCTGTGCTCCACCCATCCTGTGTGCTCCCCCATCCCTCGTCCTGTGCTCCACCCATCTTGTGTATTCCCCCATCCCTCGTCCTGTGCTCCACCCATCCTGTGTGCTCCCCCATCCCTCGTCCTGTGCTCCCCATCCCTCGTCCTGTGCTCCCCCATCCCTTGTCCTGTGCTCCACCCATCCTGTGTGCTCCCCCATCCCTCGTCCTGTGCTCCACCCATCCTGTGTGCTCCCCCATCCCTCATCCTGTGCTCCACCCATCCTGTGTGCTCCACCCATCCTGTGTCCTTTGCTTCCCTTGTCCTATGCTGAGCTCCCTCTTGTCCTTTGTTGTTCTCCGCTTCGTCCTCTACTGTGCTCCCCGTCCTGTGATGTGCTCTGCTTTGTCTTGTGTTGTGCTCCCCGTCCTGTGCTGTGGCCCCCAGTCCTGTACTCCCCCAGCTCAGTTTATACAGCAGAGTATTTGCACAGTGATAGCCATGCTTTTCTCTCACCTGCTCTGGGTGCTCGTTGTCCATCCTCTCACCACTCACTTCTTGATCCAGTACCCAGCATCCCCTCCTGCGTCACGTGATTACATGGGACATGAGGAGATGCCGAGCACTAGAGTAAGAAGTGACCCATAGGCACTCATGCTAATGGCGTTTAAAAGCGGCCATCCGCAGTGCCCTACATTTATTGTAAATATAGTAGCAAAGGTGCCACAATTAACGGGTTTGTGGTTGTGGGGGCAGTTAAGGTTAGGCATCAGTGTGGAGGTCGGTTAAGGTTAGGCATCGGTGCGGAGGTCGGTTAGGGTTAGGCATTGGTGGAGAGGTCGGTAAGGGTTAGGCATCAGTGGGGGGTCGGTTAGGGTTAGGCATCGGTAGAAGGAAGGCTCGTGTGAGAATCGGGTTAGGTTTCGCATTCGTAAAATAGCAGTAAAACTGATATGTTACTATCAGAATAACCAATGCCCAAAAGTACAATATCTGTAATTTTACTCCTATTCTACTTTTGCATATTTCCGTTGCCTAAATTTCCAAGGTGCTCATTTTGCATGTACGCTTTATACAGTGGACATACCCGGACCTGGCGAAAACACATTTTGTGAGCGGCCCTGTAGGAAAGTGTATTTTATACGTGGTCCGTACATTTACTGCCATGCGATATGGATAATGGTCTGGCAAAGGGGTCCGATTTATTTGACTTCAGAGATAAAATGAGTTAACGCTTAGGTGAAACCAAGCCGAGTGCCTAGAAAGGAAAATATTTGTGGCCGATAGGCCCGTTTTTTCCATCGCTGTCTGTTAGTTGGGGGGGTTGACATGTTTGCTTTAACTTTTTATTCAGAAATGTCCCATTGTGGAGTTGATCGGTTTTCCCAAACAGGAAAACAAGAAATGGCGGCACAAAGAGCAAAGTGCCATAAAGTATTAATATAATGAATGAATATGAATACAGAGCAATTTCCCGCACTTTTCTGTTTGACATCATAAGTACACTTCAGGGGAACAAAAGACTAACACAGAGTTAAGTGCACCCTTTATAAATAACTGCCTGCGCACGTTTTAAACATGACAGTCTTATTTGCAGCGATTTCAGGTTGTTCAACGGAAATGTAAAGTAATGATGAATAGGAAGACTTGTAACTTAATTTAAACAACAGACTTTTTGGGGATGGGGGTACTTCTTAAGCATTTCAGCCCACTGGTATTGTTCACCTTCAGCATCCGAGCAATCTTCACCTTCCATTCTTTTGGCAATAACTTTATCACTACTTATCACAATTAATTAATCTATATCTTTGTTTTTTTCCGCTACCAATTAACCACTTCAGGACCACAGTCTTTTCGCCCCTTAAGGACCAGAGCCTTTTTCTCCATTCAGACCACTGCAGCTTTCACGGTTTATTGCTCGGTCATACAACCTACCACCTAAATGAATTTTACCTCCTTTTCTTGTCACTAATACAGCTTTCTTTTGATGCTATTTGATTGCTGCTGCGAGTTTTACTTTTTATTATATTCATCAAAAAAGACATGAATTTTGTCAAAAAAATGACTTTTTTAACTTTCTGTGCTGACATTTTTCAAATAAAGTAAAATTTCCTATACATTTGAGCGCGAAAGTTATTCTGCTACATGTCTTTGATAAAAAAAAAAACATTCAGTGTATATTTATTGGATTGGGTAAAAGTTATAGCGTTTACAAACTATGGTGCCAAAAGTGAATTTTCCCATTTTTAAGCATCTCTGACTTTTCTGCGCACCTGTCATGTTTCATGAGGGGCTAAAATTCCAGGATAGTACAAATACCCCCCAAATGACCCCATTTTGGAAAGAAGACATCCCAAAGTATTCAGTGAGAGGCATGGTGAGTTCATAGAAGATTTTATTTTTTGTCACAAGTTAGCGGAAAATGACAGTTTGTGACAAAAAAAAAAAAAAAAAAAAGTTTCCATTTCTTCTAACTTGCGACAAAAAAAAATGAAATCTGCCACAGACTCACTATGCTCCTCTCTGAATACCTTGAAGTGTCTACTTTCCAGAATGGGGTCATTTGTGGGGTGTGTTTACTGTCCTGGCATTTGGGGGGTGCCTAATTGTAAGCACCCCTGTAAAGCCTAAAGATGCTCATTGGACTTTGGGCCCCTTAGCGCAGTTAGGCCGCAAAAAAGTGCCACACATGTGGTATTGCCGTACTCAGGAAAAGTAGTATAATGTGTTTTGGGGTGTATTTTTACACATACACATGCTGGGTGGGAGAAATATCTCCGTAAATGACAATTTTTTTATTTTTTTTACACACAATTGTCTATTTATAGAGATATTTCTCCCACTCAGCATGGGTATGTGGAAAAATACACCCCAAAACACATTATACTACTTCTCCTGAGTACGGCGATACCACATGTGTGGCACTTTTTTGCACCCTAACTGCGCTAAGGGGCCCAAAGTCCAATGAGTACCTTTAGGATTTCACAGGTCATTTTGAGAAATTTCGTTTCAAGACTACTCCTCACGGTTTAGGGCCCCTAAAATGCCAGGACAGTATAGGAACCCCACAAATTACCCCATTTTAGAAAGAAGACACCCCAAGGTATTCCGTTAGATGTATGGTGAGTTCATAGAAGATTTTTTTTTTTTGTCACAAGTTAGCGGAAATTGATTTTAATTGTTTTTTTTCACAAAGTGTCATTTTCCGCTAACTTGTGACAAAAAATAAAATCTTCTATGAACTCGCCATTCTCCTAACGGAATACCTTGGGGTGTCTTCTTTCTAAAATGGAGTCATTTGTGGGGTTCCTATACTGCCCTGGTATTTTAGGGGCCCTAAACCGTGAGGAGTAGTCTTGAAACCAAATGTGGCAAAATGACCTGTGAAATCCTAAAGGTACTCATTGGACTTTGGGCCCCTTAGCGCACTTAGGGTGCAAAAAAGTGCCACACATGTGGTACCGCCGTACTCAGGAGAAGTAGTATAATGTGTTTTGGGGTGTATTTTTACACATACCCATGCTGGGTGGGAGAAATATCTCTGTAAATGACAATTATTTGATTTTTTTTACACACAATTGTCCATTTACAGAGAGATTTCTCCCACCCAGCATGGGTATGTATAAAAATACACCCCAAAACACATTATACTACTTCTTCTGAGTACGGCGATACCACATGTGTGACACTTTTTTGCAACCTAGGTGCGCTAAGGGGCCTAACGTCCTATTCACAGGTCATTTTGAGGCATTTGGATTCTAGACTACTCCTCACGGTTTAGGGCCCCTAAAATGCCAGGGCAGTATAGGAACCCCACAAGTGACCCCATTTTAGAAAGAAGACACCCCAAGGTATTCTGTTAGGAGTATGGTGAGTTCATAGAAGATTTTTTTTTTGTCACAAGTTAGCGGAAAATGACACTTTGTGAAAAAAAAAAACAATACATATCAATTTCCGCTAACTTGTGACAAAAAATAAAATCTTCTATGAACTCATCATACACCTAAAAGAATACCTTGGGGTGTCTTCTTTCTAAAATGGGGTCACTTGTGGGGTTCCTATACTGCCCTGGCATTTTAGGGGCCCTAAACCGTGAGGAGTAGTCTTGAACCCAAATGTCTCAAAATGACCTGTGAAATCCTAAAGGTACTCATTGGACTTTGGGCCCCTTAGCACAGTTAGGCTGCAAAAAAGTGTCACACATGTGGTATCGCCGTACTCAGAAGAAGTAGTATAATGTGTTTTGTGGTGTATTTTTACATATAACCATGCTGGGTGGGAGAAATATCTCTGTAAATGACACATTTTTTTATTTGTTTTACACACAATTGTCCATTTACAGAGAGATTTCTCCCACCCAGCATGGGTATGTGTAAAAATACACCACAAAACACATTATACTACTTCTCCTGAGTATGGCGATACCACATGTGTGACACTTTTTTGCAGCCTAGGTGCGCTAAGGGGCCCAACGTCCTATTCACAGGTCATTTTGAGGCATTTGTTTTCTAGACTACTCCTCACGGTTTAGGGCCCCTAAAATGCCAGGGCAGTATAGGAACCCCACAAGTGACCCCATTTTAGAAAGAAGACACCCCAAGGTATTCCGTTAGGGGTATGGTGAGTTCATAGAAGATTTTATTTTTTCTCACAAGTTAGTGAAAAATGACACTTTGTGAAAAAAACAATAACAATCCAATTTCCGCTAACTTTTGACAAAAAATAAAATATTCTATGAACCCATCATACACCTAACAGAATACCTTGGGGTGTCTTCTTTCTAAAATGGGGTCACTTGTGGGGTTCCTATACTGCCCTGGCATTTTACGGGCCCAAAACTGTGAGTAGTCTGGAAACCAAATTTCTCAAAATGACTGTTCAGGGGTATAAGCATCTGCAAATTTTGATGACAGGTGGTCTATGAGGGGGCAAATTTTGTGGAATCGGTCATAAGCAGGGTGGCCTCTTAGATGACAGGATGTATTGGGCCTGATCTGATGGATAGGAGTGCTAGGGGGGTGACAGGAGGTGATTGATGGGTGTCTCAGGGGGCGGTTAGAGGGGAAAATAGATGCAATCAATGCACTGGGGAGGTGATCGGAAGGGGGTCTGAGGGGGATCTGAGGGTTTGGCCGAGTGATCAGGAGCCCACACGGGGCAAATTAGGGCCTGATCTGATGGGTAGGTGTGCTAGGGGGTGACAGGAGGTGATTGATGGGTGTCTCAAGGTGTGATTAGAGGGGGGAAATAGATGCAAGCAATGCACTGGCGAGGTGATCAGGGCTGGGGTCTGAGGGCGTTCTGAGGTGTGGGCGGGTGATTGGGTGCCCGCAAGGGGCAGATTAGGGTCTAATCTGATGGGTAACAGTGACAGGTGGTGATAGGGGGTGATTGATGGGTAATTAGTGGGTGTTTAGAGGAGAGAATAGATGTAAACAATGGATTTGGGAGGTGATCTGATGTCGGATCTGCGGGCGATCTATTGGTGTGGGTGGGTGATCAGATTGCCCGCAAGGGGCAGGTTAGGGGCTGATTGATGGGTGGCAGTGACAGGGGGTGATTGATGGGTGGCAGTGACAGGGGGTGATTGATGGGTGATTGACAGGTGATCAGTGGGTTATTACCCGGAATAACAGATGTAAATATTGCACGGGCGAATTGATAAGGGGGGGGGTCTGAGGGCAATCTGAGCGTGTGGGCAGGTGATTGGGTGCCCGCAAGGGGCAGATTAGGGTCTAATCTGATGGGTAACAGTGACAGGTGGTGATAGGGGGTGATTGATGGGTAATTAGTGGGTGTTTAGAGGAGAGAATAGATGTAAACAATGGATTTGGGAGGTGATCTGATGTCGGATCTGCGGGCGATCTATTGGTGTGGGGGGGTGATCAGATTGCCCGCAAGGGGCAGGTTAGGGGCTGATTGATGGGTGGCAGTGACAGGGGGTGATTGATGGGTGGCAGTGACAGGGGGTGATTGATGGGTGATTGACAGGTGATCAGTGGGTTATTACCCGGAATAACAGATGTAAATATTGCACGGGCGAATTGATAAGGGGGGGGTCTGAGGGCAATCTGAGCGTGTGGGCAGGTGATTGGGTGCCCGCAAGGGGCAGATTAGGGTCTAATCTGATGGGTAACAGTGACAGGTGGTGATAGGGGGTGATTGATGGGTAATTAGTGGGTGTTTAGAGGAGAGAATAGATGTAAACAATGGATTTGGGAGGTGATCTGATGTCGGATCTGCGGGCGATCTATTGGTGTGGGGGGGTGATCAGATTGCCCGCAAGGGGCAGATCAGGGGCTGATTGATGGGTGGCAGTGACAGGGGGTGATTGACGGGTGATTGACAGGTGATTGACAGGTGATTGACAGGTGATCAGGGGGGATAGATGCATACAGTACACGGGGGGGGGGGGTCTGGGGGGGGGGTCTGGGGAGAATCTGAGGGGTGGGGGGGGTGATCAGGAGGGAGTAGGGGGCAGATTAGGGACTTAAAAAAAAATAGCGTTGACAGATAGTGACAGGGAGTGATTGATGGGTGATTAGGAGGGTGACTGGGTGCAAACAGTGGTCTGGGGGGTGGGCAGGGGGGGGTCTGAGGGGTGCTGTGGGCGATCAGGGGGCAGGGGGGGGGGAAATCAGTGTGTTTGGTGCAGACTAGGGTGGCTGCAGCCTGCCCTGGTGGTCCCTCGGACACTGGGACCACCAGGGCAGGAGGCAGCCAGTATAATAGGCTTTGTATACATTACAAAGCCTATTATACATATGTGCAGCGGCGATCCGGATGCCAGTAACCCGCCGGCGCTTCCGAACGGCCGGCGGGTTACGGCGAACGGGGGGCGGAGCCAGTCCCCGGCGGCTGATCGCGTCACGAATGACGCGATCGCCGCATAGCCACTCCCGCAGCCGCCCCCGCCGATGGGCGTATTGCGGTCGTTTGGGCCCGGACTTTGCCGCCGCCCATCGGCTGGGGGCGGTCGTTAAGTGGTTAAGCTTTCTTTGGTTGGTACATTTTGCTAAGAATTATTTTTTCCTAAATTTATTTTCACAGGAATATTAAGAAAAAAAAATGGGAAAAAAATCATTATTTTTTAGTTTTCGGCCATTAAAATAATACATGCTACCATAATTAAAACCTGTATATTTTATTTGTCCATTTGTCCCGGTTATTACACCATTTAAATGATGTCCCTATCACAATGTATGGCGCTAATATTTTATTTGGAAATAAAGGTGCATTTCTTCAGTTTTGCGTCCATCACTATTTACAAGCTTATAATTTAAAAAAATGTTTGTAATCTACCCTCTTCACATGCATATTAAAAAAAAAAGTTCAGACTCTTAGGTAACTATTTATGTTTTGTTTTTTATTTTTTTGTCTTTTATTTATTTTTTTTTCATAAAAAAAAATTTTGGGGTAATTTTTGGTGTGGGACATAAATAGATAATTTTAAATGTAACAATGTCTGTTTATTTCATGTAAAATGTATGTAGATGTAGTTTTACTATTGGGCCACAAGGTGGCCACAGTCAAATGTTTTTTTAATCCTGGAAACGAACGCTCTTGCTTCCAGGAAGTGTAAAGAGGACGGGAAACTTTTTTTTTTTTTTAGAAAGACGTCGGTTTCTGATAAGAAGCCATTGGTCTTTCTACCGGGGACTTAGATCAATGAATGGGAACCATGTTCCCATTCATTGATCTCTGGACTAACGGGGGGCAACATGTGCGTGCAGGAGCGTGCAGCAGCCAAACAATCATGTCCAGGCAGCATAAATGGTTAAAGGAGCACTACAGCGAACCCTTTTTCTGCTACCCCTTTAGCAGAGCTGGGTTTATAGCTCAGGAGCTTGTAGGCGCAGGCATTCTTGCACCCTAAACTCCACCCCTTAACACAGGTCACACCCCCATATTAGGTAGGCTTCCTCCCCCTCTCCAGGCTAGGCAGCCAGATTTTCCCCAGTATTTGATTGTTCCATTAATCTAGGTAGCAGATGTTTCCCCCCCCCCCCCCACTCCCTGAGTACTAGGCAGCCAGTATTAAGTAGTCCTCCCACCCCCCTTAAAGAGAGTCTGAAGCGAGAATAAATCTCACTTCAGACCTCATACATAGCAGGGGCACGTGTGCCCTTGCTAAACCGCCGCTATCCCGTGGCTAAACGAGGGTCCCTGTCCCCCCAAAATCCCTTCCGTAATGCGGGGGAGCGCTTCCTGGATGGGGCAGGGCTAACGGCTGCAGCCCTGCCTCCAGTCGCGTCTGTCAGCGCGTATCTCCGCCTCTCCCCCGCCCCTCTCAGTCTTCCTTCACTGAGAGGGGCGGGGGAGAGGTGGCGATGCGCCGCTGACAGACGCGACTGGAGGCAGGGCTGCAGCCGTTAGCCCTGCCTCCAGGAGCAACCAAGTCTGCGACCAAGTGTCACAGGGGGGGGGTTTGGGGGTGAAGGGACCCCCGTTTAGCGGCGCTATTGCGGCGGTTTAGCAGGGGCACACGTGCCCCTGCTAACTATGAGCTCTGAAGCGAGATTTATTCTCGCTTTAGAGTCTCTTTAATAGTTAGCAGAAATGTCCCCAGTATTAGGCAGTCCCCCCTCCCATAGATTGCCAAATGTGGTACCGCAAGTTATTAAGGCATTACTCACCTGCACTCAGCGGTGTAGAGATCAGGGCTGTGGAGTCGGAGTCGAGGGCAATTTTGGGAACCCGGAGTCGGAGTTTGAGTCGTTGATTTCATAAACTGAGGAGTTGGAGTCAGGAGTCGGAGTCGGATGATTTTTGTAAAAAATCCACAGCCCTGTTAAGTATTCGACTAAGGAGTCGGAGTCGGAGTCGGGGCCATTTTGGGTAACCGGAGTCGGAGTCGTGGTTCCATAAACTGAGGAGTCGGAGTTGAAGTCGGAAGATTTTTGTACCGACTCTACAGCCCTGGTAGAGATGGGATCTCCAGCCACACTTCCTGCTTCCTAACTACAGTGGCGCCTCAGGTGACCCAGCAGAATGAGCCACCGCTGTAGTCATGGATACAGGAAGCGGGACGTGTGGGTGGAGAACCCATCGCTCGACGCTGAGAGCGAATGAGTGATGTGGCACGCATTTGTTGTATATCATTTTTCTGCCGGGGAGTTTGGGGAAATGAAGCAGCTGCAGCACACTTTATTTTCAAGGGAGCATAGAAGGAAGTGGGAGGAGCCAGACATTTGGGGAGGGGAGCTGCCGCTTCAACAGAAGGCGCCTGTAGGCACGAGCCCATAGTGCCTTATGGTAAATCTGGGCCCTGTCTTTATGAATGAATGGGGTAGAGCAGAGGAACACCATTATCTGGATAGCTTCTTATTTGAAAACAGGGCTGCTGACATGGGTTCCCCTCTTCACTTGTTCATTTTCATTTGAAAAGAATTCTAACTACTGTTACTTCTCAACCTAACAGTTATCTCAGTGAAGTGATGGCAGTTATAAGTCTTTTTAGGTGGAAGTGCCCATTTTTAAAGAAAGGGATTCATGTCTCTATGGGCTGGTACCCGCCACTCTCTTCTATCTAATGAGACGTCTAATTGCCATTACTTTACTGCAAAAACTGTCAGGTCAGCAAATGTGTGTAAAGAAGTGATGGCAGTCAGACATTTTGTCATGTTTAAAGGAGTACTTTAGGGGGGTAGGGAGAAAAAGATGGGGCTTCTAACGGTGCCCCGCAGACATTCTGTGCCTGCGCAGCCACTCACCGATGCTCCGGTCCCCGCTGCTTTTTCACTTCCGGAATTTGCGACTTTAAAGTCACAAGACTATTGCGCCTGCATGGCTGCGTCCTTGGTCCCACTGACGTCACCGGGAGCATACTGCGCAGGCACAGACCATACTGCACCTGTGCAGTACGCTCCTGGTGACATCAGCGGGAGCGAGGACACGGCCACACAGGCGCAGTGGTTTTGCAACTTGCAAATTCCGGAAGTGAACCGGCGGCAGGGACCGGAGCATCGGTGAATGGCTGCAGGACGTCTGCGGGGGACCGTTAGAAGCCCCAGGTAAGTTCAAATCCTTCCCCCCCCCCCCTACAGTACTTCTTTAAGAGAGAAAATTAAAGGAGGAGATGGTCCTTGTTCCTGTCAATAGCTCTAGTTATTAGTATAAACTTCGAAGAGTGATCAGTGCATCGGAAAGGATCATCGCATCGCCTGCCGCCTCCAGACCTCCTCCATTCTGCTAGAATGAAAACGAGAGCCACCAGAATCTCCCAGGAACCCTGCCACCTAGGCAGCCACGTCTGCAGGCTCCTCCCATAAGGTCGTAGTTACAGAACCATCCCATCAAGAACCTACAGGCGCTGGAGCACCTTGAGAGTAGATGCTAGAGGAGGTACGCAATGGATAGGGGAGCTGCTGCCACACTTACTACAGGCCCGATAGGAACTTTACATGGGGGAGGGAGAGCAGAGGTCCATCGATCGACAGAATATGGAACGCCACCACCGCTGTGAACCTGACCAAGCCCATTATGATCAAATCGCCAGGATATCGATGCCACTATTCGAGTAACCTATGGCCACTTTATCTCTATGGTTATATACCTGTAGGTGGCAGGAAGCTAATCTTAAGGAGAGACCACTCATAAAAGTAATAAATAAGTAGGCTACCTGATCTAGGGGCCTGAGCGTATCAAGTAGCCTCACAAACCACCGCCCCCCTGCCGCTCCTGTGTGCCGCAATGGCCCACTTTCATGACCTCTGGGTTACAATGCTGGAAAGAGAGATTCATTCTCTCACCAGCGGCCCGGGAGATGGGAGAGCGGGAGGGGGGCGCGGCTAGGGAGCGAGACCCTGTAGGCGTTTTGAACAGGGAATCCCTCTCTCTGTGTGTACCTCAGAGATGGCGACGAATAATGTTGCCAATCTCGGGGGCTATAGTGTGGCGGTGGGGGGGGGGGGAAGAGAGCAGCGGGGGGGGGACACAGAGGCATGCCATGAGGCAGAGAATATGCCTCCGTGTCCCACCTGCCCCCCCCCCCCCCCCCCCCAAGAACCACCTTGGGTTCTCTTTAAGAAAAGTACCATTGATATTGTAAAAATAATGTTATTTGTATGCCTATCCCCACTTGATCGCAATTTTTATAAATAGACCCCACGCAGCCATATTTGCGCCCAAGACGCTGCATTTCCCTTCTTTCAGCCCCACGGTTTTCTGCGGTCAGACAACCACCGCACTCCTCCGCCTGTGTTCAGGAACTTGGTCGCATCTGTCTGACTTGCACCCGGAGGCAGATGGCGGTTAATAGGCTAAATAAATGTTAGGCAGCCACACGGTCTCGCCGTTCTTGACAATAAGTACTTCCATGTACGCTGCAGGTGTGCCTGTGCCGGAACCCGGCCTACAGCCCGCCACATCCTCCACTTCAGCAGATGGGAGCCCATTCTGAGGAGAGGGCTTGTAAAACGTATTTATCTTCTGTTTGTGAAGAGGAAAATGTGCAGAGTGCGGGGAAACGGGTGTTATTTTTATACAGGTGAAGGGAAGGGCCGGCAGCGTACAGCGCTGGGATAATGAAGATTTGTCTTACAGATTCTTCATGGGCTGTTATTTTAAGGAAGCACCTGGCAGATGGTTTATCTAAGGTAACTAAACAGCTCCGCAAGTCAGCTATGTGAGCCTAGTTCAATGCAGAGGGTGCACTGAACAATCACCATCTATTCTAGCTAGAATTACAGACAGCCCAGCAAGCTCATGGTGAACCAGAACTCTTAAGGGGTGGGTAAGGGGCTACAATGGACCAAAATGCCCTCTTACTAAAATGTAATGCATTCCAAAAGTTTGCCTTTTTGAAAACAGGTAGGTAGGTATTTACAATTAATTTGGGTTGGAGTGAGCATATGTCTCCCATGATGCATCACTGCTGAATATGCAAATCATCCTTTGCTGTTCCTGTAAGCTAGCCACACCTCCAGAACCACTAGAATGCAATGTTGTGTCAGAGTTACAGAGAGCCCAGCAAGCTCGTGGTGAACCAGAACTTCTATCCCATCTAACCAGACTAGTGGAAGTGTGTGAATTCACCGCTATATTCTGATTCTTTTCCCGCCTCCCACCGCTGCTTGCTCACGTTCTCATGGCCGATCTTTAGAGGGGAGATCAATGTATTGGAACGTAGTCCCCATGGCAATGATCGCTGGCATCAATGAGATTTACGTGGTCCTTGTAAGAAAACAGAATTGCATATCCACGCATCACTTCCTGTTCGTGTACTATTAGCACACAGCAGGAAGAAATTGTGTGAGGACATCTTGTGGCCAAATAGTAAAATTACAGCTACATACATTTATTTAAATAAAAAATACCTACACATCATTTAAAATTAACTCCTAACCTCTCACACTTTCCCATAAACTGAACTTTTTTAATATGTACGTCAAGAGGGTATCTTTGAAAATATGGGCTTATAGTGCTAGTGATAATAGTGATGGACGCAAAACTGAAAAAAATTGCACCTTTTTTTCCAAATAAAATATTGGCACCATAAATTTTGATAGGGACATAATTTAAATGGTGTGATAACCGGGACAAATGGGCAAATCAAATATGTGCATTTTAATTACGGTAGCATGCATTATTTTAAAACTATAATGTCTGAAAACGGAGAAATAGTGCATTTTTTCCTTATTATCCCCATTAAAGTACATTTAGAATAGAATATTCTTAGGAAAATGTACCACCTAAAGAAAGCTTAATTGGTGGCAAAAAAAACCCTAAGATATACATCATTTTGTTGTAATAAGTAGTGATAGAGTTATTGGCGAATGAAAAGGAAGAGCGCTGACAAGTGAAAATTGCTCTGGTCCATAAGGGGAAAAACCTCTGTGGTGAAGTGGTTAAAATCAATTTTTTTCATAAATCGCAAGGTTTTTTTTTTTTTTTTTTTTCAACTTGTCTTCATTCTTCTCCTAAACATGCGTAGCAATTTTGGTGACAATGGCATGTATGAGGGCTTTGCTATTAACTGCTAAAGTCAGCACAAAATTACGCAAAATTAAAGTGAACTTCCAGACTAAAAATCGACTCAGCAGCACTGAAAAGGCTTGGTGTTTCTTTAACAGTTTCACAGCATCAGAACTTTGTTTCTCTTATACAAGCCTCATTTTTAGCTGCACAGAAGAAAACTGCCCGGGCATTTTCCCCCTGATGCGGTGCAAAGCATGATGGGATTTCTGATGTTGTTGTTCTCGTTCTGCTGTTTTGGTGCAAATTTGTTTTTCGGACATTTTGAATTTGACATTTGAAGCCTAGCGTGTGCAACTGGGAGGGGTGATCAGGACACAGGACAGTTGGAACTGTGTCTCATGCTCCCTGTCACCTCCTTTCAAACAAAAAGATGGCTGCCCCCATGACAAAGATGGCAGCCCCCATGAATCACAAACATTTGCCTGTTGTTTTAAAACAGGGTGAGTAAGAGGGAGCTGGGAAAAAAGGGCGCATGCCGCTAGTGGACAAAAAGGGCGCCGCCATTCACTCCCATAATAAATAGCGTTTAATGGGCGCCGGGTAGGAAAAAAGGGCGCCGGAGCTAAATAAAGTTTATAAACGGCGCCAGGAGCTAAATAAAGTTTACAAACGGCGCCCGGAGCTGTTTAATGATTTATAACTGAACTTGTGGTGATTTACGTTTATAAAATGCACCCGTGCCGAATAACGTTTATGAAAATACTAAACATATTTATCTTATTTAAATAATTAAAACATTATTTAAAGTTTTATCCCTTACTGTTTGTAAAACATTATTATTCACAAAATAAAGCGATCAGTACGTAACGTAAATTGCAAAATATTTTTTTAATCCACAATTAGTAAAACATAATTATCCACATAATAAAGGGGGGTCTTAGGTTTAGGCACCAACAGGGGGGTCTTAGGTTTAGGCACCAACAGGGGGGTCTTAGGTTTAGGCACCAACAGGGGGGTCTTAGGTTTAGGCACCAACAGGGGGGTCTTAGGTTTAGGCACCAACAGGGGGGTCTTAGGTTTAGGCACCAACAGGGGGGTCTTAGGTTTAGGCACCAACAGGGGGGTCTTAGGTTTAGGCACCAACAGGGGGGTCTTAGGTTTAGGCACCAACAGGGGGTCTAGGGGTTAGGGGTAGGTACAGGGAGGGTTACTTAGGCACCAACAGGGGGGGTCTTAGGTTTAGGCACCAACAGGGGGGTCTTAGGTTTAGGCACCAACAGGGGAGTCTAGGGGTTAGGGATAGGTACAGGTAGGGTTCTGTGTAAGAGTAGGCTTAGGTATAGTTTTAGTAAAATTTTAGTAATAATTACTAATGTATTACAACACTTATTACGAACGTAGTTATATTTATATCATCTTTATAAACAATATTTTCAGATTTTATTATAAGAACAAACCATAAATGACTGTTATTCACAATAATATACAATTATAACAATTAAACATATATTATTGTTTTTTTTATAAACGTAATTATAAGTTTAACTTTTGAAACAGGGAAGATTAACGTTTTCACAATTTCCGATTTCATACACATTATTTAATGAATTATAATTTTGTTAAACATTATTTGTAAACGAAATATAGCACACTATATTTATAAACCCTATTAATGATTAATTATTATTTAGAGTTTACACCCCGCGCCCTTTTTGTCCAGGCGCCCTTTTTGTACGTACGCGAGTAAGAGATCATATTACCTATCTATTCTCATTAACATAACTAATGTAACTTAATGACAGTATGTTTGTTTAGGCTGAAGTTCCCCTTTAAGCAAAATTGGGAAATTATTGTTCCTGTGTACATTAAAAAACAAAATTAATTAGGATTTTTTTTTTGCAAAATTATGCATTACGATGTTGCATCTTAATTGTGAATTACAATGCGAAATTACGATTATGCAAAATTAATTCTCTCCAGGAGGTATCTGAACTTGCGAGTTTAATAGAACTTAAAAAAGATCCTCCCATAGTGCAGAGCATCTAAATCGGGTTCCATGCGGCTGGAGGGGAGGGGTAAAGTAATGACATCATCACACTCCTCTCCTGTTCTACCTCCATAGAGGGGGCGGTCCAAGTCTTAACTTGAAGCAAGTGTCCGCTCCGTAGAAAACAGCAGTCTTCAGTGTAACAGAAACCTTTGTCAGCGCTACGGTCACCAGCCTCCAGCGATCCTGGGCAATATTGTTTTTATAATACAGATGACATCCACATTTGAAATATTTTAGCCCGGGGGAGCTGCTAAGAAATGCTGGCAAGGTCATGCGGTACGCGGCGATGGAAGGCTTGTGCATCGTTACTTTGTTTACGGCTCGCTCAAATCTGGAACTTTGGAGTATGTGCTGAGAAGCAATTTAATTTTCATCCCTTTTTCTCCTATATAACTTATCTGAGATTGTCCCTGAAACCGCTCAGTGTTTTTGTGGAAAATCTGTACAGTCGGGATATTACATGTAAGACAAACTCATAAAAAGAAAAAAAAAATCTAAAAGTCATTTTGAAAAAAAAAAAAAAAAAGACAAAAAACAATCTTTGAAACCAATTTCAGATGAAGTGTGCGGCACTTTTGTGCAAAGTGTGCGCAGTCTATGGTTTTTCGTTCCGCATTGATTTTTTTTCGCTTTCTGCGATTGTGTGAAAATAATATACGGCCCGGCCGTGCTGTGTCAAATCAGCTGTTTTCATAGATCCTTCAGCCGCGGTCATTGCGGTTAGATGATGGTGGCTGGGAGGACGCGACGGGCTGAAATATCATTCAGGAGTCTATTACCTTCCCTTGTTATTTACACTTAGTCATTTTTGCTAGCAAAATAGAAGCTGAAAGGGGTCTTGCTGCCGTAGTTTAGTGTTACAACTGAAGAAAAAAAGTGTGATTTGTTTTTTTTTTTTTTACAGTGAGTTTCAGATAGGATTTCTTTACAGGACAGCTTGCAGGACAACTGAAGTGAGAGAGATATGGAGGCTGCCATATTTATTTCCCTTTAACCCTTTGGGGACCGGCTGCCTAACTGAAGTAAGAGGTATACGGAGGCTGCCATATTTATTTCCTTTTAATCAATACCAGTTGTCTGGCAGCCCTGCTGGTCTATTTCTCTGCAGTAGTATCTGAATAACACCAGAAACAAGCATGCAGCTAGTCTTGTCAGATCTGACTTTAAAGTCTGAAACACCTGATCTGCTGCATGCGTGTTCAGGGGCTATGGCTAATAGTATTAGAGGCAGAGGATCAGCAGGGCTGCCAGGCAACTGCTATTGCTTAAAAGGAAATAAACATGGCAGCCTCCATACACCTCTCTCTTCAGTTCCCCTTTAAGGACCAGGGCATTTTACGTGTGTGTGTGTGTGTGTGTGTGTGTGTGTGTGTGTGTGTGTGTGTGTGTGTGTGTGTGTGTGTGTGTGTGTGTGTTGGGGGGGGGGGGGGGGGAGGGGGCATGTTTGGGTGGTCAGACAGCCGGATCCCCAGTACTGATAGGTAGGCATGTGTGCCCCAGTGTAGCGATGTGTGCCCCGTATTGTCAGCAGCCTTTACTCACCTTCCAGGCTCCAGCGATAAGCAGCTCTAGCCCCTCCGCTCTGGCCGGCATCCTCGCTCGCACTGTCATTAAGTTCCAGGTCGCGGCTGGATGATGTCATCAAGCCGGGACCTGACACTTACGTCAGAGCGAGCAGAGATTACGGCCAGAGCGGAGGGGAGCGACGATCACCGGGGGAATGTCAGGAAGGTGAGTAGATCCTCTTCTTCCCCTCCTACCGCCGCTTCTGTAACAGTGATCACTATGATCCGCCTGCGATCGTAGTAATCACGTGACCAGGAGCCAATCGGGATGGCACTGAGGGGAGATGTCAGCTGTCATATGACGGCTTAAAGAAATACTATCGATTCACATATTTTTTTCAATTGACAGAGGAATTGTTTGGGAAGTGCTGCTAAGTACTGGTGTATACATTTTAGTAGCAACCTCTTTGTTTACTGTTATCAAAATACTTTCAAACTTTAATGAGCCAAAACTGACTGCAGACTGAGCCATGAGGAGAGGGGAAATTCCCCTCACACTTGACCAGTTAACTCTATGTGTAACTCTGTGTGTGACAGAGAGAAAGCTCCCAACAGCTGAAGTGTCTGAAGAGAGCAGAGGAAATGCAACTAATTGTCACAGCTTTTTCATACTGTTTTTGCTTTCAGAGTTTGATATGTTTTATATTTGTTTTCTGTAGTCTGATATGCAACTCTGGCTGTGCATTGAAGCAGACACCCCTTCTGCAATTGATTTGTCCCAATATAGCTAAATCCTACCCTCAATAAATTACAGCTTTTGCCTCTGATATTTAACATGAAAGGTAGGAAAATGTTTACACAGATACTTAGACATTATTTGCACACTGTCATTTTAGAACACTTGGGTATTGATAGTATTCCTTTAATCTCCCCTCTCCCCTCTTGGGTGCACATGATCGTGTCGGGAGTGGAAGCAACAGGTGGTGTAAGTCCTACGCCACCACAGAGTTGGACGGCCACAAGTGCGGCGTAGGATTTACTGCCACCGGTCCCTAAAAGGTTAAGCAATACCAGTTGCCCGACAGCCCTGCTGATCCCCTGTCTTTAATCCCTTTAGCCATAGCCCGTGAACAAGCATGCAGCAGATCATGTGTTACTGACATTGTCAGATCTGACAAGATTATCTGCATGCTTGTTTCTGGTGTTATTCAGACACTACTGCAGCCAAATAGATCAGCAGGATAGCCAGGCAACTGGTATTGTTTAAAAGGATATAAATATGACAGCCTCCATATCCCTCTCGCTTCAGTTGTCTTATAACCTTTCCAAACCCATGTCGCTCATTGTCGGATAAAATCCAGTCCAGCGTCATCCTCTTCAGATCAAAGTGTTGACTAGAGCCTGGTACATTTTTTCAATTATAATTGGCCAATCACTGACCAGTTTTACCCCCTCCATGTAGTATGAGGCCTTGCCTACACAATCTGCTCATAATATCTGTATAGTATATGCTCATCTTGGCCCTCCTACTACATGGAGGTGTTAAAATTGGTCAGTAATTGGCCAATCATAATTGAAAGTGTGAACCAGGTAACAAGCACGAAACTGGCCCAATCCCCACCACATTTGAGGTGATCACAAGGGACGCTGCTGTTGGATCTAGTCTGGCACGGCATCACCCATCTAAAAATTTGACCCTCGCCAGCACCACGCAAACTCAACACAAAAAAGTGTAATACAGTTACACTGGCGCATGTGCAAGGGGGGCAGAGCTACAGAGTGCAAGGTGGTGCTGAAAATGTGTTGGGTGTAAGGGACTTAGGAACATTTTTTGGAAAGGAGTTAAAAGAGATCTTCTATAGCATCCCCCATACACATTCCTGACTTTCCTCTGATACTGTGGAACCTTCAAATTGGTAAGCTTGTGGGTGCCTTAAACCGTAACTAAAGTGACATGTGACATAAGATAAACATAGGCACATTTATTCTAGCCCCAGTAGGACATGCTCTGAAGTCCCTTTCTGTTTTCCAGTACAGCAAGAGTTAAAGACTCTGAAGCAAGTCTAAATTCACTATTTTAACATGCAGCCATGTAAAGAACTATTACCCCAGCTAAAACCTCGCTATCCTGCGGCAAAACAAGGGGTAAATGCCCCCCAAATCCCCCCTGCAAAATCCACTACTTTCTTTGTCGTAGATTTTGCTCTTCCTGGAGGCAGAGCTATGAGCTGTAGCTCTGCCTCCATGCGCGTCAGTTGCCGCGCGGATCTCCACCTCTCCCCTGCCCCTCTCTGAAGGAAGAGTGAGAGGGGCGGGGAGAGGCGTCGATCAGCCGGGATTGACGCGGTGAGAGGCAGAGCTACAGGGCTTAGCTCTGTCCCTTCAGGAAGCGCTCCCCGGGCACCACGGAGGGGATTTGTGGGGTATTAACCCCTCGTTTTGCCGCAGAATAGTGGCGTTTTAGCTGGGGTTATAGTTATTTATATGGCTGCATGTTAAAAAAGTAAATGTAGACTCGCTTTAGAGTCTCTTTAAAAAAAAAAACTTCAGTTATCTATGCAAAGCAGCTTGTGGACAGCTTGTCCAATCCAGTTGGGTTCCCTGAAAAATAAATTGAAGCTAAAACAGCTGAGAAAAGGTGAGATAAGGTTTCCTATGAGGTTTAAGTGCTGGAAAGTTCAAAGGTTCACAACTACTCTTTTTCTTGCAGCTTAACAATGCAGAGTGCGGATTCTAAACAACAACTGTGATAATTTGATGCACTCTTGGAATGTAAAAACCATTAAAATGAAATAAAAAATATTCGACTCATTTCCATGTTGCTAATTCTCTATTACATCCATACTACACATATAATTAATTATCTCACTAGTTTATGTTGACTTTAGGTTCACTTTAAAATAGTTTGAGTCCTCAGAAAAAAGCACCTGATATGACTGGTGCTGCAACCCTATACCACCTACAGAACAGCAGCATTGTGGTGAGTGGGGAAGAAAGCAAGGTTGCTGATCGGAATCTGCCCGTGGCCGTGGTGGTAGTATGGTGGGGATTAGATTGTGAGCTCCTCTGAGGGCAGTCAGTGACATGACTATGTACTCTGTAATGTGCTGCAGAAGATGCCAGTGCTATATAAATACATAACAATAATAATCTGGTAGGACATTAGACTATGACTATGGTAGTGATTAAATTGTCAGCTCCTCTCAGGACAGTCAGTGACATGACTATGTACTCTGTAAAGTGCTGCATAAGAGGTCAGTGCTATATAAATACATAATATTAATAATAGGATAGGACATTAGCCTATGCCTATGGCATACATCCCAACATTTTAAACTAAGAAACTGGAACACTGGCCACACCCCCAACCACACCCCCATCCACACCCCCTACCACACCCCCAACACACGCCTACCATCGGTTTTTAAAGATTTTTTTTTAAATTAATATTTATGCCCTTATATTTTTTTTACTAAATATACCCTCATACACCCTGCCCGTGGGTGGGGAGGAGGGTAAGGGTGCCCGTGGGTGGGGAGGATGGGTGCCACTGCAAAAAAAAAATGATTGAGGTGCCAGCTGCGCCTAAGTGGTATGCGGGATGCGGCCATAGCATTACTACCTCCCTCCCTCCTTCCCTTGAGGTCTGCCCCCCTGTGTCCCCCATTAGCAGAGTGCGCAGCGAGCGGAGCGGGCTGTCATCTTACCTGCGTCCATGCACGAGTACCGTGTCTTGATCCAGCTTCCTGTGACGTCACAGGAAGCAGAGTGAAGCCAGACATCGATACGCGTGCATGGACGCAGGTAAGATGACAGCCCGCTCCGCTCGCTTCGCACTCTGCTAACGGGGGACACTGGGGAAGGAGGGAGGGAGGGAGGGAGGTAGTAATGCTATGGCCGCATCCCGCATACCACTTAGGCGCGGCTGGCGCCTCGATCATTTTTTTTTTTTTTTACTGCTGCCCACTGCCGCCCGGGACTTGGGGGGCTCATACCGTGATAGCGGGAAAGCCCCCCCCCAAATCGTGACAGTCCCGGCGAGATCGGGACGGTTGGGCCCTCTGCTATGGTAGGATTAGATTGTGAGCTCCTCTGAGGACAATCAGTAACATGACTATGTACTCTGTAGAGTGCTGCATAAGATGTCAGTGCTATATAATTAAATCATAATAATAATATGGTAGGACATTAGACTGTGGCTATGGTATGATTAGAGTTGCTGATGGGAAATATACAGCTGCCCGTGGCCGTGGTGGTAGTATGGTAGGGATTAGATTGTGAGCTCCTCTGAGGGCAGTCGGTGACATGACTATGTACTCTGTAATGTGAAGCAGAAGATGTCAGTGCTATATAAATACATAATAATAAAAATAATAATAATAATATGGTAGGACATTAGATGATGACTATGGCAGGGATTAGCTTGTGAGCTCCTCTGAGGACAGTCAGTGACATGACTATGTACTCTGTAATGTGCTGCAGAAGATGTCAGTGCTATATAAATACATAATAATAATAGGATAGGACATAAGCCTATGCCTATGGTAGGATTAGATTGTGAGCTCCTCTGAGGACAGTCAGGGCCCATTCACACTTGTGCGTTTTCAGAGCAATTTCAGCACTGCTGAAAATTGCTAGCGGTTTGAAAAACGTGGATACAATGAAAGTATATGGATGTGTTCTCCTCTAAGCAATTTGCTGAAACGCAAATGTGTTGCCTGCAGCGTTTTCTGAGCGATCCTGGAGCGATTCTGCAGGCTTATATTGAACTAGAAATCGCAAAACGTTAATCGCTGGAAAAAAGCTTTCTATACAGCGAAAAATCGCTGGGAAATCGTTAGGAAAAATGCCAGATAATTGCTCAGCGTTTGCGTTAGTGTTTAGCTATTTCTAGTGTGAATGGACTCTCAGTGACATGCCTATGTACTCTGTAGATTGCTGCTTAAAGGGGAACTGAAGAGAGAGGTATATGGAGGCTGTCATGTTAATTTCCTTTTAATCAATACCAGTTGCCTGGCAGCCCTGCTGGTCTATTTCTCTGCAGTAGTATCTGATTAAAACCAGAAACAATCATGCAGCTAGTCTTGTCAGATCAGACTTATAAGTCTGAACCACTGAAACACCTGATCTGCTGCATGCTTGTTCAGGGGCTATGGCTAATAGTATTAGAGACAGAGGATCAGCAGGGCTGCCAGGCAACTGGTATTGTCTAAAAGGAAATAAACATGACAGCCTCCATATACCTCTCTCTTCAGTTCCCCTTTAAGATGTCAGTGCTATATAAATACATAATAATAATAATAATACTAGGATAGAACATTAGCCTATGCCTATGCTCGGATTAGATTGTGAGATCCTCTGAGGACAGTCGGTGACATGACCGTGTACTCTGTAAAGTGCTGCAGAAAATGTCAGTGCTATATAAATACATAATAATAATAATAATAATAGGATCGAACATTAGACTATGACTATGGTAGGATTACATTGTGAGCTCCTCTGAGGACAGCCAGTGACGCAGGTCAGAGGATGCCATTGCTATATAATTAAATAATAATAATAATAATATGGTAGGACATTAGACTGTGGCTATGGTAGGATTACATTGTGAGCTCCTCTGAGGACAGTCAGTGAATACCGGTATGTGTTTTATAAAGTACTGCAAAAGATGCCAGCGCTACATATGGTAAATACATAATAATACAAATAATAATAATATTTACATCAGGAGTTTATTTTCATTTCAGACTTGCTTTAAGGACTTTGCAATATGGAAATATATTCATCATATGGTGAACGCCAGCAAACTCTCATCTATCCTAAATGTAAATGCTCTGTGTTCTAATGTTTTCATGATGTCGTTATTTCACACTTTATCGCTTTTTACATATCTATTTGCAATCAATTGCTTTTATTTGGTACGATAAGAAGAGATCATTAAACCAATTGAAATGAGCTGATAATCAACTGTCTATATATCGTGTAGCGGTGCGGTTCATGCACGGCTGGCAGATTGGTTACCTTGACAGCATTTTTCAGTCTATTTTAAACCTTTACAACGACATTATTAACAGCAACACTTAGATCAAGGTGGCATCAATTTTAACGTCTTTTCTTCCAGAGACATTGCGCCTTTTCAGGCTGTAATATGAAGGCTGAAGACAGGGCTGGTTCTTTCATGAAGCAAGGTGAAACATTTGCATCAGGCGCAGAGATTACAGGGGCAGCATTTTTGTAACAGCATGCAGTCAGAGTAGGAGGAGAAACGAGAGGAGGGTGAGGTGAAGAGATCATCATTGGGGAAAAGCAGCTTGTTGTGCTGTGTGAGGAGTCTGACAGTGAGTGGGGAGGGTGGAGGCAGGAGAGCAGCAGTGTTTCATTTCGCTTGAACAGCAGAAGGGAGAAGGTGGCACTGCTGCCCTGACCGAGGAGGAATGGAGTGGCTGAGGCTGAGCAGTTTGTTTGCCACAGACTCACAGCCCTCAAAGCCAGCCAGTCAGTGTGTTACTGTGTTGAGCCGCAGCAAGTCTTGTGAGAACATTAGATGAAGCAGAGTAAATTGTCGAATGCTGTGCTATAATTCTAAACCGGTGGTAGGAAGGTAGAGGGGGGGGCACATCCTCATAAGTTTGACACAGGCAGCAAAAAATCTAGAACCAGCCCTGGCTGAAGAATGTCTATAATCAGGAGTGCAGCTTGGCCCAGGCGAACCAAACAGCCGCTTGGGGCCTCATCCACTGCAAGGGCCTACTATCCTGCCAGAGCTGCCCGGTCTGTCACTTGTATGGCTGCTGCTACCTTCCCGTCACTCACACACAGACCTCAGATCAGAGGCAATGTGAACAGAGGGGAGAGCAGTGCACTGACCACAGACTACACTGCAGACGTGGAAGTGATGTCACAGCTCATTTCCTGCATTTGAAGTGTGCCGCACAGATACTATGCGCTGCTCTCCTCTCTTCTGGTTGCTGCTGATCTGCAGGTGTGTGAATGTTGAGGACTGAGAGGCGGCAGGAGGCTACATACCCCCCCACTGACACCAATGCACTATATTGGGGGGGGGGGGGAGGGGGCTTACCTTTGGATACCTATACTGGGCAGCCTACCTATACTGGGAGGGCACCATTGGTAACTATGGCAGGGGTGGCCATCTATATTGGAAGGGAATGACACTTTGGCTACCTATACTGGGGGTGGCTACCCATACTGGAGGGTGCACCTTTGGCTACCTTACTATACTGAAGTGCTGATTTTTTTAGGGTGGGAGGGGGGAGAAGGGGCATGGTGGTGTAGTGATTAGCACTCTCACCTTGCATTGGTTTGAATCCCAGCTGAGGCACTATCTGCAAGGAGTTTGTATGTTCACCTGTGTATGTGGGTTTCCTCCAGACACTCTGGTTTCCTCCCACATCCCAAAAACATACGGATAAGTTAATTGGCTTCCCCTAAATTGGCCCTAGACTAGGATACATAAACAGACATAGGACTATGGTAAGGATTAGATTGTGATCTCCTCTGTGAGACAGTTAAGCGACTGGACAATATATACTCTGTACAGCGCTGCAGAAGATGTTGGCGCTATATAAATACTAAATATTGATATTACACATTTGATAATAAATTAGTTGAATATAATAATTACCTATCAGTTTTCTCCTTTATAGTCAAGCTAGAATTACAATGTAATTTCATCTTGTACAGTACTGAACCGTAGGCTGTATTTCTGCAGAGCCAATAGTGCAATCTAGCTGCGTTTCTCACTTTTTCCCATCATCCTTATATATACTCGAGATGGCTTTGGGGAACGATCATGACGAGAGAGATAATATAGAGCAAGAACAGCAATATAGCAGCACTGGGACACAGTGATTTATATAGATTCAGCACGTTGGCTTGTCACTTCCATTGGGAGTTGGGTGCACAAGGTTAGGTTAGGTACATTGCTGAGATGTCACCGCCAGACCTGTCACGGGACCAATTAGGCTGATTTAATGTCAATTTTCCACCAGTCTAGTGTGAGAAAGATGAACCGGTTGTATAACGTACTTAGATTTCCAATGGCCCTTCCGCCCCCGCCTGCCCCCATCTCTTGGCGTATGTGTTTCTTTATGGCGGAACCCCCGGGTGCATTACATAGCTCTTTAACAACTGACATTGAAGTCATGGTTGGCTCTCAGGCATCAGAATAGGTGCCAAAGTGATGGGAACGAGCTGTGGGTTTGACAGCTTGAAGGAAACCAACAGTGGACCATCTACTACCGAGAGGTTTGCCTAGCGATGTTTACTCTGACCTCCACACTGCTCTGAAAGCCTTCAAGACTTCCTCCAAAATTCTGACATTTACAATATTACAGGACAGGGGTGTAATCATTCTGGCAGGTTTTCCTGGCAACATGTTATTATTATTTAGTATTTACTGTATATACAGTGGTTTGCAAAAGTATTCGGCCCCCTTGAAGTTTTCCACATTTTGTCACATTACTGCCACAAACATGAATCAATTTTATTGGAATTCCACGTAAAAGACCAATACAAAGTGGTGTACATGTGAGAAATGGAGCGAAAATCTACATGATTCCAAACATTTAAAAAAAACTAAAACTGCAAAGTGGGGTGTGCGAAATTATTCGGCCCCGAGTCAATACTTTGTAGAACCACCTTTTGCTGCAATTACATCTGCCAGTCTTTAAGGGTATGTCTCTACCAGCTTTGCACATCTAGGCTATCCTTCATAAAGCATTTCCGCATGCGGAAATGCTTAAAACAGCTGACTTTACCGAACACTTAGCAAGTTCGGCATTCATAAAGCCTCTTTCCGCATGAAAAGCTGACATTACCGAGCAGAGCGACAAATCACCGCCTTGTGCGGGGATTTTCGTAAAAAATGTAACAAAATGGTAATTCATAAAGATTACCGCAAGCGGTATGAGGAAGGGAAATACCGTCCCCTCTGATGTGGCAAAAAACAATGTAAAGTTAATGGAGACACAGACCTCCCAGGCAGCTGCAGTAGAGCGGAACACAGAGAGATGTATAAACTCGGCTGCTTCCTGTGTCTCCGCAAGCCTACCACCAGCCTAGTTCGGGGAATCTCTGCAGTGCTATCGCACCTGAACACTTTTTTATGAATGTCCACCCAGAACTCTGAAATACCGGCAGCGGTGTTTTCCCGCATTGATTCTTCTTACCGACAGCTCTTATGAATGATACCCCTAGAGACTGAAATCCTTGCCCATTCTTCTTTGCAAAACAGCTCCAGCTCAGTCAGATTAGAAGGACAGCGTTTGTGAACAGCAGTTTTCAGATCTTGCCACAGATTCTCGATTGGATTTAGATCTGGACTTTGACTGGGCCATTCTAACACATAGATATGTTTTGTTTTAAACCATTCCATTGTTGCCCTGGCTTTATGTTTAGGGTCATTGTCCTGCTGGAAGGTGAACCTCCGCCCCAGTCTCAAGTCTTTTGCAGTCTCCAAGAGGTTTTCCTCCAAGAATGCCCTGTATTTGTCTCTATCCATCTTCCCATCAACTCTGACCAGCTTCCCTGTCCCTACTGAAGAGATGCACCCCCTGAGCATGATGCTGTCACCACCATATTTGACAGCGGGGATGGTGCATTCTGAGTGATGTGCAGTGTTAGATTTCCGTCACACATAGCGTTTTGCATTTTGGCCGAAAACGTCCCTTTTGGTCTCATCTGACCAGAGCATCTTCTTCCACATGTTTGCTGTGTCCCCCACATGGCTTGTGGCAAACTGCAAACTGGATTTCTTATGCTTTTCTGTTAACAATGGCTTTCTTCTTGCCACTCTTCCATAAAGGCTAATTTTGTGCAGTGCATGACTAATAGTTGTCCTATGGACAGATTCCCCCACCTGAGCTGTAGATCTCTACAGCTCGTCCAGAGTCACCATGGGCCTCTTGACTGCATTTCTGATCAGCGCTCTCCTTGTTCGGCCTGTGAGTTTAGGTGGATGGCCTTGTCTTGGTAGGTTTACAATTGTGCCATACTCCTTCCATTTCTGAATGATCGCTTGAACAGTGCTCCGTGGGATGTTCAAGGCTTTGGAAGTTTCCTTATTTTCAAAAAGGCTTTGCGATTGAAAAAAATGCCTGTGATTATAATAACACAGCGCAGTGCACCCAGTGTGTACAGGCCCTTACTAGGGATGCTCAATGAGATGTAAATATTTCCAAGTTTGCGCAGAATGATGTAACTTTTTATGAAAATACTAGTAGACCTAAGCCCGTTTAAAAACAGGCTCTACGTCTCTCTCGCTGCTGCAGGCCCCCCCCCCCCCCCCCGGCCTTGTCCTCCTCCCGTCCCAACGGCTACGCATGCGAAGTAGCCAAAAATCACGGACACAGGGACAGGAGGATTACGCAGGGATGGTTATGGTTTTATTATATAGGATAATGCAGCTTGAAAATGTACCAATCAATTTAAACCTTGATGGGACTTGATTGGTACATTTTCAAGATGCATATATTTGCCATAAAATGTATTGAATCCTGCATGAACGCATTGTTCATCCCTAGTCCTTACACTAAATCCAGAAGGCCTAGCAGTGTACAGACAATAATCCCCAGTATGGAGACATAATTATTTAAAGATAAAAAAAAAACCAGAAATTTTGGCTTTGCATAATAGAAGATGCTTTCCGATTTTACATTACTGCAAATGCTTTATAAGCAGGAAGGGGTCATAAACTTTGCTGCCATGACTTTCTAGTGCGTAAAACAACTTCAGCAGTATTTGCTGGGAACGCGACCTGCATGGCTTGCGATCATTTATCATATCTGCGCTCAGACATAGGCTACATTTATTAAGAGTTTTCCTATAATTGCTTATATTGCCATGGCCTTGGGTCTGAGCTGCGAGATCTCTGTCAAAACATCTGTGAGTTTCTCCTCGCTCAATATTTCAATGTGTCACTTCGACACGGACGCAAAAAATACAGCGACTTCTCCCCCCCACTTAAAATGGAATTGAAAAGAGACCTTGGCAACCTCGGAGCTCAGAGAGTCTCTTTTGTGGCAAACAAAGTTGTAAATGAAAAAAATCTAAAAATGGATTTAGTTTCTATGTGGAGTCTTAGCTTCACTGTAATGGAAAATGTTGGACTTAGTCACCCCAGTCCCAAGATTGCTGTACTGTCAAAGGACCACTATTGCGAAATTCTGACAGAACCGACAGGTTTTGGGCCAGTCCATCTCTTCATGGGGGATTCTCAGGGTTTTCTTGGTTTTCAACAGCATTTCCTGAACAGCAGTTGCAAAGTCTAACTGACAAAATAGTGTGCAAGTGAGTAGGGAGGCTGGCTGGTATCTTACTATTTTGGCAGTTAAACTGCAGTTCAGGAAATGCTGTTGAACACCAAGAAAGCCACCCTGGGAATCCCCCATGAGGAGATGGACTAGCCCAAAACCTGGTTCTGTCAGATTTTAACTGCCTAATTTTTTCGCGATAGTGGTCCTTTAATAGACAACTGAGAGGGATATGGTGGCTGCCATATTTATTTCCTTTTAAACAATACCAGTTGCCTGGCTATCCTGCGGATCATCTGCCTCTAAAGGTGCCTGTACATCAAGTGATGTACGGGCAGATGGACCATGAGACAGAGGGGCAGTCAGCTACTGATTAGGATCGAAGCTTGGCCAGTTGTCACTTATCTCTTCCCTTGCCCATCATAGGCAGCTACAAGTGTCCCTTAGTATTAGGTAGCCAGACGTACCCTCAATATTAAGTAGCTAGAGGTGCCACCAAGTATTAGGTAGCTAGAGGAAACTCCATATTAAGTAGTTTGAGGTGCCCTTGACTGAAGGGAGATCTAGTTAGTTTGAATGCAGAGAGCAGGGTGAGTAACCCCTCATATATACTCTTATTAGGACTCTCCAAAAGGAAGGAGGGAGGGAGGCACTTGGGAAGGGTAGTAAGCCGCCTTTCCATCATCAGGCGCCTGTAGGCACATGCCTACAGTGCCTTATGGTAAATCCGGCCCTGCCCATAGACCCTGAACAAGCATGCAGATCACGTTTGACTGATTAGCTGCATGCTTGTTTCAGGTGTGTGTTTCAATTACTACTGATGCATGAGAGATCAGCAGGAGAGACCGGGGCAACTGGTATTGTATAAAAGGAAATAAATATGGCAGCCACCCTATCCCTCTCACTTCAGGTGTTCTTTAACCCCTTCCTAACACCAATAGGCGTCGGGAAGGTGTCAGTCCCAGGACCACCTAACGCCGAAAGGTGGTGGGCAGAGATTAGAAGGGATTACGCACGCCGGGGTAATATAAAAATAAAAAAAAGACATTTAAAAAAAATATATATAAATTAATTAAAACAAACCGTTGCAGCGCTAATCAGATGCTACCAACAGAAAGCTCTGGGAGGGAGGGGGGAATATTAAAATATAAAAAAAAAGACAAGATTTATAAAAAAAACAAAGAAAATATAAATTAATAAAAAAATAAAAATAAATAAAAAGTCGTAGCACCAATCAGATGCCACCAACAGAAAGCTCCGTTGGTGGCAAGAAAAGGGAGATGGGAGATTAATTTGTGTGCTAAGTTGTATGGCCCTGCAGCAAGCAGGTAAAGCTGCAGTGGCCTAAATTGTAAAAAATAGCCTGGTCACTCAGGGCTGTGGAGTTGGAGTCGGGGCAATTTTGGGCACCCGGAGTCGGAGATTTCATAAACTGAGGAGTCGGGAGTCGGATGATTTTTGTACAAAATCTACAGCCCTGTTAAGTATTAGACTAAGGAGTCAGAGTCGAGGAGTCGGAGCCATTTTGGGTACCCAGAGTCGGAGTTGGAGTCTGAGTCGTGGACCATAAACTGAGAAGTCTAAGTCAGAGTTGGAGTTGGAAGATTTTTGTACCGACTCCACAGTCCTGTGGTCACTAGGGGGGTGTAAGCCTGTGGTCCTCAACTGGTTAATGTGACCCTAATCAGAAAAAAGGTTGGGAATGTTTCTGGTAGATTGTATATGGATGAACTGGGTCCCTCTTTACATCACTCATTTATGAAATACATTGGTGCAAACGGTGTTGTGTAAAGTGCCTTAATGTGTCTCTCAGTCTCCAGCAGTTCTAGTGAAGTAGAATAAGAAGCCTGGATATTGACCCGGGGTTAATGCACTTTCCGCAGTCTCTGCTCTGTGCACTGCCTTTCAATAAGCAACACGTAATCTCTGTAAAATGAAGATGCTTCTGTAGTTGTAATACGCTCGCTAAGACGCATCCGCTCTCTCCAGCAAAATCAAAGGTAGATCGCCGAATTACGTCTTTTTGTTAAAGGAGTAATTGCTTGAAATTGAACAGTTCATTTTAGGTCTTTTATCCTAATTGCTGGAGTGTGTTTAATTAGCCTACTGGTTCTGGAAGCTCTCGTTTTTTTTTAAGTCGGTCGGCGGAGGAGGGGTGGAGGACAATCAGCTGAAGCCTTCATCTCTGTAATCCGAGACTAGAGTAGTTTAACAGATCCAGGATGCGGCTGGCTTTAGAGATGGATGTAGATTGCTATTTCGTGTTCCTGAAGGGATTTGAGTCACAACAGGATGGCAGCGTTTTTATGCGTATTAAGGCTGATTTGTTATTATAACTGTTTCCCGGACTTCTAGAGGATCATCATATTCAAAAGTGCCTTGGTGGATGAAGTTGTTCACTAGTTAGACAACAAGGCCCTTGAGGAATTCAGAATGTATTTGCGATAATTCATCTTTAAAGGACAGGTGTGAGCAAAAACAACCCCCAAAAACCAATATCTACTTACCTGGGGCTTCCTCCAGCCCCTGGCAGCTTATCTGTGCCTCGCCGCAGCTCCAGTGTCCCGGGACCCCCTCAGCTGCAGATACAACGCAGGTCGGCATCTTCTGTGTCTGCGTAAGCGCACGGCCTTGCCACTCGCGCTCATATGGCTTGGTGCGTTCTGCGCAGGCGCAGAAGTCGACCTAGCGAGGTCTACATCTACAACGGAGGGCATCCCAGGACACCAGAGCTGCGGGGAGGGACAGATAGGCTTCCAGGGGCTGGAGGAATGCCCCTAAAGCCAGGCTTACCTCCAGAACCGCTGGTGTATAGCGAGCCTATAGCTTGAAATTTTACAGAGCCACATCAGCCCCACATGCAGACAGTCTGTTTCAGATTGTTGGTGCTCCTCGGTGCATGGAAGGTAATGAAATGGCTCTATGGGATAGGGGCTTGGACCAGTACAACAGAATACCCAAGAAGCTTGGAGTGACCAGGATAGCCAGGCAACTAGTATTGTTTAAAAGGAAATGAATATGGCAGCCTCCTTATACCTCTCACTACAGTTGTCCTTTAAAAGCAGCTAGGCAGCTATTAAATGTGCCACTCTTAGCCCTCCAAGCCTGGTTCCAGTTCCCACTATTCCAGCCATGACAGCTTCTCCACTGAAATATGTACAGGTGCCCAAAACGGTTACCTGCTTAGTACTGACACCTAGTGACTGGAGGATGCAGCAGCAATTTTTGCAAATAAAAAATGTCAAATTTTTTGAGCATGCATATGTAAGGTCCAATCACATGGCCAGCAGAATTAGGGTATTGTGCACAGAGGGAAAAAACTGTACATAAATGGCTTCATTCTACTGGGCATGCACAGACTTTACCCGTGCACAGCCAATACTGGATGATCTCCTCCACGGCTGGGAGCATGGACAGAAGATAAAAAGATTATCGTAAAAGAACAGAAGCGCCAGCAGGATAAAAGGTAATAAAAATGTTAAAATTTGCTGGGAGGCAGTGGTGGACTTACCTCCGGGAAGCAGACTCAAAATACTGTCTGAATTACACAAATACATTTATTATTGGTACCCCAAAAGATGCAACGCGTTTCGCAGGCACAGCCCGCTTCATCAGGCAATAAGAGAGGCGCTATTCGTGCTACTGACGAGCTACTGTTTGTCCCCTATCTTATTGCCTGATGAAGCGGGCTGTGCCTGCGAAACGCATTGCATCTTTTGGGGTACCAATAATAAATGTATTTGTTTAATTCAGACAGTATTCTGAGTCTGCTTTCCGGAGGTAAGTCCACCACTGCCTCCCAGCAAATTTGAAACATTTTATTACCTTTTATCCTGCTGGCACCTCTGTTCTCTTACGATAATACTGTGTCCACCCCTGGTGGAGGGGTGACCTACCCCTACTTTTCTGATCTACAGAGAGCGACATCTTAATCCTGAGTGAGGACAGGTCTAATCTCCTCACCTGCATCTACAGTGGTTGCCTAAGAGGTAACCAATGTTTGTGAGTACCGTATATTCCGGCGTATAAGACGACTGGGCGTATAAGACGACCCCCCAACTTTTCCAGTTAAAATATAGAGTTTGGGATATACTCGCCGTATAAGACTACCCCTCTTCCAACGCACACCAAATTAAAATTAAAATAAAAAAATGATGTACTGGTGCTGTGTATGAACAGATACTGGTGCTGTACTGTATGTGTTACCCAGTATATAACGGTATATAATCAATTGACTTGTTGCATTGGTCAACTCTCCTTGGGTAGACTGGTCAGCTCTCCTTGTCTACCTGTTCAGAGCGGTATAGAAGAATAGATTGTGCTCCCTCAGCAAGGAGATCTGAGTGGCGGTAACAGGATAGGGCGTATCACCCGGCATCAATGACACCCGGCGTATAAGATGACCCCCAACTTTTCAGAAGATTTTCAATGGTTAAAAAGTAGTCTTATACGCAGGAATATACAGTATATTCATCTCACACTTAGTTATCCACGGTTTCCAATACATACTACACTATATTGGGCTCTCTGCAGGGGCGGACTGACAACTCATGGGGCCCCCGGGCAATAGGAGATTATGGGGCCCCACATACCAGTGTTTCCCACCTTTCACGTTATATTTTTACAGACTAAGATATAATAATTTATTGACAACAGTAAATATGTTATATTGAGATATTACATAGTGACAAAAACCGCGGCGCGCCAAAAATGGGTGTGGTCACGCAACAGAATGTGGGCGTGGTCATGGGTGGGGCAAAATATACATGACCTTAGCAGTGGTGTAAAAGGTCTGCTGGGGAAGTTTGCACTCTGCCATAGTGCTTCCCCCCAAAATACATGTAATCTGACAGCATTTCACAAAAAATCCATGCAATTTGGCAGAGGTTCCTCCAAAATACAGATAATATGGCAGTCGTTCCCCCAAAATAGACGTTATCTGGCAGCAGCGGTTCCCCCAAATATACATAATTTGGCAGCGGATCACCAAAAATACATGTAGCAGCAGTGGTTCCCCCAAAATACACAGAATCTGGAAGCAGCAGTTCCCCCATTATACACAATCTGGCAGCGGTTCCCCAAAAATACACATAATCTGGCAGCTGTTTCTCAAAATACACTTAATCTGGCAGCAGCAGTTCCCCAAAAATAGTTAATCTGGCAGCAGTTCCCCCAAAATAGGTGCCCCCAGTATAGGTAACCAGGTCAAAGGGTATCCCCAGTGGAAGTATCCAGGTCTATAGGTTTTCCCAGTGCAGGTATCCAGGTCTATAGGTGTCCCCAGTATAAGTAGCCTAATCTACAGGTGTCCCCAGAATAGATAACCAGGTCTATAGATGTCCCCATTTAAGATAGCCAGGTCTATAGATGTCCCCAGTTAAGATAGCCAGGTCTATAGCTGTCTCATGTATAGATAGCCAGGTCTTTAGGTGTCCCCAGTATATGTAGCCAGGTGTATAGGTTTCCCCAGTATAGCCAGGTCTATAGGTGCCCCCAGTATATGTAGTCAGGTGTATAGGTGCCCCCAGTATATGCAGTCAGATGTATAGGTCTCCCCAGTATAGCCAGGTGTATAGGTCTCCCCAGTATAGCCAGGTGTATAAGTGCCCCCAGTATATGCAGCCAGGTGTATAGGTGTCCCCAGTATAGCCAGGTTTATAGGTGCCCCCAGTATATGTAGCTAGGTCTATAAGTGCCCCCAGTATATGTAGCCAGGTGTATAGGTGCCCCCAGTATATGCAGCCAGGTGTATAGGTCTCCCCAGTATAGCCAGGTCTGTAAGTGCCCCCAGTATATGTAGCTAGGTCTATAAGTGCCCCCCCAGTATATGTAGTCAGGTGTATAAGTGCCCCCAGTATATGCAGCCAGATGTATAGGTCTCCCCAGTATAGCCAGGTCTATAGGTGCCCCCAGTATATGCAGCCAGGTGTATAGGTCTCCCCAGTATATGCAGCCAGATGTATAGGTCTCCCCAGTATAGCCAGGTCTATAGGTGCCCCCAGTATATGCAGCCAGGTGTATAGGTCTCCCCAGTATATGTAGCCAGGTGTATAGGTGCCCCCAGTATATGTAGTCAGGTGTATAGGTCTCCCCAGTATATGTAGCCAGGTGTATAGGTGCCCCCAGTATATGTAGTCAGGTGTATAGGTGCCCCCAGTATATGTAGTCAGGTGTATAGGTCTCCCCAGTATATGTAGTCAGGTGTATAGGTGCCCCCAGTATATGTAGCCAGGTGTATAGGTGCCCCCAGTATATGTAGTCAGGTGTATAAGTGCCCCCAGTATATGTAACCAGATGTATAGGTCTCCCCAGTATAGCCAGGTCTATAGGTGCCCCCAGTATATGCAGCCAGGTGTATAGGTCTCCCCAGTATATGCAGCCAGATGTATAGGTCTCCCCAGTATAGCCAGGTCTATAGGTGCCCCCAGTATATGCAGCCAGGTGTATAGGTCTCCCCAGTATATGTAGTCAGGTGTATAGGTGCCCCCAGTATATGTAGTCAGGTGTATAGGTCTCCCCAGTATATGTAGTCAGGTGTATAGGTGCCCCCAGTATATGTAGCCAGGTGTATAGGTGCCCCCAGTATATGTAGTCAGGTGTATAAGTGCCCCCAGTATATGTAGCCAGATGTATAGGTCTCCCCAGTATAGCCAGGTCTATAGGTGCCCCCAGTATATGCAGCCAGGTGTATAGGTCTCCCCAGTATATGCAGCCAGATGTATAGGTCTCCCCAGTATAGCCAGGTCTATAGGTGCCCCCAGTATATGCAGCCAGGTGTATAGGTCTCCCCAGTATATGCAGCCAGGCTTGTAGGTGTCTCCAGGAGGGGAGACAGCCAGTGAAGGAGGGCGATGGGCATAGCAGCGGAGAAGGGGGGAAGTTTCCCCCCCCTCCTCTCACCTTGGGGCCCCCCTTCCTGGCTCTCCCCTCCGTAATCTGTAAGACAGCTGGAAGCGGCTGACAGCGGGCGGAGACTTACCGTTGTTCAGCCACCGGAGGCATCGCTGATCTGTGTGCAGCTAGTCTGGGCTTCTCAAGCCCACACTAGCTGCACACAGATCAGCGATCCCTCCGGTGGCTGAACAGCGTCTCCGCCCGCTGTCAGCCGCTTCCAGCTGTCTTACAGATTACGGAGGGGAGAGCCAGGAAGGGGGGCCCCAAGGTGAGAGGAGGGGGGGAAAACTTCCCCCCTTCTCCGCTGCTATGCCCATCGCCCTCCTTCACTGGCTGCCTCCCCTCCTGGCTGCTCAGGGTTCTATGGCGGGTGGCGGGCCCCCCCTGACCACGGGCCCTCGGTCCGTGCCCGAGTGCCCTAATGGTCAGTCCGCCCCTGGCTCTCTGTGTTTCTTATTTAGAAGATAAAGAGTCCCAGAGCTGGAATGGTGCACTGGTATCTAACCCTCTTCCCCTCACCCCACTGAAGGTTTGCTTTAAATTTGGAATTAAGCAACGTGGTTTTTTTAAATATTAAAATTACTATCTACTGAACAATTTTTTATTTTTTACTAGCTGATTGCCCGGCGTTGCCCGTGTATGTATTTCGCTGGTGTTGGCTCCGCCTACTTTTTCTAACCCTAACACACAATTTTTCACTGACCGAGTTTGTGAGCTTTGCGGTCTTTGGTATCAATAATCTGCATTGAAATGAAACAAATCTGATTGGCTGTTTGTGGCTCCACCCCTCTCCAGCATTTGAACCCCAGTCACCCAATGACCAACTGTAGCAGGTTTGAGGCATCTGCTATTAACAGTGTAAAAATGGCAGCAATTTAAATATTCCACTTGAAAATCAACAGGTGAATTTTGATTGGCCATTATAGGCTCCACCCACTTCCCTGAATATTAATCTCAGTCACTCAGTGACCATCTGGGCACAGATTGGGAACCCTGAAATGAACAGTGTAAGAAGGGCTGCAGTTTACACTTTCCCAGTGAAATTTGATTTTGGTTCCGCCCACTTTTTGTAACCTGGACACAAAGTCACTACTCAATGCCCAAGTTTGTGAGTTTTGGGGTCCTTGGCATTAATAATTTGTATTTTCCTGTGAAATGAAACAAATCTGATTCACTGCTTGTGGCTCTGTCCCCTTTTCTGAATTTGAACCCCAGTGACCCAATGACCGACTGTACCAGGTTTGAGGCTTGTGCCATTAACATTGAAAGAATGGCAGCAATTTTAATATTCTCCTTGAAAAGTGACATGTGATTTTTGATTGGCATTTTTAGGCTCCACCCACTTTTCTGAATATTAATCCCAGTCACCCAGTAACCAGCTGTGCAAAGTTTGAGAACCCTGCCATTAACAGAAGAAGGGCTGCAGTTTACAATTTCCCAGAAAAATGTGTTTTTAACTCCACCCACTTTTTGTAACCTGGACACACAGTCACTACTCAATGACCAAGTTTGTGAGCTTTTGGGTTCCTGGCATCAAAATTGTGCTAATGGAAGCAGTTTATGCAGCAAAGAAATCTGGCTGTTTTTGGCTTTTACTGAATTTGAACCCCAAACACTTAACAACCGACTGTAGCAGGTTTGAGGCCTCTGCTATTAACGGTGTGAGAATGGCAGCAGTTTCAATATTCCCCTTGAAAATCAATAGGTGAATTTTGATTGGCTCTTGTAGGCGCCACCTACTTTTCCAAATATTAATCCTAGTCCCCCAGTGACCAACTGTGTGAAGTTTGAGAACCCTGCCATTAACAGTGTAAGAAAAGCTGCAGTGGGAGAACAAAGGCGCCAGCAGAATAAAAGTGGATACAATTTTTAAAATTTGCTAGGAGGAAGTGGTGGACTTGCCTCCATAAAGCAGACACGAAAGACTGTCTGAAAAGTAGCAATCACATTTATTATATAGTACCCCAAAAGTGCAACGCGTTTTGCAGGCCGAGCCCGCTTCATCAGGCAATAAACGTGGGGACAAAACAGAAATCCAGCAATAGCAGGTGTAGCGCCTCAGTGAGAAAAGCTGCAGTTTACATTGTACCATGTAAAAAGCTAGTTGTTTTTGGCTCCGCCCACTATTTCTAATCTTGACATACAGTCACTTAATGACCAAGTTTATGAGCTTTGGGGCCATTGGCATCAATAAGTTGCATTTTACCATTGAAATTAAACAAATCTGATTGGCTGTTTTTGGCCCGCTCCCTTCAGAATTTAAACCCCAGTCTCCCAGTGACTGACTGTAGCAGATGTTAGGCCTCTGCCATTAAGAGTGCATGAATGGCAGCAATGTAAATATTCCCCTTGAAAATCAAAAGGTGAATTTTGATTGGCTGCTGTAAGCTCCACCCACTTTTCTGAATATTAGTCCCAGTCACCCAGTGGCCAACTGTGTCACGTTTGAGAACCCTGCCAATAACCGAATGGCTGAAATCAATCTAACAAATCTGATTGGCTGTTTGTGGCTCCACCCCTTTAGTGAATTTGGACCCCAGTCACCCAATGACTGACTGTATCAGGTTTGAGGCCTCTGCCACTAACAGTGTAAGAATGGTAGCAATTTGATTATTCCCCTTGAAAATCAATAGGTACATTTTGATTGGCTGTTGTAGGCTCCACCCACATTTCTAAATATTCATCCCAGTCACCCAGTGGCCAATTGTGTAAAGTTTGGGAACCCTGCGATGTAAAAAATGAAGTTGTGGGCACCGCCCACTTTTTCTAACCTTGACATACAGTCACTCAATTATCAAGTTTATCAGCTTTGGGGTCCTTGGTATCAATACTTTGTATATTCCCATTGAAAAATAAATACATCTGGCTGTTTGTGGCTCCACCCCCTTCCTGAATTTGGACCCTAGTCACCCAGTGACCAACTGTACCAGGTTTGAGGCATCTGCTTTTACCAGTATAAGAGAATGGTAGCAGATGAAATATTCCCTTTGAAAATCAAAAGGTGAATTTTTATTGGCTGTTGTAGGCTCCACCCACCTTCCAAAATCTTAATCTGTCACCCAATGACCAACTGTGCAAAGTTTGAGAACTCTGCCATTAACGGTGTAAGAATGGCTGCAGTTTATATTTTCCCAGTAAAAGTTGTTTTGGCTCCGCCCACTTTTTGTAACCTTGACACACAGTCACTCAATGACCAAGTTTGTGAGCTTTCAGGTTCCTGGCATCAAAAATGTGTGAATGGAAGCAGTTTATCCACCAAGGAAATCTGATTGGCTGTATGTGGCCCCACCCCTTTAGTGAATTTGGACCCCAGTCACCCAATGACCGACTGTAGCAAGTTTGAAGCCTCTGCCATTAAAAGTGTAAGAACAGCAGCAGTTTAAATATTCCCCTTAAAAATCAACAGGTGAATTTTGATTGGCTGTTGTAGGCTCCACCCATTTTCTTGAATCTTATTCACATTCACCCAGTGACCAAGTGTGGCAAGTTTGAGAACCCTGCGATTAACAGTGTAAGAATGGCTGCAGTTTACATTTTCCCATTTAAAATGAACGGCTGAAATTTGATTGGCTGTTTTATGCTCCGCCCACTTTTCCTGGATTTGTAACCTCGGTCACCAAGTGACCAACTGTGCCAAGTGTGGGGACTCTGGCTTGATTACTGTGAGAATGACAGCCTTTTACATTTTTTCCATTGACTTGAATGGGTGGAATCTTATTTGCTGTTTGTAGCTCCGCCCAGGTGTGCAGGGGGGCCGCGAGACCCCCAGAACATATCATCCCAGGTAGTGAGGGATCTGTATACCAAGTTTCGTTCAAATCGGTCAAGCCGTTTTCGCGTGATCGCGGCACATACACACACACACACACATAGGGCTTAATTCACAAAGCGGTGATAACTCAGTTATCACGCCTAAAAGACTTTAGGCGTGATAACCTGTGCACCACTAAGTTATCACCGATTTGTGCTGCTCTTCGCGCGAAGCTCCCGCGCGCAAAGTCCCATAGGGTTTAACCTCCTTGGCGGTTAATTTTTTCTGCAAAAATTGCAGAATTCCAATTTTTTTTTTATTTTTTTTTTAATGTTTCATGTAAAGCTACCAGAGTGGTAGCTACATGAAACACCACTAGAGGGCGCATGTGGCCCTCTAGTCCGATCGTCGCCGGCATCTATAGCAAACAGGGGAACGCGTATATAACGCGTTCCCCTGTTTGGCTTCTCCTGTCGCCATGGCGACGATCGGGATGACGTCATGGACGTCAGCCAAAGTCCTGACGTCAGGCACACCCGATCCAGCCCATAGCGCTGCCCGGAACTCATTGATCCGGGCAGCGCAGGGCTCTGGCGGGGGGGGCCCTCTTCAGCCGCTGCGAGCGGCCGATCGCCGCAGAGCGGCGGCGATCAAGCTGTGCGCGCGGCTAGCAAAGTGCTGGCTGCGCGCACAGCAATTTACAGAATGAAAATCGCCCCACCAGGGGCTGAGATCTCCCCCTGCGCGGCATAGCCCGAGCTCAGCTCGGGCTTACCGCCAGGGAGGTTAATGGGCGCTGCGCGCGAAGCACAGTACACTGCGCGCGCAGCGCGGTGCGCTACGCGCGCAAAACTTTGCGCGCAGGAGATCGCGCGAGTTTCTTCTTATCACGCCTAAACTGAGTTTAGGCGTGATAAAGGGCTTTTCACAGGCGTGCAAACACTTTGCACCGCTTTGTGAATCAAGCCCATACACAATATACACACACACATACATCCAATTTTATATATATAGATTTCCATTAGGTCTTTAATATAAAACTAAGAAATATATCAATTTAATGACGAGAATAAAGAGCTAATTAAACATACAGTGGTGTGAAAAACTATTTGCCCCCTTCCTGATTTCTTATTCTTTTGCATGTTTGTCACACTTAAATGTTCCTGCTCATCAAAAACCATTAATATTAGTCACAGATAACATAATTGAACACAAAATGCAGTTTTAAATGATGGTTTTTATTATTTAGTGAGGAAAAAAAACTCAAAACCTACATGGCCCTGTGTGAAAAAGTGATTACCCCCCTTGTTAAAAAATAACTTAACTGTGGTTTATCACACCTGAGTTCAATTTCTGTAGTCACCCCCAGGCCTGATTACTGCCACACCTGTTTCAATCAAGAAATAGGAGCTATCTGACACAGAGAAGTAGACCAAAAGCACCTCAAAAGCTAGACATCATGCTAAGATCCAAAGAAATTCAGGAACAAATGAGAACAAAAGTACTGTAATTGAGATCTATCAGTCTGGTAAAGGTTATAAAGCCATTTCTAAAGCTTTGGGACTCCAGCGAACCACAGTGAGAGCCATTATCCACAAATGGCAAAAACATGGAACAGTGATGAACCTTCCCAGGAGTGGCTGGCCGACCAAAATTACCCCAAGAGCGCAGAGAAAACTCATCCGAGAGGCCACAAAAGACCCCAGGACAACATCTAAAGAACTGCAGGCCTCACTTGCCTCAATTAAGGTCAGTGTTCACAACTCCACCATTAGAAAGAGACTGGGCAAAAATGGCCTGCATGGCAGATATCAAGGTGCAAACCACTTTTAAGCAAAAAGAACATTAAGGCTCGTCTCAATTTTGCTAAAAAAACATCTCAATGATTGCCAAGACTTGTGGGAAAACACCTTGTGGACTGCCGAGACAAAAGTTGAACTTTTTGGAAGGTGCATGTCCTGTTAAATCTGTCGTAGAACTAACACAGCATTTCAGCAAAAGAACAGCATACCAACAGTAAAATATGGTGGTGGTAGTGTGATGGTCTGGGGTTGTTTTGCTGCTTCAGGACCTGGAAGGCTTGCTGTGATGGATGGAACCATGAATTCTACTGTCTACCAAAAAATCCTGAAGGAGAATGTTCGGCCATCTGTTCGTCAACTCAAGCTGAAGCGATCTTGGGTGCTGCAGCAGGACAATGACCCAAAAGACACCAGCAAATCCACTTCTGAATGGCTGAAGAAAAACAAAATGAAGACTTTGGAGTGGCCTAGTCAAAGCCCTGGCCTGAATCCTATTGAGATGTTGTGGCATGACCTTAAAAAGGCAGTTCATGCTAGAAAACCCTCAAATAAAGCTGAATTACAACAATTCTGCAAAGATGAGTGGGCCAAAATTCTTCCAGAGCGCTGTAAAAGACTTGTTGCAAGTTATCGCAAACGCTTGATTGCAGTTATTGCTACTAAGGGTGGCCCAACCAGTTATTAGGTTCAGGGGGCAATTTCTTTTTCACACAGGGCCATGTAGGTTTTGAGTTTTTTTTCTCACTAAATAATAAAAACCATCATTTAAAACTGCATTTTGTGTTCAATTATGTTATCTTTAACTAATGGTTAATGGTTTTTGATGAGCAAAAACATTTAAGTGTGACAGACATGCAAAAGAATAAGAAATCAGGAAGGGGGCAAATAGTTTTTCACACCACTGTATATTTCAGTATAAAAATACTGTATACACAAGCCGACCCGTGTATAAACCTAGGTACCCACTTTTCCCTCAGAAACCTGGAAAAAGTGAATGACCAGCATATATGCTCCCTCCTCAGTAAAGCCCCCTCCCCGGTAGCCATATCTGCCCCCAGTACAAATCAGCCTACCTCCCCATAGCCAAATGTGCCCTAAGGGTAATAGTTGTGTCTCTAGATGGTCTCCTAGATATCATAGACACAGCGATTGCCACACAGGAAGAATTCCTGATCATTGCACTGCTGAGACATTGCTTGCACGCTCTGCTCCACAAGCCAGGAGACACAGGTAGTCTTGAGCAGCACATTCTGCACATCATGTTGCAGGGGATAGAGGGAACGGACACAGCAGGGAGCCAGCTGGCAAGAGCAGGATAGATGTACGATCCTTATACTCCTTCACTAGTAATAAAACCTGCTCCACCATCCACTACTGACTCGCAAATAATCCGAGGGGGTAACTTTTCAGCACATTTTTTGTGCTGCAAAATTAGGCTTATATGCGAGTATATAAGGTACATAAACAGTATTTACACAGATCTGTACATCAGTCCTGGAAGAGGGACAAATGAGGATGAGAGAGGGATTTAGTTCCCAAAGAGGGACAGTCCTTCTGAAAAAGAGACAATTGGGAGCTATGGTCTTATCATCCGTGGCAATACTTATATACATATAATTTTTTTTTTTTTGGGGGGGGAGGTGTGTGTGGGAGGGGGGGGAATTTGTCATCCCCCTTGGCAAAGGTTCTGTAAAGTTTCTTGAGACGTCAGAATGCTATTTTTCTAACCTGATCTCTGGTATTAGCCGTGGTCAGTCACAGATCACTGGCAGCTCAGGTTTCCATGTTATTTGCGGACATCCAGTTATGAGCGAATATAAATATCTGGATTAAAGCCTGATCCATGTAATCTGGCTCATTCATCCGCAGAGTCTCTGGCAGAGGCAGTCCTATCGGTTTTCATTTCAGAAACAATTCTATCGTAGAGGATGTGGGTGAGCCAAGCCGGCCCCACTAGAGTTCTCACATTCGTGGCTCAGATAGACTCTGACAAGTGCTCGGAGCGGCGGAGTTTGGGAATGAGCTTCTTAGCCCAGGTGCGGAAATTGCAATAATGACCTTATTGTTAGTTGTCAAATCTTAATAGGATTTGCAAGACTGAAATGTCGAAGCTGCAGTGCTTCTTTTACAGGTGTTCTAATTGGGTGACAGGAACACTGGAAATACCAGAGGGAAGCTCGGCTAATTTAATTATGTGCAAGGATGGCTAGGAAGCAGGGGGCCGTTGCTTTCTAGTTGACGTTACGTCGGCCATGATGGAATTGCTCATTTGGTGTTACGGTAGTCGGGCAGAGTCTTGCTTGCTTCTATTCTTGGCTGTTATATCTGTATATTCTTGTTATATCTGCCATTGCTGAATTCAGATGGAATACATCCTTCAGTCAGTTATACAGCTACATATTATGGAAATGTATTGCAAAAAAAAAAAAAAAAGTCTAAAATATTTTTTTTATATTGCTATATTGACACTAAAGCACATCCAACCTCTGGATGTAATCCTTTAAGAGGATACTAAATTGTGACCAAAGATTGAACTTCATCCCAATCAGTAGCTGATACCCCCTTTCCCATGAGAAATCTATTCCTTTTCTCAAATGGATCATCAGGGGGCTTCGTATGGCTGATATTGTGGTGAAATCCCTCCCACAGTGTGATGTCAGTGCCATGGTCCTGACAGTTTCCTGTCTATGAAGTCTGTTGCATTGTGGGAAATAACAGCTGTTTCCAACTGCCAATCAAACAGTATCTCCTTCTGTGCATATGTATATTTATATAAAAAAAAAAATCTTTTAGCCTATCATAATGTTAGTAGGTGTGGTTATAGATAAGGGCAGTTGGTGCTGTCTAGTGTTTTTTCTTTAGTTAGTGTCTGCCAGTAGTAAAGATGATTATGTGCAGGCTGGATGTGGATCAAACAACATGAACAAATTACATGGCGGATATCAATCGTTTCTTGGTCTCTTTTATTTTATTTTTTCACTTTTCAATGTATTGATTTATTTTTTTTACACATTTTTGCTAAAGTTCCTCTTTAAAGGACAACTGAAGCAAGAGCGATATGGAGGCTGACCTATTTATTTCCTTTTAAGCAATACTACTTGCCTGGCTAGCCTGCAGATCCTCTGCCTTTAATACATTTAGCCATAGCCCCTGAACAAGCATGCAGCAGATCAGGTGTTTCTGACATTATTGTCACATCTGACAAGATTAGCTGCATGCTTGGTTCTGGTGCGATTCAGACACTACTGCAGCCAAATAGATCAGTAGGGCTGCCAGGCAACTTTCATTGTATAAAAGGAAATAAATATGGCAGCCTCCATATTCTTCTCACATCATTTGTCCTTTAAAGTAAAGCGTGGTCACATGACTGTTAAGGGCACTTCGTTTTCCACTTCACAATTGCTACATTGTGGCACAGTTATTATTATTATTGATTTATAAAGCGCCTACATATTCTTGGCGTGTACAAAGTAAAATGGTATATTTGCTCATCCAGGAGGGAAGAGGTTATCACAGTAGTTCACACTGACAATGAGAGAGTTAATGTATCTTGCATAAACCTTAAAGTGCACCTAAACTGAGAGGGATATGGATGTTTCCTTTTAAACAATACCAGTTGCCTGGCAGTCCTGCTGATCTATTTGGCTGCAGTAGTGGCTGAATCACACACCAGAAACAAGCATGATGTAGCTAATCCAGTCTGACTTCAGTCAGAGCACCTGATCTGCATGCTTGTTCAGGGGCTGTAGCTAGAAGTATTGTAGACACAGGATCAGCAGGAGAGTCAGGCAACTGGTATTATTTAGAAGGGAAAAAATCCATATCCTTCTCAGTTTTAGGTTCCCTTTAAAATGGCAACATCATTGATCATGTGATCAGAAAATTTAAAGAAACAAAAAAACAAAACAAAAAGTGCAAGAGTCTATACGGTGCGCAATTCTGAGTGATGGTGTGTAGTAAATGCGGATCTCTGGGAGGCCAGGTGTTATTTTCACTGGCTTTGGAATTCTCAGAAACAAACATTCTGCAGAGCTGCACCTGACAGGACTAAAGATGTCACCACCTGTGATCAATTTCAGAATGTGAATTAGGATGAGAAACACTAACTAAATCCATTTATACATTAATATTGTGAAACAAAAAGCAATTGTATTCATGATGTTATTTTCACTGCAGTTCCTTATTATTCCATTATGCAGATGTAAGTGGATTATCTGCACAGATCACTCTAACCGTCTGGGAATTGAATTGGCTGTTCAGTAGTAATAATACTAGTAATAATAATGAGAATAATTATAAAACATTTCAGGGAGGTATTTCTCTAGCTATAGGGTTTGCGCCGGGGACTGTAAGGGCTGTCACACATGAAAGCCGATCAGACACAAATTGCTGATCACAAGGACACCGACGTCGTAGTTAAAGAGGAACTCCAGTGAAAATTATGTAATAAAAAAAGTGCTTCATTTTTACAATTATTATATATAAATGATTTAGTCAGTGTTTTCTCATTATAAAATCTTTCCTCTCCCTGATTTACATTCTGACATTTATCACATGGCGACATCTTTACTGCTGGAGGGTGATCTCTGTGGAAGGAGAAGGTGCTGTTTTGGCAGTTGTAAACAGCTGTTATTTCCCACAATGCAACAAGGCTCCCACAGTGTGATGTCAGCACCTAGGTCCTGATATCACACTGTTGGAGGGGTTTCCCCACAATATCAGCCATACAGAGCCCCCTGATGATCCATTTGAGAAAAGGAAAAGATTTCTCATGGGAAAGGGGGTATCAGCTACTGATTGGGATGAAGTTCAATTCTTGGTTACGGTTTCTCTTTAAAATAATATTCGCTGTGCTTTGGATCCCTCCCCAAAGGCAAAGGGCTTGATTCACAAAGCGGTGCTAACTGCTTAGCACGGGTGTGCTAAACAGTTAGCACGTGATGTGCCGTTCGCGGACTTTTGCGCGCGCAAAGTGCCGCGATTCAGTCCGCGACCGCAAAAGTCAGCGAACGGCACTTCACGTGCTAACTGTTTAGCACACCTGTGCTAAACAGTTAGCACCGCTTTGTGAATCAAGCCCAAACAGTGCAGCTATTCTGCTATGTTTTGCCATTGGATTAAGTCTATGGGAGCATTAGTGACTTTTCTGAGATCCCCAATTCAAGTTTTTATCCTGTGCTTTTTTTTCTGGGCAAAATAGCAATTGCGTCCTGTGGGAATTGAAAAAATCCCAGTGGTGCTTGCTACTCAGTGGCGTATTTAGAGGGCATGGCTCATGCCATGGGCGCAACTGCACCATAGGCACCAGCACACCATGGGCGCCACCGCACCATAGGCACCAGCACACCATGGGTGCCACCGCACCATAGGCACCAGCACACCATGGGCGCCACCGCACCATAGGCACCAGCACACCATGGGTGCCACCGCACCATAGGCACCAGCACACCATGGGTGCCACCGCACCATAGGCACCAGCACACCATGGGCGCCACCGCACCATAGGCACCAGCACACCATGGGCGCCACCGCACCATAGGCACCAGCACACCATGGACGCCATGCCTGCCCCAACACCACCGCTGCCTGCTGCACTGGCTGCCTCCCCTCCCAGTGCTGCTCCCACCGCCATTGTCTGAGCATCTTCTCCATTCAAATACCAGACCTCATATCAGTGGCAACAGCAGAGACAGAGAGGATGCTGCATTTACCCTTATGCACAATAGATACACACTTACTGGTGACATTATTGGAAGGACACTTCACACAGCACTGCTAAATCCAGCCACATGTCGCTGTCCCTGTGTACATTGCCCCCTATACTATTCACCTGCAGCTGTTTCCTCCTCAATGTCTGTCACATATCCCTATGTGTCCTTTTCCAGCCAGGAAGTGGGAGTGTCTCTCCAAGAGTGGCAGATACAGCAATACATAAAGCATGTATCATAGAGTGAGGGAGAGTCTGAACCCCTGACAAGTATTCATTATGGTCCCTCATTTCCTATCGCTAGGACTGACTGCTTTCACATTACAGCCACAGAGCTCCATGGAGGTCAGAGGAACAGGAAGTGAAAGTAAATCTATTCAGAGGGAACGCTGATATTATTATTATTTTTATTTATATAGCGCCAACGCGTACATCAAAAAAGGGCGTCGGGAAAAAAGGGCGCGGAGTGTAAACGATAAGTAGTAATACTGTTTATAAAAAAATTGTGCTGTATTTCGTTTACAAACAATGTTTTACAAATGTATAAATCATTAAATAATGTGTATGAAAACGTTAATCTTCCCTGCTTCAAAAGCGAAACTTCTAATTACGTTTCTTAAAAAAATGATATGTTTAATCGTTATAATTGTATATTATTGTGAATAACCTTCATTTATCATTTATTATTATAATAAAATCTGAAAATGTTTATAACGAGGATATAAATATAACTACGCTCGTAATAAGTGTATTAAAACATTAGTAAGTATTACTAAAATTTTAATAAAACTATACCTAACCCTACTCTCACACAGAACCCTCCCTGTACCTATCCCTAACCCCTAGACCCCCCTGGTGGTGCCTAAACCTCAGACCCCCCTGGTGGTGGCTAACCCTAAGACCCCCCTGGTGGTGCCTAACCCTAAGGGCCCTTTTCCACTAGCGCGTTGGCGCTGGCTGAATCGTAAAGTCGCAAACCGCTAGCGATTTTACAATCGCTACGGTTTGCTTTTTAACATTGGAATCGCGGTAGGTCATTTCCACTACCGCGATTCGTTTTTTGCAGGAACGCGAACGCGCGGCGGAGCGATATTTGCCGCGATTTTGCTATGCAGTGCATAGCATAGCAAAATCGCGGCCGCAAACGTCGGGAAATCGCCGGTCATTTTTTTGCTTTGCGATTCAACGCTAGCGACTGCTAGTGGAAAAGGGCCCTAAGACCCCACTGGTGGTGCCAAACCCTAATACCCCCCCCTTAGTTATCGCTTTATTATGTGGATAATAATGTTTTACAAATATTGACTGTAAAAAATATATTGCAATTTACGTTATGTACTGATCGCTTTATTTTGTGAATAATAATGTTTTACAAACAGTAAGGGACAACATTTTAAATAATGTTTTAGTTAAATACGATAAATATGTTTAGTATTTTTATAAACGTTATTCGTCACGGGTGCATGTTCTAAACTTAAATCATCACAAGCACAGTTGTAAAACATTAAAAATCTCAGGGCGCCGTTTGTAAAACGTTAATAATCTCCGGCGCCCTTTTTTCCTGTTCTGCGCCCAATAAACGATATTTATTATGGGAGTGAATGGCGGGGCCCTTTTTGTCCACTAGCTGCCGGCGCCCTTTTTCCTGTTTCCAGCGCCAACATCTTCTGTAGTGCTGTACATAGTACAAAACAAATATTGGGCGAACATATATACATGAGAATTTCAAGATGCTGTACAGTCATGACATCTAGCAATACAAGTACAAATACATACATAGTTAATATGTGGTTTGAGATACCACTAAAACTGGTACACGTTTATATAGTAAATTACAGCAAAATAAGAAACAATAGGAGGAGATCCCTGCCCTTGCAAGCTTACAGAGGGTAGTGGGATGGAAACAATAGGGAAGGAGACAAAGGGGGCTAGTGGATGAGGCAGTGAACCTTCGATGCTATCTAGAGCAACTTATAGGCTTGTCTGAACAGGTGTGTTTGTAGAGTACGTTTGACGGTTTCCAGGCTCGGAGCATGATGAACAGGCTGTGGGAGAGCGTTCCAAAGGAGAGGGACAGCCCGTGAGAAGTCCTGGATGCGAGAGTAAGAGGAGGTGACCAGGCTAGAGGACAAAACTGTCTTCTGGGAGGAAAGGAGGTTCCGAGCAGGGCGTTAACTGGAGATTAATGAGGAAATGTATGGAGGTGACAGCTTGTGTAGCTGTTGGAAATAAAACAAGAATGTCTAGCTCCTTTCCGCATTGTCCAAAACCAAAATAAAAGAAGTTCCTGGAGTGCAGCTTTAAGGCAATGACAAGGCTAACGATATGTATCTCTGCGGTTCCAAATACGTCAGCTATGCACTGTGTTACATGTCTTCACTTTCTCTACACTGCTTTATTCAAGAAGCCTTCAGAGTCTTGAGGAGGAATTTTTTGGCAGTTGCACCTAGCTCCACATAGCTCTCCAAAGTTCCACAGATGTCTCCATGCATGCCGATAGCAGTCGGCCCGCCGCACAAAGACATATGGCATGAGAATACTTCAGTGAAAGTGCCGGTCATTTCTACGGACAGATGTAAAAGCACTTTATCAGGAGAAAGCTTAAAGAACGCTAATACCCTTACCAGCTTTTCTAGGGTGGAATTAAAGGCACGCTAGAGGCTGAACATGCTTAACTGCTTCTGCGTAACTGTGAGGAAGCTCTGGGAATGTCTATTCTGAGTACAGCAGAGTTAGACCAGACATTCACTCACAATCCAACCATCCACGAATCTGCAGCAAGGATGAGTCATTGTAATATATACACTTAGGGCCTGTTGACACTACCCGCAGGTCGTTTCAGCGTGTTCAAAAGTGTTTTTGGCGTCAGTTCCCGCCATTTCGTCATTGCGTTTTGAGCCCCTGGGGGGGTCATGGAACCACAAACGCAGCCGTCGGTAGGAGTTACAGGCAGCGTCTTGGAAAACTCGATCGTCTGGGGCTTGAACGCAATTGCTGGCAGTCAATGGTAAACACACTGAGATGAAAGCTGCTGTTCATATCAATGTGGGACGAGGTGGATCCTCACGGTAAATCTTTTTCACAGCTGCCTGCACTTGCCGGATTTGATGCTGACATGAGGTTGAGTAAACAACTAAAGGCAACATACTTTTTGAAACTTTTTGAAACTAATAACTGGAGATAGTCAAAAGAATGCTGATAATTTAAGATTGCATAAAAACTGTATGTTGGCAAAATTAAAATCTACAGGAAGTTGATTTGATTGAACTGGCTCTGCTGCTGTTAGCCCCACCCCATATCCCCTTGCTTTACTTGACCTTGCTCCCAGCCCTTCCCCTCACTCCCAACACTGCAAGTGGAACCATTGTTGCAGTGCTTTGTCAGCGATCGGATTGTGCTGCAGAAAGCATTGTAGTGGGCCCCAGCCCTAAGGTTCTTACCCATGCCTGATGACGGCTTGCTCCAAGGTTGCCAGGCTGGGGACACTTCTGTCTACTAGCTGAGCAGGGGTGGAAGTAATGAGCTAGTGCAGATCACTCTAAGGCCCCGTTCACACTTGCGGTTGTCTGCCAAACGGACCGGATGACCTGACCGGATTCCGGATCGGAACCGTACGGTTCTGATCCGGATCCGGTCAGGTTGCATCAGGTGTTCATCAGGATGCGATCCGGATCCGTTTGGCAAAAGTTACGTAAAAAACAAAAAAAAGTCTGGGAGGTCAGCAGAAGGGGGACCTGTGGAATCAGGCCCTCCGCTGTTTAGCACTCACCTCCACCTCCAACATGCTGCCAACATCTCCAGCTCGTGCTGCTCCACTCCAAAATGCTTGCCCATGTGTCCCCGATCCAATATCGCCGCAACAATCCTCATAGGAAGTGGGGTAGAACATCCGGATTTTTAGCCAGTGTGTTGTGCGCTATCCGGTTCTCATTGATTTGTATTGGCCGGATGGTGCAGTCCGGCTCCGCCCCGGATACGGCTGCCGGAGGAGCCGGACCAAAAAATAGCGCATGTTGGAACGGACGCCGGAGTCCGGATCCGGTCCGGCTTCGGTCCGGACGAAACGGACGCATGTGAACGGTGGCATAGACTTACATTGCTATGCCGTGCGTCCGTTTCGTCCGTTCCGCATGCGGTGCGGCTCCGGCACGGCGATTCCGGATAGCCACCGCTAATGTGAACCGGGCCTTAAAGAAAAACTTGCCCGCTCTGCAACCCGACCAGTTTCGGCCTGCTGCCTTCATCAGGAGTGCTGGAGAGTGAACACAGTGTTGGGCAGTATATAAAATCAAACTTACTGATTGGTAATAACATTTATCCATCACTATTCACCACTCTGACTGCTTGTAGTGATTGGGAAACATTGGATGCCGTTCATTGGCTAGGTGCAGTCACCTGACTCCCAACCCAGAATCCTCAGTGAACCAGCCTTATCCTTCCAGGTAGCACATTTCGATGGGTAGATTATTTCCAAAAAACACAAGTCCATGCTACACCCTAAAAAAACAGGACCTCTGATCATGTCCTTCTGACAGACATGGGCTTTCGAGTCTAAAAGGACTCAAATTCGGAATTCAAATAAAGTCAGCTGTGACCACAGGCAGCAGGAAGTTAACGTACCCAGAAGTCTTCGGGGACGTATGCATTACAATACGTGTCATAGGCGTGATGAAAGCCGCGTTCCACGTCTCACTACCGTGCTTCCTCCTTCCGGCTTGAAAGAAGTAGTGTGATAGTGAGTCATGGAACGCGGCTTTCATTACACCCATGATGCGTAATGGAACGCAGACGTTCCTGAAGACTTCTGGGTAAGTTAACCCCCCATTGCCTGTGGTCACAGCTGAAGTCATTAGACTTCATTTGAATTCTGAATTCGAGTCCTTCTGGACTCGAAAGCCCATGCCTGCCTTCTGATATCCCTGATAGAGCAGAGTGGTCTGTACACGTTGATAGGCACCCAGTATAACAAGTTAGAACTCTTTACTGAAGAAAAACGTGCAGAGATAAAACATACACCACCATCAGGAAATGCAGCTTACTTAGAACAGAGAGGAACAAAGAGAGAATACAGGAAATCACAATACCATAGAGATCATCACCACATTCTACAGACAGTAACATCTTGTGGTTGTTTTATTTTACTGCAGTTTAATGTTGTTCAGCCTCTAACAACTCCAATATAAACTAGAAGGAAAAATCAACAATCATCCTTGAAATTTTGATCATAAATATAATAAATTAAAACTTGTGACTCAGATTCCTTAGAAGCGGTGCGGTTCCCATGGTATATGGTAGAGCACTCCATTTTTCATCCCTTCTAGGAACACACCCATAAACATTCCACGGCTGCCTCTGCGAGAGCCGTAATTCCACTTGTCTCTGGGCTTCTCTCTGACCCTCCTGTGCAGACAGCTGTTTTACTTATTAGCTTTCAACTTAAACAGTATCGGTGTCTCCATGCCAGAGCGCAGTCTGCCCCTTGTAAAATCCTGTCTGCTGGCTGCTCAGACTAGTGTGGGGATCTGTGTGCTTCCTTGCGTTCTGGCAACAGCCAGGCCCCGCTCAGACCAATGCGGGGAATCTGTGTGCTTCCTGCATTCTGGAAGCAGCCAGGCCCCGCTCAGACAAGTGCGGGGAATCTGCGTGCTTCCTGCGTTCTGGAAACAGCCAGGCCCCACTCAGACCAGTGCGGGTAATCTGTGTGATTCCCTGCGTTCTGGAAACAGCCAGGCCCCGCTCAGACTAGTGCGGGGAAACTGTGTGCTTCCTGCGTTCTGTAAACAGCCAGGCCCCGATCAGACAAGTGCGGGGAATCTGTGTGCTTCCCTGCGTTCTGGAAACAGCCAGGCCCCGCTCAGACAAGTATAGGGAATCTGTGTGCTTCCCTGCATTCTGGAAACAGCCAGGCCCCGATCAGACAAGTGCGGGGAATCTGTGTGCTTCCCTGCATTCTGGAAACAGCCAGGCCCCGCTAAGTCCAGTGCGGGGAATCTATGTGCTGTCCTGCGTTCTGGAAACAGCCAGTCCCCGCTCAGACCAGTGCGGGGAATCTGTGTGCTTCCTGCGTTCTGGAAACAGCCAGGCCCTGATCAGACAAGTGCAGGGAATCTGTGTGCTTCCCTGCGTTCTGGAAACAGCCAGGCCCCGCTCAGACCAGTGCGGGGAATCTGTGTGCTTCCTGCGTTCTGGAAACAGCCAGGCCCCGATCAGACAAGTGCGGGGAATTTCTGTGCTTCCCTGCGTTCTGGAAACAGCCAGGCCCTGCTCAGACCAGTGCGGGGAATCTGTGTGCTTCCCTGCGTTCTGGAAACAGCCAGGCACCGCTCAGACCAGTGCGGGGAATCTCTGTGCTTCCTGCTTTCTGGAAACAGCCAGGCCCCGATCAGACCAGTGCGGGGAATCTGTGTGCTTACTGCATTCTGGTAACAGCCAGGCTCCGCTCAGACCAGTGCAGGGAATCTGTGTGCTTCCCTGCGTTCTGGAAACAGCCAGGCCCCGCTCAGACCAGTGCAGGGAATCTGTGTGCTTCCCTGCATTCTGGAAACAGCCAGGCCCCGCTCAGACAAGTGAGGGGAATCTATGTGCTTCCCTGCGTTCTGGAAACAGCCAGGCCCCGATCAGACAAGTGCGGGGAATTTCTGTGCTTCCCTGCGTTCTGGAAACAGCCAGGCCCTGCTCAGACCAGTGCGGGGAATCTGTGTGCTTCCCTGCGTTCTGGAAACAGCCAGGCACCGCTCAGACCAGTGCGGGGAATCTGTGTGCTTCCCTGCGTTCTGGAAACAGCCAGGCCCCGCTCAGACAAGTGCGGGGAATCTGTGTGCTTCCCTGCGTTCTGGAAACAGCCAGGCCCCGCTCAGACCAGTGCGGGGAATCTGTGTGCTTCCTGCATTCTGGAAACAGCCAGGCCCTGCTAAGTCCAGTGCGGGGAATCTGTGTGCTTCCTGCATTCTGGAAACAGCCAGGCCCCGCTCAGACCAGTGCGGGGAATCTGTGTGCTTCCCTGCGTTCTGGAAACAGCCAGGCCCCGCTCAGACAAGTGTGGGAAATTTCTGTGCTTCCCTGCGTTCTGGAAACAGCCAGGCCCTGATCAGACAAGTGCGGGGAATCTGTGTGCTTCCCTGCGTTCTGGAAACAGCCAGGCCCCGCTCAGACAAGTGTGGGAAATTTCTGTGCTTCCCTGCGTTCTGGAAACAGCCAGGCCCCGCTCAGACAAGTGCGGGGAATCTGTGTGCTTCCCGGCGTTCTGGAAACAGCCAGGCCCCTCTCAGACTAGTGTGGGGAATCTGTGTGCTTCCTGCATTCTGGAAACAGCCAGGCCCCGCTCAGACCAGTGCGGGGAATTTGTGTGCTTCCCTGCGTTCTGGAAACAGCCAGGCCCTGATCAGACAAGTGTGGGGAATCTGTGTGCTTCCTGCGTTCTGGAAACAGCCAGGCTCCGCTCAGACAAGTATAGGGAATCTGTGTGCTTCCCTGCGTTCTGGAAACAGCCAGGCCCCGCTCAGACCAGTGCGGGGAATCTGTGTGCTTCCCTGCGTTCTGGAAACAGCCAGGCCCCGCTCAGACCAGTGCGGGGAATCTCTGTGCTTCCTGCTTTCTGGAAACAGCCAGGCCCCGATCAGACCAGTGCGGGGAATCTGTGTGCTTACTGCATTCTGGTAACAGCCAGGCTCCGCTCAGACCAGTGCAGGGAATCTGTGTGCTTCCCTGCGTTCTGGAAACAGCCAGGCCCCGCTCAGACCAGTGCAGGGAATCTGTGTGCTTCCCTGCATTCTGGAAACAGCCAGGCCCCGCTCAGACAAGTGAGGGGAATCTATGTGCTTCCCTGCGTTCTGGAAACAGCCAGGCTCCGCTCAGACCAGTGCGGGGAATTTGTGTGCTTCCTGCGTTCTGGAAACAGCCAGGCCCCGCTCAGACAAGTGTGGGGAATCTGTGTGCTTCCCTGCGTTCTGGAAACAGCCAGGCCCCGCTCAGACAAGTGAGGGGAATCTGTGTGCTTCCCTGTGTTCTGGAAGCAGCCAGGCCCCGCTAAGACAAGTGAGGGGAATCTATGTGCTTCCCTGCGTTCTGGAAACAGCCAGGCCCCGCTCAGACAAGACAGGGGAATCTGTGTGCTTCCCTGCGTTCTGGAAACAGCCAGGCCCCACTCAGACAAGTGAGGGGAATCTGTGTGCTTCCCTGCATTCTGGAAACAGCCAGGCCCCGCTCAGACCAGTGCGGGGAATCTGTGTGCTTCCCTGCGTTCTGGAAACAGCCAGGCCCCGCTCAGACAAGTGCATGGAATCTGTGTTCTTCCTGCGTTCTGGAAACAGACAGACTCCCCTTAGACAAGTGCAGGGAATCTGTGTGCTTCCCTGTGTTCTGGAAGCAGGCTGGCTCCGCTCAGACAAGTGTGGGGAATCTGTGTGCTTCCCTGCGTTCTGGAAACAGCCAGGCCCCGCTCAGACCAGTGCGGGGAATCTGTGTGCTTCCTTCGTTCTGGAAACAGCCAGGCCCCGCTCAGACCAGTGCGGGGAATCTGTGTGCTTCCCTGCGTTCTGGAAACAGCCAGGCCCCGCTCAGACCAGTGCGGGGAATCTGTGTGCTTCCCTGCGTTCTGGAAACAGCCAGGCCCTGCTCAGACTAGTGCGGTGAAACTGTGTGCTTCCTGCGTTCTGGAAACAGCCAGGCCCCGATCAGACAAGTGCGGGAATTTCTGTGCTTCCCTGCGTTCTGGAAACAGCCAGGCCCTGCTCAGACCAGTGCGGGGAATCTGTGTGCTTCCTGCGTTCTGGAAACAGCCAGGCCCCGCTCAGACCAGTGCGGGGAATCTGTGTGCTTCCCTGCGTTCTGGAAACAGCCAGGCCCTGCTCAGACTAGTGCGGGGAAACTGTGTGCTTCCCTGCGTTCTGGAAACAGCCAGGCCCTGCTCAGACTAGTGCGGGGAAACTGTGTGCTTCCTGCGTTCTGGAAACAGCCAGGCCCCGATCAGACAAGTGCGGGGAATTTCTGTGCTTCCCTGCGTTCTGGAAACAGCCAGGCCCTGCTCAGACCAGTGCGGGGAATTTCTGTGCTTCCCTGCGTTCTGGAAACAGCCAGGCCCCGCTCAGACCAGTGCGGGGAATCTGTGTGCTTCCTGCATTCTGGAAACAGCCAGGCCCCGCTCAGACAAATGCGGGGAATCTGCGTGCTTCCTGCGTTCTGGAAACAGCCAGGCCCTGCTCAGACCAGTGCGGGGAATTTCTGTGCTTCCCTGCGTTCTGGAAACAGCCAGGCCCTGCTCAGACCAGTGCGGGGAATTTCTGTGCTTCCCTGCGTTCTGGAAACAGCCAGGCCCTGCTCAGACAAGTGCGGGGAATTTCTGTGCTTCCCTGCGTTCTGGAAACAGCCAGGCCCCGCTCAGACCAGTGCGGGGAATCTGTGTGCTTCCTGCATTCTGGAAACAGCCAGGCCCCGCTCAGACAGGTGCGGGGAATCTGCGTGCTTCCTGCGTTCTGGAAACAGCCAGGCCCCGCTCAGACCAGTGCGGGGAATCTGTGTGCTTCCCTGCGTTCTGGAAACAGCCAGGCCCCGCTCAGACAAGTGAGGGGAATCTGTGTGCTTCCCTGCGTTCTGGAAACAGCCAGGCCCCGCTCAGACAAGTGCGGGGAATCTGTGTGCTTCCCTGCGTTCTGGAAACAGCCAGGCCCCGCTCAGACAAGTGAGGGGAATCTGTGTGCTTCCCTGCATTCTGGAAACAGCCAGGCCCCGCTCAGACCAGTGCGGGGAATCTGTGTGCTTCCCTGCGTTCTGGAAACAGCCAGGCCCCGCTCAGACAAGTGCATGGAATCTGTGTGCTTCCTGCGTTCTGGAAACAGACAGGCTCCCCTTAGACAAGTGCAGGGAATCTGTGTGCTTCCCTGTGTTCTGGAAGCAGCCAGGCTCCGCTCAGACAAGTGTGGGGAATCTGTGTGCTTCCCTGCGTTCTGGAAACAGCCAGGCCCTGCTCAGACCAGTGCGGGGAATTTCTGTGCTTCCCTGCGTTCTGGAAACAGCCAGGCCCTGCTCAGACCAGTGCGGGGAATTTCTGTGCTTCCCTGCGTTCTGGAAACAGCCAGGCCCTGCTCAGACAAGTGCGGGGAATTTCTGTGCTTCCCTGCGTTCTGGAAACAGCCAGGCCCCGCTCAGACCAGTGCGGGGAATCTGTGTGCTTCCTGCATTCTGGAAACAGCCAGGCCCCGCTCAGACAGGTGCGGGGAATCTGTGTGCTTCCCTGCGTTCTGGAAACAGCCAGGCCCCGTTTAGACAAGTGAGGGGAATCTGTGTGCTTCCCTGCGTTCTGGAAACAGCCAGGCCCCGCTCAGACAAGTGCGGGGAATCTGTGTGCTTCCTGCATTCTGGAAACAGCCAGGCCCCGCTCAGACAGGTGCGGGGAATCTGCGTGCTTCCTGCGTTCTGGAAACAGCCAGGCCCCGCTCAGACCAGTGCGGGGAATCTGTGTGCTTTCCTGCGTTCTGGAAACAGCCAGGCCCCGCTCAGACAAGTGAGGGGAATCTGTGTGCTTCCCTGCGTTCTGGAAACAGCCAGGCCCCGCTCAGACAAGTGCGGGGAATCTGTGTGCTTCCCTGCGTTCTGGAAACAGCCAGGCCCCGCTCAGACAAGTGAGGGGAATCTGTGTGCTTCCCTGCATTCTGGAAACAGCCAGGCCCCGCTCAGACCAGTGCGGGGAATCTGTGTGCTTCCCTGCGTTCTGGAAACAGCCAGGCCCCGCTCAGACAAGTGCATGGAATCTGTGTGCTTCCTGCGTTCTGGAAACAGACAGGCTCCCCTTAGACAAGTGCAGGGAATCTGTGTGCTTCCCTGTGTTCTGGAAGCAGCCAGGCTCCGCTCAGACAAGTGTGGGGAATCTGTGTGCTTCCCTGCGTTCTGGAAACAGCCAGGCCCTGCTCAGACCAGTGCGGGGAATTTCTGTGCTTCCCTGCGTTCTGGAAACAGCCAGGCCCTGCTCAGACCAGTGCGGGGAATTTCTGTGCTTCCCTGCGTTCTGGAAACAGCCAGGCCCTGCTCAGACAAGTGCGGGGAATTTCTGTGCTTCCCTGCGTTCTGGAAACAGCCAGGCCCCGCTCAGACCAGTGCGGGGAATCTGTGTGCTTCCTGCATTCTGGAAACAGCCAGGCCCCGCTCAGACCAGTGCGGGGAATCTGTGTGCTTCCCTGCGTTCTGGAAACAGCCAGGCCCCGCTCAGACAAGTGAGGGGAATCTGTGTGCTTCCCTGCGTTCTGGAAACAGCCAGGCCCCACTCAGACAAGTGCGGGGAATCTGTGTGCTTCCCTGCGTTCTGGAAACAGCCAGGCCCCGCTCAGACAAGTGAGGGGAATCTGTGTGCTTCCCTGCATTCTGGAAACAGCCAGGCCCCGCTCAGACCAGTGCGGGGAATCTGTGTGCTTCCCTGCGTTCTGGAAACAGCCAGGCCCCGCTCAGACAAGTGCATGGAATCTGTGTGCTTCCTGCGTTCTGGAAACAGACAGGCTCCCCTTAGACAAGTGCAGGGAATCTGTGTGCTTCCCTGTGTTCTGGAAGCAGCCAGGCTCCGCTCAGACAAGTGTGGGGAATCTGTGTGCTTCCCTGCGTTCTGGAAACAGCCAGGCCCCGCTCAGACCAGTGCGGGGAATCTGTGTGCTTCCTTCGTTCTGGAAACAGCCAGGCCCTGATCAGACAAGTGCGGGGAATCTGTGTGCTTCCCTGCGTTCTGAAAACAGCCAGGCCCCGCTTAGACCAGTGCGGGGAATCTGTGTGCTTCCTGCGTTCTGGAAACAGCCAGGCCCCGCTCAGACCAGTGCGGGGAATCTGTGTGCTTCCCTGCGTTCTGGAAACAGCCAGGCCCCGCTCAGTCTAGTGCGGTGAAACTGTGTGCTTCCTGCGTTCTGGAAACAGCCAGGCCCCGATCAGACAAGTGCGGGGAATTTCTGTGCTTCCCTGCGTTCTGGAAACAGCCAGGCCCTGCTCAGACCAGTGCGGGGAATCTGTGTGCTTCCCTGCGTTCTGGAAACAGCCAGGCACCGCTCAGACCAGTGCGGGGAATCTGTGTGCTTCCCTGCGTTCTGGAAACAGCCAGGCACCGCTCAGACCAGTGCGGGGAATCTGTGTGCTTCCCTGCGTTCTGGAAACAGCCAGGCCCCGCTCAGACAAGTGCGGGGAATCTGTGTGCTTCCCTGCGTTCTGGAAACAGCCAGGCCCCGCTCAGACAGGTGCGGGGAATCTGCGTGCTTCCTGCGTTCTGGAAACAGCCAGGCCCCGCTCAGACCAGTGCGGGGAATCTGTGTGCTTCCCTGCGTTCTGGAAACAGCCAGGCCCCGCTCAGACAAGTGAGGGGAATCTGTGTGCTTCCCTGCGTTCTGGAAACAGCCAGGCCCCGCTCAGACAAGTGCGGGGAATCTGTGTGCTTCCCTGCGTTCTGGAAACAGCCAGGCCCCGCTCAGACAAGTGAGGGGAATCTGTGTGCTTCCCTGCATTCTGGAAACAGCCAGGCCCCGCTCAGACCAGTGCGGGGAATCTGTGTGCTTCCCTGCGTTCTGGAAACAGCCAGGCCCCGCTCAGACCAGTGCGGGGAATCTGTGTGCTTCCTTCGTTCTGGAAACAGCCAGGCCCTGATCAGACAAGTGCGGGGAATCTGTGTGCTTCCCTGCGTTCTGAAAACAGCCAGGCCCCGCTTAGACCAGTGCGGGGAATCTGTGTGCTTCCTGCGTTCTGGAAACAGCCAGGCCCCGCTCAGACCAGTGCGGGGAATCTGTGTGCTTCCCTGCGTTCTGGAAACAGCCAGGCCCCGCTCAGTCTAGTGCGGTGAAACTGTGTGCTTCCTGCGTTCTGGAAACAGCCAGGCCCCGATCAGACAAGTGCGGGGAATTTCTGTGCTTCCCTGCGTTCTGGAAACAGCCAGGCACCGCTCAGACAAGTGCGGGGAATCTGTGTGCTTCCCTGCGTTCTGGAAACAGCCAGGCCCCGCTCAGACCAGTGCGGGGAATCTGTGTGCTTCCCTGCGTTCTGGAAACAGCCAGGCCCCGCTCAGACAAGTGCAGGAAATCTGTGTGCTTCCCTGCGTTCTGTAAACAGCCAGGCTCCGCTCAGACAAGTGCGGGGAATCTGTGTGCTTCCCTGCATTCTGGAAACAGCCAGGCCCCGCTCAGACCAGTGCGGGGAATCTGTGTGCTTCCCTGCGTTCTGGAAACAGCCAGGCCCCGCTCAGACAAGTGCAGGGAATCTGTGTGCTTCCCTGCGTTCTGTAAACAGCCAGGCTCCGCTCAGACAAGTGCGGGGAATCTGTGTGCTTCCCTGCGTTCTGGAAACAGCCAGGCCCCGCTCAGACAAGTGCGGGGAATCTGTGTGCTTCCCTGCGTTCTGGAAACAGCCAGGCCCCGATCAGACAAGTGCGGGGAATCTGTGTGCTTCCCTGCGTTCTGGAAACAGCCAGGCCCCGCTCAGACCAGTGCGGGGAATCTGTGTGCTTCCCTGTGTTCTGGAAACAGCCAGGCCCCGCTCAGACCAGTGCGGGGAATCTGTGTGCTTCCTGCATTCTGGAAACAGCCAGGCCCCTCTCAGACCAGTGCGGGGAATCTGTGTGCTTCCCTGCGTTCTGGAAACAGCCAGGCCCCGCTCAGACCAGTGCGGGGAATCTGTGTGCTTCCTGCGTTCTGGAAACAGCCAGGCCCTGATCAGACAAGTGCAGGGAATCTGTGTGCTTCCCTGCGTTCTGGAAACAGCCAGGCCCCGCTCAGACCAGTGCGGGGAATCTGTGTGCTTCCTGCGTTCTGGAAACAGCCAGGCCCTGATCAGACAAGTGCAGGGAATCTGTGTGCTTCCCTGCGTTCTGGAAACAGCCAGGCCCTGCTCAGACCAGTGCGGGGAATCTGTGTGCTTCCTGCGTTCTGGAAACAGCCAGGCCCTGATCAGACAAGTGCAGGGAATCTGTGTGCTTCTCTGCATTCTGGAAACAGCCAGGCCTTGCTCTCGCTCTCTATCTGAGCTCTGCTGCTGATTTATAAGGTGCCAAGCTAAATTTTGTAGATGTAATTAAATATGCAGCAATTTGGTCCAATTTCCTTTGCTCTTTATTCCATCTTCTTTCTAGGAAGCGGTGAAAACTGCCGAGCCGCCTCGTTAAGCTGAATGTTCTAACAGCATTATTCCGTGGTCTGTACAGGAAAGTCTCGGGACAGGAAAATGTCTCTATAGGTGCTGTTTCAGATGGTGTTACACTGCAGGGACAGCAAATCAAGGCAAAGGAATGGCAAAGATCGTTAGACCGTTCTGAATTGTTCTTCTGACTCTGACGAGTGCAGCGCCGGGCAAACTATGGCCCGTGGGCTTAAATACAGCCCGTGTGTGCGGTTACTCTCCTCCCCCTCTCCCTCCCTGCAGAGTTGGGAGCAGGCGGCAGGGAATTTGAAACTCACCTCGATCAGTATTTCCTGTGTCATGTCTCCATGGCAACAGGGCGTCACGTGACGTGACGTAACGGCGGGACGTATTAAACACTGGCAGCCAGCGTGAAATACGTTGGCACCTCCCAACATCAAGTCATGTGAAGCTCTGTTGCCATGGAGATGTGACATGGGAATCGATGAGGGAGGGGGGTTGGAATTTAAGGAATGCAGCCCGCGGTCTACAGCATTCCGCCCGGGCCGTTTAACTTTTTGCGCAGCCCTGATGTAGTGTGTGTACAGCTGCCCTAGGCCCTCCCCAATGTGTCGGTAACAGGTCTGGCCTGCTAGATAATCTCGTCAGAGCGTAGGTTGACACTATTGTTTTCCCTCCCGCTCCATAGTGCGCCACACGTCTTCCCTCCCTCCCCCTTCATAGTAACAGAATGTGTTGCTAGCCTGCAGGCATACAGAGCTCGAACCCGAACCACTGCTTAAAGGACAACTACAGTTTGAGAGAGATGAAAGTGGTCTGATTGGTCCATTTCCAAACTGCATACATTTGCATACCATTGGCATAAAATATTCACCTTATTGACCACTACTATTAAAGGACAATTGAAGTGAGAAGAATATGGAGGCTGCCATGTTACGTTTCTTTTAAACAATACCAGTTGCCTGGCAGCCCTGCTGATCTATTTGGCTGCAGTAGTAGTAGAAACAAGCATGCAGCTAATCTTGTCAGATCTGACAATATTGTCAGAAGCACCTGATCTGCTGCATGCTTGTTCAGGATCTATGGCTAAAGGATCAGCAGGATTGCCAGGCAACTGGTATTGTTTAAAAGGAAATACATATGGCAGCCTCCCTATAACTCTTGCATCAGTTGCTCTTTAAAGAGAACCCGAGGTGGGTTTCTGACATGAATATTAGGACACAGAGGCACATTCGGCAAACAATGCCGAGCCTCTGTGTCCTTATAGTGCGCCCCCAGCCCCCCCCCCCCCCCCCCCTCCTTGTGCTTTGCTATCCCTCAATATAAAAACTGCCATGCTAGGGACACACAGATTGTCGCTAGCTGACTGTTTACATTGTAGCTGTCAGTCACCGCTGCTCCTCCGCCTCCTGCATATCGCTGCTCACCGCCTGTGTCCCTTCCCTCCCAGTAAGCCGATTGGAGGGAGCTTATGGAGGCGGGAAGAGAAGGGACACAGGCGGGGAGCGGCCATATGCAGGAGGCGGGGGAGCGGCGGTAAATGACAGCTACAATGTAAACAGTCAACTAGCGACAATCTGCTCAAGGGGGCTGGTATATAAAAATCCACTTTTTTGTTCCAATTTAAGTGTACTTTAAGTAATCTTTTATTATTGGTCCGTCAAGAGTTAATAAAAAAATCACAAGTAAGAAATAAACTATTGAACGACGACATTTTAATGTAGCGGCATTATCAAATATGCATTAAAAGTAGACAGTGGATAAATAATTTACTTGCTCAACCCTGAGTGCATTAAGTGGATGTTTGGTGTTAATAGGATGAAGGCAGTTGGAAAATCAAATCGCAAGCTACAGATGTTTCTCAGGATCTTGTTGCTGAATGTGGCGGCGCTGGAAGCATGCGGGTCTATTGACTACAGCATAAAGGCTGCAGAAACACAGGATGCCAGCGGTACTATTCTACCTACACTATATCGATTGCCTGCTAGGTAGCGATATTTGTGTATTTAGCTTCCCTTCCCTCCATCCCCACCACCATTTATTATACTTGTAGGGCAAGCTAACATTGTCCTGAATAAAGGGCAAGTTAAAGGATAACTCCACTGATGATAAATCAGGATTGTCAGCCATAATTCCATTTACCCACTGCTCTGTTTATTATGCAGTCTACATCCTGCCCTGCATTGCAAGCATTCTAATCTCACTAATATCATAAATGTGAAAGTTTTGGATGTTTATTACTCAATCACGCAACAATGGCTGAACGGATTTGAATGAAATTTGGCACACACATAGTACATTACCTGGAATAACATATAGGCTACTTTTTATTCTCATAACCAAAAAGTGGGCAGAGACAAATACAAATTTCACTGGGAAAATGTAAACTGCAGCTATTCTTACACTGTTAATGGCAGGGTTCTCAAACTTTGCACAGTGTCACTGGGTGACTGGGATTAATATTCATTAAAGTGGGTGGAGCCTTTAAAGGCCAATCAAAATTCACAGACTGATTTTCAAGGGGAATATGTAATTGCTGCCATTCTTGCACTGTTAATGGCACAAACCTCAAACCTGGTACAGTTGGTTATTGGGTGATTGGGGTTCAAATTCAGAAAAGGGGTTGGAGCCACAAACAGCCAATCAGATTTGTTTCATTTTAGTTCAAATTATTGATGCCAAAGACCGCAAAGCTCACAAACTTGGTCATTGAGTAATTTTGTGTTAGGGTTTGAAAAAGTGGGCGGAGCCAACACCAGCCAAATGCATACCCGGGCAACGCCGGGCCATCAGCTAGTATAATCATAAATGTTTCTGTTGCGATAAATGTTATCTCAGTCAGTCTGGCTCGATTCTTGTGTATAAAACCAATAAAAGGGAACAATATGCAAATTAGGCTTGCTTTAAACCATGACAACGATATTTTGTGTGTGTCATTGGTTCACTGCTTACCCAGGAACGTGCACAATCAGGAAGTTCCATTTTAGGCATCCCAACCTCTCTACGTTCATCCTATTATTTATATGATGTGCCTATCTGTAGCGATGGTCAATGGGATGCAAATAATTTTGAGTTATAGCAATCAGAAACAGTTGCGCTCAGTTCGTACAAACAGGGCACCTGTAGCTTTAAGGACCTCTTTTACCAACAACATCTCAAAATGTAAACAAAAGACTGTTACAGACAAATCACAACACCCTTAGTGACTTCTGCATACATCCAATGCCACTGTGAGGGGTAGGGTAGTGGACCGCCACCTGTTATATCGGGTTTCCTCCCCTTGCTCAACCGCCATCAGCTCTGTGGGCACACAGGTGGATGGCCAGTTTCACAGCCTGTAGTGTTCTCATATAAACGTCACCCTGAGTAACCGCAGAGAAAAGAGCTACCATGTGTAAAGCCATTTAGTTTAATAGATGAGTCTAAAAGTATTGCTCGTACATAAAACAGCAGTAAAAACACATTGTACATAGTCATGGACGAAACATGTTGGCACCCCAGAATTTTTTTTTTCAGAAAATCAAGTACTGGAACAAAACAGCAAAAGGAGGAAAAAAGCAAATTGTACATAATGTCACAAAAAACTCCAAAAGTGGGCTGGACAAAATTATTGGCACCCTTAACTTAATATTTGGTTGCATACGCTTTGGAAAAAAACGACTGAAATCTGTCGCTTCCTATAACCATCAATAATACCTCTCCCCCCAAAATTTTGGACCACTCTTCCTTTGCAAACTGCTCCAAGTCTCTCTTATTGGAAGAGTGCCTTTTGCCAACAGCAGTTTTAATTTTTAATTTCACAAGTGTTTAATGGGATTTAGATCTGGACTCATTGCAGGCCACTTCAGAACTCTCCAGCGCTTTGTTGCCATCCATTTCTGGGTGCTTTTGACGAATGTTTGGTGTCATCGCCCTGGAGGAAGACCCAAGATCTCGGACGCAAACCCAGCTTTGTGACACTGGGCCCTACAGTGTGACCCAAAATCCTTTGGCAATCCTCAGATTTGATGCCTTGCACACATTCAAGGCACCCAGTGCCAGAAGCAGCAAAACAACCCCAAAACATTGAACCTCCACCATATTTCACTGTAAGTACTGCGTTCTTTTCTTTGTAGGCCTTATTCCGTTTTCGGTAAACAGTAGAAGGTTGTGCTTTACCAAAAAGCTCTATCTTGGTCTCATCTGTCCACAAGCTGTTTTCCTAGTAGGATTTTGTCTTGCTCAAGTACATCTTGGCAAGCTTTAGTCCTGCTTTTTTATGTCTCTGTGTCAGCAGTAGCGTCCGCCTGGGTCTCCTGCCATAACGTTTTATTTTGTTTAAATGTCAATGGATAGTTCACGTGAAAGATGAAAGCCCGGGCTTTTTTTCTTTGATGGGTGGAGCTTAGCTAAAAATGCAGCTAAAAATGATGCTATGGTAAGAAAAACAAAGTTCTGATGCTGTGGAACTGTTAAAGAAACACCAAGCCTTTTCAGTTCTGCTGAGTAGATTTTTAGTCCGGAGCTTCACTTTAAGTCTAAAATAGAGGAGGGTGGCACGTAATACGGGTAAATGGTCAGGCTACGTGACCCTTCAATCATATACTAGGTAATGTGGTAATATGGGGGTACCCAAAGTATCCATGCTACTTGCAGACCTATGTGGTCAAACACTCTACTCTTGTGTCAGGTGCCTTTTAAGTACTTCCTCTTCCCCCTTTGCACCCCCACCGCTAAAAAAGAACCCCCACCTCACCAATCTTTTCAGTGGCTTCTGCAAATAAAGGGTTCAAGGCTAGTATGCTCCATTTGTCTCGTTTTCTAACAGATCCTTCATTGGGAGAATAAAATAACATGTTTAATGTGCCCCCGTCAGCATATCTTCAATGCTTTTCATTTGCTCAATTGCCATAAACCATTGTGAGGAACTTTTTTTTCCAGAGGATGTTAAGAAGATTTAGTTAGCCTCTGTCTGAAGGGCTCGACAATAAACAGTAAATCAGCTGCTGCTCTTTTCTTCCCTTGGAGGACTCTCCCTGGTTTTGTGCCGCCTGGGCACAGGCAGAGATTGTTGCAAGGAATCCGTCACACGCAGGCATTTGTAATCATTTGAATCCGCACTATGAGGCAGGTCCGGCAGTGGAAATTTACCCTCCAGGAATAGAGGATTGCCCCGCTGTTTAATGACATTAGGGTTGACTTACTAAAGCTGGAGAACACCGGAGAACAAACGTGATCCAATGCACCTGGAATGGAATTTTGTAATCCTTGTCTGCTCTTATTTATAGTATTGCTGGAATGCAGGTTATTCTTAAAGCACACCTGAACAGAGGGTGGAGGCTGGGGGGAGTCGACTCTTACTTACCTGGGGCATCTTCCAGCTTCCCCAGTCTTTGAGGTCCCTTGGCGTCGTCCAGGTTTCCTCTGTTGAGCTGCTGCACGAGACCATCTGCACCAATTAGCAAAAGGAGCAGCAGGCAGCTGTGATTGGCCGGTCTGGCTCCAGCACCCCCACCTGATTGGTTGTGTGCTAAAGCTTCCCCTCTGACTGGCCATGGTGATTGAATGAGGAGGGTAGTGTGTGTGCCAGGAAGGCAGGCGGGAGAGCAGAGAGGAGGCAGGAGCCAGCAGAACCGGGGCAAGGTCCTCCAGCACCCCAGGCTGAGACACCGAAGTGCGCCCCTTCCATCCCTCCCACTCCAGCCGTCACACACCGATTGCTATTAGAATAAGAGGTGCCCCAGAGCCCCCAAAACCTTCATCTATAGTTATCTGGCTTGCAGTCACTGTTATGTATGCTCTTTTCTTATTTATCTCTGCTTGTTAGCTGAGTGAGTTGTTTACGCCTCCTACACTGCACCCTGAGACTGGAGCCTCTCTCGCCTCAGCCAGGTGGCTCAAACTGTTCGTCCAAACACCCCTGCCTGAATCACTTGATTCAGATGGCTTCATGGTAGGCCAGTCCCTGAGTATGCTTCACCATAACTGTTAACATGTACATTATATGGGTTCCGTACTGCATGTATCGAGTTTTGACATCAGACCCATCGTGTGACGCTGCTAAATTAGTATTTCAAATTGGTTGGCTATCATACGACATGGACATAGTAAAACTGGCCAATAGTGATGGTCATGTCTAGGAGAACTCATGGAGAAGCATGTGAGTTGTTTGATCAGCTGATACATTTGCGAAGCTCTGATTTGCTGTGATCACCTCCTGCATTAGCACATGATCATGACTAGCAAATCAGAGACTTGCATATCTATTATTATTATTATTATTAAGTATTATTATTTAGTTATATAGTGCCAACAACTTCCACAGTGCTGTACATAGTAAATAGTCTTGTAACGTAACTGTTCCTCAGAGGAGCTCACAATCTAATCCCTACCATAGTCATACATCCATCATAGTCTAGGGCCAATTTTAAAGGGAAGCCAATTAACTTATCTATATGTTTTTGGGATGCGGGAGGAAAACAACGTGCCTGGAGGAAGCACACATGGACACGGAGAGAACATACAAACTCCATGCACATAGTTTCCTGGCTGGGGTTTAAACCAGGGACCCATCGGTTTCAAGGCAAAAGTGCTATCCATGTGCTGCCGTGTCACCTGACCAAACTGATCACATGCTTCTCCATAAATTGTCCTAGATGTGACCATCACTAAAGGCCAGACTTTGACCAGTAAAAAATTGAATGTGTGTGCCTAGCTTCAAAGTAAATCTGAAGTGAACATAAAAGCAAAAAACAGAACCTAACCTAAAGAGGGGGAAGGCTCTGGATCCAATAGAGCCTTCCTGTTCTCCTCACAGTCCCCACGTTCCAGCACTAGATCTCCGGTTCAAAACCCCCGCCGCAGGAGGCTTCAAAGTGTTCAGAAGCCTGAGTGCGCCAAAGACGGGCGGCTCCATACTGTGCGAGTGTGCGAGACAGCGTGCTTGTGCATGCGCAGTACAGAGCGGCCCGCCTTCAGGGGCACTCGGGCTCCCTAAGACTTCCACAGCCTCGGGCAGCGGCGGAGAGCAGTCTCCAACCCATGGACCCAGAGCCTTCCCTATCCTAAAGCCCCATCTACACGATACAATTCTTTGTGCGAATCGCAATGGCAAATCGAATTGAATCAAATCCCGATCGGACATGTCGGATTTAATCGGATCGTAAATAGAATCGTAACCGAATCGCATAAAGAGTCATATCGTGTAGATTAGGCTTTAGGTGAGCATCTGATTTTTGTTTTTATTTTCGCTTCAGACTCCCTTTACTTGTTTACCAGTAGAAATGAGGGAGGGCTTCAAATGGTCTGCCCTCATAGGAAGAGACTAGTTGGTGCCCCAATTACCGTATTTTTCGGACTATAGAACGCTCTTGACCATAAGGCACACCTAGGCACGGTCGGACTGGGCCACAGTAGTACAGTTTTTTCCCTCGGTGGGCCCCCCCTCCAGGTCTCTGGTGGCACCCCCCCCCCCCCCCCCTCCTTGTCTGACAGATTGCTGCAATTGCTGCCTGCAGCACAAAAATTCTCTTCTCAGTGCTATAATCACTCATGCTGAGAGCAGTGGCGTAGCTAAGGAGCTGTAGACCTCGATGCAAATTTTACAATGGTGCCCCCCAAGCACTCTATACATAACAATTGATACGACGCACCAAAACCTGCCAATGGCAACTACAGTGTCAGAGGTGCAAGAAGGGGATGGGAAATAGCTTCTTAATGATTACCACTATTCAAAGTATCTATAGAAGTGATTATTATGAGCAAAGAACCAATAGAGAGGTAATACTGTAGTTGAGGGAGGGCCCTTCGGGGGCCCCTTTGGCCCAAGGACCCCGATGCGGTCGCAACCTCTGCAAAGTAGGACATTACTTTATATTGAAGGAGGGGACTCTGTGCAAAGTTTTGCTGGGCAGCAGTGTCTCTGAATTACAATGCTGCTAAGATCATGTACATTTGGCCCTGTCCATAATACATCATGACCACGCCCACCTTCCGGTGCATGGTCACGCCCTTTTTTCACCGCAATCATGGGATGTGTGGGCCCCCAGGTTGAAATTTCTTTGCTGGGCCCCCATTGTCCCAGTCCGACCCTGCACCTAGGTTTAGAGGACAAAAACCAGAGGAAAAAAATATATGCTAAACCTGGTGCATCTATGGTGAAGCGGCATCTTGTGGATTATGCCCCCTTTGTACCTCATACCTCCTTGTACCTCTTGTGTCTCCTCGTATACTCCTCTGTCCCCCTTGTGTCCTCCTGTGTCCCCCTTGTGTCCTTCTCCATGCCCCTTTGTGCCCCCCTGTGTCCTCCTCTGCATGGGCATAGTACAGGGAATCCCCAACATTGTGGCGGGTTGGAGGTCCGTATTGGCTGGTGTTCACAAGTCGGGAACTCCCTGCATTTGGACTATAAGACGCAGTGACTTTTTTCCCCTAATTTGGGGGGGGGGGGGGGGAGATAAAGTGAGTCTTATAGTCCAAAAAATACAGTATTATATCCAGTAAAATTACACTCAGTAGGAAATAAGATAACAGAAGGCAGCCAGCCAGAACATTTTAATATATTTATTGAAAATATGACAGATCTGCGGTGCGCAAAACATTGTGCTCGGCTAATTAACGCAAATTTAATATCGTATGCATGAAAAAAAAAAGTCATAACTAGGGTTGTATTGGTGGGTGATATGTGTGGCGGTCTGGCTCGATTGAACATGTGCGCCTGCCCAGCATGCGGTCAGCAGGTCAGCCGACAGTCCTGTTTCCCTACAGTACAGCCAGAAATGTAACAGATGCTGTGATATTTGATTGGCAAGCCGGGACGCTGCCCCCAAGGTCAGGACTGCGGTGACAGGCAGGCCGAGGTCAATAATAACAGTTCTGTTTCACATCAGCTCTGTTTCCACCCAGCCTACATATCAGGAACAGGTTTCCCCCCCTCATCAAGGCTTTTCTTGATGTCTCTGATTATTATTCATAAGTTCAGATTTACTACAAGGATATTTTTCTGTGTGTTTTTTTTAGGTAGAGGCATTATGGTAATTTACTATGTACTTGATTCTCCCTGCCAAACATGAATAACAAATATCCTAATTAGGAGCGGAGTCCCAGTTAATTATAAGATCAGTCTTCTGGCCCAGAGTAATACAAGTATAATGATCAATTATCTACACAATGTAGGACTGACTGATACTCGCCTCTCTTTATAAAAAAGGAAAAAAGAAATATTTGGCTGAGTTAATTTCGGATAACTGTAAACTGTCTGTTAAAGAACAAAAATATAGAAGGAAGGGGCTTTTAGGAACGGCTTTTGTTTTTCTTGCTGGTTAATATGTATGAGATGAGAAAACTAACGGTTTGTGTCTCTGCCGGTCAAATAACCCAACTCCATTTCGGTGAATAAAACAAACAAAAGAAAAGGGTGAATTGTAATAGGGACTATTTATAAAGGCTTGGCTGTTGCCACTTATTCCTCAATTGTAAAAATAAGGTAGCCCAATAAAGAGACACTGAAGCGAAAAAAAAAAATGTATGTGTAGTACAGCTAAGAAATAAAACATTAGGAGCAGAGACATAAGTCTAATATTGTTTCCAGTACAGAAACTCCAGTCGTTATCCGTGCAAAAGAGCCATTGAGCTCCAGGACTTTTAAAGTCGCAGAGAGCTCTGTCTTCTGAAGCTGGTTATCTCAACTGTCAGTCACTGTATTTTCTTTTTCTCTGCAGATGACAGTTTAAAAGTTCACCAGCCAGCTCTGTAAAAACATTTAAGGTGCGTACACACATGCGACTATAGTCGTTTGTAACGATCGTTCCCCGATCTTTACCAACGACGATCGTTACAAAATCGAACCAACGACTATTAAGGTAAACGACGAACGAGGCAAATCTCTACAAAACAAAGTTCTGTCTTGGCGGATTTTTACCACCGACGATCGTTAGCAAAAGTGGTACATCGTTGGAAACGATCGTTCGTACCAGGCTGGACATGCGCATTTCTCTTTTTCTCCAAGGAACTTTACAATTTTATGCGCAGGCACATTAAGTGCTTTTACGTGGTGTAACGTTCGTTCTAACGATGTGATCGTTACACACTTTTTACAACTAACTTTACTTCGGTCGTTCTTTCGTCAATTAAAAGATCGTTCGTCGTTGACAACGAACGATCGTTGTCGCATGTGTGTACGTAGCATAAGAATGCTGAGTAATGTGTAAACTGCAAATATTAGAGAATGATACAATGTTATGAAAATAACTATATAACTGAAAATAAAAATATGCTACTAATGTTCTAGTAATTTCCCGTACTACACATACAATTCATTAGATCAACAAATTAGATTAATTAAAGAGGAACGGTAGTGAAATAACAGAATGAATAAAATTGCTTATTGTTTACAATATTCATTTATAGTCAGTGTTTGCCCATTGTAAAATCTTTCCTCTCCCTGATTTTTATTCTGAAATTTGTCACTGGGGGTGACATTTTTAGTTCTGCCAGGTGATCAGTATGTAAGTATGTAAAGTACCGGTAATTATTAAGTCAGTGTTTGCCCATTATAAAATCTTTCTGCACCCTGATTTACATTCTGAAATGTATTACAGGAGGCAAAATCTTTAGTCCTGCCAGGTGCAGCTCTGCAGAATGTTTAACCCCCTTGGCAGTAAGCAGTTTCTGAGACTGCGTCCACCAGGAGGTTTTTTGCCCACAAATTTTTTTTAAACGCTTTATCTATTCGCTAGGTAAGCGTATGTACAAGGTTGCTCCGGTCCCCCCCCCCCCCCCCCATGCCCGCCGATCGCCGCCGGCTATACGTACCTTGCCACGATCCCACGAAGAGCGCAGTTTACCGATCTGCTTCCGGCGTTGTTATGGCGACGATCGGAGATGACGTCAGCCGCAATCCCGATCGCCGTCATCGCGAGGCCTAGAGTTGATTGGGTGGCTGCGCCCTGGCGTGGGAACGCTGGGGGGTACGTATCCCGGAAGTAATTGCGGGCGATCACGGGGGACCGGAGCAACTTTGTGCATACGCTTAGCTAGCGCACCGTTAGCTAAAGCGTATTGCACCATTTTTTTTTTTAAGTCCTGGGGCCATGTGATCCTCCGCGGCGGCTACCCCGTGTGTATCACTGGGTTACCGCTAAGGAGGTTAATTACTGACTGAGAGTCCTGAAGTCAGTGAAAATAATGCCCGGAGCCTCAGAATGCTCTGGGAGGAGAATTTTACATAGCTAAACAGCCTAGGCTTAGCATCAAAGGAAGGGCGGGGCTACATACCAACATACAGCAATTTATAGATATAGGAAATTCTGTTACTGAGAGCAGGGAAATTACCGTAAAAGTGGCTATCCTGAATAATCGATTGGTGATGTAACCCTTTAAATGCTGTTTTACTAAAAAAAAAAACATTGTGTTAGTATATTATATGCTGTAAATAATCTTTTAGAGCAAATAAGAAATTCTGGGTTATATTCCGCTTTAACGAGATTTAGAGACGAGTCATGCTGCAGTTTTTTTACTTACGCGGGGCTCCCTCCAGCCCCATAAGCATGGATTTGTCCCTTGCTGTCCTCCGACAGTCCTCACGGAATCCTCTGTTCAGCCGCAATCAACCCCTGGTACGCAACTCAGTCTGGCTCAGTCTGACTGAGGGACGTCAGATGGGGCCTTTTGTGCTTGCGCACGTGCAGAAAACCTCCTGCTGATGTCACTGAGCCGCTTACTGGAGTTTAAAGGGAACCGGAGACAAAGCACCCTTATGTATTTTACTATATATATCAGTGGGAACATTAGAGAAAACACCTATCCTGCTCTCGATGTTTCATTCTGCACTGCACAGCCTGCTTGTTATCAGCCCTGATAAAATCCCAGACTGAGCATTCAGTCTGGCTTTGCTCAGGAATATTTATAGCTCAGTCTGTGTTCTCTCATGTCTTTTCAAGTCCAAGCCTGCCCCCTGCTGGCTTTGCTCAGGAATCATTATAGCTGAGTCATTATAGCAAAGTCAGACTGAATGCTCAGTCGGGGATTTTATCAGGTCTGATAAGAAACAAGCTGTGCAGTGCAGAATGAAACAGAGAGCAGGGTAGGTGTTTTCTCGAATGTTCCCACTGATATATATGGTAAAATACATGAGGGTGCTTTGTCTCTGGCTCACTTTAAGGCTTAAAGGAGGAGCTTAAGAGGACGGTGAGGGACACAGCAATGCTTATGGGGCTGGAGGAAGCCCCGGGTAAGTAAAAAAACAGCAAAATGGCTCTTCTGAGTCTCTTTAAAGAGTCATTAGATTTGTTCCCACAGGGCGATGGGGAGAGGTGGCAGCGGAGGTTCACTGGCTTGCATAGTGCTGTGCTGCACTCGATTTTTGCTGAAATGTAATCAAAATTGAATGGTCAAATTGTTAATACTGATCGAATGACAAGCCAGGTCTCTGTGAAAAGCAATCAGACTAAGATTATTGGATTGTTGCAGAAATTCCGAAAAAACCTGGTGATAAGATATACAATTTAGTGCAGGGAATAATATCGCAATAAAATCTCATTGCTGCAGACCAATATCAATCACTCGTTAGCTAATCGTTAGCGAATCGTGGAAACGAGGTCTTCGAAAACCAGTAAAGGTTCCTAGTCTGTGGCTGTTTCGGGTTTGTATCAGGCGGACGTGTAGTAGGACTACAACAGTGCCTTGAGGCTCTTTGACATTCTGAAAATGGATATAGGCTCCTGGCGTTACCATGGCAACTCTGTAATGGTGTTAAGTCAAGAACAATTGCATCATGGCTCCCTTTAATTCATGGATGATTGTACAAGTGCTCGTGGCTGCCATAGCTTTGTAGTAGGCTATAGTCATGTGATAACACAACGGTAATCACATGGTTTACGTTCCCATGGCAACCGGAGGAGGTTTACTCACTCTTACAATTACCTTTCCCCCCAGTGAGTATAACATTAATGCCGACATCACACTGTATGGCATACAAGTAGCCTTTACACAGTCATGACTGGAAAGGAGGGGGGAAGAACAGGTATTCCTTTCAAATGGTTTACATTATTTTGGTATCCTATATAATAAAAAGCTAACTGTCCCTGCATCATCCTCCTGTCCGTGTGTCCGTGGTTTTTGGCTACTGCGCATGTGTAGCCAAGAGGAGGAGGATAGGGACAGGGTGGCGGGCGGCCGTTGGTGCGCAGCGTGGGAAGTGGGGCCGCGTGCCTGGCTTCTGCGAAAAGAGCCTAGCGTCTGTTTTTAAGCGCGCCGTAGGCCTAGTACTATATAATAATCTCTAAGTGTCCCTGTGTTTGCGCTACTGCGCATGTACAGCACGGACTGCCGTTGGGACAGGAGGACGGGGCCAGGGAACCGGGCGGACTGGTGCGCATGTGTAGGGCGGTGCATGCGCGGCGGACGGTGCGCGCATGCACACTGACTGGAGGCGGTGGTGGCGGCATGAAGAGACCTAGAGCCCATTTTTAAATGGGGTTAGGTCAACTAGTGGAAATATAGTATGGTAACTGTGAATAAACAATATTCCCGACTAACGGACCTACAGAACAAGGCAGAGGTCATGCTTGTTAGGAACGGCATGCATTTAGCGATTTTCCATAAACGGTAACCAGCACATTTCATGTATTTCAATGGCATTGCATTTTTGTGCAAACTTGTGCGCATCTTCGCATTAATGCTAGGAAATGTTTTACATTTTTATGGTATCTTTACATATAGACCCGTTGCTGTATTTTCTCAGCTGGTACAAGTGGAATAACCGTTATGGCTGGCTAGGTTAGAAAGGGCGCTGTGATCTGTTATTGATCTGCAATGTTTGTATTCCTTTCCAGGCTTTACTGATGCTGGAGGAGACTAAAGACTGGGAATACTGAAGAAAGAAGCAGGACAGCAGGTCAGCCCCCTGAGGACCAACACTTGGCAGGTGGGCCATATGTGCAGTTATCATAAGATCAATATATTGACTGACGCTGGAAGAAGGAAGGGTTACAGCAAACCTGAACTGACAATTAAGTAAAAATAAACATACACAAGTCATACTTACCTCCCACGTAGTCTACTCCTCAATCTTTCTCCTCTACTGCGTCCCGTTTGTCCGCTGTGATCAATGGAATTCTCCGTCCTTCATTTTGAAAATGGTCATTACCCCATAACCGCTTCCTGGTCAGCACACTGTTAAACTGTAATATGGCCCACTTGATCCATAGGGAAACATGAACATTACGTTGCACATCAGTCATCCTTTCAGTTATAACTGGCAGCAACTGATATTTATTTAAGTATTTATATAGCGCTGACATCTTAAAACAGCGCTGTACAGAGTATATTGTCTTGTCGCGAACTGTCCCTCAGAGGGGCTCACAATCTAGTCCCTACCATTGTCCTATGTCTATGTATGTATCGTGTAATGCATGTATCAAAGTCTAGGGCCAATTTAGGGGGAAGCCAATTAAATTAATATGTTTTTGGGATGTGACACTGTGGTTGTCCTGTGCAGGTTTTGTTATGTGTAGAGTGCTTGGGGGCCCCAATGTAAAACTTGCACTGGGGCACATAACTCCTTAGTTAGGACACTGTATGGCAGCTTCCATAGGTCTCAGACCTCGGGTTCCTTTTAAAGAGAATCTGAAGCGAGTATAAAACTCGCTTCTTCTCTTATATTCAGCAGGGGCATGTGTGCCCCTGCTAAACCGCCGCACAACGGGGGTCCCTTACCCCCCAAATCCCTTCCGCTCTCGCCGGGGATCTCTTCCGCATTGAGACAGGGCTAACCGCTGCAGCCCTGCCTCACGCGCGTCTGTCAGCGCGTATCTCCGCCTCTCCCCCGCCCCTCTCAGTCTTCCTTCACTGAGAGGGGCGGGGTAGAGGCGGCTATGCCCCGCTGATAGACGGCGCTGTGAGGCAGGGCTGCAGCTGTTAGCCCTGCCTCTAGGAGCAGCAAAATCTACGACCAAGATTTTTCAGGGGGGGAATTGGGGGGTAAGGGACCCCCGTTGTGCGGTGCGATAGCGACGGTTTAGCAGGGGCACACATGCCCCTGCTGAATATAAGAGACGAAGCGAGTTTTTTACTCGCTTCAGTGTCTCTTTCTTTAAGGTAATAAATGTGTCACCCTCCATATCCCCTCTCACCTCATGTTCCTTTTAACCCCTTCCTGACAACCTAACGCCGATAGGCCTCAGGAAGGTGGCAGCCCCAGGACCGCCTAAGGCTGCAAGGCGTCAAGAGCAGTGGGTGGAGATTAGCGGGGATCGCATGCGCCAATGAGCGCATCCCCGGTTGAATGAGGGAGAAATGGCCTTTTCTTTTGCTTGTAGCGCTGTACTGGGGACAGCCCTGTCACTCGGCTGTCCCCTGGAGCCGCTCCGATCGCAATCCCCTCTCATAGGCTGATGCCTGTGGGAGAAGATCGTCCTGATTGACTGTCGGGGGGGGGGGGTGTATGGGAGGGGGAAAATAAAATAGTCATTTTTATTTAAAATAAAATAAGGATTAAATAAAAATGAATTAAAAAAAAAAACCTGCAGCAGCCATCCAAGCCCACCAATAGAAAGCTCTGTTGGTGGGCAGAAAAGGTGGGGGGATTCATTTGTGTGATAAGTTATATGGCTCTGCAGCAAGCTATTAAAGCTGCAGAGCACTGAATTGTAAAAAAAAAAAAAGCCTGGTCATTAGGGGGGTGTAAGCCTCCGGTCCTCAAGTAGTTAAAGAGTAACTTTAACCCAGGATTGAACTTCATCCCAATCAGTAGCCGAAACTCCCTTTCCTATTCCTGCACCTTTTCTATTCATCAGATACGCCAGTAAGGCTAATATTAAGTTGAAACCCCTCTCACTGTGCCATGGCCCTGACCGTTTCCTGTCTCTGAATGTGTGTGTGTGTGTGTGTGTGTGTGTGTGTGTGTGTGTGTGTGTGTCTGTCTGTCTGTCTGTCTGTCTGTGTGTGTGTGTGTGTGTGTGTGTGTGTCTGTGTGTGTGTGTGTGTGTGTGTGTGTGTGTGTGTATATATGTGTGTGTGTGTGTGTGTGTGTATATGTGTGTGTGTGTGTGTGTGTGTGTCTGTCTGTCTGTGTGTGTGTGTGTCTGTCTGTCTGTCTGTGTGTATGTGTGTCTGTCTGTGTGTGTGTGTCTGTCTGTCTGTCTGTCTGTCTGTCTGTCTGTGTGTGTCTGTCTGTCTGTCTGTCTGTCTGTCTGTGTTTTCCCCCACTACAGAATCAGAAGTACATTATAATTGTGTGAATAAGAACGTTTTGGGCTTGATTTAGTCTATGAAAGTTATAAATGTTCTTATCCTTTAAATGTTTGCTAATAAAGTCACACAGGGAAAAGCGTAAAATGCAGATTGACTTGTTTGATTCTTATTGGTGTCGGGGAGCTCAGAGTGCGCTAGTCACCAGAAACACCTGCTATTCCGCCTCTCACATACATTACCAGCGCCATAAGTTCTTGCAGTGATGAACAACACTTAGGAAGTCAAGTGTTCCCACCCCCACCTCTCCCCGGCACCCGGAGCAGCCCTGACACTGTCTGTAATCTCTTTAATGCTGAAGTAATGGTTTTTAAATCTTCACATTTTCCAGTGTTTGAGGTAATCCGACTCAAGTGCAGTTACATTTTTTGAAGTGTTACTTATTCACCGGCTAATTATAGAGCGGAGCCTTCTCCATAATGAATATGCAGTGCATGGCTGGGGTGGATGTGCGAGCATATCGGAAAAGGAAGTAAGTGGATGGGTCAAGGCTTATACATAGTCACTAAAGAGGAACAAATGCCGTTTTCTCGCTCCAATGGCTTTTATGTAGGTTTTCGGGGCACGGGTTTTACCGCTGTAGTTTTTGAGGCAAGATAATTTGGCAGAGTTTCATACACACTATTATATACTAACTAAAGTCCGATAATTCTCCTAAATATTTCCACAGTCTCCTATATCTAATATTATCATAACCTCTAGTCTTTTCTTGACTCTAATCTCCTTCCTTGTGACTGACTAACCTAACCGCCTGCCTTGCCGGCCCGAAATCTCCTCCTGTCTGGTGAACCTGAAATGATCTGGTCTGATCTTAGGCTTTATCTTTTCGTGGCCCAAATCTCCTTTCTTACTAACCTAACCACAGGGCCTTTTCCTATCGCCAACCTCCAATGTGGGCGTAGCCAAAGAACTCGGCGTAGCGAGGATGCATGGATCCTGAGGCTTCAGCCTGATGCCATTTACAGCCATCCTGGGGGTGTTTGGCGGGCACCCATGTGACTGCATGCTATCGACTGATTGCACTTAAAGTGAACCAAACACCATTTTTAGCACCCAGGGCATCTCAGTAGCACATTTATGGCTCGATTCACAAAGCGGTGCTAACCCAGTTAGAGACTTTAGGCGTGATAACCATTGCACCACGCTGGTGAAAAGCCAGTTTAGGCGTGATAAGTTTAGGCGTGATAAGTTTGGGCATGATAAGTTTAGATAAGTTTAGATCGCGTGCAAAGTCCCGCACGCAAAGCAGCGCCATTAAACTCTATGCAAAGTGCACCAGATTTTGCTAGCGCAAAACTTTTGATCAGCTGTGCACTGCGGTACTAACCCAGTTGGTGCTTAAACTTATCACGCCTAAACGTATCACACCTAAACTTATCATGCCTAAACTTATCACACCTAAACTTATCATGCCTAAACTGAGTTTAGGCGTGATAAAGGGCTTTTCACCAGCGTGCTAACTGTTAGCACCGCTTTGTGAATCAGGCCTATAATATACATGTCAACAATGTGGCTCATTCATAAAAAAACCCTTACATTTTGCCTCTTCTTTTTACATTTAAAAGTTTACCAGAGGCATTTATTATCCTATTTCCTCCTGCTTCCGTGGCCTGCCTGACCTCAGGAATTTCTGGCAAATAAGGACTAATGTAATTATTTGATTGCACACATTAGCAGAGAGCAAAAAAAAGCTTTCATCAGTGGGGGGATGGGGAGGTGGGTGGAGACATAGGACACTGCTTTAAAGAGTTTATGGAAGTCACGGATGCGATCTCCACGCCTTCTGGATAAATAGTGGGCAGCTAGAAGGACAGGGGGGGGGGGGGGGGGACATGGAAGCTCTTATAGCTATTAGAAACCAGGAAAAAAAAGTGGTGCTTGGTATCCTTTAAAGAGGAACTTCAGCCAACAAACATACTGTCATTAAGTTACATTATTTATGTTAATTAAAATAGATAGGTAATATAATCTCTTACCCACCCTGTTTTAAAAGAACAGGCAAAGGTTGGTGATTTCATGAGGGCAGCCATCTTTTTGGTTGAAAGGAGGTGACAGGGAGCATGAGACGCAGTTCCAACTGTCCTGTGTCCTGATCACCACTCCCAGTTGCTAGGCAACGTGAATAACAACATAGGAAATCCCATCATGCTCTGCACAGCATCAGGGAAAAAAAGCCTGGGCAGTTTTCTTTGATGGGGTGGAGCTTAGCTAAAAATGTAGCTAAAAATGAGACTTCTATAAGAAAAACAAAGGTCTGATTCTGTGAAACTGTTAAAGAAACACCAAGCCTTTTTCAGTGCTGCTGAGTAGATTTTTAGTCTGGAGGTTCTGTATGCATTTTGTAGCACGCTAGACAGGTGAAGTAACGGAAGTTGACACAGTCACATGTGACAGTCGGGATGACTCTCTAGAAGGAGGGAGAGTGAGTAGAGCAGCTTATATAGCGGGAGTTGGTGAGTGCTGCATAGCGGCGAATCACCTGTTAATTATAAGTGAGAGACACGGTCTCTTTTTGCTGCCCTGTCAGCAAAGAATTTTGAACAAATAGAAACATAGATAAAGTAGTGATATGAAGTTCCCAAGCGGTGTAATGCATCTCCTTGGACCGTAGTGGCTGTGTAGTCGCGCTGTAGATCTGACCTCTGCTTGTTGGTACTCTTCCCTGAGTCGGGAACTGTACAGGCTCATTAGTAGTGGTCAAGTAATGAGGAGTGAGGTGGAGACCAGTTGAAGGTTTGGTACGCAAGTATGGTGTGTCTGGAACACAAACTGGCTCTGGTCTTTTATGCTTGGAATACTACACCATACGTTTTTTCCAGCAGATAGATGGTTCGATAGATCATTTCTGACATGTCCGATCTCACGTTTGATCTTTTTACCACTTGATTTCTCATAGAAGTGAATCGAGTGGCAAAATCGATTGAGTGGAGAATCGAGCAGAAAAAATGCATTGTGTATTCACAGCATTAAAGTATGGGGAGGCTTTGTGTCGGTAATTGGTCAAAACAAGGTCTTGTGCAATATGAAGATTTATATTTGTATAAGAATCCGTGAGAGGTAGGTTGGTTTTGTATGTAGTCCACTATCTCTAACCTTCTTCTTTCCCATTCCTAATGATGGCCTATGCCCTTGTCTTTGGCCTGACCCTAATCTCTTCTTTCCTGTACCTGACACCAACATAACATGGGTCTTTTTCCAACACTAACCCATTTCCTGGCCTTTCCGTATCTCTACCCTTCACCCTTTTCCTGTATCTAACACTAACCTAACCACTTGGCTTTTCCTGACCCTAACCTCCTACTTTCTTTTGTATCTAACATCCACCTACACCCCTGGACTTCACTTCACCCAGATCTCTTGTCTCCTTTAGGGGCATAACTATAGGGGAACAGCCCCTGCAAATGTAGGGGTGCCCAGAGCTGTAAGGGGCCCCCCAACTACTAACCTTCCTCCGATACAGGGCACTATACTTCAGATCAGATGTTTTGTGGCTACACTTGTTATGGGTGTGAAGATCCTGATGGCCACACTTGTTTTATGGCCCTCGTGAGAGAGACTCCAGGGCTGTGAAGGGCACCAAGGGGAGGGAAGGGGTGAAAACCCATCAAAGTTTAACACTAACCTAAGCTCCAGGCCTTCACTGACTCTGATCTCCTCTACCTAACATTATCCTATCCCCTGTCCTGTGCTTGACCACAATCTTCTCCCTTTTTGTAATGGATAGCGGAGATGCCGCCGCGGAGACAAGCGGCATGGTGGCTATCTCCGCATATCAGCCGGCGGCTTCTGCCGCGCGGTTACGTGCTGGTGCTCTGCCTGGTCCTTCTATTGCACATAGATTGAGGGCTACGCGCGCGTGCGCCAGGCGACAGGACCTTTATGCGAATAGAAGGGGAGTCAGCTGATCTGCCAGGTCAGCTGACTCCAAACGCTATCTCGGATTGGCTGAGTGACTGGGGCGGCGCTGCGGAGCTGCTATGTATATATAGTGGTAGTCTGTCAGTTGCTCCGTGTCTGCTGTTGCGAATGCTAACGTGTGAGCGCTCAGACCTAGTCAGATCCCAAAGTGTGCTAGAACCAGTCGGAGCTGGGGATCCACACTAAGGCCTCTTGCACACTGCAAGCAAATCAGATTCAGATTCAGATTTTTAATCTGTTTTTACATCCGATTCCGATTCAGATTTTTAATCTTAACTGCATGCTGCGTTTTTTGATCCGTTTTTCTGTTGAATGTATTCAAGGAAAATCGGAAACGGAATCGGAATCGGAAACGGAATCGGAATCGGAATCGGAAAACGGATTTGCAGTGTGCAGGGAGCCTTAGCCAGATTCTGTTGATAGCTTAAAGTACTAATTCAGTACTAATGCAGTATAGTCTTTATCACCTGCCCCTCAGGTGAATATCCCTTTGCAGCACTGTCTGTAACACCTGCTCCTCAGGTGTCCACTGGCTGCTGTATTGTCTGAATCACCCGCTCCTCGGGAGACTTCCTATTCCTCATTACTGTTGCACCAAACACTATCTCACATTGGTAGTCCTGTGTCTAGCTATACTAGTATTATTGGTGATTCTGCAGATCACCACATAATCAGATATAGTATCTGTATTATTGGTGATACTGCAGATCACCAATAATCAGAAAATCTGTTTAGCTGACACCATTCGTTACACTTTTGTTCCCAACAGTAACCGAACCCCTAGCCTTTCCCTATCCCTTGCCTTTATTCTCCTGAGCCTAACAATATCCTACCTCATAGCCATTCTCGGGCCGTAACCTACTCCTTTCTCTTGTACCTGAAATGTAACATTGTTGTTCAGAATCTGCTTGGGCTTTTGTTTGCTTTTTTCTGCAGTTCTGTGTGTTTTTGGTGTAGAACCATCAGCAATTATTCCCATAGTTATGCCTGAAACCGCTATTGACAATGTCAGCACTGACTGCAGTCCTGGTTTATACTAAAATTCAGTCAGTGCTGACTCTGAAATACATTCAGCGCTGACACTGGCAGAAGTGGTTTTCAGGGATGACTGTGGGAATAACCTTATGCAGAAATTGTGATCCTTTGTGCCCAAAGTTGAGGAATTCAGGTTAAAATAAAACTGATCTCTATATTACAAATTTGCCTCAAGCTATCCATTTCCAAAACTGACCGTATCATCCGCCCAAGTGGTACTTCTATAAAGCAAGGAATCTGTGCTTTGTTTACAGTTCTGCTAGCCCAGGTATTTTTTTCTTCCTGCATTAGTATTTAGCTGCATAGAGCACCAGGAATAGCTGTTGCTTATTTTCCACACCTGCATTAACATAGTCATTGGCAGCTTCTTTGACTCTCTTTGCACATATATGCATTTGTTCTTAAATCTTTTTATTGTGGCATAAAAATACATGCATACACAGGGGCGCCTCGAGGCACCAAGCAGACCACGCGGCCGCTTGGGGCCTCAAGGTCTTAGGGGCCTCGGCGGCTCCGTGACGTCGGCGTGACATCACTGTTTTCCCGCAGCCCCGCGGGGCTGGCAGAGCAGAGCAGGGCTACGGGAAGATGGCCGCCGCCGAAGCCCTGCTCTGGAAACTATTTTTGTCTCCAGTACAGGGCTTCGGGTGGCCATCTTCCCGTAGCCCTGCATTCAATCAGCGCGGGAGATTGGAGGAGGGAGGGAGCTCCGTGGGAACTGCGCGCCTGAGGAGCCAGCCAGGAGAGGAGACGGGGAGAGAAGACTTCTGCCAGTGCCAGCCTGCCAGGTGAGTAAATTCTTTTCTTTTTGCAGCCCTAATTACGTTTATCTGCTGAAAATGTGCCCTAATTGCGTTTATCTGCTGAAAATGTGCCCTAATTGCGTTTGATTTCTGCTGAACTGTGCCCTAATTGCGATTGATTTCTGCTGAAAATGTGGCCCTAATTGCGTTTGATTTCTACTGAAAATGTGCCCTAATTGCATTTGATTTCTACTGAAAATGTGCCCAAATTGCGTTTGATTTCTGCTGAAAATGTGCCCTAATTGCGTTTGATTTCTGCTGAAAATGTGCCCTAATTGCGTTTGATATCTGCTGAAAATGTGCCCAAATTGCATTTGATTTCTGCTTAAAAAGGGGCCCTAATTGCGTTTGATTTCTGATGAAAATGTGCCCTAATTGCGTTTGATTTCTGCTGAAATGTGGCCCAAATTGCGTTTGATTTCTACTGAAAATGTGCCCGAATTGCGTTTGATTTCTGCTGAAAATGTGCCCAAATTGCGTTTGATTTCTGCTGAAAATGAGCCCAAATTGCGTTTGATTTCTGCTGAAAATGTGCCCAAATTGCGTTTGATTTCTGCTGAAATGTGGCCCAAATTGCGTTTGATTTCTGCTGAAATGTGGCCCAAATTGTGTTTGATTTCTGCTGAAAATGTGCCCAAATTGCATTTGATTTCTGCTGAAATGTGGCCCAAATTGCGTTTGATTTCTGCTGAAATGTGGCCCAAATTCTGTTTGTTTTCTGTTGAAATGTTGCACAAATTGCGGTTTTATTTTCTGGTGTCTGGGGTAACTGTTGCTGCATTTATTATTTAATGGTCATAGTTGGCTATATTTGCTGTGCTACGGTTAAGCTCCGCCTATACAATCTCATGGCAAACCCATCTTTTGGCGCGGCGAGCTGCGCGCACCTCAATCACCCCCACATCCATTTTTCCCCGCAAACAGCCCCGCCCCAATCCGCCCTCCTTCTCCACCCACATGTCATGGCCACGCCCACTTATGTGGGATAGCCACACCCATTTTTCACCGCGACGCACTTCGCGCGCCGCAGGATAGGGCCACTTACTACAGTCCGCTTGGGGCCACAAAAACCTTAGCTGCACCCCTGTGCATACATCATACACTTGTAATAAGTTCTATAAACAAAATGCCACACGAGAAGAACAAAGAACAACAAAGAAAAAGACAAAATAACTGTACAAAGTGAACAAGTTGACTCCTTGCAATGTGAGATTTAATTTTGCCGTTCATAATGGTTACAATCTAATTTTTTCCCTCTTAGTAGGCCATATTAGTGCCATAAACTAAATAATGCTTGAAAAAACATATTTCAGTATACAAAAGTAGCAGCCATGTGACTGCTGATCTATCTTTGGGTCTTAAAGATTGTATCCACTGCGCGATTTTCACTGCGATTCTTTTGACTGGAGGGTTTTTTTTTTTTCAGCCACGAGCGATCGCTTACGACATTTTTTAAAAACCACCATGCACTTAATTGGGTCTTAGAATCTATTAGCAACATCTGTATGTCTTATTAGAGGCCATTGTAGACTTCTTTGGGTCTTTGGAAGCATTGCAAACTTCTGGTTTTAGAAGACACTGTGAACCTCCGTGTATCTAGAGGAGATTGCAAACTTTTGCTGACCTCACAGTACATTGTGTCCTTCTATGGATCCTAGAAGACATTGCATATTTCTGCTGATGTCAGAGGCTATTGTGGACTTTTGTGGCTCCTGAAGGCCATTGTGAACATCTATGGATCTTTGAAGCCATTGTAGACTTCTAGTCTTAGGCCCGGTTCACACTTGCGGTGGCCCTCCGGAATCGCCGTGCCGGAGCCGCACCGCCTGCAGAACGGACGGAACGGACGCACGGCATAGCAATTAAAGCCTATGCGTCCGTTCACATGGGTCCGTTCTGCAGAACCGGAGCCGGACCGGATCCGGGCCGGATCCGGACTCCGGCCTCCGTTCCAACATGCGCTATTTTTTCATCCGGCCCCTCCGGCAGCCGTATCCGGGGCGGAGCCGGACTGCACCATCCGGCCAATACAAACAAATGGGAACCGGAGGCCGCACAACACACTGGCTGAGAAATCCGGATGTTCTACCCCACTTCCTATGCGGATTTTTGCGGCGATATTGGCTGGGGACACATGGGCAAGCATTTTGGAGTGGAGCAGCACGAGCTGGAGGTGTTGGCAGGATGTTGGCAGCATGTCGGAGGTGGAGGTGAGTGCTAAACAGCAGAGGGCCTGATTCCACAGGTCCCCCTTCTGCTGACCTCCCAGACCCCAACATTTTTTTTTTTTTTTTACGTTAACTTTGCCAAACGGATCCGGATCGCATCCTGATTACCACCTGATGCAACCTGACCGGATCCGGATCGGATCCGGATCAGAACCGTACGGTTCCGATCCGGATCCGGTCAGGTCATCCGGTCCGTTTGGCAAACAACCGCTAATGTGAACCGGGCCTTAAGGAGACTCTGTGAACATATATGGGTCTTAGAGGATATGTTGAACCTCTACTGATCCTAGGAGTGTGTACTTTTTCAAATCTAATGCTGGGGATACACGGTTTCTGTACTGTGTATCGAGCCGCTGATGCTCCCAGCTGATAATTTCTGACAGGTCCGATGACTCACCGGATCGATTACCCGCTCGATCCCCGCGGGCGGACAATAGTGGGGAGTTGAGCGGAAGATAAGGAAGTGCCCGCGGGGATGAGCGGGGAAGCGGCGGAAGTCGATCCGACGGCTAATCAATCCGGGTCGACCCGTGTATGCCCAGCATTACAGACCATTGTGGACTTCTTTGGGCCCTATAAGAAGTCCTACTGGTTTTATGCTGGGAATACACGGTAAGATAATGCACAGGTAACGAGCCAACGGCTTCATGCTGGCGCATCCCCGCACATCCCCGCGGCCGCCCGGATCGATTCCCGCTCGTCCCCGCGGGCACTTCCTTATCAGCACTTCGTTTTTTTGCATTGTCCGCCCGCGGGGATCGAGAGCAGAATCGATCCGCCGCGGTGATCGGACACGTCGGATATTATCAATCGAGCCATCAGCGGCTCGATTGATAAGAAGAAACTCGCCGTGTATGCCCTGCATTAGAGACTTCTACTAATCTTAATTAAAGACCATTGTGAACGTCTATGACCCTTTTTCAATTCACTTTTTCTAACGTTTTCTCTTAGGAGATATTTTTTCATCTTTTGCTTAAAATAAGTTCCAAAAAGTTCAGTCAAAATGATGCCTTCCTGGTGGCTTAAAAGGCATTTTATTGATAAGGTGTGAATCCTATAACCTAGGATGAGAAGCGTATTGGATCGGGCCCTGTGAGTCTTATAGGACATTGTGAATTTGTAATGGCTTTAGGGGCTACTATGAACTTTTAGGAGCTACAGATGCTATAGTTGCTCAACATGAGGCAGTTGTCATCAAGGCTGTGGAGTCGGAATTGATTTGGGTACCTGGAGTTGGAGTTGGTGGTTTCATAATCAGGGGAGTCGGATAATTTTTGTACCAACTCTACAGCCCTGGTAAGTATTAAGGTGAAGAGAGTGAGACGCGAAGAGGCGAAGAAAAATTGTTCAAGCGATCAGAAATTCTGATTGGATTGGTTGTAAATAATTTCAGTTGAGGGGCACAATCGATTACACGCAATTATAAAAATAGTCGCCTGATTGGAATTTTGTCGAATCAAAATTTGGATTATCTTCTTAGTTATGATAGATAGGAAGCAAAGGATGGTTCGTTGGTGGTGTTATGAACGATTTTTCTTCCAATCGCTCGAACGATTTTTCGCTTGAAATTGGACCGTTAGTAGCCACCTTGAGACTATGGAGTCAGAGTCGAGGAGTCTCAGCAGTTTTGGGTACCTGGAGTCGGTTTCATAAACTGAGGAGTCAGATGATTTTTATACCGATTCCACAGCCATGGTCGACATGCCTCTGATTTGATGCCAAGAGTCAGCTTATAAATATTCAGCGCTGAATTTAGCTGAGACACAACACATACAATGCTGAACAATGCATGATGGTGTCCTGGGAAGGGGGGTAACGGGAATTCTCAGTCCTCCTCGGACAACGCTAATCTTGGAACATTTCTGCTTTCAGTATGCTATAATTACATTCTACAAGATTGCTCGGGGCAGTATACAAACTCCCTTGCATCGATTAGGTTTGATTCTTCATTACCTGCCTTTTATATCATCTCAGTATGCCATGAGTCATCCAGGAGGAAAATAGTTGAAAAAACAAAAAACACTTCCCAGTAATATATAATTTAAATTGGTTAAGTAATCCAGGCTCATTTAATTCTTTTAGTTTCCTGCGTCCTACACGTTAATGTGAAAACCATGGCTTCCTGAGTGAGACCCGGGGGGCTATAATCCTGTGCGTTTCTGCTTATATATCATGCAGATACATTAAACATGACCTTGACGTTGTAACTTTGATAATAGAAATGCTGGAGACGGCGGATTAAACGCCGTCATATAGATCAGGTTTGAGATTAGTCCTCGGGTCTGATCGGGCTTTTGTTTTATTGTAACTTTTCAAGGATTTATATTTATGACGTGGGAAGGTGAATCGAAATACTTTACCGAAGTTTGGCTTCGTCGTAAGTGGTTTACCTGACTGAGGAGGGAAATGTAAAATTCATAGGCCTGGTGTATCCAGCTGCAGCCTGACATTAAACATGAAAAAATGGGATTTTGTGTGTTATGACATAATGCGATAATAGTGCTGGAGATCTCAAAGAAGGAAGAAGTTTCCCACGCCAACTTCCCCTCCTTTGCTGGGTTAGAGTGTACCCGAGCTGATATGTAACATGATGAGATAAACGTGTATGTACAGTACAAAACGTATTAATAACCAGGCTGTTTTACTTGTTTTATTTTGCTGCCTGAAAGAGTTAATTTCTAGGTATGGAAGTGACAGCTTCTGAGGGCAGGGAGAGATAAAATACATGAACTATTGACCTTTTTCTAACTCTGGGACACTTAATAGGCTGCCACTGATTATAGACAAAACAAAAAGAGTTGAACTTACCTGGGGCTTCTACGGGTCCCCCGCAGACGTCCTGTGCCCGCGGCGGGACAAACCAAATCTTCCGTTCCATGCCTCACTTCCACTTTTTGTGACTGCAATGTCGCAAACAACTGCACCTGTCCGGCACTCGGTGGGTCCCCGCTGACGTCAACGGGAGTTCCTAGGGGTTACAGTACTCCTTTAACCATTTCCGGACCAGCAGTCTCTGCCCTCTTAAGGACCAGAGACTGCTGGTACAGCGAAGCGCCGGAAAACAACGCTTACCGACGAATCTTCGCGCAGTCCCGCCGCTATCGCCGGTCACCCTGCTCGCTCCCCGAGGCAGGCATCTCTCTCTTCCGTCACTATGATGGCAGAACGCTTTCATTGGCTCCTGGCCCTGTCAATCAATGTAAGCCAATGGGATTGGCTTACAGCAGGGGTTCTCAAGCACCTCCCGGGGTGCTTTGGCATTCATCCCCATCCTCTGTGCATTGCCATCAGGTAATGCAACCACATATGGATATACAATGCGGCTGCATAAACTGCCAGTTAACCTTTGTGTTTAAGTTGGACATCAGAGGATAGGTAAGGAAATGTTTGTCCTGCTAAAGCTGGCCACTAACGGTCCAATTTCTAGCGAAAAATCGTTCGAGCGATCAGAAATTCTGATCGGACGAAAAATCGTTCACTACACCATCAACTAACCAATCATTGCTTCCTATATATCACGACCACCAAGAAAATCCAAATTTTCGTCCGACGAAAATTCATTCGGGCGACATTTTTTTCACTCGTTCATAATCGATTGTGTCTACCAATGGAGATTATTTACAACCAATCCGATCAGAATTTCTGATCGCTCGAAAGAAATTGGACCGTTAGTGGCCAGCTTAATGGGGGTTACTTACAATCTGGAGTGGTCGCTGCCTAGCTGCCTAACAAGGGTTATAACAGCAGTGGCGTAGCTAAGGAGCTGTGGACCCAGGGGCAGGTTTTATATGGGGCCCCCCCAAGCAATTCATACAAAACAATTGATGTGCACCAAAATCTGCCAAGGACAACCACAGTGTCAGAGGTGCAAGAAGGGGATGGGGAGCAGTGTGTTAAGGAAAGCATCTATAGAAGTTACATAGTTACTTGGGTTGAAAAAAAGACATACGTCCATCGAGCTCAACCAGTATAAAGTACAACACCAGCCTGCTCCCTCACATATCCCTGTTGATCCAGAGGAAGGCGAAAAACCCTTACAAGGCATGGTCCAATTAGCCCTAAAAGGGAAAAATTCCTTTCCGACTCCAGATGGCAATCAGATAAAATCCCTGGATCAACATCATTAGGCATTACCTAGTAATTGTAGCCATGGATGTCTTTCAACGCAAGGAAAGCACCTAAGCCCCCTTTAAATGCAGGTATAGAGTTTGCCATAACGACTTCCTGTGGCAATGCATTCCACATCTGAATCACTCTTACTGTAAAGAACCCTGGCTTACAGTAATTACAGGGCCAGGAGCCAATGAAAACTGCTCCTGACCGGTACACAGAGCTCTGCCGTCATATATAGACGGCAGAGCTAGTGATCTGCGGCGGGGAGAAAGCGGCGGGAGCGCCAAAACCGCGCGGCGACGAGTTTTTTAAGTTACGTCCTGTCAGATCCGCACTGCCACATGCAGGGCGTAACTTTCAACTGCGTCGGTCCTGTAGTGGTTAAATATAAGAGAAACCCTGGGATACTTAAAAAAGGTCATTTTTATGAGTAGGAGGCTCAACTGTCGAGGACTGCTGAGATTCTTGGACTGGCACAGCTGAGAGATCAAATTAAATTTAGGATTAGTCACATAGGAGGGGGAATTAGGGGGGGGGGGAGCTAAACTCTATAAATATACACATGGTGCATTTCTCTATGTTTTCATTCTGTCCTGCTGCCTGACCATATTGAGTTTACCAGCTATATGGAGGCTGCCATATTTGTTTCCAATTAAGCAATACCAGTTGCCTGGCAGCCCTGCTGATCTATTTGGCTGAAGTAGTGGCTGAATAACACCAGAAACAAGCATGCAGCTAATCTTGCCATATCTGTCACAATTGTCAGAAAAACCTGATCTGCTGCATGCTTGTTCTGGGTCTGTGGCTGAAAGTATAGCCAGGTAACTGGTATTGCTTAAATGGAAATAAATATGGCAGCCTCCATACACCTCTCTCTACAGTTTTCCTTTAAGTGAATATATCCTGTAGACAGAGAAAGAAATACTACAGATGGATATGATAGAATAGATAAATAGATAGATAGATAGATAGATAGATAGATAGATAGATAGATAGATAGATAGATAGATAGATAGACTGTATATGGATGAATAGATAGATTTGGATTGTATAGAGTGATAAGGTAGGTGTGTAGATAGGTTGATAGATAATATAGATAGACAAGGTACATAGAAAGATGGATTAGATAGATAGATAGATAGATAGATAGATAGATAGATAGATAGACAGACTATGGATGGGTAAAGTATGTAAACCGATACTATAGATGGAATTAATTGATTGATAGATATTATAGAGTGATAAAATAGATGGATATCTTCTTTTTATCAATCAATTAATTCCATCTATAATATCTGTTTACCTGCCTTATGGATGGATAACATACATAGAAAGATAAATAGTAGGTGGATAAGGTAAGTAGGTGGATAGATAGTTAGTAAGTGGTAGTATATATTTCATGTATTTTTCCAGTTGGCAGCTGCACTCTCCATACTCTATAAACCATGTCAGACGCGCGCTCCCGCCTTGCTCCCGCCACCCCAGCGCCCGTGAATGTCAGCCCTTCTAAAAATAAAAAAACCTTATTATTTCCCTTTCCCCTCCGCGCCGGGCACCATGCTCCGCGGATAAGGGCCGCTATTTACATAGCAGACCTGCTCTCTAAAGACTATTAGCAGCTTGACTGTTTGGGGCTCCCGGCAGCTGCTTAGCCTGTTATTAGAGATTAAATTCCACAGCGCCATCCCCGCAGACTATCCCCCATTACCACCGCCACAATGTCCTCTTTGTATCTGCACTTTACCTTGAATTTTAAATAAGATTCATGAATGTCAATGTCTTGTATCAGGGCAGCGAGGCCTTCTATTCAGTAGCTCCTTTTTTCTATACTCACCTCCCCCCCCTTATCCCCCCCCCCCCTCTTCGGACAAAACTGCCATGTGTTTACATCATTCAGAAAATGTTTTGACATCCTTCTTCTCGTATTTCCTCATTGCTTTTCATGCCCCAGCCCCGCTTCTCCAGTGTAAGCGAGTTCCCTCATTACCTCTGAGAAGCCGCCACATCAGTCTGGCCATCTCCCCTGTGATATATACGCTAACTATAATTCACATGAATACACAGCTGGTTCCTATCTATTGTTGTCGCAGTTATGACACAATATACTACTGGGCCAGTCTCCGGGGATGTATAATCCTTTATTTATTTATATTTCTTCTCCCAGTGAATTTTTATTGCCAGATTTGTCATTTATTTCCGAACATCGCTTTTTTTTGGGTCATTCTTAAGACAAGGACCCCGAGCAAAACTCTATAGGAAACAGCGGGACTAGAGGAGCGTCTGTCTTCCTGTGTCTGCGGTTTTGCTCTTCGGTGCCCTAATTGGCAGGGGAATGTATTTCATCACACTTTCCAGAACAAGCTATGGCCGTGTTACATACAATCTGCATTGTAGAAGGTTAGTTACACACACCCAAAGATGTGTAAAATGGTTAAAAACTGTTTAAAGAGAAACTGTAACCAAGAATTGAACTTCATCCCAATCAGTAGCTGATCCCCCCCTTTCCAATGAGAAATCTATTCCTTTTCACAAACAGATAACCAAGGAGCTCTGTTTGGCTGATATTGTGGTGAAACCCCTCCCACAGTGTGATGTCAGGACCATGGTTCTGACATCACACTGTGGGAGACTTGTTGCATTGTGGGAAATAACAGCTATTTCCAACTGCCAAAAAAGCAAGCAGCATCTCTTTCCACTGACATTACCTGCCAGCAGTAAAACTGTCACCATGTGATAAATGTCAGAATGTAAATCAGGGAGAGGAAAGCTTTTACAATGAGCAAACACTGACTAAATCATTTATACATAATTATTGTAAAATATGAAGCACTTTTTTTTTAAAATTACATTATTTTCATTGGCATTCCTCTTTAAAAGCTTACCCCAAGATGAGGACTGATGCAAGATGCAAACATAATTTATTCAGCACTGGACACTGCGTTTCGCTGGCATATACCTGCTTCCTCAGGTCACTAAAACAGTGTTTCAAGGTAAGGGTGACTGGGCTCGGAGTGCCTATGTACCCGTGGTGGTCAATTGTTTTAGCTTGGGCAATTGTTTGTTTTGCATTTTCCCATCTACTATCCCTTTTTTTGGAGTGCTACCTAACCACACCAAGTAAACCCCAACTAATTAATCCAAACCACCTGCAAGGGGTTCCTATTTCATATATTAGTTTCACCTTTTAAAGGACAACTATAACAAGAGGGATATGGAGGCTGCCATGTTTATTCCCTTTTAAAAAAAATACTAGTTGCCTGGCAGCCCTGCTGGTCTATTTGGCTGCAGCTGTGTCTGAATCACACCAGAAACAAGCATGCAGCTAATCTCGTCATATCTGACAATCATGTCAGAAACACCTGATCTGCTGCATGCTTGTTCATGGTCTGTGGCTGTAAGTATTAAAGGCTGAGGATCATCAGGATAGCCGGGGAACTGGTATTGCTTAAAAGAAAATAAATATGGCAGCCTCCATATCCCTCTCATTACAGTTGTCCTTTACAGAGACACTGAAGCAAAAAATAATAATGTTATAATGAATTGGTTGTGTAGTACGGATAATTACTAGAACATTAATAGCAAAGAAAATATTCTCATATTTTTAGTTTGTTATATAATTTTTTTTACAACATTGCATCATTCTCTAATATTTGCCGTTCACACACTACTCAGCATTCTAAATGATTTTACAGAGCAGGCTAGTGAACTTTTGAACTGTTCTCTGCAGGAAAAAAAAAATCTCAAGTGTGGCAGACACTTGAGATAACAAGCTTCAGAAGACAGAGCTCTCTGCGACTTTGAAAGTCGTGCAGCTCAATGACTTTTTTGCATAGATAACTACTGGAGTTCTTAACTCTTCCTGTACTGGAAACATTAGACTTATGTCTCTGCTCCTAATGTTTTATTTCTTAGCTGTACTACACATACAAATCATTATATCATCATTTTTTTTTTCGCTTCAGTGTCTCGAAGTCGAATTACTGAAATAAATGGACTTTTGAACCATATTCCAATATTTCGAGTTTCAACTGTATATTTGAGGTGAAAAATAAGTAATATGAAATGATTCATCAGATAGGTCCCCATGTTTTTACCAACTCCTAGTCCTAATCTGTAATAAACACCTGCCAATGTATGGGGGCCTTTACACTGTTCTCTCCCTGGAGTTTAGCTGAAACAAATGTCCATAAGGATGCATTTATTCCTTGCTCATCTAACCTGCCTCATTGGCAGCCCTGCATGTTTTTGTTCAGGGCAACAGAACTACAGCAGATCGCCCAGTACATTTAATTACAGCAGTATTAATGGGGTTATTTATCAGAACAATCGGCGTAATCCTAGAGGCAAGGGATTGGCGAGTATTTATCGAGGAAGATAGTGCGACTCTAATCAATGACGGGCTTCTCTGGAGAAATATGAAGCAATCACTTTGTCTCACTATTGTAGCCCGGAATGAATAACCGTCACAGTGGCCTCTGTCAGCGCTAGAACCTCATCAAGTTTCAATGAATGCGTTCCTTTTTCTGTGTCGCCGCTGTAACCTCACGGTCACAAAGCGAGATCGCCCAGGAGAATACCGTAACGTCTGCACAGGTGTAGCGCGGGTTGTGCGTGTCACTTCTGATGGGATGACAGTGTCACGACTGTGTCCTGGCTTCTGCCTTACAGGACGGGTGTACCTATAACCTAGATGTAGGAAAGGAGACCTACAGCAAATTGGGTAGCAATAAGAAACCTGGTTATTCAGGTAAATAGAATGAATAGTCCCTAAAATGACCTCTGATATGTTCTTGTTAATGCCAAAATAATCTGCCCCCCCCCCCCACACACACACACAAAAGGGGAGGTGTGTGTGTGTGTGTGTGTGGGGGGGGGGGTTAGGGTTAGGCACCAGGAAGGGGGTTTTAAGCTTGGGCGTCAGGAAGGGAGAGGTTGAGGGTTAGGCGTCAGGAAGAAGGGTTTAGGGTTATATGTTAGGAAGATGGGTTTTAGGGTCAGGCGTCAGGTAGGGGGTATTTAGGGTTAGGTGTCAGGAAGGAGAGTTTTAGGGTTAGGTGTGAGGAAAGTGTGTTTTAGCGTTAGGTGTCAGGAAAGGGGGGTTTACGGTTCGGCGTCAGGAAGGGGGGTTTAGGGTTTGGCGTCAGGAAGGGGGGGGTTTAGGGTTAGGTGTCAGAAAGGGGTGTGTTAGGGTTAGGTGTAAGGAAAGGGTGTTTTAGCGTTAGGCGTCAAGAATAGGGGTTTAGGGTTAGGTGTAAAGAAATAGTGTTTAATGGTTTGGCGTCAAGAATGGGGGTTTAGGCGTCAGGAAGGGGTGTTTTAGGGTTAAGCGTCAGGCAGGGGAGTTTTATGCTTAGGCATCAGGAAAGGGGCGGTTTCTGTGTGAGAATTTCACATTTATGTGCGGCAGTCACTGCTTCTAATGCCTGTTTTTGAAATGGGCCTAATTGTCTAGTAAAAGAATAAAACTCTCTCTTTCCTTAGAACCATGGACCCCACGCATGGACAGTGATAGGTACACGACCATTAGTGTCGCCGTCAGCCTTTTTTGTTTGTGGCTTGCTTCGAGTTGGGTCGCCCTTTAAGATGAAAAATGGACATTTCAAATGAACATGTATTGAATTACTGTAAAATCAGCAGTTAACTGTGATGTACAGTCCTATGTGTGTTCTTCATATCCCATGTCCCCGCAGTATATCAGTATGTTCTTTATTAGGGTCCCCGCTTCTGAATTAACCTGCTATGATTTATGGCTGTTATTAAGCAGTACATGAAGATTCCGCCCCTATGCTATGGGAGTTCTGCTGCGTTCTTATCTCCAGCAACGCAGAGAGATGAAAACGTCTCAAGCATGTGTCAGCCTACAAGAGCCTGTGCTAAAGGTCACGCCTCGGACCTTACATGGTGTAGTCAGTTCCATGTTATTGCTGTTGCCAGGACTGTTTGAAGATAGTCATTTGTCAGCCGCTATGGTATATGAAGGATCTAATACAGTGGAGGAAATAATTATTTGACCCCTCACTGATTTTGTAAGTTTGTCCAATGACAAAGAAATGAAAAGTCTCAGAACAGTATCATTTCAATGGTAGGTTTATTTTAACAGTGGCAGATGGCACATCAAAAGGAAAATCGAAAAAATAACCTTAAATAAAAGATAGCAACTGATTTGCATTTCATTGAGTGAAATAAGTTTTTGAACCCCTACCAACCATTAAGAGTTCTGGCTCCCACAGAGTGGTTAGACACTTCTACTCAATTAGTCACCCTCATTAAGGACACCTGTCTTAACTAGTCACCTGTATAAAAGACACCTGTCCACAGAATCAATCAATCAAGCAGACTCCAAACTCTCCAACATGGGAAAGACCAAAGAGCTGTCCAAGGATGTCAGAGACAAAATTGTAGACCTGCACAAGGCTGGAATGGGCTACAAAACCATTAGCAAGAAGCTGGGAGAGAAGGTGACAACTGTTGGTGCGATTGTTCGAAAATGGAAGGAGCACAAAATGACCATCAATCGACCTCGCTCTGGGGCTCCACGCAAGATCTCACCTCGTGGGGTGTCAATGGTTCTGAGAAAGGTGAAAAAGCATCCTAGAACTACACGGGAGGAGTTAGTGAATGACCTCAAATTAGCAGGGACCACAGTCACCAAGAAAACCATTGGAAACACATTACACCGCAATGGATTAAAATCCTGCAGGGCTCGCAAGGTCCCCCTGCTCAAGAAGGCACATGTGCAGGCCTGTCTGAAGTTTGCCAATGAACACCTGAATAATTCTGTGAGTGACTGGGAGAATGTGCTGTGGTCTGATGAGACCAAAATAGAGCTCTTTGGCATTAACTAAACTCGCTGTGTTTGGAGGAAGAAAAATGCTGCCTATGACCCCCAAAACACCGTCCCCACCGTCAAGCATGGGGGTGGAAACATTTTGCTTTGGGGGTGTTTTTCTGCTAAGGGCACAGGACAACTTAATCGCATTAACGGGAAAATGGACGGAGCCATGTATCGTGAAATCCTGAACGACAACCTCCTTCCCTCTGCCAGGAAACTGAAAATGGGTCGTGGATGGGTGTTCCAGCACGACAATGACCCAAAACATACAGCAAAGGCAACAAAGGAGTGGCTCAAGAAGAAGCACATTAAGGTCATGGAGTGGCCTAGTCAGTCTCCGGACCTTAATCCAATAGAAAACCTATGGAGGGAGCTCAAGCTCAGAGTTGCACAGAGACAGCCTCGAAACCTTAGGGATTTAGAGATGATCTGCAAAGAGGAGTGGACCAACATTCCTCCTAAAATGTGTGCAAACTTGGTCATCAATTACAAGAAACGTTTCACCTCTGTGCTTGCAAACAAGGGTTTTTCCACTAAGTATTAAGTCTTTTATTGTTAGAGGGTTCAAAAACTTATTTCACTCAATGAAATGCAAATCAGTTGCTATCTTTTATTTAAGGTAATTTTTTCGATTTTCCTTTTGATGTGCTATCTGCCACTGTTAAAATAAACCTACCATTGAAATGATACTGTTCTGAGACTTTTCATTTCTTTGTCATTGGACAAACTTACAAAATCAGTGAGGGGTCAAATAATTATTTCCTCCACTGTACAAGAGAGGGCGGATCTTACAAAACAATGTGATAATTTCCCCCGCTTGTCATCGTTAGCCTGGTTTTGGCGATGATGCTGTTGTTTATGGAATGCAAGAAATGCATTTGGTTATGGCACTGGCATTTCATTGTTTTGTAACTGGCACAGTATATGGGGGTTAATCACTGTCCTGTTGTATTGGAAGTCGGGTTTTCAATAAATGGCCAATCATCAGGAGCATGCATGACTGAAGGCTAAGCAGAGCATTGGCCAGTACCGCCCATTTCAGCCAATCCATCTCATCTTAGTATCTTCCTTACAACTATCCTGCCGCCGCCCCAAACTTAACATTGCATCTCCTTCCCTCTAATGTTAACTCAACCACTTGACACCTTTTAAAGGATACGTGAACTGAGAGGGCTATTGGGAAGGGCTGTGGAGTCGAGGAGTCAGAGCAATTTTGGGCACCTGGAGTCGGAGTCGTTGGTTTCAGAAACTGAGGAGTCTGAGCCGGATGGCTGTTGTACCAACTCCACAGCCCGGCTACGGGGGAGGCAGCCATATTGATTTCCTTTTAAACAATGCACATCCCCTGGCTGTCTTACTGCTCCTCCGCCTCTAATACTTCTCCTGAACAAGCATGCCAGTTTCTCTGCCAGTCCCCAAGGACCTCTTTTTAGACTTGCCCTTTTTGCCTATACTCTCACCTGTGATCACCCTCTCTGTCACTCCCCACTCCCTTTGACTTTCCCCTTTCTGCTTGTCCCCTCTTTTGTCCTCACTCTCTCAATTATTACCCCAAACTCTCCTCCCCCTTACCTCATCATCGTTATACTTTGAGCATGCGTTTTATCCTTTGCTGCCTTACCTGCAGATAACTTATCCTAGTATCTCACTTCAGCCAGGTCGCTTGACCACATTTTTGAAAACCAAGGTCATAGCGGCCGACTCCTCCACGTTCACAGAACAGATTAACATTCGGACACTCTTGATTGCTAATCTGCCAGATGGTATTTATAGATCTCCGCCTGCGGTGGAGCAGTAAGGAGATGTGCCCACTGGACAAATGAGATGATAAACCGGCTCCGGCATTAGAAATTCTGATACATATCGCAGATGACCGATGTGAATATCAATCGGGGATTTTAATTCTCCGCTGTTATCTCCACCGTTGAGCTGTTGTTAACGGGGAGTAGACAGGAGCGGCATTTAATGTAAGGGAAGCGAGTAGCACATGGCGGTAGGGCCATGGCCGGCTCTGGCAATCAGCGAGGCCTACATCGCGTTGTAAATTATTGATCGGGACGTCACAGCCATTAATCCGTGGCCAGAGGCAGGTCGCATTGATTGCCCTTGCCGCTCGCTGTGGTCACACTCTGTATATTAAAGAGCCCCTGATAAATTGAGTATGGGTAAATTTTGTTTTAATACGTTATTTGATTAGGAGGCAGCGAGGGCGAGAAACAATGGCCACCTCTAATGATTGTAACTGGCTTTTTTCTCCTTTACACCTCCAGATAAGAATAACAGATAATGATTCTCCGGGCTGTGTCACCACAATTGCCTCTCTTCCTGGCTGCAATCATTCAAAGCCCTGTAGGTTTCGTCTAATGATGCCCAGCGAGCGAAATTGGTTGGGGCGATGGGGAAGGAGAGAGAGGGGGAGGCCACGAGGGTATTGACTCAAGGAGGGTACAGCAAGCCACCCAGCAAAGTAAGCGATACGACAGAGCATCTCTGAGCATTGTCAGCTGAATGGTAATGAGCAGTGGAGGAGCTCTCTTATCTTTTCGGCAAGCTGTAAAAAAAAAAGCTCTGCAGCCAATCAGCAAACCTCCTATTGTCACTGGTAAAAAAGGGGGAATAATCCTCGGACTGTGCATAAGCCGCATTGCAACAGCAGCCTGCAGGCACAGATATAAATATACCAATCTGACAGCTCAGTTAGCAGAGAGCCAAAATGTTGTTTTATTTTTTTGGTTGTAAGAGCGTTTGTAGCTAAAAATACAGTTTTCTTGAAAAATCTGGTCACATGGTCTGAAGCCCGGCTGAAAAAATTAACAGCAGGCTGGGTGGACGGAGCTGCTGATTGGCTCACTGTTTGAAGCATCAGGGACAGCCTTACTATCCCAGGAAAAAAAAAACCACATACAGTATATAAGTAGATAAATACTTGTTCTACTTACATAATGTATTATACTGTCCACGTTTTGATTTCAGTGAATTTTATATATTAAATAAAGAGAAAACTATTTTTTTCCTCCTAGAAACTGCACTGCACTGCACTGCTTGCTTTGTAAACACATATGAGCACAGCATGGATCGTTTTTCAGCAGCTTCTGCAGAGGGGTGAGGTGCATTTCCCTTCTCAGCCTCTATCACACTGAACTGCCCTCAGCCAATCAGTAAGTAACAGGAATGTGGGAGGGGAGATAACAAGCTTCCTTCTCGTTGGCAATGTACCAAATAGAGTCAGGCTGACGGAGATGAGATTTATTTCAGCAGAAACATTTATGATTATATTGGAATGCTTGCAATGCATGGTCAGGTTGTAGACCGCATAATAAACACAGAGCAGGGTGTAATTGAAATTTGATTTTAGGGCTGACAATCACGCTTTAAACAAAAGTAAGGAGGAACTGTAAGGACACGTACTAGAATGCAGTAAATTATTCAGGATACAGATCTTCACCATAAATATCCTGGTTTCAGCGCCAGAAGCAATCCCTACATCTATATATTGCTGTATACTGGTATGTAGCCCCGTCCTCCCACTGAAGCTGGTAGACCAGAGATCATTTCTACTGGCTTTAGAACTCTCCGTAAATGAACATTCTGCAGAGATCACCTGCTTTGCCTATGTAGCATCTACATTAACCTCTTCCAAACAGCCCTAGTTGACATCTACACCCTGTTTGTGTCTGCTTATACCTGCTAGGGCGTAAATTTCAAATTCAGCATTGCATGCTCATGCCGTTCCCATCGCTCTCGTTGATCTGGTGCCGCTGCAGCCCACTTGCTCTGCTGTCAGTGGCAGCAGAGCTTTATTCAGTATCTCGGCCAGGAGCCAATGCCGTTGATGATTCCTCCTTTGTTTAGTCGACTCTGACTCTTAAGACACACATTATTGTATGCCCGATTGTCGTTCAAACAAAAAAAAGTCGTTCAGACTCCTTGTACACAGACAACAAATTGTTTGAAATGCTAATTACAGCTAATTTACATGTTGTTTGACTGGTCAATATATTGGATAGAACAATGAACCCCAGAACACATGACTGATCAAACAACTTGTTGTTTGAATGTCTAAAAGGGCCCTTTTCCACTAGATCGATTGCTGAATCGCAAAACCGCAAAACGCTAGTGATTTTCAAATCGCTACGGTTTGCTATTTAACATAGGAATCGCGGTAGGTCATTTCCAGTACCGCGATTCGTTTTTTACTCAATCGCGATCGTGCCGCGGAACGATTATTGCAGCGATTTTGCTATGCAGTGCATAGCATAGCAAAATTGCGATTGCAAGTGTTGGGTAATCGCCGCAAAATTTTGCACTTTTGCTAAATCGCAATTGCTAGCGTTTAGCGTGAACGCTAACGATTGCTAGTGGAATAGGGCCCTTAGTATTAAACTAATAGACTTTCAAACAACAAATTGTTTGTAAACATGTACGGACCTAAACGTCGTTTGAACGACAGTTAGGGCCCTTTTCCACTAGCAATCACAAACGCCAGCGAGTGTGATTGGGATTTTTCCTTAATTTTGTTATGCGATTGCGATTTGCGATTTTCATTTGCATTGCACTATCATTGTAAAAATCGCTCCAGAAAGCGATTGCGATTTGCGATTTACAAATCGAATCACTATAGTGGAAAATACTTCTCGTGATTTCTATGATAAAGTAACAACCCTAGCGATTTAAAAATCACTAGCGATTTGCGATTTTGCGATTCAGCAATCGCTCTAGTGGAAAAGGGCCCTTAGTCCACTGATCCGCTGAGCAAATCAGTCAAAACTGCTTCTATCAGTCAAACCATCAAATTTACACACACCCAACTGTCGTTCAAACGACGGGTTTGAATGACACGTGGTTCAGAAAAATCAGACGTGTGTACGTACCTTTAGTGACCATATGTACTTATGCAAACCAAGCACAGTAATCACAGGCTCAAACAGAGAAAGAACGGCTCTGGTCCTTGAGGGGCCTTTTATCCTTTATTATAAACCTTTTAATCAAAATGCACATTATGTACTGCGCTCGCGTTTAGCTTTTACTCCATTCCCTTAGTCTACTCTAAACCCCCTGTCCTTGGGCACGTCTAGATGGTATTCTTTGCATGAATTGTTTTTTACAAGTGCTATAGAAATGTATTCCTTCAACTTTGACCTCTGAGGAAGCAGCGTTGTGTGGAGCGAAACATGCATCAGGCAAAGTATGTGATGCACTCATATTGAACTTGTATTTATAGGAAGACTATTTTAATGAAAGTGATGTTTATAATGCATTGGTTGTAAAATATGCTAACCTGTCCTTGATTGATAATTTATATGTAAAAAGAGAACCGAGAGCCCAATATAGTGTAGTAAGTCAAGGCAATTGATATGATGAGAAAGAGTAAAATGTATACTCACAAACCAGGGTTACCTCCAGGCAACCACTGTATAGGCACTTGAGATTAACCTGTCCTCACTCAGGATGAAGAAGTCGCTCTCTGTAGACGTGAAGAAAATGGGGTAGCCCCCTCCACCAAGGGTGGATGTATAACGTATTGTAAATTGAACAGAGGCGCCAAAAGAATAAAATCAGTATTTAAAATATTTAAAAACTGCTTAGGAGGCAGTAGTGTACTTACCTCCTTCAAGCAAACACAACAAGCTGTGTATTCAACAAAGGTATATTTAAAGGTATATAATAATTATTTTGATTGATAATTTATAATTATTGGTTATTATATAAGATGTCACAAGGTGTAAACCCCTAATTGTCTCTATAGTCTTATACTCTATAGCAGAGGTCAGGAACCTTTTTGGCTGAGAAAGCCATAAACGCCACATAAAATGTAATTCCGTGAGAGCCATACAATGGGCCTGATTCACAAAGCGGTGCAAACACTTTGCACGCCAGTGAAAAGCCCTTTATCACGCCTAAACTCAGTTTAGGCGTGATAAGAGGAAACTCGCGCGAAATTCCCGCGCACAAAGTTTTGCACGCGTAGCCGCACAGCACGATGCGCGTGGTGCGCGCGAATGCGCCTATTAAACCCAATGGGCGCTGCGCGCGTAATTGTGCGATTACGCACGCAAAACTTTGCGTGCAGGACTTTGCGCGCTATAAAGAGCACAAAGCGGTGCTAACTCAGCGTTGCAAAGGTTATCACGCCTAAAGTCTTTTATGCGTGATAACTGAGTTATCACCGCTTTGTGAATCAGGCCCAATGTGTTTCAAACTGGAACAGTGCGCATGCGCAGCAGAGGGCTCACGCCCCTGTTGCCATGGTGATGTGTATACAGTTGATCCTCCAGCCAGTGGAGTGTCAGACACGTCTTCAGCTTCTCTTGAGTTTCAGCAACATCAGCAATTTCCCCAAGAGCAAGACAGGAGAAATACCAACTAACAGCTTGTACAATTAGCTAGCTAACTTGGGTGTTGATTCACTTTGTAGGACCAGATCCCCACACTTTGGCCCAATAGGCTGCCTGTCAAGTGACAGGCAGCCTATTGGCCCGATCAAAGTGTTTTGATCTCATCCTACAAAGTCACTGGACCTGACAAGGTCCAGGGTGGGACAATTGGAGCGGCCGATAGTTTTGGGGGGAGCGCGAGTGTGTTAGTAGTGCAAGCTACAGCAGTAGCATGCACTACTTTGAAAATGTTACTTGCGCTGTCACACTAAGCTGCGCTGCTTGAGCAATGTAGCTTAGTGAATCAACCCCTAACTGTGAGCCAGATTCAATTCAATTCAATTTTTTCAATTCACTTTATTGTCATTGTGTAACACAACGAAAATTACTTTTCATGACAACCCCACGGTGCATATAGGGAACATAGTGATAGTAACAAGGAAGAGAAGAAATTATACAAGTATGCCAGGTATTACAGATATTTAAACAATTTGTACACAGTGTTAATTATTTCAGAGAGGATTCAGAGTTTATCAAGTTTATGGCGGATGGGAAAAAGCTGTCTTTCAGTCTGTTTGTGTGTGTGCGGGTTGATCTAAAACGTTTACCTGATGGAAGGAGCTCAAACAAGGCATTTCCAGGGTGAGTGTTGTCTTTGATAATGTTTTTGGCCCTTCTCAAGCTGCGAGTATTATACAAAAGTTCCAATGATGGTAGTTCAGTGCCAATAATGGCTTCTGCTGTTTTAACAACTCGCTGCAGGGCTTCTCTAGTAGCCTTCGTGCAGCTGTTGTACCAGGCCGTCATGCAATTGGTCAGAACGCTTTCTATAGTGCATCTGTAGAAATTAACCAGCAGCTTCTGTGGGAGGTTAGCGCTCCTTAGTTTTCTCAGAAAGTAGAGGCATTGGCCTCGATTCATAAAGCATTCCCGCATTCGGAAATGCAAAAAAACGCTCACTTTACCGACCACACACCAAAATATGCATTCATAAAGGCTTTTTCCGCATGAAAAGCCGACATTTGCGAGCAGAGTGATCAATCACCGCCTTGCGCGGTGATTATCACAGCAACAGTAACAAATGTCAATTCATAAAGATTAGAGGTAGCGGTATGCGGACGGGTATTACCGCTACCTCTGATGTGGCGAGAAGCGTGCGGAATCCGTTGCAGTGAATGGGACAGACCTCCCAAGCAGCTGCAGAGAGAACACCGCACGGAGGGATTCCGCCTGCTTCCCCTGTTTCCGCACGTCTCCCGACAGCCTAACGCCTGCCTACAGCGGAGTATCTCCGCACGTATATCACAAGTAGCTAAATTTTTATGAATTACCACCCTGAAGGCGGAAATACCGACAGCGGTGTTTCCCCGCTCGACTTTCCCCGCTCGCAGGCAGTTTTATGAATCGAGGCCATTGTTGTGCTTTGCCAGTTAGAGCTAAAGCATTGTCAGCCCAGGACAGGTTCTCTGCGATGGTGACTCCCAAAAATTTGAAGCTGTAAACTTTCTCCACAGCCTCTGCATTGATCATTAGCGGTAGGTGAGTAGTCTTTTTGGTGGTCCTAAAGTCCAGAATAATTTCTTTGGTCTTCTTTGTATTTAATAACAGGTTGTTAATGTCGCACCATGTCAGGTTCCTAACTTCTTCTCTGTATGCAGCTTCCTCATTGTCTGATATAAGCCCAATGACAGTCGTATCATCTGCAAACTTAACAATTACGTTTGAGGTATGGATAGGCTGGCAGTCATGGGTGAAAAGTGCATAGAGGAGAGGGCTTAATACACAGCCCTGTGGCACGCCAGTGCTCAGGGTAAGGGTGGAGGATGTCTGTTTTCCTAGTCTGACAGTTTGAGGGCGATTAGTAAGGAAGTCCAATAACCAAGTACATATGGAGGGAGCAAGATCTAGTGCATGGAGTTTGTTGGTCAGCTGGCTAGGTACAATGGTGTTAAATGCTGAGCTGTAGTCAACAAAGAGCATCCTAACATAGGAGTTGGGCTTTGTATCCATCAAACGAGCCACATCTGGCTCCCGAGCCATAGGTTCCCTACCCCTGCTCTATAGTATAGAGTTCTTTGTGTTGGGGTAACACCTATCTACATATTTGTAATTGTTATGAGAGGGGGTGCTACATTTATTATGGCATAAGAAGAATATATGTATTTTAATGCTCTGTGTAAATTGGCATACATCTGCAGGTCAGCAAAGCTAGAAAACAAGACTTAATATCAGAAGAAAATGCCATGTCAAAAGTAAAACTTTTTTAATTTACCCTGAACCTGTGGTTTCAAAATTGAACAGCTTCAGTTTTTAGTTTTAATACCATAAATGTGTGTTCTAGAGTCTCCTTCAGTGACATGACAACTGTAGTGCAGAAGAAATCAGTGCTATATCAATGCATGATAATATGGTAGGACATTAGACTATGTCTATGGTAGCAATTAGATTGTGACTTCCTCTGAGGACAGTCAGTGACATGACTATGTATTTTATAAAGTGCTGCAGAAGATGTCACTGATGTGGGGATTCCATTGTGAGTCCCTCTGAGGATAGTCAGTGACGTGATAAAATACTCTGTAAAGTGCTGAAGATGGCAGTGCCATATAAATACATAATAATAATATGGTAGGACATTAGACTATGACTATGGTATGGATTAGATTGTGAGCTGAGCTCCTCTGAGGACAGTCGGTGACATGACTATGTACTCTGTAATGTGCTGCAGAAGAGGTCAGCAAATACATCATAATAATATGGTAGGGCATTAGACTATGACTATGGTAGGGAATCCATTGTGAGCTCCTCTGAGGACAGTCAGTGACTTGATGACGATGTACTATGTGAAGTTTGGAAAATGTCAGGGCTATATAAATACATAGATCAAAAGTGTGGGCTGCGCCATCCAGACAAGATGTGCAATTGCCATGATTAATATAGCAAAACAAGAAAAAATAAATGACTGCACCAACTGTTGAAACAATATCGAAATGCTATTTATTTCATGATGTCTTCACAAAAAGAAACCATTTGAAACCAAATCCATGACTCCTAACATGATAATTCATGAATAATATAATTCAACACATGGGTGGGTTAAAAAATAAAGTGCTGGGTTGCTAGGTAAAGTACAAGCTGGGCAAAAATTCACAAGCAAATACAAAATCAATGTGTGATGTGAAAACAAGCAAAAAATGACCAGCAGTCAAAGAGCAACATACTATGCAATGGAGCAGCATATAGGATTACTGCAGGTGCAAAAGGTAATGTGCTATAAATAGTAAGGTGTGTATAAAAATACATGATAATATGGTAGGGATTAGATTGTGAGCTCCTCTGAGGGCAGTCGGTGACATGACTATGTACTCTGTAAAAAGCTGCAGAAGATGTCAGTGCTATGTAAAAACGGAATAATAATATGGTTGAACATAATGCTGGGAATACACCATAAGTTTTTTTTCAGCAGATGAATGGTTCAATAGATAATTTCTGACATGTCCGATCTTATTTGCGATCGTTTTTTTGATCAATTTCTCATTGAAGTGCATGGAAATTGATAAGAAAAAATAAGAAAATTGATCAAAAGTAAGATCAGACAGGAAATTAACTGAAAAATCTCATTGTTTATTCCCAGCATTACACTATGCCTATGGTAAGGATTAGATTGTAAGCTCCTCTGAGGACAGTAAGTGACATGACTACGTAATCTGTGAAGTGCTGCAGAAGATGTCAATATTATATAAATACATAATAATAATATACTAGGACATTAGAGTCTGTGACTATGGTAAGGACTGGATTGTATGCTCCTATGAGGACAGTCAGTGCCATGACTATGTACTCTGTAAAGTGCTGCAGAAGAAGTCAGTGCTATATAAATACAGAATTATAATATACTAGATCACTACACAATGACTATGGTGGGATTAGAGTGTGAGCTCCTTTGGGTACAGTGATATGACTATGTACTTTGTAAAGTGCTGCAGAAGATGTCAGCCCTGTATAAGAACTAAGACCCACAAACTTGTAGATGTGGTTGTAACCAAAACAAGATATGGTTTTCTGGTCATACCCTGTGCCACCCCCCATTCTTGAAGCCCTGGATCAGTGTGAGTAGCTGACACTGAACTGAAGACCAGCGCCTGCCTTTTTTTACTGGGGTTGTTTGCCATTTCAGCTGTCGCTGGGATATCGGCAACTGTTATTTCAGTTATTTCAGGACATGTGCGGAGCCCTGCAATACAGGCTGCTTCTCATAAACATGACACAGGGGGCTCCCTCACCAGCAGCCTCTGCAGGAATCCTGAGAATGTACAGCCAACAACTGCACAAATACAATCTATGGCTGCTACCTGTGTAATGTTCACTTTCTGCAATAAGGCATCAGGCATTCTGCATCAGGCAACTAAATCAGTCATATCCCACCTTCCACATCCTCCTGGACGTACCATTGTACCGGACACTCAATAGGAATAAGCATATGTAATGTATACCTTTGAAAACATTTCTTTGCTTTCAGTAGCCTAAAGCTAACCGCAGCGATGAGACAGATGGATCCAGCGACATCTCCCTGGCGACGAACGTCCCATGATCCATCTACCGGGCGGCAGTATGCATGACGTTACACGACGGGCGCGAATGGGAAGGGAAGCGCCCGAGGTACTTTATGTGGAGTCGTCAGGGATCTTAAAGATCTGATCCGCCGCTACTGTGGCGGTGCAAAACGATGTTCGTGTGATCAAGCATCGGGAGCCACGCCACAAGATCGCAGAAACGATCGCTCGTTGCTTAAAGTATCGCTGGTCGTCAGGAAAATCGTTGGGAAAATCATGTAGAACCTTCCATGAGGAGATGTGAGGGAGGAGCCTTAGGTAGTGGCACACTGGGGTGGCAAGTTTTAACATTCATGGATTCCATTCATAGATTTCAGCTTGATCGATGTTTAGCAGTTCAATATCAAGAATGAACATGATCAATATCTGTAGGGTTGGATGAGACATTTACCATTGGCCGACCTGGGGCCCACTGGTACTGTTATCAGTATGTGTGTGTTACCAAACGAGGCACAGGAGGGGGAGGAGAGAGCCTAAGGAAAAGACAGACACTCAAATAATTCTGCAAGTTGCCTGTATTTTGACGAGTTTAGATGGGCACCTTTATAGACATGGAGCTGATGGTCTTCTTGATCATGAATGATCATTTTGACCATCATATAATTACATAAGGTAAAGGGGGAAGAGGCGCCCAGAGCAGATAAAATACGTTAAAAACAAATAAAATGAAAAAAGTGAGGTGGCTTACCTCAATGAAGACAAATTCACGTATTAATAGAATTTTATTGCACTGGCAACGCATTTCGTGGGTGCATACTAACTTCCTCAGGCCAAAAAGCAGTGCCTAATAGTGCTTGTAGCCACAAATGAGGCTTCTTATTTGTGGCTACAAGCACTATTAGGCACTGCTATTTGGCCTGAGGAAGTGGGTATGCACCCACAAAACGCGTTGCCAGTGCAATAAAATTCTATTAATACGTGAATTTGTCTTCATTGAGGTAAGCCACCTCACTTTTTTCATTTTATTTGTTTTTAACGTATTTTATCTGCTCTGGGCGCCTCTTCCCCCTTTACCTTGTGCCTTCACCCTCCTTTTGGAGGGGGATCAACCTCTTTGACCAATTTAGGTAATTTGAGGTTTGCTTTTTATCAAGAGTGCGACCATCACCAGCTCTGTCTGGTCACCCGAGTGGAGTCGGGGTTATACATCTCCACCTGCTTCTAGTGGTCGGTTGCTCTTCTGCAACCTACCTTTGTGAGTATAATACATTCGCATATGTTACATACTTCTGGTACTGTGACATACTGCACCATTTGGGCTCCTGTTGTCTCTGTGTTTTCTTTCTGCATGGTGCAATTTTTATTATCCCTACTTTTTGTCCATATAATTACATACTACATCTCGGAAGGTGAGGGTTAGGTGTCAGTGAGGGGTTATTGTCCAGAATGGTTAGGATTAGGTGTCAGGAATGGATTGGGCTAATGTTTGGAGCGAGGTTAGCTTTAGGGCCCATTTACATTTAATCAGTTGGTGTGCCTTAGTATGCATTGGTACGCATTTTTTCCATAGCAGTGCATTGTGAAAAAGATTTCAGTTAAAACGCGTTAAAGGGACACTTAAAGAGACTCCGTAACAAAAATTGCATCCTGTTTTTTATCATCCTACAAGTTCAAAAAGCTATTCTAATGTGTTCTGGCTTACTGCAGCACTTTATACTATCACTGTCTCTGTAATAAATCAATGTATCTTTCCCCTGTCAGACTTGTCAGCCTGTGTCTGGAAGGCTGACAAGTTCTTCAGTGTTGTGGTTCTGCTATGAACTCCCCCTCCCAGGCCCCTCTATGCACACTGCCTGTGTGTTATTTAGGATTAGAGCAGCTTCTCTCTTATCTTTTACAAGCTGGATAAATCGTCCTCTGAGCTGGCTGGGCTTTCACATACTGAGGAATTACAGACAAAGGCAAAGCTGTTTGCAGGAAGAAACGAGCAGCCTGAAACTTCAGTGCATGAGAGATGCAGGGGGAAAGAAACACACAAATGATCTCTTGAGATTCAAAAGGAAGGCTGTATACAGCCTGCTTGTGTATGGATATATTTTCTATGTGTGGACATACTGTACATCAACCTACTTCCTGTTTTGGTGGCCATTTTGTTTGTTTATAAACAAACTTTTTTAAACGGTTTTTAACCACTTTTAATGCGGCGAAATTGTGTCAGAGTGTAATAGGAGATGTCCCCTAACGCACTGGTATGTTTACTTTTGTGCGATTTTAACAATATAGATTCTCTTTAAGTAAAAAAAAAATGAGTTTTACTTACCTGAGGCTTCCAATAGCCCCCTGCAGCTGTCCGGTGCCCTCGCCGTCTCCCTCCGATCCTCCTGGCCCCGCCGGCAGCCACTTCCTGTTTCGGTGACAGGAGCTGACAGGCTTGGGACGTGAGTGATTCTTCGCGATCCTGGCCACAATAGCGCCATCTATGCTGCTATAGCATATATCATATACCATATAGCAGCATAGAGGGTGCTAATGTGTCTGGGAATGCGAAGAATCCCTTGCATCCCCAGCCTGTCAGCTCCTGTCACCGAAACAGGAAGTGGCTGCCGGCGGGGCCAGGAGGATCGTAGGGAGACGGCGAGGGCACCGGACAGCTGCAGGGGGCTATTGGAAGCCCCAGGTGAGTAAAACTCATTTTTTTTTTGTTTGACTTAAGTGTCCCTTTAAGTGTGAAAGGTGCCATAGGAAAACATGGGCATTGCTTTTAAAATCAGTTTTCTTTCAGTTATAACTGAGAGCAACTGATTAAGTGTAAACAGGGACTTAGTGTCGGGAATGGGTAAGGGCCTGTTTCCACTACATGCAGAATGGATGCAGAAAAACTGACTCCAATGAATGCCTATCGGAAAATCTGCATCAGAAAAATCGCTTTTAGTGCAAACAGTCCCATAGACATTCATTGGAGTCAGTTTTTCTGCATCCAATCTGCGTGTAGTGGAAACAGGCCCTTAAAGTTACGGAGCAACTTAGTGAAAATAACATAATGAGTAAAATGGCTTATGTTTCACAATATTCATTTATAGATTATTTAGTCAGTGTTCCCCCTTTGTAAAATCCTTCCTCTCCCTGATTTACATTCTGAAATGTATCACTGGTGGTGACATCTGCGCCAGGTGATTTGTAGAGAATGTTCGTTACTGAGAGTTCTATGCACAGAGGGGGATATTGCTTGCTTGGCAGTTGGAAAATGCTGTTATTTCCCACAATGCAACAAGGTTCACAGAGAGTAAACTGTCAAGACCATGGTACTGACATCACACTGTGGGAGGAGTTTCACCACAATATCAGCTACACAGACCCCCCTCATGATCTATTCGAGAAAAGGGGAGATTTATCATGGGAAAGGGGGTATCCGCTACTGACTGGGATGTATGGAGGTTAGGGGTCTGAAAAGAATTAACAATAGGGGGAGATTTGCATTTAGCGTCAGGAAGGGGTTACTGTTAGGGAAGGTTAAGATTAGGTGTTTGAAAGAGGCATTTCTCTAGGGGGATTAGCTAGTAATAACTAAGAGGGAAAAACATTGGTAACCGTAACGAACATTGTATTGCATACTCAAATCACCCACTTTTCCAGTATTCATTGCTTACGCCTGCTTCTCTGATGGCGAACCCATGTTTATCCCAACATAGTTCTTGCCATCGCTGGCATGGTTATTACTGCACCCCATGACCAATATTTATTAGGACTTTCAATCATGTTGGTGACAGGTTAAATAAGAGCTGTAACCAAGGATTGAACGTCATTCCAACCAGTAGCTGATACCCCCTTCCTACAAGAAATCTCTACCTTTTCTCTAATAGATCATTGGGGGGAGGGGGGGGGGGTTTGTGTGTCTAATATTATGGTGAAACCCCACCCACAGTGTGATGTCATGGCCATGGTCCTGATAGTTTGCTGTCTGTGAACCTTGTTGCATTGTGGGAAATAACCACCGTCCATGGTTCGGATCCCAGCCATTTGCATGGCGTTTGTATGTTGCATGGGTTTCCTCCAGACACTTCGGTTTCCTCCCTCCCCTCAAAAGCTTATAGATAAATTATTCGGCTTCCCTCTAAAAAATGGCCCTAGAGTACGATGGCCATAGGACTATGATTAGATGAGATTGTGAGTCCCTCTGAAGGACAGTTAGCAACCGTTAAGGCAGCCATATATCAGAATCATTTATTCTGCCCAGTACAAACAAGGGGTTGTACCCGGAATTGGTTTTAGGCTCATACAGTTTCTGGAGGAGGGGCGGGATGATGTCCGAAAGCCAAGGCTGCCAGTCGCACTTGGCAATCATGTGTCATCCCTAAGGAGACATCAAAGGGGTGTGGGGGTGGGGGGGAGGTGATGATGGGCAGATTTGACCAAAACACATCTCTCTCTGATCTGATCCAAGCATGCCGCGTTGGCCGCTGTTTCCCTAATGTATAAAAGTGTGTGCATTACCTGTCCTGTGTCGCGGTACCCATCCGTTTTCTGAATCACCGCGCTTCCATTAGCCCTAATACGCTGCTGGCATGGCGCATGCAGCATGTTTAGGGCTAATTGAAGAGTGTCGGATTTAGAAGACGAACGGCACCGCGACACAGGACAGGTAATGTATAAATGCACACATACATATGTACATTTATACACTGTGGGAACAACTGCGGGGGGTTTCGTTGCGTTTGGCACTTGTCCCGATATCGCTTGCCATGACCGACGCGCACCCATTCGACCACGACGGTTTGACATCTTGCAGTATGTCTAATCGATGTCCTTGGCCCAAAATTGGTCGCATCGTTGAGTATGCATGCACTTGGTGGCACTGATTTTTATCGAATCGGATGGTACATCGGCTGCCAAGTCGCCTGATGTATGGCTACCTTAAAGAGAAACTCCGACCAAGAATTGAACTTTATCCCAATTACTTTATCCCAATTTTACATGAGAAAACTATTCCTTTTCACAAACAGACCATCAGGGGGTGCTGTATGACGGATATTGTGGTGAAACCCCTCCCACAAGAAACTCTGAGGACCGTGGTACTCCTGGCAGTTTCCTGTCTGTGAACCTTGTTGCATTGTGGGAAATAACTGTTTACAGCTGTTTCCAACTGCCAAAAAAGCATGCAGCAGCTACATCACCTGCCAACAGTAAAAATGTCACCATGTAATAAATGTCAGAATGTAAATCAGGGAGAGGAAAGATTTTACAATGGGCAAACACCGACTAAATCATTTATACATAATTCTTGTAAAAATGAAGCACTTTTTTATTACATTATTTTCACTGGAGTTCCTCTTTAAAGAGAACCCGAGGTGTGTTTAAAGAATGTTATCTGCATACAGAGGCTGGATCTGCCTATACAGCCCAGCCTCTGTTGCTATCCCAAACCCCACTAAGGTCCCCCTGCACTCTGCAATCCCTCATAAATCACAGCCGTGCTGTGAGGCTGTGTTTACATCTGTAGTGTCAGTCTCAGCTGCTCCCCCGCCTCCTGCATAGCTCCGGTCCCTGCCCCTGTCCCTTCCCTCCAATCAGCAGGGAGGGAAGGGATGCAGGCGGGGACTGGAGTTCTGCAGGAGGTGGGGAGAGCAGCAGACTGACACTATAAAGATAAACACAGCCAGCTCTGACAAGCTGTTTGTCAGCAGTGTGGCTGTGATTTATGAGGGATTGCAGAGTGCAGAGGGACCTTAGGGGGGTTTGGGATAGCAACAGAGGCTGGGCTGTATAGGCAGATCCAGCCTCTGTATGCAGATAATATTCTTCAAACCCACCTCGGGTTCTCTTTAAGTACAGCGCTGTGGAAGATGGTTAACGTTATAGAAGTATGTTTAAGAGTTGAATTCTTTAATGCGGGGAAATGTTTAAATACGGACTTTTCTTTCGATCTGAATGACCTTTTAAAAAATAAGATCGTTCCCTAAAATCACACCGCTACTAATGGGCACGTTAAGCCGCGTATCTGCCTTTCCGATTCAATTTCCGATGAAAATCTGCCTCCCTGTGAATATTTCTTCCTGAACACTTTGCCATTCCCGAGATTTGAGGATACTTGCGCCGGCATCCTTTCCAGGAGACTGATTTTGTGAGCCAGAGACGGTTCCTGGAAATCCATGAAGAGTTTTGGCAACTCTGCCACCAGGAAAGAATCCTCTCCAAGCCCCTCCAACAAAGCTTTCCCCAAACTTCCAACTGGCACACAAGTGTGGAGAGCGTCCGCCCTGCGCTGTAGTAGGGCTGGCTGCTTTGACAGTATTGTTCCTGGGCTCATTCCTTATGTATGTCACATCACAGCACTATCCTCCATATCCCCCCTCCTCCTCCTCCCAGTCCTCGCCTCCTCCCCCACCACTCTTACTCCAGCCTCCCCCAGCTCTAATTCCCATCTTCTCCCCTTCTGCTTCTTCTGCTGGTGCAATAGAGGTGGTGATGGCAACTTTCAAACTGCAGCTTCTTTCCAGGACAAGTTGTGTTTGCTCCTGAGAACGCGGCGGCCGGCAGAATCTACTTATCTCGTTGCTTTCTGTAGAGAATAGAGCTACCTTAAGTAAAATGTTCCAAGGAGCTGAGTGAGCTGGCGGAGATGTTCCTGTGGTTACCTTGGTAGCATCTATCTTCGGTGAGGGGAAAGAATGGAAGAGGAGGGCTGCACTTGTTCTGCTCTGAGCTTTGGGGGACATTAGTGAGGTGCACAGAGGATGTACAGAGTGTCCAGGCACCCCATGAGGCCAGCTCTCCATCACCACCAGCACTAGCAGCAAGGTAAGGACCCCGTCTCCTGCTGGGACCCCAGTACTAGTATTGCATTATTCGCTAGGCAGCGGACAGGGGTGATGGGGCTGATTGCATGCCGGTGTGTAGCTGCTGGGAACCTGCGCTCGCTGACTGTTATGTGGCCTCATTACTTCCAATTGTGTCATTTACAAGAGAGATGCTGTTTAGGTGTAGTAAGGAATCAGTGATGAATGGTGTGATGAGGCTGGTGTATTTATTGCCTAGCTGGGACTGATGCTGTGTACATAGAGGTGTACATAAAGGTTCAATCCTCAATGATGTTTGTATACATGTACTGTGTGCAGTGCTCATGTCTGTGTGCATGTATGTATATATATATATATATATATATATATATATATATATATATATATATATATATTATGTAGTTACAGTTTGCCTGTATGCGAGATATATATATATATATATATATATATATATATATATATATATATATTATGATTATTGTTATTATTACGCTCACTGTGTAGAATTCTGTCTCCAGATTTTAAACATTATTTCAGCAAAACCTGTGCACGAAATTTAATGGAAAGAAAACTGGCATGCTTTATTTGCTATAACAATGCAGTATGTATCCGATCTATCTATCCTTGTATATATCATCTATCTATCTATCTATCTAGATCTATCTATCTATCTATCTAGATCTATCTATCTGCTTTCCATTCTTGCATATATCTATATTTGTCTATCTATCTATCTATCTATCTATCTATCTATCTATCTATCTATCTATCTAGATCTATCTATCTGCTTTCCATTCTTGCATATATCTATATTTGTCTATCTATCTATCTATCTATCTATCTATCTATCTATCTATCTATCTATCTATCTATCTATCTATCTATCTATCTATCTATCTATCTATCTATCCCTTTTATACAATTTGCCAAATGATCGTTTGTGAACGATTATTTGTATGAGGGTGATTGAAAATGATTGTTTGGGACCACTAATGGACAAAAATTTCCTAAGTAATCTGATCAGATTGAAGAGCCTGATCCAAAAATCACATCAGTGTCATTAATCTGATTGGATTGGTTAGGAGATTTTTGTACGTTAGTGGTTTCAAACACTCATTTTCGATCGATCATGCGTAGAATCGTTCATAAATGATCGTTTGGCAAATTGTATCGTTAGTGGGCAGCTTATCTGCCCATATCTGTCTATCTTTCTATGTTCCATCTCTCTGTCTATCTCTCTATTGATTGATCTATCGCTCTGTCCATCATAATGAATTAGCTGGCAAGTGATTGATCAGCAGTTAATGGCTTTAATTTGCTATACTGACCACCAGCTGGGTTCAGTGGAGATTTGCAGGATAGGAGATTGTTCTATATGTCCCCCTATGTTGTACTGTCTCCAGTATCTGCTCATCTATATACTCTGTCACCCACTATCTCACTGGCAGTCTGCTGTCCATAGGACACACATACAGGTTACAATGATCAGCCTTACTCCATGTGCTGACTGCTGACACACAGTGGGGTATTCCGGTGTCACAGGTAACGTTTGACACAGTTGTGGAGATTTAAAGTGGACCTGAACTCAGAACTTCCTCTCTGCTCTAAAAGATAAGCGACTGCATAATAACCATTAAAGAAAAACATTTCTTGGTTACAGCTGATACAAATCCTGCAATAAATCTGCAGTGTGTCTACTTCCTGCTTTCATGGAAGCAGACATGGGGTTAACATCCTGTCTTTACACATTAGCTGCTCTGCCAAGGCAGCCAGCTGACAGCTGAGAGATAAAATTACAACTTGTGCTCAGTCACAGATGAGGGGGAATTAGATAGGCTAAACTCTCTAAATACATACAGGGTGCATTTCCCTATGTTTTCCTTTTGTCCTTTGTCCACTAATAAGGCGCTGCACACAAGAGGTAACAGCTAGATAGAGGCAGTCAGAGTTCCTCCTTTATCAGTTCACAACAGTCATTGTTACTATTATTAGTTAATTATTATGCATACAATAGTGTTTGCATTTATAACGTGCTGACACATATTGCATTCAATAACTCATATTATTATTAATATCACTAATTGTCCCTCAGAGGAGCTGACAATGTAATGTCCTTACCACAGCTGTAGTCTGCTATCCCTACCGCCGATGGGGGTTAATTTGGGGTAAAGCCAATTAATCTACCAGTATGTTATAGGAATGTGGGAGGAAGAACAGGAAAACGCAGAGATCCTACAGATTCCACGCCAACTGTGCCGTGACCACAGTTTGAACCTGGGAGTCTTTCACTGCAAGGCAGGCGTGCTAACCTCTCATCCACTGAGCTCCTGTGCAGTCCTTGCAACGCAGGTGTGCTAACCACTCAGCCACTGAGCTCCCATGCAGTCCTTGCAAGGCAGGCGTGCTATCCACTGAGCCACTATGCTTCCGTGCAGTCCTTGCAAGGCAGGCGTGCTAACCTCTCATCCACTGAGCTCCTGTGCAGTCCTTGCAACGCAGGCGTGCTAACCACTCAGCCACTGAGCTCCCATGCAGTCCTTGCAAGGCAGGCGTGCTATCCACTGAGCCACTATGCTTTCGTGCAGTCCTTGCAAGGCAGGCGTGCTAACCACTCAGCCACTGTGCTCCCGTGCAGTCCTTGCAAGGCAGGTGTGCTAACCACTCAGCCACTGAGCTCCTGTGCAGTCCTTGCAAGGCAGGCGGCTAACTACTCAGCCACTGTGCTCCCGTGCAATCCTTGCAAGGCAGGCGTGCTAACTACTCAGCCACTGTGCTCCCGTGCAGTCCTTGCAAGGCAGGCGTGCTAACTACTCAGCCTTGTGCTCCCGTGCAGTCCTTGCAAGGCAGGCGTGCTAACCACTCAGCCACTGTGCTCCCGTGCAGTCCTTGCAAGGCAGGCGGCTAACTACTCAGCCACTGTGCTCCCGTGCAATCCTTGCAAGGCAGGCGTGCTAACCACTCAGCCACTGAGCTCTTGTGCAGTCCTTACAAGGCAGGCATATTATCCACTGAGCCACTGATCATTTCTTATTGGCTGTTTCACTGCTCTGTGTATGTTTCCTTTGCTTTAAGGTGTCCATTAACGGTACAATTTTTCCTTCAGATTCGAACTTTTGGCGCACTTTTTATGATCTAATTGTATAGAAAACAAATCGATGTGATATGATTATTTGGTCGATCAGAAAAGGAAAACGTATTGATGCGAAAGTAGGATTTTAGGAACGAATCGGAATCTAAAATCGTCTTAAATCGTTCTGTTAATGGGAATAATCACAATTGCCTTCGTATTAGGTACAATTGTTCAAATTGCGTTGAAAGATTGCATCTGATGACAAAATTGTACCGTTAATAGGCTTCTTTATAATGATCCAATCTATTTTGTCCACTCTTACCAAATCTATGTAGTAGAAGAGTAAACTGAGTAAATACTTTGACTGGATACTTTAGGCAGACCCTTAGGGCCCGTTCTCACTTAGGTGATTAGCGGCTGTTTACCGCTAACCGCTGAACCGCTAGTGCGTTTTAAAGCAGTAGTGCAACATTAACTATTGGGCAGTGATCTCACTGCCATAGTGATTCGCGATTAGCAGCAATTGCAAAGTGCGTATCTTGTAGCATTTTTTCCGCGATTCTGGAGTGATCATGATACAGCGCTTAAAAAAGCGCTGATCGCGATCGCTCAGGAATCGTGAGAATATACAGTGATTTTACCACACTAATCGCGGTAAGATCACCCACACAAAACGATACTGCTAAGCGCTAGCATTTTGCGATTGTTAGTGTGAATGGGCCGTTATACTACATAGAAATAGTAAGATTGGGTGAAAAAGATTGGGCCATTAGTGGCCATGTAGGTGTATTATCTGTTTTAGGAATCAGACTTTTCAGAAAAGCATTGAGAAATTCAGTCCCCCCGAGCCACTTATTGGCGGCATTCCTAAAACTTACCTGAAGTGGCAAGTGACATGTTGAGATAAATATAGGTACATATAATTCTAGCCCTAGTAAGAAATTCTCTGAAGTCCTTTTCTGTTTTTCAGTCAGTGAGAGTTGAAAAACTAGAGCTGTTATCTACGCAAAAGAACTTGTCAACAGCTTGTCGAATTGAGTTGTTTCCTGAAAAGTAAACAGAGGATAAAACAGCTGAGAAACAGTGAGATAAGGCTTCTAATGAGGTGTGAAGTGCTGGGAGGTTCAAATGGTCATAACTTCTCCACGTCTATCACCTTATCAAGGCAGAGTGTGGATTCTAAACAGAAATTGTGACACTCTGATGCAATCTGAAAAATTAAGCCATTAAAGTGAAAATAAACACATGAGACGCATTTCCATGTTACTAATGTTCTCTTTATCATTCATACTGCATATAGAATTAATTATCTCATAAGTTTATTTTCACTTCACGTTCATTTTAAAGATTAAAGGAGAACTGTAGTGAGAGGTATATGGAGGCTGCCATATTGATTTCCTTTTAAGCAATACCAGTTGCCTGGCAGCCCTGCTGAGCTATTTCCCTGCAGTAGTGTGAATCGCACCAGAAACATGCATGCAGCTAATCTTGTCAGATCTGCCAAAAATGTCAGAAACACCTGATCTGCTGCATGCTTGTTCAGGGGCTATGGTTAAAAGTATTAGAGGCAGAGGATCTGCAGGACAGCCAGGCAACTGGTATTGCTTAAAAGGAAATAAATATGGCAGCCTCCATATACCTCTCACTACAGTTCTCCTTTAAAGGCGCGTACACACACCGTATTGTTACAAATGACGGGTCCGTCGGATCCTCACGCGGGGCCGTTGTTCTGCCGACAGTAGTATGTGAGTACAAGCTGTCGGCAGACTGATAAGACTGTTTTTGACTGATCCGCCCTCTTGCTACAGTTGACCTTTAATTTATAAGTGAATATTGTAAAAAATGCACAACTGTATGAATTATGTGATTTTCACTACAGTCCCTCTTTAATCTGGTGCTAATCGATAGTAAAGAAGGTTTGTGCTGAAATCTTGTCTCATATCTGCTGACACAAATAGAGCAGGATCATCCACCAGGCAACCTAGGCGGGTGTCTGGGGGCCAATTTGGCACCTTCTCTGACTCCATTTCAGCATGCTAATAGGACCACAAGGAGGCGCCAACTCTACAACCTTGCCTAGGGCCCCATTACATCCTAATCCATCTCTGGACACAAGGTGCTAGATCAGGTAAAAGATCAAAATCACAAAGACATTGGCCGTCTACCTGATCTGCCACAAATGGTACAGTGTGTTGCCAGCTTAAGTCATTCGTACAAAGCTCTATCCAGTCTGACTCCACTGCAAATCAGTACAGTCATTTTCATATACCGTCCCAATGCAACCTACACTTTAGCCTTTTCTCATCCAACTTGATCACCTGTATCTACTCCACATGCAGGATTTCTCATGTGCTACTCCAATCCTCTGGAGCTCCCTTCACCTGTATCAGTGCCATCATTTGAAAGTTTTTGTAACCACATCCTAAAAAGCTCTCCTCTCTGAACAAGCCTATTTGGCATAAGCCATTTTAGCAAGTTACTGACCCACCATTCTTTCCGTCAATCCCATTTAAAGTGGACCTGAATTCAGAATTTCTTTTCTGCTCTAAAAGATACGCAACAGCATAATATCATTTAAAGAGAACCAGAGATGAAGCACCCTCTTGTATTTTACCTTATAAATCAGTGTGAACATGACAGTAAACACCTAATCTGCTCTTTGTTTCATTGTTCTCTGTTTAATCTGACTGTTATCGCCTCTGATAAGAATCCCCGACTGATCACTCAGTCTAGCTTTGCTACAGAAAGATTATAGCTGTGTTTGTCTTCTCTGGTGTCTTTTCAAGCCCAAGCCTGCCCCCTTGTGGCTCTGCTATAATGACTCAGCTATAATTATTCCCTGCAAAGCCAGACTGAATGCTCAGTCCGGGATTCTTATCACAGCTGATAACAGACACTTTTAGCAGTGAGCATGAAACACGGAGCAGGGTAAGTGTTTTCTATAATGTTCTTACTGATATATATGGTAAAATACACAAGGGTGCTTCGTCTCTGGTTCCCTTTAAAGAGACTCCGACCAGTACTGCAAAGTACTTAAAGATGCACACCTTTCTGTAGCTTGTACTCTCCTCTTTCATTTGATGTCTGAATCGCTGCTATACACCAAATAGTTTTCGTTCAATTTAAGTTGAAAAATCTCGGCTGCCATCTTGGCTATTTTATAACTTCTGGGTCACCCCTGTCCTCTCTGTTAGAGAAGTGCATCACTGAATGAAGCAGGAAGAGGAAGTGACACGCATGGCCATTGCAAGAGGCTCCTCCAGAGGGGTCATAACAGGAAGTTGTCTGGCTTAAAGTGAACCTAAAGCCTAGAAAAAAAAATGAGATTAACTCACCTGGGCCTTCCCTCAGCCCCCTGCAGCCGATCGGTGCCCTCGCAGCCCCGCTCTGACGCTCCAGGACCCATCGGCGAACACTTCCGGTTTGGCCGTCACCGGCCGACAGGCATGGGAACGAGAGTGATTGTTCATGTTCCCAGCCTGTATATCGCCCCCTATGCTGCTATTGCGGCCAGGCGGCCGCAATAGCAGCATAGGGGGAGATATACAGGCTGGGAACGCGAACAATTACTCGCGTTCCCATGCCTGTCGGCCGGTGACGGCGAAACCGGAAGTCATCGCTAGCGGGTCCAGAAGCATCTCGGAGCGGGGCTGCGAGGGCACCGATCGGCTGCAGGGGGCTGAGGGAAGCTCCAGGTGAGTTAATCTCATTTTTTCCCCCAGGCTTTAGGTTCACTTTAAAGGCATACCCATGAGAGGTGCTCTGAGTCTCTTTAAAGGATACCCGAGGTGACATGTGACAGGATGAGATAGACATGGGTATGTACAGTGCCTAACACACACATAACTATGCTGTGTTCCTTTTTTTTCTTTCTCTGCTTAAGAGTTAAATATCAGGTATGTAAGTGGCTGACTCAGTCCTGACAATCCTGACAGGAAGTGACTACAGTGTGACCCCCACTGATAAGAAATTCCAACTATAAAACACTTTCCTAGCAGAAAATGGCTTCTGTGAGCAGAAAAGAGATAAAAGGGGTCAATAGTTCATATATTTTAGCTCTGGTATACTTCAATGAATGTTTCATTGAGCAAAAACATTAAAACAGTTAAAACATAAAAAGTGGAATATCTTAAAAAGTTAGTTTTAGGAGAAGGAAGATAGATACAATTGTTTATTTCATTAGTTTATTTTCGCCTCGGGTGTCCTTTAAGGAAAAACCTTTTTTTTTGTTGCAGCTGATAAAAAATCCTACAATAAATCTGCAGTGTGTCTACTGTCTGCTTTCATGGTAGCAAACAGGGTTAACATCCTGTGTTTACAAATTAGCTGCTTTGCCAAGGGCAGCCAGCTGACACCGCTGAGAGATCGAATTACAGTTAAGGGTAGTCACAGGTGAGGTGAATCTGACAGGCTAAACATTCTAAATACAGGCAGGGTGCATTTCTCTCTGTTTTCCTTCTGTCCTGTGCAAGAGTTCAGGTCCACTGTAGTGAAGCACAAACATTTTTATTTGATATACAGCTTAGCAACTCCCCCTCCCTCTTGTGTCCTCCCTGCCTCCCTTCAGACTATATAGCACACTCCTCTCTCCATATACTGTATACAGTATATACTTAGTATAAGGTGTATCATACGCGTACATCAAAAAAGGGCGTCGGGAAAAAAGGGCGCGTGGTGTAAACGATAAACAGTATTATCGTTTATTGAAATATTGTGTAGAATTTCGTTTAGAAATAGTGTTTTAAGAATTTATAAATCACTAAATAATGTGTATGAGATCGGCAATTCTTAAAACGTTAATCTTCCCTGTTTGTAAACTGAAACTTATATTTACGTTTGTTAAAACCCTCCCTGTACCTATCCCTAACCTCTAGACCCCCTGGTGGTGCCTAAACCTAAGACCCCCCTGGTGGTGCCTAAACCTAAGACCCCCCTGTTGGTGCCTAAACCTAGGACCCCCCTGTTGGTGCCTAAACCTAAGACCCCCCTGTTGGTGCCTAAACCTAAGACCCCCCTGTTGGTGCCTAAACCTAAGACCCCCCTGTTGGTGCCTAAACCTAAGACCCCCCAGTTGGTGCCTAAACCTAAGACCCCCCTGTTGGTGCCTAAACCTAAGACCCCCCTGTTGGTGCCTAAACCTAAGACTCCCCAGTTGGTGCCTAAACCTAAGACCCCCCAGTTGGTGCCTAAACCTAAGACCCCCCTGTTGGTGCCTAAACCTAAGACCCCCCTGTTGGTGCCTAAACCTAAGACCCCCCTGTTGGTGCCTAAACCTAAGACCCCCCTGTTGGTGCCTAAACCTAAGACCCCCTATGGATAATAATGTTTTACAGACATTAATAAATAAAACATGTAAATAAAAAAATGTAATTAATTTTTTTGGGTGAATAATAATGTTTTAGAAATGTTTTAGAAATAGTGATTTAGTATCTTTATAAACGTTATTCGTCACGGGCTCATTTTGTAAAGTTAAATCATCACAAACATAGTTATAAATCCTTAAAAATCTCTGGGCGCCGTTTGTTAAAACGTTAATAATCTCTGGCGCCTTTTTTTCCCTGTTCGGCGCCCGGTAAACGATATTTATAATGGGAGTGAATGGGGCGCCCTTTTTGTCCACTTGTCTCATGCACCCAAATCTCCTGCTTCCGTATCATACAACTATGCAATATCCACATTCTGCTTGTTCGTTTATGTTAATTATTTGCAAACCATTTATCATGCACGGCAATAGAAGATGTTGGCATTTTAGATATCAATAATAATGATGAATCTGGCATTTCAAAACTGTTTGTGTGAACTTAGCTTAACGCGATGTACTAAACATTAGATTTCCATTGCCCAAAATAATCATTTGTTTTGGGTAAGACTTGTGTGTGTGGGTGCACCTTGACGGATTTTTCTTCAGTGACTGGCTGAAGTGATTCACTACAAATGTAACACTTTATCCCTCCGAACTCTGCTATCTTTTAGCGGATAACTGCTTCTATGGAAAAAAAAAACAGGGACAATCCAAGGTTCTGTGCCAAGACAAGGACTCTTAAGGTGGCCATACACTGATAGATTTGCAGCAGTTTTGACCATCAAGTAGATTTCTGTCAGATGCCTGTCAGGTCAATCTGAGACAGGAATCTGTCTGATGTGTGCCACCAGGGGTGTAGCAATAGGTAGCCACCGCATCTGGGCCCTTGGGCCAGAGGGGCCCCGAAGGGCCCTACCTCAACTACAGTATTAGCTCTCTATTGGTCCTGTGCTCATAATAATCACTTCTATAGATGCTTTGAATAGTGGTAATTATTAACAAACTGTTCCTCATCCCCTTCTTGCACCTCAGACTTTGTAGTTGCCTTTGGCAGGTTTTGGTGCGCAGTATCAATTGTTATGTATAGAGTGCTTGGGGGACCCCATTGTAAAACTTTCATCGTGGCCCAGAACTCCTTAGCTACGCCACTGTGTGCCACACACTAGGAACAGAATTCCAATAGATTTCAGAATGATATATAACATGATAAAAACATGTTTTAAAAAAGTGTTTCATTTTAAAATAATTATGTATACTTAATTTAGTCAGTGTTTGCCCATTGTAAAATCTTACATTTACATTACATTTTGACATTTACCACATGTTGACATTTTTACTGCTGGCAGGTGAGGTCAGTGGAAGGAGATGCTGCTTGCTTTTTTGGCAGTTGGACCCAGCTGTAACCCGCTTTTATTTACCACAATGCAATGAGGTTCACAGACAGGACTGACATCACACTGTGGGAGGGATTTCACCACAATATCAGTCATACAGAGCCCCCTGATGATCCGTTTGTGAAAAGGAAAAGATTTCTCATTGGAAAGGGGGTATCAGCTACCGATTGGGATGAAGTTCAATTCTTGGTCGGAGTTTCTCTTTAAGATGGCCATACACTAGTCATTTTTTTTTCCTTATCGATATCCGGCAAAATCTGCTAGAAAATGATGCCGCAAACAATTCAATTTTTGGACAAAATGAATTGATTTCATTGCTTGCGCCAAATGGAAGATTTCACTGACTTCCACTAGGCTCTAGACACCTGCCTGCTCTGGGTTAATCTTGTATAGACCGGGTGCCACATTAAGGCCTCGATTCATAAAACTGCCTGCGAGCGGGGAAAGTCGAGCGGGGAAACACCGCTGTCGGTATTTCCGCCTTCAGGGTGGTAATTCATAAAAATTTAGCTACTTGTGATATACGTGCGGAGATACTCCGCTGTAGGCAGGCGTTAGGCTGTCGGGAGACGTGCGGAAACAGGGGAAGCAGGCGGAATCCCTCCGTGCGGTGTTCTCTCTGCAGCTGCTTGGGAGGTCTGTCCCATTCACTGCAACGGATTCCGCACGCTTCTCGCCACATCAGAGGTAGCGGTAATACCCGTCCGCATACCGCTACCTCTAATCTTTATGAATTGACATTTGTTACTGTTGCTGTGATAATCACCGCGCAAGGCGGTGATTGATCACTCTGCTCGCAAATGTCGGCTTTTCATGCGGAAAAAGCCTTTATGAATGCATATTTTGGTGTGTGGTCGGTAAAGTGAGCGTTTTTTTGCATTTCCGAATGCGGGAATGCTTTATGAATCGAGGCCTAAATCCAAATCTTGGGCAAGTCTGATTTACGTTCCGGACGGTCTGTCCAATTACACTTTATACCGTTGTGACCGGTTGAAGCGGCTGTGTTTTTCTCATTCCTCTGGACATGGGTTATCGCCTGCCCAATGTATTCCCATCGCCGTTCATTATGACAGCGCGCTGGAACGCCAAGCGATTAATTCCTGATACTATGACAATCATTTCACATTACTAATCAGATAAGATCTTCCAGTGGGTTTACAATAAGGCTGGGATTAGATAACACTCGGAGAACAAGCTATTAGACACATCCGCTGGGACGCCTGTAATTGGAAGGATGTTTGTGCTCAGTCATCCCGCGCTGTGACTTTTCTGTGCGTCTGCCAGGTGAAAGCTGTCATCGTTATTTTCACGTTTCTATAGGGTTCCATACGCCCACTGGCAGCGCATAGCCACAGAACCTTGTTTCTTTAAGGGTTCCACAGAATTTCGCATCCATTGTTCTCCAAGGGAACTTTACACTGGGTAGTGCGGGACCCCTGCGGCACCAGCAGATGGCATGATGGCTCCCCTTCGGCACAATGGACACAATTCACTAAGCTTATCTCCCATCTTGAATAACGATTTTGACCTGTTTTTACTGGTATCACCATGGTGATAAGTCATGTAGGATTCACTAGGCAATTTAGCTCAAGCAAATGTTAAAGTAAGGATTTTCTCCGTAAGTTAAAGCTAATGTAACCCCGGTTTAAATAAAAAAAAAAAAGGGCAGATACTCACCTAAGGAGAGGGAAGGCTCGGTCCTAATGAGCCATCCCTCTCCTCTCCCGGTGCCACTGGTGCTGCGCTGGCTCCTCCGTTCTCGTCCCATGCCGAGGGAACTTCGGAAGTCTTCGGGAGCCGAGTCCTCCGGAAGACAGGCGGCGCACACGCGAACGCGTCATAGAGGGCGCGTGCGCAGTGTAGAGCGGCCCGTCTTCGGGAGCACTCGGGCTCCCGAAGCATTTCCAAAGCCTCCATTCGGCCGGGAGACAGCGGTATTTGACCAAAACGGTTGAATACCGCTACGGGGGAGCCAGGACAGCAGCGGGCACCGGGAGAGGAGAGGGAGTGCTCTATGGCAGTGTTTACCAACCAGTGTGCCGCGGCATGTTGCCCGGTGTGCCGTACAGGTCTGGCCTCTCACCAGACCTGTACCTACTTTAGGGTGCAGGAGGGGGGAAGTAGCGCTAGAAGGAGGGGCAGTGGAGGCAGCGGTGGGGAGGGGGGAAATATCCCCCCCTCCCTCACCTGGGACCCCTCCTTCTGCCTCTCTCCCCCTCCGTTTAGCGGTGGCAAGTGCGGCTCGGCGGCGGGGAGGCATACGGAGAATTACTCACCACTTCCGCGTTCCAAGCACCGGCAACGTCAAGTCGTCACACATCTCCGCCTTCAATGCCGCCCACTGTTCTTCCTGATTAGCGGTAGCACAGTGGGCGGTATTGAAGGCGGAGATGTGTGACGACATGACGTTGCCGGCGCTTGGAACGCAGAAGTGGTGAGTAATTCTCCGTATGCCTCCCCGCCGCCGAGCCGCACTTGCCACCGCTAAACGGAGGGGGAGAGAGGCAGAAGGAGGGGTCCCAGGTGAGGGAGGGGGGGGGATATTTCCCCCCTCCCCACCGCTGCCTCCACTGCCCTCCTTCTAGCGCTGCTTCCCCCCCTCCTGGGCATCTATACTACTTGGGAACTGTACTAGCTATACTGGGGGCAACTAAACTAGCTATACTGGGGGCAACGAAACTAGCTATACTGGGGGCAACGAAACTACCTATACTGGGGGCAACTAAACTAGCTATACTGGCGGCAACTATACTAGCTATACTGGGCACTATACTGGGGCACTACCTACCTATACTGGGCACTATGCTAGCTATACTGGGCACTATGCTAGCTATACTGGGCACTATACTAGCTATCTGGGTACTATACTAGCTATACTGGGCACTTTACTGGCTATACTGGGGCACTACCTATCCATACTGGGACTATACTAGCTATACTGGGGCACTATACTAGCTATACTGGGGCACTATACTGGGGTAACTATACTAACCATACTGGGGCAACTAAACTCCCTATACTGGGGCAACTATGCTAGCTATGCAGCCGCCCCCCCCCCCCCCATAGCACGGCACTGTCCACTAGGTCGCGCAAACACCCGCGCCGCCGCCGCCCCCCCCCCCCCCCCCCCCCCGCCGCCGCCGCCGTTCCCCGGAGAAAAATATGGTCAGAAAGTGTTCCCCGGCCCGGAAAAGGTTGGGAACCACTGCTCTATGGGACCAAGAGCCTCCCTCTCCTTAAGTGAGTATCTGACTTTTTTTTTTTTTAAAGAGAACCCGAGGTGGGAATTTATTATGCTAGTGGGGCACAGAGGCTGGTTGTGCACAGTAACACCAGCCTCTGTTGCCCCATGGTGTGCCTCAAAGACCCCCCCTGCGCGCCGCTATACCCCCGCAGTGCTGGCGACAATGTTTACCTAAGCGCTGTCTGTCAGTGCCGCTCCCCCGCTTCCTCCTTATCGGCGCTACCCACCTGTGTCCCTTCCCTCCTGCTGATTGGAGGGAAGTGACGCGGGCGGGTAGCGCCGATACGGGGGAGGCGGGGGAGCGGCGCTGACAGACAGCGCTTAGATAAACATTGTGCTGGCGACACGCTGCGTGTCACCAGCACTGCGGGGGTATAGCGGCGCGCAGGGGGGTCTTGGAGGCACACCATGGGGCAACAGAGGCTGGTGTTACTGTGCACAACCAGCCTCTGTGCCCCATTAGCATAATAAATTCCCACCTCGGGTTCTCTTTAACACCGGTTCCCATTAGCTTTAAGGAGTGATTCCAAAAGTTACAAGCTGAATTCTTAAATTAATGACTGAATCCTAAACTTAAAGACAGGATGTTAATTCACTTAGAGGAATGCAAGTGATAACAACTGTAAAGTGTGTAAGGAATTATCACCTGGCCTGAGCTGTCGTTAAGTGGAGTGTTACTACTGACTGCCATGTCAAGTGCAGGAGTCTGAGCTATCTGCTTCAATTTTTAGTATTTTATACAGAAGGAAAATATATATAGACAGAAATACACAGAAGGCATACAGGGAGGGAGGAAGTGAGATAACTCAAGCTTATGTATATACACACATTGAAATGTACAGACAAAGCCACATATAGACAGACACACTCTCTCTCTGTCCTTTCCTGGCTACCATACACAGCACCTGCAGGCTGGTTGTAATGCTGGCTGAGGAGACAGCAGTAGGGGTGGAGCTACATTCTGCCTGCCTATGCACCTCCCCTCCCAATCTACTGCATGTAAGAATAACTACAGAGGTGATAACTTAAGGACTGGAATGAGAAGATAATTCTCCCACTGTGAAAACTTATCACTAAATGTTAATAAGGCAAGCTTCTTTAGTAAAATAACACTTAAAATACTGTTCAATGTGTGGCGATAATGCCAGGCACACACACACACAATGTGTTTTTTCGGTCGATTTTCCGGTTCAATCAATTTCCGATTTTGTTTTTCCTGTCGATTTCCCGCTCAATTATCTTATCTTTTCTTATCAATTTCCATTCACTTCTATGAGAAATCGATCAGAAAAAAACGAAAATAAGATTGAAAATTATGAGTGATGAGTGGAACAGGAAGTGAGGTGATGCTTTCTCAGCAGGGACACAGGCGGCCACAACAACCTGACAGCATTTCTAATCTCTTTGCCGATCTTTCCAGAAATCTGGGTAATATTTGGCCGGGGTTAGACTTTATCTATCTTGTACAAGCGCTCATAAATCTGGCATATTGTACGCAGGGCGTCTCGCCTGTGATTCAGTGGCCTCACCGCCGCTGACAGTCCTTATAACGTTGACTAATTGCCGATAATGTGGCTACATGTTAATTTATGAGGATGGGAGACGTCGGCGTTCAATAAACCGCTACGAGCCGCGAGTTTGATTATGTGTCAGTTTTTGAATCACTGCCGTGACTGGTCCTCATGGCTCTTCACAATGTGTATCCAGGGAACAATGTGCTGGATATAAATCTACAAGATATACCTCTATGAGGAGAAGAAGAAAGGTAGCCGGCTGTGAATGGACAGGAATCCTTCATTGTAGTAAACAGGTAGAACAAGAAGACTTTTTCCAACATCCATTTAAAGAGGACCTGTAACAAAGGATTGAACTTCATCCCAATCAGCAGCTGATACCCCTTTTTCTCATTAGAAATTTTTACCTTTTCTCCAGTAGATCATCACGGGGCTCTGTGTGGCTAATATTGTGGTGAAACCCCTCCCACAGTGTGATGTCATGACCATGGTCCTGACAGTTTCCGGTCTGTGAACCTGTTGTGGGAAATAACATCTGTTTCCAACTACCAAGCAACCCTCTGTGCATGTATATGATCTATTAATTAAAAAAAAAAGTTTTAGCCAATCACAATGTTAGTGGGTGTGGTTGTAAATAATGGCAGTTGGTGCTGTCTGATTTTTTTTTTTTTTCCTCCATGTCTGCTAGTAGTAAAGATGATGACTTGCAGGCTGATTGTGGATCAAACAATATGAACAAATTACATGGTGAATATACGTCCATTTGAAAAGGGCGCCTGGATAAAAGGGCGCCTGGTATAGCCCATATGCCAACTGCGGCTACAAAGGGTGCCTGGTGTAGCCAGACATGCTAGTTTTATTTAAAACTTGTTGGGCTATAAAAGGGATCTAGAAATAGCTGAGAAAAGTGATTACTATGACCTAACTTCTCCCTACTTTAACACAGAACCCTTCCCTAACTGCCCCTGGTGGTGCCTAACCCTAAGACTCCCCTGGTGGTGCCTAACCCTAAGACTCCCCTGGTGGTGCCTAACCCTAAGACTCCCCTGGCGGTGCCTAACCCTAAGACCCCCCCCCCAGGTGGTGCCTAATCCTAAGACCCCCCCCCCCCCCCCCGGTGGTGCCTAACCCTAAGACTCCCCTGGTGGTGCCTAACACTATGTCCCCCCAGGTGGTGCCTAATCCTAAACCCCCCCCCCCCCACCCGGTGGTGTCTAACCCTAAGACTCCCCTGGTGGTGCCTAACCCTATGTCCCCTCTAGTGGTGCCTAACCCTCCCTACTCGTGCCTAACTCTAAGACCCCCCTCCTCCCCGCTTGTGACTTTAACCCCCCTTCCTGCACCCTTGAATCAAAAATCTCGACTATAAAAGGGCGCCCTTTTGTAGCAGAATCAAAAACCTTGTAGCCGAATAAAAAATATGGGCTGCAAAGGGGTGCCCTACTGTAGCCAAAAACCTTGTAGCCCCTTAAAAATATGGGCTACAAAGGGGCACACTTTTTTGTAGCCGAAAGTAGCCAAATAAAATATGGGCTACCAAGGGGCGCCCGCTTGTAGCCTATATTAAAACTTGGGCACTCTTTTCACCACCCTGTAGCCGATATTTGCAGAAATAACATTGATGTCTATGGAGGCGCCCTTTTTATACAGGCAGCTCAGGCGCCTTTTTCAACTGATCCCAGTGAATATCAATCATTTCTTGATCTCTCTTCTAATTTTTTTTTACTTTCTATTTTGCAGTGTATTCATTTTTTTCCCTTTTTGCCGAAGTTCCTCTTGAGGGTGTAGCACCAGCCCAAACTTTCTTTTTGTTATTTTTGATTCTTGTGGGGGAGGGGCTAAAACCCTCATCCGGGTTTATGGTCGCCTGTACCCCGTTTGTGAGATTTCAAGTGCTTTTTTTGTCCTTGTGGCAGTTGGCCTTGGAGCAGGAAGCGAGAAGAATTTCAAAATGTTATGATTGACGGGAGATGTCAGTAACTCAGCAGTGGGGAACCTGTTAAGGTGACAACAGTCAAAGGTTGTAAGAGTAGTGCAGTTATTTTTGTTAATTAAAGAGACTCTGTAACATCAAAAACCTCCCCTGAGGGGTACTCACCTCGGGTGGGGGAAGCCTCCGGATCCTAATGAGGCTTCCCACGCCGTCCTCTGTCCCACGGGGGTCTCGCTGCAGCCCTCCGAACAGCCGGCGACAGACCCGACTGTGACTTCAATATTTACCTTTGCTGGCTCCAGCGGGGGCGCTGTGGCTGCTTTCGGCACGGAAACACCCGATCTCCGTCGGGTCCGCTCTACTGCGCAGGCGCCGGAAACTTGCGCCTGCGCAGTAGAGCAGACCCGACGGCGATCGGGTATTTCCGCCTACTTCGGAGCCGACAGTCGTCAGAGCGCCTGCGCAGGAGCCGGGAAGGTAAATATTGACGTCACCGCTGCACGGAGGGCTGCAGCGAGACCCCTGAGGGATGGAGGACGGCGTGGGAAGCCTCATTAGGATCCGGAGGCTTCCCCCACCCGAGGTGAGTACCCCCCAGGGGCCGTTTTGTCGTCACAGTTCCTCTTTAAGGCCTCATTCACATTCGTTGTTCTTTCAGCCTGCATTCTGCACTTTACTGGCCGGCAGCGATCAGCAAAGAGCTGCTGAACAAGTAATCCGATAGGATTACTCGCACTGCAGTGATTGTGGCGCGGTTGCAAACATACTACATGCAGCATTTTCCTGGCGATTGGCACGCGATTCTCATTCACTAGAATTGCAAAATGTGATCTCTATAAAAATCGTGGAAAATAGCAATGCAAAATTGTGATTGCGATTTGCGGTTCCGAGTGTGAACAGGGCCACTAGAACCACTAGGAAAGTACAAGTGGGCTAAAAGAGACCAAAAAGCCCTCCTACTAAAAAGCAACTCTGAGTGTGATTAGCCTTCTTAAAACAGAAGGTATTTGTGATAATTCAGCTTTAAATTAGCAACTGTGATTTCCCATAATGCTTCACTTCCGATGTTCAAGAGTTCAGGTTCACTTTAAAGAGAAACCGTAACCAAGAATTGAACTTCATAAATCTATTCATTTTCTCAAACGAATCATCAGGGGTGCTCTGTATGGCTGATATTGTGGTGAAACCCCTCCCACAGTGTGATGTCAGGACCATGGTCCTGACAGTTTCCTGTTTGTGAACCTCATTGCATTGTGGGAAATTGCTGTTTACAGCTGTTTCCAACTGCCAGAAAAGCGAGCAGCATCTCCTTCCAGTGACATCACCTGCCAGCAGTAAAAATGTCACCATGTGGTAAATGTCAGAATGTAAATCATGGAGAGGAAAGATTTTACAATGTGCAAACACTGACTAAATCATTTATACATAATTACTGTAAAAATTAAGCACTTTTTTATTACATTATTTTCACTGGAGTTCCTCTTTAAGTCACCAGGCAATGCAGTAGCTGTAGATGGCCCCTCTTATCCAGGGGCTCTGGTGCAGCCATATCCTCCGCTTCACCCATTGCTATGCCACTAGATTTATGAACTGCATTTCTTTTTTCAACCCAAGTGCAATTTTCGATTAAAATGCACAAACTACAAATTGCATTCCCCTCCTGCCTCTGTGTGTCCCGTACTGAAGAAGGTATGTGAGAAAGAGGCAGCATGCATGCAGGGGAATGGGGGAGAGGGCTTGTCTGGGAACACAAGTGCTCTCCCTGTGGACAGATTGATGGCCATGAACCCGTCTGCACACCCAGACCCACAACAGCTGCACATGAGTGGCTGCTGCTCTGTCTGCTTTATAGCTGCTGCCCCCTGCTTCCTCCAACTTACAATAATACTGAACAGGTGTGATGGTCTGCGCGGAATCCTGTCTGCTGCTCTGCTACAATCCCCCCCCCCCCCTATCCTGATTGCCGCTTGCTCTCATTCACTGATTTATGGTGACTATAAGGAACATTGCAAAAAGTTCTGAGTGAGGATGATACTATTTATTGGCTGACTCCACTGAAAAAGTATACTTCTGATTTTGTTTTCTCACCTCTGGCTTTCATACCATATACTGGCCCTTATTCAATTCATTTTTTCTCCTATTATTTTTTTTTAAAGTATTATTTATATTGCACAAGAAAGTTTCTAGGCCTTAGAGCTCCCAGGACAAGGATGTATAAATTTACAGCCCCCCCAATAGATCCAGGAACACACTTGCAATGCAGGATCCAGTGAGCCCCCTTTTAGGTAGCCAGAGAGGCCCCTCTGTTGGGGTGGTCAGAGAGCCCTCAATTAGGTAGCTACAGATAGCCCGCCCCTCTTTTAGGCAGCCAGAGAGCCCTAGTTAGGTAGCCAGAGAACCCCCTCTCACCTTTAGGTAGCCAGAAAGCTACCTGTTTAGATAGCCAGAGAGCCCCCCCTTTTTGGTAGCCAGAGAGCCACCCCTTTTGGTAGCTAGAGTTCCCCCCCCCCCCCATTTAGGTAGCCAGGGATAGCCTGTCCCTTTTGGTAGCCAGGAAGTACCCCATTTAGGTAGCCAGAGAGCCCCCCTTTTAGGTAGCCAGAGAGCCACCCCTTTTGGTAGCTAGAATTACCCCCCATTTAGATAGCAGGGATAGCCTCCCCCTTTTGGTAGCCAGAGAGACCCATCCCAATTTTGGTAGCCAGGAAGTCCCCCCATTTAAGTAGCCTGAGAGCCCTGCTGTTGGGTACCCAAAGGGGGAAATGGGTGAGCATAAGGGAGGTGGGCACAGCAGTGGGAGGAGTGCGCAGCAGAAGTTGACACGCACTGCATGTCCTTCCTTCTTCCTGCTTCTATGTGTCTTGTATCATGGCAACAGCACCCCCTGTGATGACATCATATTATACAAGATGCCTAGAAGCAAGAAGGAAGGACATGCGGCTTGGGGATCCATGAATGTGAGTGTCAATTTCTACTGTGCATTCTTCCCTCTGCCCCTGCACCCCAGTCAATGCTTTGCTCTGCCTGCCTCTGGAAATGGTCATGATATAGTGCCAAGCTTCCAACATCGTTCATAGCCCTGTACAAAGCATAACGTCTTGTCTCGTAACTGCCCCACAGTGGGTCCCACGATCTAATCCCTACCAAAATCTCCTTATGATGCAGCTCTGATACAGATCAGGTAATGCTGTCACCCTTCACATAGAAACTTGACCGTTAAAAAACATCAGTATCTCACAAAAGCAGAGACTTGACAGTTAAAAAACATCAGTATCTCACAAAAGCAACTTAGGATTTGTAAGCAAACCTATGCACGGAATTGACTTTTTGATGGACCTCATGTGCAACTTTTTGTTTCTCAAAGGAGCTTCTGGGTTCAGGTTCACTTTAAAAATCGGAAAAGAACTACAGTAAAAAAAAAAAATTTAAACAAATCAACTGAGAATTTGGTCATAAGCTACTCACTCAAAATTAAAACGTAGAGTTTTGTTGAAGTTAGCTTTCTGGATTCTAGGCTTGAGAAACACCTGCTGGTAGAGAGTCCTCCACACCGTAGGCCGGTAATCCATTTTTAGAAGATACGGCTTAAAAGCAGGCGCCCGCTCCTTCACCAACATCCTGGCTGGAAATTTCCGCTCATAATATAGGTAATAAACACGGGAATTAACAAGTCGCCGGGAATTAGGTGATGTAAGGAACATGCAACATCCAAAAGCAACACTCTTAATTCAGCGTTCTAGTTTTTGTACGGCCCCTCCGAGACACTCTATACGTCGCCGCGCTGCGGGTGGCCTCCCTGTGAGTCTTGCCATCAACGAGTCAATGTTGTGTGCGTACTCTGATGCCCCTGGGACGTCTGCTGTCACCAGTGAATAGAGAGGGGCTGGCTGGTACAGTGTTCCCAAGGGGCAATGTGGAGCATGAAATCTCATATTATAACAAAACTAGGTAACATTGCACAGCTGAGCAGCTTTCTATAGCAGCTCTGTTCTCTAGGGGGGTTTAAGCAGTTCTAGAAGTCCGTATTTGGCATGGTCACTGTAGAGATTGGCATAAGAGCTTTACTGTACAGTCACGTGAAAAAACAAGTACACTTGTAGAAAGTTGTTCATTTTTTGCCATATTTGCCTATATCAGTATTTTTATATTCATTAAACTTGTGTGTAAAGATAAATGTGATGTAACTAAGCTAAAAGTAGTGAAGTTGTTTATTCAATAACATATCCCTGTGGTGCCAAAACCTGGCATTGTCCATGGGTGGGTGTTTTTTATAACGGTCTTCTTGTCTGTGACATGCCAACTAGGAGAAACTTTCTCGTACTTCTTCCTGCTAAGTTTTTTTTCAGTTGAGTAGGGTTTATGGGATTTTTGGCATGCACAACACATGTCAAATCACCCTACTACCTCTTGATATCCAGGCTTCGACTCTCCCGTTTCATTTTCTTCAAACATTCCTAGATTTAATAGCTAAAATGTTTAGGGTCTTTGTCTTGATGCCAGGTCCACTTTCCACTGATCTTCTGATGGATTTTTCACATTATCTTCAAGCACCAACCGGTACACAAGAGATTAAATGAGGTTGTGTTGAATTAGCTGCCCAGGTTTTGATGACAAAAAATGTTCCAAACCATAAAATTCCCACCACCATACTTTACAGTTGGCATCAAATTCTTCTGATGAAATGCTATCTGGTACAATAGAGAAGTAACCTTATCTTTGCCTTATCTGTCCACAGCATACTGTTCTAGAAGTCCAGGTCTTTGCCTAAGTAGGAGTCTGTGTCTTGTCACTGTCAAAAGTTTTTATGTGGTGTAGTTCCCTTTTCACGTGACTTTTTGATGCACAATCACATTACAATTTGAAGGGAGCAAATTGTGTGAATTTCATGGTTTTCTGGTTTCATAATGCCCTGTTTTCCTTGGTTGTAAACTAGATTCCAATGCTGGACAGGCCAGCGATACTTTGGCTCCTACTAGTGGCGAGTACCACTGACAGAAGCACTATCATAGAGGAATGCAAGACCTCCATTATCTTATCATATAGAGTGGATATGGCATAATGGGCTGGAACTGTCTTTTTGTCACTTGATGAAAGTATTTGCCGTTTTCTACTCGAAGGACTGCGTTGTTTCCTCTTTTTTATGCATTGTGCTGGTTAGAGGTTTTTTTTTGTTTTGTTTTTAGTTTGCCAGACTGATTAAAGCCTGTATTTTTTACTTCATCATTTGTTCTACTGTGTCTATAAAATGCCAAGAATAAATTTTTGACAAAAAGAAGTTCAAAAATTTCCATTCAGCAGCTTTGGTGGAGGCAGCTGCATATATGCTTGCCATACATGCCTGTCTGGTGGCCATCGGTAGAGTTACTTGATTGGTATGACTGTCCCCCAACAACTGTTCATGTCCTTCTTGTATTGGAGTCCATGGCTGGAGGCCACAACACCAGTGCATGTGTCAGTAACACCTGAGATACCATCACTTCAAGCAAGTAGATGGACCACTGGATAGGGATGTGTGACAAGCACACCTGCCCTAACCAACACCCATGCTGCTATTGGTGCTTCCGTCTCACTTTCCACGGGCAGACAGTCATAGAAGTAGGGAATGGAGCAGTGTACAAGAAGATGCTGTGTGGAGTTCTGCATGCTTAAGATTGCTGTGCACCACCCGGCGGGCAGGTACAATGCATCTCAAATCTGCTAAAAGAGAACATAGAGAGCGAAAAGGGTGTGGAAGAAGAGAGGCTGCTGGGTCGTGTTTTCTCTCTCTGGTTTGTTAAGCAGTGTCAGATTGTAGCATTTTCCTTGATGCTTTGTACTAGTTAGAGGCCAGGATCAAGATAAATAAGGCCACAGCTCTGAAAGCCGCTACTACTGCAGTCTTAAAGTGACCAAGGCTCCAGAAGCATGGTTGCGTCACTCGCAGTCCACACGTGTGCCTCTAGCGGCCCGCCCGTAATCCTCCGTGTAGCCAAAACGAAACCCCGGTAGACTGCTCAGTTGGGCTAGTCTGACTAAGTGACATCAGCCGGGGCCTTCTGCGCATGCACAGAAGGCTCCCTGCTGATTTCACAGCCGCTTACCGGTGCAGATTGCGGCTTAACTGAGGACCGCAGGAGGATGGCGAGGGACGCATCTGTGCTTCTGGGGCTGGAGGAAGCCCCGGGTAAGTAAAAAAAAGGGGTTTTATTAATCTCTGGGTCACTTTAAGAGACAGGTCACATGGCCATTACTGCTCCTTTGAGTAAAGCTGAATACTTGCCACCCGACGGGTCCAGTGACATCCCCTTGACGTTGAGCGGTTGGCGATTCCTCTCCCTACTCGTGGCGTACATCACGGCACACAACAGGCACGAACGGAAATCAAGCGATTGTGGTACTTTGTGCGGAGTTGTCTGGGATCTTAAAGATATGATCTGCCGTGACAGTCGTTATCGGTGTGCGGCCCTAAATGTTTGCGTAATCTCGTGCCCGTACCCACATTGTGAGATCACAGAAATGACCACTCGTCACTCAAAAAATCGCCAGCCATCGGAAAAATCGGTGGCAAAATCATGTGGTAGGTACTGGCCTTAACAGAACCTAATGATGCTTTGTTGACATGGTATTTGACGATTCTTGAAGGTGACATTGGGCCCAATCCAATTTTAGTTTTTCTCCTAAGTTTTCTCCTGGGAGATGATTTGTAATCTTCTGTTTAAAATCACTTTTCAGCACTGCAATTGAAAAAGTACCAACAAATAGGTGAAAAAGTATTGTCAAAAGTATTTTCTTGCTTGCTGGTGGCTTAAACGGCATTTTATTTAGAAAAGGGAAAAAATCACCTAGGAGAAAACTTAGAAGAAAAAGTGAATTGGATAGGGCCCAGTGTGTCAAAATTGTACCTTGTACTGTAAAAAGTCAAGTTTTGTGTTTTTATTCTTTTTTGCGGTTTTGAAGATTTTGACTTCATGTTCTTATCCCGAGACTCCTAAATTTGTTCTCAGGATGTGGAAATGTGTGTTGCATCTGCATTTGCCTTCCTTAGAATATGTAAGAATGACTGTTGGCTTTGTTGACTTTGAGGTCCATTGGATTTTCCTTTTTATACTCGTGTATATTACAGTAACTGGACATCGTAAAGAACTGACTGTAGGTTGCAACAGGTCTTCAAGTAACCCAGCACAATTATTTTTACGAGGCTGATAAAAACTTTTTTTTGCCTCTGAACCTTGGCCTAATGTTTTAAAAGTATTTGTCCTACTAGCTCCTAGCAATCAGTTTTATTACTTGCTTCATTTACAAACCAGCACTGTAAAAATTACATATGGAGGAAGGACAAATGTTTTGGTGGAACCAGTGGAGTAGCTGAGGAGCTTGGGGTCCCAATGGGAGTTTGACACGGGGAGCCCCAAGAACTGTATTGATATGAAGTCCCAAAATCTACCAAGGGCAGCTACAGTGTCGGAGAGGTGTTTTCAGAGTAAGGAAACAGTTAATGATTACTACTATTCAATGCACATATAAGGCTTGATTCACAAAGCGGTGCTAACCTACTTAGCACGTCTAAAGTCTTTAAACGTGCTAACCAGGGTGCTAAGTAGGTTAGCACCGGATTTCTCAATCAGATCGCGCGCAAAGTTTTGCGCGCAAAGTTTTACGTGCGCAAAGTCCTATGCGCGTGCTAAGTCCCATAGGCTTTAATGAGCACTTCACGCGAAGTGCCCTGCGCTCTGTGCAGTGCGCGCTTAAAGTTTTAAGCACATAAAGTTTTACGCGCATAAAGTTTTGCGCGCGAAAAGCTCGTTTAGACATGCTAAGGGGGTTTTCACAGGCATGCTAACAGTTAGCACCGCTTTGTGAATCAAGCCCATAGAATTATTCATTACCAGTATAGCACCAACTAAAAGCTAATAAAATGGATGGAGGGCCTCTGTAGTCTAGGGGTCCCGTGCGGTCGCGACCTCTGCATTCACCAGGGGGAACCAGCAGTCATCCTTGCATACCCTGAGGAAGAGGGAAAAACGGGACACATCCTGTGCACAAACACAGATGTCAGAAATAAGCGTGTAGATGACAACAAAGGACAAAAGACTACCTGAAAATATTCGTAGCTCTCAGCATGTCTGTGTGTTTCCTTTACTTAGGACATTTTTGACACAAGGTCATTCTGAAGTGAAATATTAATTGGCGTAATATTTTTTTTCATTACTCACACACCCACATTAAGCCCATCTTCTCTGCGGCTGTTGAAGAGGCTTATTTGGACTGTTTTGGAGAGCTATGGACAGGGGATGACGTCACCCAGGGTGCTTTTCTCGTTAGGGAGGCGCTAATGTGAACGACTGTCGCTCACCTCATAGCTCCCACTTAGAGGGCAGAGGAGCAGTCTCCATATTGCAGAAGCTATTCCTCAAACAGTGTCTAGGGAATTTAAAGTGAAACACCTGCTGTTCTTCTCATAAAAATGTAAAAAAATTCCCGTCCGGTCATATTTTAAATTCACCTCATCAACACATCATTTTAGAGGGAACCTGTCATCATAGCAAAAGTTCAAGAGCGGCTTTACTACTTTAACCTCCTTAGCGTTAAGGACGAGCCTGACTCGTCCTGGCGTGCGAGATCCCTCGTCGGCTCCTACGGCTTTCCTGTGAGCGCATTCCCAACGTCTTCTTCTCTGCGATCCCCGGCAGCGATCTCCTCTCCTTCGTCTCTTCCTGGCCCTCGGTGATCACGTCTCCTGGCGTGACCCCCTGATGACACAATGTGCGCCCCCTGGTGTCGGGCGCACAGAGCGTCATCACATCAGGCGGCCCATTCAATTTTTTGTTTTGTTTTCAAAACATTTTATTAAGTGGTAGTTTGTGATACAGAAAGGCATTTTTAAGTGTACAGAATTCAACATACCACCCTTTTAAACTAAACAAGGTAACTAAGGAAGAAGTGACAGGTGGGTTAGCCAGCACACTTGCGGTGCAGTTCAGTGGGGGTTTGTAGGTTTGTGGAGGGTGACGTCTAGGGTGCCAGGACATCTTGCCTGTAGGCTCCTGTGATGCAAATCCGAGCCTGGTTATAGCCATAGCCTAAGGGCACGTTTCTACTTGTGACACACTTCCTGGTGTGCGGATATACAGACGAATACTATCAGCCACGGTATGCACGGCAATGGGATTCGCAGCCTCCCGCACCATTTCGGATGGAAATGCCGGCTGAATCGCTAACGTGAGCGATTTGCCCGGCGGCTCCATTGTACCCTATGGCAGAGTTTCCCTGCGTGATTTGCCTGCGGGGCAACTCTGCAGATTTGGCGCAGAGACCGCGCTAGTGGAAACGGCCCTAAGTCTAAACAGGACAACTGTACTGTGTTGGTTGCACTTTGTGCTGCATTTTCATGGAAAGTAGCTGTTGCTACATCAGGCAGAGTATGGAGCTCAGGGGTACAGGGATTAGCGGTCATCTAAATGGGGGGAAAAGAACTCAGACTGAAGTTGAGAGAGGGAACACCCCCCAGTTTTCATGACGCAAGGGAGGTTAAATGAATTACGCACAACAGCAGAGAAACACAAAACTGCCTCCCAGACAGACAGACAGGAGGAAAGTCAAGACAAAGAGCAATGGGCTGCAGAGGTGAGGAGGTCACAGACACCAGGCATGGCTGCTTGCATCCATTATGGTGACCTTTGTCACCAAATACTAACTTCATGAAGAGTCTGCAGTTATTATACTGAGGGTAAAGCAGAAGCTCTACTTTCTGATTCCAGGATAGATGCGCGTTTCTCACAGGCTGCATTCACTGATGTGCGTCCCGGTCTGACATCACTGAAGAACATGGGGCGTCTTGCAGAAGTCTGAATTTATTAATAATCACCTGCAGGCAAAGGTTTGCAGCCTTTACCCGGGTCATATCAGACCACTGAGAAGATCATTGAGAATACATGCATGAACGTATTGTCTACAGTATATTACTGTCTGCATTGGTCTCTGTGCAGTTTCATGAAAGATGATGGCACTATATAAATAAAAAGTAGCAATAATGAAAACATATAAAGAAATGGTGTAGTAATTAGCGCTCTCGTCTTGCAGCACTGGGGCCCTGATTCAAACACCAGCCAGATCAACATCTGCAAGGAGCCCGTATGTTCTCCCCGTGTCTGAATGGGTTTCCTCCGGGCTCTCCAGTTTCCTCCCACATCCCCAAAACATACAGATAAGTTAACTACCCTAAGACCACACCACGCCGGTGGGCATGGCCGCGGCGGCAGCCCCAGGACCGCCTAACGCCAATTGGCGTCAGGTCCTGGAGCTGGCTACTGAAGGAGATCGCACGCAGGGTGCGCGCACATCTCCTTCTCGAGGGGCGGAGCTCCGCCCCGTCTTCAGTCTCTGAGCGGCTATTGAGACTGTTAGACGGCGTGATCGCCGTCTATTTACATAGTGCACCGCTGCGATTAGCAGCAGCGCTGCACTGGGGACAGCCGTGTGACACGGCTGTCCCCTTGGGGGACAAGAGAGCAATCGGCTCTCATAGGCAGAAGCCTATGACAGCCGATCGCCGTGATTGGCCGCCTGGGGGGAGGGAGGGGATTAAGAAAAAGAAAGCGAAATAGTAACAAATTTAATAAAAAAGACAACAAATATTTATTAAAAAAAAAAATAAACACAAGGGGGACGATCAGACCCCACCAAGAGAGAGCTCTGTTGTAGGGGAGAAAAGGGGGGGGGGGGGGATCACTCGTGTGGCCTTAAAGCTGCAGTGGCCAATTATGAAAAAAAGAGTCTGGTCTTTAGAGGGATTAACCACTGTGGTCCTCAAGTGGTTAATTGGTTTCCCGCTAAATTGTCCATAGACTACGATACATGCATTACACGATACATACATAGACATATGACTATGGTAGGGACTAGATTGTGAGCTCCTCTGAGGGACAGTTAAGTGACAAGACAACATACTCTGTACAGCGCTGCGGAAGATGTCGGGACTATATACATGAAGAAAGGAAATAAATAAATGCTCACACTTACATGCTGTGCTGCCCTTGCACATCCTGTTTTGGGGAGGAGACCTAATAAATCAATGCAGGTGTCTGGAGCAGCCCTGATGATGTCTCCTCCTTGAGGTGGGGGATGGGGGGGGGGAAGTGGAGATGGGTTTGTATGGAGCTGCCCTGATGATTTCTTCTCCTTGGGGGGGGGGGGGGGGGGCTGGGTGAACAGGTAGTTAGCGGAGATGGGTTTGTCTGGAGCTGCCCTAAGGGCTCTTTCACATTACACGTGCAGGAGCTGTTTTTGCACGCGCTTAATAGGCTGCTGCGTGTCGTCGGGATGCTGCGGTGCGACGCTGAGTAGCGGCGGTAGTAATTAACCCGATGGGGAAACGCCGATTCCCGATGATACAAAGCTCCCAGGTGCGTTGTACCGCAACGCATCGAAACGCAGCGCCGGGTGTGAAAGGTAAAATGAAAGTCTGTGGACTTTCATTTTACCTTGGTTAACGCAAAGTTTCGACTTTGCGTTGAAACACCGAAAAAGGGCTCTAGTGTGATGATTTCTACTCTTTAGGAAAGGGGGTGAGGGGGGGGGGGTAGCGGAGATGGGTTTGTATGAAGCTGCCCTGATGATTTCTCCTCCTCGGGGTGGGAGGGGGGGGGGGGTGATAGTGGAGGATGGGTTTGTATGGTGCTGCCCTGATGATTTCTCCTCCGTGGGGAAGGGAGGGGGGTAGCGGAGACGGGTTTGTATGCACAGCTCTGGAATGCAGAGTGCATCTTTGGCACCCGGGAATTACATCTGCAGAAGCTCCAAGAATTTTTTTCCCTTCCTTTTTAAAATAAACGTCTGCAGCCTGAGGGCCTGTTCACATCCAGGCATTGTGGCCGTGTGTATGGATGATGAGCATTTGTATTCGTTGCTTTTCTGCTCTGGGAGTTTGGATGTTCTTAAAGTGACACTGAAGCGGAAAAAAACAAAACTCGTGCAGTACAGTTGTATGTGTAGTGTGGATAATTAATAGAACATTAGTAACAAAGAAGAGTCAAATATTTTTATTTTCAGTTATATAGCTGTTTTTCCATAACATTACATCATTCTCTAATATTTGCTGGGGGGGTAGGTTAGGCGTCAACAGGGATGAAATGGGGGGGGAAGGGGGGTTAGGCATCGGTAGGGAGGGTGGTTAGGCATTGACAAGGGTTTGGCATCCCCAGGGAGGGTGGTTATGGTTAGGCATCGGCAGTGGTGGGGGGTTGCTTAGGCATTGTCAGGGAGGGTAGTTAGGGTCAGGCATTGGCAGGGAGGGTAGTTAGGGTCAGGCATTGGCGGGGGGTAGGTAAGGGTTTGGCATCCGCAGGGAGGGAGGTTAGGGTTAGGCATTAACCGGGAGGGTATTTAGGGTCAGGCATTGGCAGGGAGGGTGGTTAGGGTTAGGCATCGGTGGTGGGTTGGGGGTTGGTTAGGCATTGGCAGGGAGATTAGGTTAGGGTAGGGTGGTTAGGGTAGGCATTGGTATGGAGGGTAGTTAGGGTTAGGCATTGGCGGGAATTAGGTTAGGGTTAGGCATCTGCAGGGAGGGTGGTCAGGCATCGGCATGGAGGTGGTTAGGGTTCGCCATCGGCAGGGAGGTTATTTAGGGTTAGGCATTGGTGGAGGGTAGGTTAGAGTTAGGCATCCGCAGGAAGGATGGCTAGGGTTAGGCATCTGCAGGGAGGGTGGTTAGGGTTAGGCATCTGCAGGGAGGGTGGTTAGGGTTAGGCATCGTCAGGGAGGGTGGTTAGGGTTAGGCATCTGCAGGGAGGGTGGTTAGGGTTGGGCATCGGCAGGGAGGTGGTTAGGGTTAGGTATCGGCAGGGAGGTGGTTAGGGTTAGGTATCGGCAGGGAGGTGGTTAGGGTTAGGTATCGGCAGGGAGGTGGTTAGGGTTAGGTATCGGCAGGGAGGTGGTTAGGGTTAGGTATCGGCAGGGAGGCGGTTAAGGTTAGGTATCGGCAGGGAGGCGGTTAGGGTTAGGCATCGGCAGGGAGGTGGTTAGGGTTAAGCATCGTCAGGGAGAGTATTTAGGGTTAGGCATTGGTGGAGGGTAGGTTAGGGTTAAGCATCTGCAGGAAGGATGGTTAGGGTTAGGCATCTGCAGGAAGGGTGGTTAGGGTTAAGCATCTGCAGGGACGGTGGTTAGTGTTTGGCAAGGGGGGGGGGGGGGGTGATTAGTCACAGGTAGAGGAATTTAGGTTCAGCTGTAGTAAAATATTGGTATCATTCATTTGATTAACAATATTTTACTATCGTAATTTACACTTCATAATAGTAGAATACTGTATCTGTAAATTTACTAGAACTGTTACTAGCCAATATTTTGGGTGCCCCGCCCTTCCACTGAGGATTAGCTTAGGCTGTTTTTTATGTGAAATATGATGTTAGGTACACTTCAACATTTAGAAAAAATAATATGTGCGGCAGTAATATTTTTGCATTTCCCTTTTCAGAGCCATAAAACACAATGTCGATTGGTTTTTGCGGCCCAGCTGACTTCACACTGCTCAGCACCACATAACTCTCTTGTCCATATGTTGGTCACTGTGGTGATCTCTCTGGTTCTAAGTGTGAAATGTAATGTTATTAACATGAAATGCAGTAACAGTGGCCGTCTATCATCGATCCCGAGGTGGAATTCCCTCATCTTCTGCTGAAATGATCGTTTCTCTGGGGAAGCCATACTTCTGCCACCTCTATGGAATGGAAGCACCACTGATGTCCGCCAGACACCATTTATCGAATAGATTGCCGGCTTGTGCCCGGGGGCCAAGAAATTACATCTTTCAACCGCCGCAGTCGCCATCCCGTGTCCCGAAGCTATACGTTGCTGTAATATGTGTTTCATTTATGTCCAGGGCACTCGCACAGCGTAATACCTTTGTGTGAGAGACAGTCTGGTGTATAGGAATGTCATGAGGGGAGAGAGAGGAGGGCAGGAGAGAGACAATATTCAGTAGTGAGGCATTGTGGGTAACCACAGTTAAACCACTTAAAGCTGAATGATCACAAATCCCTTCTGTTTTAAGAAGGCAAATTATACTGAAAGTTGTTTTTTTTTAGTAGGAGGGCATTTCGGTCTCTTTTAGTCCCCTATAATTTCCTAGCAGTTTTGGGTCACCCCGAGCTGCTTGGTTACTGACAAGACAAGACAAATAACATTTATATCGCGCTTTTCTCCTGGCGGACTTAAAGTGCCAGAGCTGCAGCCACTAGGGCACACTCTATAGGCAGTAGTAGTGTTAGGGAGACTTGCCTAAGGTCTCCTACTGAATAGGTGCTGGCTTACTGAACAGACAGAGTCGAGATTCGAACCCTGGTCTCCTGCGTCAGAGGCAGAGCCCTTAACTATTACACTATCCAGCCACTCCAGCTACTTCTCTGTTGTACTGGCCGAAGCCCTGTCCCATAGAGCCATATCAATCCTTGCCATGCACTGAGGAAGACTAACAGTCCGAAACAGCATGTCTGCTGTCTGCATATTGGATTGATGTGGCTCTGTAAAATGTATAAGCTATAGGCTTGCTATACACCAGCGGTTCTGGATGTACGCCTGGCTTTCAGGGGCATAAAGAGATAACTTGCATATTTAGCAATGGTACATTGTGGGTTACCACAGTTAAACACTTAAATCTGGTGTATAGGAATGACATGAGGGGAGGTAGGGGAGGGCAGGAGAGAGAAAGACTAGGCCTGCTTCTGCCCCTACAGGGGTTAATTAAAACCTCAGCATATCTGAGGAGGGAGGGCTGGAGAAACAAAGCCTACACTTGCAGTTTCTCTCTGATGGCTGGTGGCAATCTCAAGAAGCCTTTGGATACTATTAGCATTTAAAAGGAGGGATTCCCATGGAGTGCTTTGAGGTGGCTCAGCAGTGTATTGGGGGGGATGGGCACCTTTGAAAACCTTTCAACTGGAAACTGTATACAGAGGAGGCAGCAGCATGGATGCCGGGAGGAAAGACACACTGAACTACTTTTCCTTCTCTTTCATGTGTCTGTGTCCCCGGCTATGTCAGGCCTCATGTGTCTGTGTCCCCGGCTATGTCAGGCCTCATGTGTCTGTGTCCCCGGCTATGTCAGGCCTCATGTGTCTGTGTCCCCGGCTATGTCAGGCCTCATGTGTCTGTGTCCTCGGCTATGTCAGGCCTCACGTGTCTGTGTCCCCGGCTATGTCAGGCCTCATGTGTCTGTGTCCCCGGCTATGTCAGGCCTCATGTGTCTGTGTCCCCGGCTATGTCAGGCCTCATGTGTCTGTGTCTCCGGCTATGTCAGGCCTCATGTGTCTGTGTCTCCGGCTATGTCAGGCCTCATGTGTCTGTGTCCCCGGCTATGTCAGGCCTCACGTGTCTGTGTCTCCGGCTATGTCAGGCCTCACGTGTCTGTGTCCCCGGCTATGTCAGGCCTCACGTGTCTGTGTCCCCGGCTATGTCAGGCCTCATGCGTCTGTGTCCCCGGCTATGTCAGGCCTCATGTGTCTGTGTCCCCGGCTATGTCAGGCCTCATGTGTCTGTGTCCCCGACTATGTCAGGCCTCATGTGTCTGTGTCCCCGGCTATGTCAGGCCTCATGTGTCTGTGTCCCCGGCTATGTCAGGCCTCATGTGTCTGTTTCCCCGGCTATGTCAGGCCTCATGTGTCTGTGTCCCCGGCTATGTCAGGCCTCATGTGTCTGTGTCCCCGGCTATGTCAGGCCTCATGTGTCTGTGTCCCCGGCTATGTCAGGCCTCATGTGTCTGTGTCCCCGGCTATGTCAGGCCTCATGTGTCTGTGTCCCCGGCTATGTCAGGCCTCATGTGTCTGTGTCCCCGGCTATGTCAGGCCTCATGTGTCTGTGTCCCCGGCTATGTCAGGCCTCATGTGTCTGTGTCCCCGGCTATGTCAGGCCTCATGTGTCTGTGTCCCCGGCTATGTCAGGCCTCATGTGTCTGTGTCCCCGGCTATGTCAGGCCTCATGTGTCTGTGTCCCCGGCTATGTCAGGCCTCATGTGTCTGTGTCCCCGGCTATGTCAGGCCTCATGTGTCTGTGTCCCCGGCTATGTCAGGCCTCATGTGTCTGTGTCCCCGGCTATGTCAGGCCTCATGTGTCTGTGTCCCCGGCTATGTCAGGCCTCATGTGTCTGTGTCCCCGGCTATGTCAGGCCTCACGTGTCTGTGTCCCCGGCTATGTCAGGCCTCACGTGTCTGTGTCCCCGGCTATGTCAGGCCTCACGTGTCTGTGTCCCCGGCTATGTCAGGCCTCACGTGTCTGTGTCCCCGGCTATGTCAGGCCTCATGTGTCTGTGTCCCCAGCTATGTCAGGCCTCATGTGTCTGTGTCCCCGGCTATGTCAGGCCTCATGTGTCTGTGTCCCCGGCTATGTCAGGCCTCAGTCAGACCAAGGTAGATGTCAGGTGTTTGTGTTGACGCCGGGCTGTACCACCACCACATTTCACATCTCAGGCGCCACTTGCATCCACGCGTTTTACCTGGTGGTTGGAGATGTCATGCAGGTGCAGGAACTGCAGGAACGCGGTATAAAATGCCATAGAACTGCTAGGAATTTAAAAGGCCTGTACACACTGTGATTTTTTCCAACAATTTGCATTTTTTTTGAGCAATGAGCGAACATTTCCACCATTATTATTATTATTATTATTATTTAGTATTTATATAGCGCCGACATCTTACGCAGCGCTGTACAGTATATATATATTGTATTGTCACTAACTGTCCCTCAAAGGAGCTCACAATCTAATCCCTACTATTATCATATGTGTATGTAAGTATTATGTAGTGTAAGTACTGTAGTCTAGGGCCACTTTAGGGGTGAGCCAATTAACTTATCTGCATGTTTTTGGGTTGTGGGAGGAAACCGGAGTACCCGGAGGAAACCCACACAGACACAGGGAGAACATACAAACTCCTTGCAGATGGTGCCCTGGCTGGGATTCGAACCGGGGACCCAGCGCTGCAAGGCGAGAGCGCTAACCACTACGCCACCGTGCTGCCCATCTGGCGATGTGGGTACAGGGGCACCATCACGCAAACAACGTTTTGCGATGCACGGCGATGATGACCGTCACGGCGGATCGAATCTTCAAAGTGTAACTGTCGGGCATAAAATCAAAAATCAATTATTTATTTTAATCTGATAAACAAGTAATAAGGATGCTAACCAGACAATCCAAAAGTTACAATCACTATTAAGGTACATACACACATCTGATTTCTCGGACCGGTCGTTTGGACGTCAAATCAAGCGTGTGTACAAACGATCTGATTTCAGCCTTATTAGCTGAACAATCGTTTGTACACACGCCCGATTTGACGTCCAATTGACTGGACCGAACGACTGGTAGTTTGGAAAAATCAGACGTGTGTATGTACCTTTCATTTTCTTGTTGATAAATGATCATTCCCCAGTTTACCTGACTTTTATTTGGTACACACAAAATTTGGTACGCAAAAAGGAAGTTGCAGGGCATGATGGGTTGTCCATTTTGCTGCTCTACTTTCCCCTCAGACATAACTAATGCAGCCTGATTGGCTGAAACCTCTTTCCCTCCTGTTTTCCCCTCCCACACCTCTGTTCCTCTCTGATTGGCCAATATTTCTCATGCTGAGACAATGCACTTTCTATAGTGGAGGGTGGGCAATGCATACACAATCAGGCAGAGGAGAGTAAGGGAGGAAATCAATCAGGATTGGCTTCAAAATAGCCACACTTGAAATGGGAAATGCTAAGAAGGATTTTCTCTTTTTTTACTGTAGAAAACTCACTAAAGTCAAAACGTGGACAGTGCAATACAGTATGTTATGTAAGTAGAGGAAGTATTTATCTACTTATATACGTGTTTGTTTTTTTCTGAGATAGTATGGCTGACAGCTCTGGTTTAAGATCCCCGACATTTCCGCGCAAAGTACTGCGATCGCTTGACTTCCTGTTTGCACCCATCATGTGCCATCACGTGACCTCACGTGTACCTACCAGCAGGAAGATGGGTCGGGGAGTGATCATCATGGGGGGACACCGCTGGGATCCATCTTAGAGATTGCTTACCCTGTGAAGGAGGTGCAAGCTTGTGTTCACAAAAAGTATTTGTTTGCATGACAAAAGACAACGCGTTTCATGAGCTAAACAACCACTTCCTCAGGTCAATAATGTGCCTGAAGGAGATAAAGATGTTCCAAGCTTTTTATCTACTATAAAATCCTTTTTAGCTCTGGCTGAGCTTAATTTGTTCCGCAGATGTTCTGAGAAGTAGTGCTAAACGTTCGTTTGCCTGTCTGCAGATCAACGTGTCCTATGGAGAGAACGAGTGGAAGTAAAGGTCCTACAAATATTATATAAAAGACTCCTGATCAGGGCTCATTCACATTTGTGTGGTTTAATAGCAATTTCAGCATTGCTAAAAATCGCTAGCGTTTTGAAAAACGTTTGTACAATGAAAAGTATATGGAAGCATTCTCATCCAAGCGATTTGCTGAAATGCAAACGCGTTGCATGCAGCATTTTCTGAGCGATTAGCGTTTCAACGGTAAAAGGAAATCACTGTGAGATCGCTGGCCTGTTCACACTCAACATCGTTTTTCCAGTGATTTTACTCATCGAACCTTACAGTTGAACCACAAAACTAGAAATCGTAAGATGATCGCTGAAATAACTGCTTTTATACAGTGAAAAATCACTGGAAAATCTCTAGGAAAAAACACTGGAAAACGCCAGAAAATCGCTCAGCGTTTGCGTTTAGCGATTTCTAGTGTAAATGGGCCCTAATAACTGCTTTTGCCGATGATTGTTTGCCATTCTAATGTATGCAGGGCCAATGTCGCTTAGAGATCCAACATGTTGGAGCCTTAACAACCCCCCACTGTGTATGTGCGATCGCAGTGTTATCTTTGTTCCTCCCACCTCTGGGAAGCCACTACGTCATGCACCGATCGTCTACATCCCGTCCTTCCACCCCCACCCCCTAGCTAAAGAACGCATTGTTAGCCTGAAAGCTAGTGATGTATCTTTACAGCATCGGTTCCCGAACCCCGATGGGTGACAATAATCGCAAGTGTGCAGTGTGATTAAGTAAGCTGGTCGCTCTGGGGATATTGTAGGGCTAAGTCTGTGCAGATGCATTGCAAGCAAGCAAGCTCTTCATTTCTATGCAGGGTGGGCGGAGCGAGAGTGATATCACTTGACGGGCGGGGTGGAGACAACACCACTCTTGGTCTGTCACTTGGCCAAAGTGATCCACCAGAAGAGATCGCTGACCGAGTGGTCATGAGTTGTCTCAAGATGCTGTTTGCACACTTGATTCTCGGAGAAGATCATTATCGGCCGCCTTGGCCAACTTTCATCTGGCATGTGTACAGAGCTTAAATCTCGTTTGCAGCCACTAAATTCCCTCAGCACCAATACTGGTCTTATAACAGCTGACTTTTGGAGCCCTAAACCAATCGCGCCACACTGAACTCCTTCCCTTCCTTCGGAATTTGGAGTACGTTCTGTTTACTCCAGCAGTTTCTGATGTTTGAACAACACGAGCCGGAGTTTTTCTTTAAATCATCTTTCGGGTTCAGCAGTCTCATGTAGCGGGTCACTGCGGTGTCTGCACAACATATTCTTGGCCATGGATATATCGTTAAATGTTTGTTAGAGTATATACCGACAATGTCATCCCAGGCACAGACTTCAGTCGGGGAACCTTCCCACAATAGCAGGCTTTCAGGCTAAAAGCATTAACAGATGAGATGAGGTTATGTTAAGTGTTCGGATCCATCGCTCAGTAATTCATTTCACAGCTGTTCTGGGTACGGCTAGATTTATAACGAGAGATGCTTTCCCCCTCTTCTTTCTTGGTTAATTGATCTCACATTTGTGTTAGGAGTTTGAATTTGCTTAAAGGGACTCCGAGCAGTGCAGAAACTATGGAAAGATGCATATCATTTTAAAGCTCTCTTTCTCCTCTTTCCAATGATATATAAACCACCACCCTACACCTTTTAGTTTTCGCTATTTTCGCGATTGAAATTGCCGCGGCCGTGATTTCAATCGCGAAAAATAAAGAAAACTAAAAGGCGTAGGGCAACGATTTAGGTGTCGCCAGAAAGAGGAGAAAGAGAGCTTTAAAATGATATCCATCTTTCCATAGTTACATTGTGTTACACAGGCCGACTTTTTCTGCTGAATGGAGCTGCTGACACTGGGGAAAGTGTCGTCCTGTGTAATACAAGTAACTATGGGAAGATGGATATCATTTTAAAGCTCTCTTTCTCCTCTTTCTGGCGACACCTAAATCGTCACTCTACGCCTTTTAGTTTTCTTTATTTTCGCGATTGAAATTGCGGCCGCGGCAATTTCAATCGCGAAAATAGCGAAAACTAAAAGGCGTAGGGTGGTGGTTTATATATCATTGGAAAGAGGAGAAAGAGAGCTTTAAAATGATATGCATCTTTTCATAGTTTCTGCACTGCTCGGAGTCCCTTTAAAGGATTGCGTTCTTGATTTTGTGTATTTAGAGCAAAGTGCATTGTTTACGCCAGCTAATCAGAGCTTTCCTTCTTATGATCTTAAAGGACACCTGAACTGACAGTAAATCTATAAAACTACACATGCCATCATTTGCAGTGTGGGGTCCTTATACTCGCCTGTCCTTCGATTTGGATGCCCCCCCCACAGAAAAAAAATGATGATATAATGATTTGTATGTGTAGTACAGCTAAGAAATAAAGCATTTGGAGCAGAGACATAAGTCTAATATTGTTTCCCGTACAGGAAGAGTTAAGAAACTTCAGTTGTTATCTATGCAAAAGAGCCATTGAGTTCCACGACTTTCTAAGTCGCAGAGAGCTCTGTCTTCTGAAGCTTATTTTCTCAAGTGTCTGGCACTGTATTGTTTTTTTTCTTCTGCAGAGGACAGTTCAAAAGTTCACTAGCCTGCTCTTTAAAATCATTTAGAATGCTGAGTAGCGTGTAAACTGCAAATATTAGCGAATGATGCAATGTTATAAAAAACACTATATAACTGAAAATAAAAATATGAGAATATTTTCCTTGCTACTAATGTTCTAGTAATTATCCGTACCACACAACCCATTAATTATTTTAAATTAAAGGACCTGCCTGTCCTTCAATTTGGATGTAGAAAAATACACATATTTACATAGATCTGTACATCAGTTCTGAAATAGGGACACATGAGGAAGAAAGAGGGACAGAGGGATTTAGTTTCAAAAGAGGGACAGTTGGGAGCTATACAGACAACATTAAAGCCTCACCCCCCCCCCCCCTCACACAAGATCGCTGCTGATCAGCAAAGGTCTAAACGCTGCTAAAAAGTGCTCTGGGTGTGAACGAGGGGAGGGGGCACTGACTATTGCATGGTGTCGCTCTTCATCAAGCACCTAAATCTGATCGAAATCCTGTGGAGCAAGATATAGTACATTGATCACGGTCACCTGATTCACTATCAACTTTTAGAAAAATCTCAGATCAAAAACTAGAAATCTTAGTGCTGGCTAAATAGCCACCTTTGCATGAAAATTGGATGTCTAAACATGTCTGTTTGTAAACAAAGACTAGTTACATGTACTGCAGTAACTGTGTCAGCCCACCAGCGATTGGTCAACACAATCCCTTATCTGGTGAGCTGTACTCTACCTTTTGTTTTTGAACTGGAACATTCCATCTTTATCATGTGTTTTCAGTATTCCTCCATTCCACAGAGCGACGTCTATGCAGAAATCTGTGTAAACATCTACTTCTCTATGTAGATAAAAATATTTGTATATAACTATCTGGAACTTCACCAATGAATCCACCAATCCTGGCAGAGTATACACAGGAAGAAACGTAAACAGTATGGATGATGGAAACGTTAATGGAGAATTCAGTAACCATCTGTTAAGAACTGTTCTTAACTAAGTTTCCACTGTCCTCGGGAGTATTAGCCATGCTAGCAATGAAAAGCCACTTGCTGCAGATCACTTACTGTATATACTCATATACAAGCCGACCCGCGTATAAGCCGAGGTACCCACTTTTCTCTCAGAATCCAAGAAAAATGAATTGACTCGCTTATAAGCCCCCATCCCCAGTATAACTCCCTCCACAGTACCCAGATGTGCACCCAGTACAAGTCAGCCCCCCTCCCCATAGCCAGATGTGCCCCAAGAATGATACAGCTGTGTCTTAACTACCTGAACCCTGCCTAACGCCAATGGGCATGACCAAGATTGCAGCCCCAAGACTGCCTAACACCAACTGGTATCAAGTCATGGGGTGGGGATTTGAAGGAGATCACACGCCATCTGTCTCCCGGCGGCGATTGCCACTAGGAAGTTGTTAGACGTCAAAACCGCTGTCTTTTATAGCTGCTGAAGCCTATGACAGTCGATCGCGCTGATTGGCTGGCGGGGGGAGGGAGGGAGAAAAAAAGAAAATAGAGACATTTACTAGAAAAAAATAAAAATACATATTTACTAAAAAAAAAATTTAAAGAAAATTGGGGGAATGATCAGACCCCCACCAACAGAGAGCTCTGTTGGTGAGGAGAAAAGGAAGGGGGGGGTGAATCACTCGTGTGCTGAGTTGTGCGGCCCTGCAGCGAAGCCTTAAAGCGGACCCTCCCGCTGGGCGGAAGTTCAGCCCGACAGTAGCACGTGTGTACGCGCTGTTGGCGGACTGATAAGGCTCTTTCTGAACGATACGCTGAGCGGATCGTTCTGAAACAGCCTTATCAGTCTGCCTGACAGACTGTACACACGCACTACTGTCTCTGGAACGCCCGCCCAGCGGGAGGGTCCAATGGACCCATCGTTCATTACGGTAGTGCGTGTGTACGCACCTTTATGGGGGTTTAAGCCCATGGTCCTCAAGTGGTTAATATGCCACTAGATGGTGTCATATATATAAGCCACATCAATTGCCACATAGGAAGAATCCCTGATCATTGCACTGCTGAGACATTGCTTGCACGCTCCGCTCCACAAGCTAGGGGACACAGGTAGTCTTTAGCAGCACATTCTGCACACCATGTTGCAGGGGATGGGGGACACGGACACCGCACGGAGCCAGCTGACAAGAGCAGGATCACTATTGCATGATTCTTATGCTCCTCTGCCAGTAACAAAACCTGCTCCACCATCCTTCCTGCTCAACTGAGCCACATATCACTTTTTTTGTGCCAACAAATTAAGCTTATACGCTAGTATATGAGGTACCTATTCACTGACAAATTAACACTACTTTTTTTTTTGTTTCATGTAAAGCTACCAGAGTGGTAGCTACATGAAACAACACTAGAGGGCGCATGTGTCCCTCTAGTGCGATCGTCGCCGGCATCAATTGCAAACGGGAAAGCGTATATAACGCGTTCCCCTGTTTGGCTATTCCTGTCGCCATGGAGACGATCGGAATGACGTCATGGACGTCAGCCGACGTCCTGACGTCAGACGCCTCCGATCCAGCCCTTAGCGCTGCCCGGAAGTCATTGGTCCGTGCAGCGCAGGGCTCTGGCGGGTGGGGGGTGGAGGGGGCCTTCTTCCGCCACTGCGTGCGGGAGATTGTCGCTGTGTGCGGGCGATCGCCGCGCAGCGGTGGCGATCAAGCTGTACGTGTGGCTAGCAAAATGCTTCAGATGGGGCGAATCGCCTCACCAGGGGCTGAGATATTCTCTGCGGCAGGTTACCCCGAGCTCAGCTCGGGGTTACTGCTAAGAAGGTTAAACCCTAGCAGACCTGAACTCAGAACTTCCTCTCTAGAGCTGTAAAAGATAAGCAACAGCATAATAACCTTTAAAGAAAAATATTTCTTTGTTAAGGCATTTACCCACTGGAAGATAGATCAGGGAACACTCGGCGACCCAACCAGATGAAAGGGCGTTCCCCAATCCATCTTTCTACCCACAGGAACATGCGACGTCACACTATAGAGACACCTATACTTTACTCCTTATGCTGCTAAGGCATTTTGACCTAAGGAAGCGATCCATGACCTGCGAAACGCATTGTCAATTTTATTAAGAAATCTTTTTTTCCAGTTGAACTAGTGTCTGTATCTTGTGAAGAGGTAAGCGATTACCTCTCATTTACACATTCTGTTTAACACCCATATATTTTGGGCGCCTCTACCCCACCCTTTTATCTATGGGCATAGCTGTGTCAACGGAACACAGCTGTATGCATGGAACGTTCTCAGCACACAGCCACAGCAAAGACGACTGAATTAGAAAAATTACAACTTTAGGGTTCACAGAAAACGGATGATTTCAGCCACCAGTGATGAGATTCTCGATTCTACAAATTCCATCTCTGCAGGCCGGATATATAAATCAGCATGTGGGACACAAATTATTGCAATTCAAGCACAAATGGAATGCAATACACCAGAAAAACGATTCTTACTGGCGAATCCCTTTAAATTGTTCAATTGTATATAATTATAAGAAGCACTACCTGTAATATCAGTGTAATAGCAGCCGTTTTAGTGTGCGGATCATCTACAAAGACAGGACACATTATTCAGGGAGGTTTTTTTTCCCCCTAACTGCATTTATTGTTAAAGGGCCACTACAGCGACAAAAGTAAACAGATCTGACAGGTTTTAGACTAGTTAATCTCATCATGGGGGATTATCTGGGTTTTCATTGTTTTCAAAACATTTCCTGGACGGCAGTTGCTAACTGGCAAAATAGTAAGATACCAGCCAGCCTCCCTACTACTTGCTTGTGCACTATTTTGGCAGTTAGAACTGCTGTTCAGGGAATGCTTTTGAAAAGAATAAAATAAATACTGAGAACCCCCCATGAGGAATGTACTAGTCCAAAACCTGTCAGATTATAACTGCTTGTTTTTTTTTGTTGCTAAAGTAACCCTTTAAAGTAAACCTGAACAGAAAATAAAATGTCAAAATAAACACACTCGTCATACTTACCTCCTGTGTAGTCTACCCATCAACCTCTCCTACATCCTGTTTGTCCTCTGTGATAGATGGAATTCTCCATCCTCCATTTTGAATATGGCCATTACTCCATAACAGCTTTCTGGTCAGCACACTGTTAACCAGCTAATGACAATGTAAATTATTAAAACATCCTGGTTGAGCCTGTTAACGGCAACAGGACGTTTTAATAAGTCGCTCATTCCCGCCGCCGCTCTGCACGTGTGCGCCCCCCGCGCTGTTACGCATCAGAACTCTGTGTTATGTGATTGGGGTAGAGGACCGAGTGGTCCTCTACCCAATCGCAATGCCTGGAATGAATGGATGTAACCGCGGTCAGCGGCCACGTCCATTCATAAAACAGGAAACAGTCACAGTGTAGTAAAATGTAAAAAAAAAAAAAAAGAAAAGTGAACACTTCCTATAAAACTGGAGTGTTCACTAGCGCTATCTAGTGGCCAAAAAGTAACATTACACATACAGACAAATACTTACACATACTATTAAAAATAAAATTAATAACTTACACTTTCTAGTCTCCCCCCCCCCCCCCCCCCCCCAAAAAAAAAAAAAATAAATCAGTGTGAAAAAAATTACATAAATAGTTGCCTTAGGGACTCAGCTTTTTTAATCTATATTTTATGAGGAAAAATTACTTTTACTTTACTACATAGGGGCTTGTAATTATGGACCGGACTAACAAAAATAACACCTATATTTCCAAATAATATATTGTCGCCATACATTGTGATAGGGACATAATTGAAATGGTGTAATAATCGGGACAACTAGGCAAATAAAATGTGTTGGTTTTATCCACAGGAGAATGTTTAATTTTAAAACTATAATGGCCGAAACCTGAGAAATAATGATTTTTTTTTCCATTATTCTCTTATTTTTCCCATTAAAACGCATTTAGAATAAACAAATTCTTAGCAAAATGCACCACCCACAGAAAGCCTAATTGGTGGCAAAAAAAAGAGGTATATAATCATTTTGTTGTGATAAGTAGTAATAAAGTTATTAGGGAATGAAAGGGAGGCACACTGACAGGTGAAAATTGCTCTGGTCCTTTAGGGTAAAAGCCCCTTGGTGGTAAACTGGTTAAACTGTAATATTGCCCACTGAGAATTTGTTCCCAGCTCAGAGAAGCTCTTTTGCATAGATAACAACTAAAGTTTCTTAACTCTCCCTGTACTGGAAACAATATGAGACTCGTATCTTTGCTACTAATGCTCTAATTTCTAGCTGCACTACACATACAATTCATTATCTCATAAGTTTATTTTCACTTCAGATTCCCTTTAAATCTTCACCAGCCACTGTAATTCCCTTCCCTCTCTGGTGATATTAGAGACGGGGAGTGTAATGTCCCGGACGGCCTCTCGGGGGACGGTAGCAGATAAAGGCACGCTCTCACGCTGGGAACACTTTGCTGATGAATCTTGGCCTGGCGTTAGCTGTGGAAGTGTTCCCAGCAGCACCTGGTAGGAAGGCGAGGAGAGGATTCAGAAGCCAGCAGTGAATGGCGGCCGGGGCTCCTTGGGGCGCTCTAGAATTACGCCTTCATAATGCTGACTAGCCTGCATGCCCTGATTACTTCCAGCTTAACGGGCAGATCTCTGATACATTCGCTGCATTGTCTTCCCCCCTTTTCTCTTGTTGGGAAAGCTATTAGCTCTCAGTTTGCAGCACAATCTCATCTACAATGAGTTGAGACCTCAGCGCAGATCATATTTTCCTGTCTCCCGTTTCTCGTATGTCACAGCTCGGCTCTGCTTATCCTCGTGTTGCACTCGAATCCCCCCCACCCCTCCTTCTCTTCTTTTTTTTCCTCATGGCGGCCGCCCCCCATAGATCGATGTGAATAGAACGTGGGATATCTGCAGCTCTTGCGGTCTGAGGAAAGACTTTGCAGAGGTGTCCGAAATATCATACAATGTCTTCATTTTCTTTCTCAGCCTGACGTTGAAGAGTTTGGCAGAATAGGACTGAATGGGATTTCAAATTTAGTTGACTTTTAGTTAAAGTCCAGGCAAAGGTTTTTTGTTTTTTTTATGATGTGGTGGTTAGACAAGGGAAGGTTTACATTATTTGTTATGCTTTTATTGTTTGTTGAGACTGAATTTTCATTAAGCTTCCTCTATTCTGTGATTTGATCAGGGTTGTGGAGTCAGAGCAATTTTGGGTACCTGCAGTTGAAGTCAGGCGTCGGAGTTGGATGATTTTTGTACTTACTTCATTGCCCTTGGATGCCTTTGCCTTGGATGTGACCCAGGTGAAGGTTGCAACCCCATGCCAACTAATAGACCATGTTGAATAACTGAACACCCTTGCATATGAAATGCGACAAACTTTACCTCACATATGAAATGCAGCTTTTACACAAGTAAAGAACATGGCTAAACAGAGCTGCAAATAACTATAGACCGCAATATTGTCTAATTCTATTTACCCACGCACTAATCTAAAAAATAATCACCTAGGCCCTCTTCTGAAGGACCCCATAGCAGTCGCTATAGCAACTATAGCTGTTGCCACATTGCTGGCTCCTCCCATTGATCAGGATGGATAGTTTGCAGCCGGGGCTCCCAGTGTGCAAGGCTTGTGGAATTGGAGGGTTCTTCTGTAAAGGGTGGAGAGGACAGAAAAAAATACTGACACTTAAAGCAATCTGGGATTTTCTTGTTATCTGGGACTGAATTTATTTTCACATATAACAGAACACTTAAGCACATTCTTGTTTTCATTTCTCAGGCTTGAGAGCTCTTATCTCCAACATTTTAGTGGAAAGTCTGTTGTCACCGTCACTTGACCTATATTCCGCTTTGTTGAAGAGACAGTAGTGGCAGCACACATCAGAGTCTGGCTTTTTAAGAGGCTTCCTGAGTACTAAGTGAGTCTGTTCTCTTTTGGATGCTGTCACTGAATAATCTGGGCCCTGGATACATGAAAGAAATGTTGCAGCTGCGTAGCAATCCCCACATTCTCAGATCCACAGGTTCTAATAATCTAGTCATACCCAGAATCCACGTGGAAACTTTTGATCCCAGAGCCTTCTGTCATGCTGCCCCTACGTTTTGGAACTCCTTACCTTAACAGATCAGGACAGCTCCATCCCGGACGTGTTTAAATCCAGACTGAAAACCCACCTGTTCAGTTTGGCATTTGCAGAAATATAACTTTTGTTGTGTGACTACTTCATCCTACTACCAATTACTGAATCTGAGAGAGCCTAAGCGCTTTGAGTCCTATGGGAGAAAAGCGCTATAGAAAGGTTATTGTTATTGTATTATTGTAATGTAAACACATGAAAGAGATCAGTTAAATGTAGATAGTTTAATCGATATCCTAATGTTTTAAAAAATGTATCTATGTATAGTTTGTTCTACCAGTAGAGGCAGGGCTGTGGAGTCAGTAAAAAAAATCCAACTCTTCAGTTTATGAAACCTCCGGCTCCAGGTACTCAAATGTGCGCCTCCTCCTCAGTCTAATACTCACCAGGGCTGTGGTGTTGGTAAAAAAATCATCTAACTCCGACTCCTTAGTTTATGAAATAACTGACTCTGACTCCAGGTACCCTAAAAATTGATCCAACTCCTCGAACCTGGCTCCACAGCCCTGGGCAGAGGGAGTGACAGTAATAACGACTGCCTCAGCTGAAAATCAAGCTTGTGTACGGCAGCCCCCAACCCGCAAGTGATCCGCCCGGCGCATCAACTCACTAGAATGACGGCCAACTTCACTGTTCATGTCGCTTCTCCACCCGCCGCGTGGCGTTGTGCACACCGCTCCATCGTCCCTCCGCCCTCCCATAGCAACAGAACGTGTTGTCAGCTACATAGCTGACACGTGTCTGTACTGGTCGGCCCAGTGATGTCACTCAAGGGGATGGGGTCCCGATGCACGACACCTGTAAAGGGATCTGAGCACCTACTTGACAAAATGTATAACACTAACCTTCCCACAAGGTAGGTTCATAAATAGTGTGGGCCGTTAAAGGGATAAAACAGTCTTTACCTACCTATGGAGGCTGCTTCCTAGCCCCTCAGTCTGTATGGGCGTCTCCATCTTCTGCAAACAGACCCGCAACTGCAAAAGTATGAAGTGGCTGCGGCAGCGTCGCGGGTTCCCGACCGCCGCAATGCATGCAGAATACCTCACTTGCTTTACCACATGCTCTAATCTTTGTGAATCGCATGTATTAAAGTATTTACCTCACAAGTCATTCATTTACCTCACAAGTCATTCATTTACCTCACTAGTCGTTCATTTTACTTTTCCATGCGGTGGACAGACTTAGTGAATTGACGTTTGACAAGATATTCAGTCAAAAGAATCTTTTTGATTCGATCAAGAAAAGCAAACGATTATCCCATTTTTGTTTTTCCAGTAAAAATCTGATCGAAAAAAAAATGAAGAAATTGTACCATGTATGGGCACAATTTCAGAATGGAAATCTATGTGCTGATTTCTTGAAATTTTTGACGTGCTTGCTGGTATAACACAAAGGGGGTAAGAGGTGCCCAGGAGTGTACAAAACAAATAAAAAGGAGAAATAAAAAATTCATATACAGCGAAGTCCCCATTATCCGGCATTTAGGCAACTGGAACTCACCGGAACTAACCGGCATGCCTGAAAGACTTTGACTTTTGGCACTTTTGGAGCCTTTAAAATGCTTACCGAGCCTCTAGCGATGTCTAGCAGCCTTTCCGCGTTACCTAGTGGGCTGCTAGCGGCTTCCAGCATCCATGCATGCAAGTCGGTGTGTCACGTGACCCGATGTGGGTCAGGTGACACTCCAGCTTCTGTGCGCGGGGGAACCCGGAAACCCGCTAGACATCGCTGGAGGCTCGGTAAGTATCTGGGGGTAGTTTGTGCATTTTAGGACAGTTGCTCAAGCAAGCACATGTATCATCATCAGGCGATCACTGCTGGTGCCCGATACCGGTGACTGCGCTGTATATAAATATAATGAATTTTTAATAAGCAACGCATTTGGTGGGTCTCTTCCCACTTCCTCAGGTCAAATAAAGTGCTGAAGGGTTTCAATAGAGCTTTTGAAACCCTTTGCGTCGCCTGTGCTCATTACTGCACCGTTTGGGCTCCCGTTGTCTCTGTTATTTTTTCACATCTGAAAACAGCAAAATGCTAGCGCTTCTCTCTAGCGGTTTGCACAATTGATTTTACCGCGATTAGTCCAGTAAAATCACTGGACAATTCCGCGATTGCAGAGCGAACGCCGTCAGCGCTTTATAAGCACTGTATCGCCCTTCTGAATCACTCAAAAAATGCTGCAGGCAACATGTTTGCGATTGGCGCTAATCGCAAAACGCCCACGATCAGCGCCAATCACGGTAGTGAGAACACTGCCATAGGGTAACATAGCGCTAGCGCTTTATAAAGTGCTAGCCCTTTAGTGATTAGCGGGAATCGCCCGCTAATCGCTTACGTGTGAATGGGTCCATTTCTCGCTTTTCCACACAGTTTTGCTGGTATAACCACAGGTTGTTAGGTTTGTTTCTGTCCAACCCATTAGATTGTAAACTTCTTTGCGATTGTAGATAAATTAATAATACGCTGCTTGTTCAATGAGAATCCTTACAGAACGTAATTCTCAGCTTTTTTTTTCCTTGTTGCTCGCTGATTTTTGGATTGCTGCGACTTTCATTAAATTCCAGCTTTTCTACATAAAGAGGTAGCAGCGTGAGTTTTGGCACCGTGCGCATCTGTAGCTAAGTAATGCACTTAGCATCATTACAGGCCTTAAATGTGCTCATTGAGAAACTTAATTGCGTTTTTTTAAATTGGTTTGTTTTTCAGTTGAATGGGCCAGAATGTATCGAGAGACGGAGAAAACAAAGTGAGACTAGGGGAAGAAGGAAAAAAAACCGAACTCTAGTTCCATCCATTAAATATCGCTCATTACCAACAATGGTAACTTTGACTAAGTGAGCTTTGTGAAGCTCTTGGGCTCGGTGTTGGCGTGTAAATCATTATCACTTAAAGTGTAATTGCAGCGGTAGAGGCGGTCTTCCGTCTTGAGCGCTCCAGATAGATGGGATGTTTCTTGCGAAGTCGCGGACTGGCGAGCGGTTAGCTGCAAATGAATATAACGCTTTATCAGTTCGCTTAAATACCGATTAGGAATGTATGCATCCTGCCTTCCGGCTAAGTAGGCCACTTTGTGGGATATTACGTGCCCGTAGAGGCCATGAGGACGATGTATGGCGGAGTGCAAATGATCATTATTCCAGAGCCAAGTCATTTGGCCACTGGTGATTGCGGTTGAGTTTTTAACCCTGATACTTCAGAAATGTTACTCCTGTCCAAATTACACCGACCCTAACTCTCCTTCTACCATAACGCTGCCTCTTTCCTTTCTTCAAAGTCACCCTGTAGTACTGTAGAGTCATGCATAGTAATACACTGCAGAGTCCTGAAGAAGAAATGTTTGAAGGCCATTCCCACTTCCATGCACACCTGCTGCATTTCTCAAGAGCTGCCCCCACTCTCTGCAACTCCCTTCCACCGCCCATCAGACTTATCCCCTTCTTCAACACTCCTTAACACATTTTCTAGATGGCCCACCCATCCCCTACCAAACAGTAACTCTCTACTGAATATTTATTTTACTGCCCTACCTAGTGCAGTGTTCTCCCCAGGCTTTTTTAGCCGGGTGCTCCACCCGGCTAGTTTTGGTGACCACCCGGCTGTCATCGGCTCACCTCTTCACCTCCTCCTATGCTGTAAGCAGAGTTGCCCTGCATTCTCATCTCACTCAACCCAGCTACTTTTTCATGCCACCCGGCTACTTCTTCATGCCACCCAGCTGGAAAAAAATTCTGGGGAGAACACTGTAGTGTGTCCACTACCAGGGCTGCTCAAATCCGAAACCGGGAGACATCCGGATAGTTCTATCCGGATATTTCCCAGTAAACCTTTGCGGGGGGGCAATCTGACCTGTCTGATGTCTTCTTCGTCCGTCCCTCGGTGCCTCCCACGATGCGCTCCACGCGCGTCACGTGATTACAAACACTTCCTCCTTCCAAGTTGAAGGAGGAAGTGTTTGTAATCACGTGACGCGCGTGGAGCGCATCATGGGAGGCGCCAAGGGATGGGCGAAGAAGTCGTCAGACAGGTAGAATTGACCTCTCCCCCCCCCCCCCCCCCCCCCCCCGCACAGGTTTACTGGTAGATATCCGGATAGCAACTATCCGGATGTCTCCCGGTTTTGGATTTGAGCAGCCCTATCTACTACCCCTCCCTTTAGATTGTAAGCCTTTGGCAGGTTCTCCCTACCCTAGTGTATTCTACATGATCGTGTGCTTTTTTCCTATCACCGCCTCGTACTTGTGTTACTGGGCCTACCTAACGAGCTTAAAATTGCATGATCATGTATTTTGTACCGTTTGCCTTTTATAGCTTTGTCCTATGTTGTGTAACCTTGTTACGCCTGTCATCCTTTGTATCATTGTATATATTTATTGTCCAGCGCTGCGTAATATACTACAGCATTCGGGGTTTTGCAAATATAGATGGTAATATAGTGGTGTGTGTGTGTGTGTGTGTAGTGTGTGTGTGTGTGTAGTGTGTGTGTGTGTGTGTGTGTGTGTGTGTGTGTGTGTGTGTGTGTGTGTGTCTCTGTGTGTGTGTCTCTGTGTGTGTGTGTGTAGTGTGTGTGTGTGTGTGTGTGTGTGTGTGTGTGTGTGTGTGTGTGTGTGTAGTGTGTGTGTGTGTGTCTCTGTGTGTGTGTGTGTGTGTGTGTGTGTGTGTGTGTGTGTGTGTGTGTGTGTGTGTGTGTGTATGGTGTGTGTGTGTGTATGGTGTGTGTGTGTGTGTGTGTGTGTGTGTGTGTGTGTGGAGGGGAGGCAAATATAAAACAGATTTTCTTCTGTGTTGCCTAACCAATTGAAAATATACTGCTCACTCCCACTCTTGCAATGACCCATGTAGTCTTCTGTCCACCTAAATATCTGTACATCCATAATTATAATGATAGGGAAGGGGTGAAGAGTGGTCATGTTCAAATCAACAAGTTGAGCTTTAACGGTAACCTGTTGGCCAAAGTATTGTTAGAGGACACCCGAGATGACGTGATGAGATAGACATGTGAATGTACAGTGCCTAGCACACAAATAACTATGCTGTGTTCCTTTTTTTTTCTTTCTCTGCCTGAAAGAGTTAAACATCAGGTATGTAAGTGGCAGCTCCTGTCTGAGTCAGGACTGGGTCAGACTACAGTGCGACCCTCACTGATAAGAAATTACAACTATAAAGTTATTTTTTTAGGAGAAGGAGGATAGATACAGTTGCTTATTTAATTTGTTTATTTTCACCTCAGGTGTCCTTTAATCCTAACCTAACTTTACTTTGCTCTATCACCACACTTGAATCTCACTAGGGCAGGGCTCCCTCCCCCATTGTTTCTTAGTTTGTTTTTTTGGACAATAATTGGTATTAATTGCCATGCTTATGTTGTACTCCCTGTATTTCGTTCACCGGTGTATTGTAATTATATTGCACAGTGCTACATACATGTGATGATGGTACTATATAGCTCTATAATAACAATCAGGGTTTCTTACCTACTTTTATATTTTCAGGCCTCTTTCACACCACGACGTTGCGTTTTAGGGGGCGTTAAGGTCGCATAACGTGCCCCTAGCGCAACACATGATGGTGTTGAAGTTGAACGTCATATTGAGCCGCGTTATGAGGCTCTTGGTACTATCCTGGGAAGTCCGGATCTTTTCAATGATTCAGATGATTCGAATCGGATCATTGAAAAGATCCGGATCTTTGAACCGAATCTTTGAATCATTTTACTAGGGAAGCAGGGGTGCAGCAGAGTGAGAGGTGCAGGAGAATGAGGGCACATTGAGGGTGCTAATGGGGAAGGGAGAGATGCAGCAGGAAGATTGTGCTTGTGCACAGAAGCTGCAGTTCCTGTTTCTTCCAGACATCCACTGTGAACCGAATCGTTCATTGTGATGATCCGGATGATTCGACTCACAAAAAAAGATTGTTCATGATCTGGACAACACTACAGTGCAGTGAATATTAATTAGCCATGTGGCTAGGAACAATAGCGGACTCTCCCCTTACTGAGCATGTGCAAACAGTCTAACGCAGCTAAAACCACCTATAATGCACAGCATGCTGCACTTTCTTTGAACGTCCAGCGTTACACTGTAACGCAACGTGGGTACTGTGAACAGCCCATTGATTTTTCATTACTGTGAGCTGGGCTGCGTTACAGGCTGATCTAATGTGCGCCTGTAACGTCCCACTGTGAAACCAGCCTTACAGATAAAAGGTTGATAACTTAATGCAGCGTTCCACCCGGCTAAGTTTGGTGGGCACCTGGCTGTCATCGGCTCAGCTTCTCATCCTCCTCCAATGCTGTAAGCAGAGTTGTGCTCACCCTGCATTCCCCCATCGTGACCCACCCTGCTACTTTTTCATGCCACCCAGTGGTAAAAAAAATTCTGGGGAGAACACTGTAATGCATGGGGAAAACATTGTGCCTTATAAATAGGTACAAATGGGTCAGTGACCACAACCTTGATTCAGACTGATCTGACTGACCAATGCAATATCAGAGGGGGCTGAGTGCCCACTGGGCGCCTGTATACAAACAGTTAATCTCCAGACAGCCTGTATGTTGTGTAAACTGTACATTAGCTCTGTTACTATGTACTCTGCTTCTGCCAGTGTCACTGTGATCCTATGACTCCTATATCTGTGATGTGTAGTTGCGTCTGTTGTTTTTTTTTCTTGCAAATCCCTTCCTTATGTGCAGATTGACATGAGTCGTCCCAGTAAAGTACTTTGTACTCAGCAAGCAGTATGTCCTTGAATGGGGCGGAGCTACGCACATGACCCTGTTGACACACTCTGACGCAGGGTCATGTGATCGTAGAGTTTTGCGTTGGAGCAGGAGCATCGCCCCGCAAAAATCAAGTGTAAAACCGTCCTAAAAGTTTTTTTGTTTTTTTGCTGCCCCTAGTCTTGCTGGAAAGGTTTAGCAAGCAGGATGATCTCTTTAGACCAAGACCATGATCAATGATACATTATTGATTATTACACCCCAGAGAGCAATTTGGGGTTATGGTAATATGTTCGTGTTATGAGTGCACTTATTCTTTAAAGGGAACCTAAACTGAGAGGGATATGGAAGTTTCCTTTTAAACAATACCAGTTGATTGGCAGTCCCGCTGATCCCTTAGGCTGCAGTAGTAGCTGAATCCCCCACCTGAAACAAGCATGCAGCTCATCCAGTCTGACTTCAGTCAGAGCACCTGATCTGCATGCTTGTTGAGGGGCCGTGGCTAAAAGTATTAGAGACACAGGAGCAGCAAGAGAGTCAGGAAACTGGTATTATTTTAAAAGGAAAAATCCATATCCTTCTCCGTTTAGGTTCCCTTCAAAGCAAACGTGAAACTAAAGTAAACTTAAGATATAATGAATTGTGTGCGTAGTACAGCTAAGAAATAGGACATTAGTATCAATGAAAAGAGTCAAATATTGTTTTCCAGTGCAGGTAGAGTTAAGAAACTTCTGTTGTTATCTATGCAAAAGAGTCTCTCTGAGCTCTCCAACCCAACTTGAGTCGAATACAGTCCTGTTTTCAAGAGAGAGGCAGCTTGAGATAAGGTTTTACTGCAGGAAAGTTCAAAGGGTCATTATTTCTGCTTTGTTTTTTTAGCTTAGAAGATAGAGTGGAGTTTAAAACTGCAACTGTGACAGTATGATGCAATGTTATTTAAAAAAAAAAAGTATTACTATATCACTGAAAATAAAAATAAGATACTCTTTCCTTTGCTATAAATGTTGTATTCATTATCCGGACTACAAATACAATTCAGTATATCATACATCTTATTTTCGCTGCAGGTATGCTTTCATGTTTGTAGCAGTGTATAATATTGTGTAACTTATATTTCCTTTTTGTTTCTGTTCTAGGGAGGAAGGAAATAATGGAATGGCTATAACCATGGCTTTCTTGGGAGACAAGCCTGCATCTCCCTCCTGCATCACCTTCTTTCTCTTGAACCTCTTCTGTAAGTTATGCCTTGGCGCCCAAGGACCCTCTCCTCAGATTTTCCAGTTCACACACCCAACTTACAATGCCACCGTCTACGAGAATTCTGCTGCCCGGACCTATCTCAACAGTCAAACAAAAATCGGAATCAAGTTGGCCAATCTGTCTTGGGACATCAAGTACAGGATTATGTCCGGAGATGAAGAAGGGTTCTTTAAGGCAGAAGAGGTAGTAATTGGGGACTTTTGCTTTCTACGGATACGAACAAAAGGTGGGAACTCTGCCATTCTGAATAGGGAAATTCAAGATAGCTATTTAATATCGATAAAGGCTTCAGTGAGAGGAGAGGACTTAGAGGCTTGGACAAAAGTCAATGTTCAGGTCTTAGATATGAACGACCTTAGACCTCTTTTTTCCCCAACGACCTACTCTGTTACAATTGCTGAGAGTACGCCAATAAGGACTAGCATTGCACAGGTTACTGCCACCGATGCAGATATTGGATCTAATGGGGAGTTTTATTATTACTTTAAGAACAAAGTTGAGCTCTTCTCTGTCCATCCCACCAGTGGGGTTGTTTCGTTAAGTGGACGTCTGAACTACGATGAGAAAAATCGTTACGACTTGGAAGTTTTGGCCGTAGACCGTGGGATGAAATTATATGGCAACAACGGCGTAAGCAGTACCGCCAAGCTTTTTGTTCACATTGAACGTATTAATGAACACGCTCCCACAGTCACTGTGGTCACCCACATTCCTTCCATGTTGGATACAGATCCATCTTACGCCATTGTTACTGTTGATGACATAGATGAAGGTGCCAATGGAGACATCGAGTCCGTTTCAATAGTTGCAGGAGACGTGCTACAACATTTTTCCTTGATAAAAGAAGGCAAATGGATGAACGAATATAAAATCAAACAAAAAGGTCCTGTTGATTGGGACAGTTTTCCTTACGGAGTGAACCTGACGCTTCAGGCGAAAGACAAAGGGTCTCCTCAAAGGTATTCAGACATGAAATCTGTGCATATTGTGAGCCCTAAAAGGGAAAAGGTAAAAGCGGAGTTTGAAAAGGATGTTTATGAAGTTACCGTCAGCGAGTTCTCTCCTCCTGGTGCCATTGTTACAGCGGTAAAAGCACAGCCTGTAACTACATCTGTGGAATACAAAATTTCCGAGGATTCTGAGTATTTTAAGATTAACCCCAGAACGGGTCTCATTACCACGACGCGGCATTTAAATATGGATGGCAAAGATTCTTATGAGATTGTTGTGTTAGTAAAAGGCAGCGATAGCAAAGCCAAAGTCATCATCAAACTAGAAGATGCCAATGACCACATTCCACAGTTCCAGCAAACCTCCTATGAGTCGTTTGTCAATGAAAGTGTTCCAGTTGGAACCAGTATTGTAACAGTTTTGGCTTCCGACATTGATAAGGGAGAAAATGGGTACATCACTTACAGCATTGCTAGTCTTAATTCTTTGCCCTTTGCTATTAACCAGTTTACGGGAACCATCAGCACTTCTGATGTTCTGGATTTTGAGTCTTCTCCCGAAAGTTATAGATTCATAGTAAGGGCTTCTGATTGGGGGTCCCCATATCGCCATGAGAGTGAAGTAAACGTAACTATTCATATAGGAAACGTTAATGATAATAAACCACTGTTTGAGAAAGTAGCTTGCCAGGGGGTCATCTCCTTTGATTTTCCAACTGGTGGACACATCACTGCCGTCTCTGCCATTGACATTGATGAGTTGGAGCTTGTTAAGTATAAAATTATGTCAGGGAACGACCTTGGATTCTTCTACTTGAATCCTGATTCCGGGGTTTTACAGCTTAAAAAATCTTTTATTAACTCGGGTTTAAGAAATAGTAACTTTGCTCTTAAGATCACTGCCACAGACGGGGAAAACTTTGCTGACCCCATGTTTGTTAACATAACCGTTGTCCATGGCAAGGTACCCTCTAAGTATTTTGATTGTAAAGAAACAAGGGTGGCCCAGAAGTTAGCAGAGAAACTACTGAAAAAGTCCAAAGCTAATGCCAAGCTCAATTATGAAGATAGCTTGTTCGATTTCTACTCCGTAAACCGGCAGCCACCACAGTTTGATAAATCTTTCCCTTCCGATGTGTCGGTGAAGGAGGACCTAACTGTGGGAACCTCCATCCTTAGCATAAAAGCTACAGATCCAGATTCTGGGTTTAATGGAAAAGTACTTTATACAATCACAGATGGTAATACAGATAGTTGTTTTACTATCGGTTTGGAATCGGGTGAGCTCAGTGTTCTTATGCCTATGGACAGAGAAATGACCGATAAGTATCTTCTCAACATTACAGTATATGATTTAGGTAATCCTCAGAGGTCTTCATGGCGATTGTTAACAATTCATGTCAATGACGCAAATGATAACAGCCCCGTCTTCCTGCAAGAAAGCTATACAGTCACTGTCCTAGAAAGCACCAGCATAGGGACTGAGTTGATACAGGTAGAAGCTAGAGACAAGGATCTTGGGCCAAACGGTGAAGTCACCTACTCCATTTTAACAGACACAAAGAAGTTTGCAATTAACAGCTCCACTGGAATAGTTTATGTAGCTGACCAACTGGACAGAGAACTCATTTCCAACTACACGCTGAAAATCGAGGCAAGAGACAAAGCGGAGAACGGGCAACAGCTTTTTTCAGTGGTTAACTTGAAGGTCTACTTGGAAGATGTCAATGATTGTTCTCCAGTGTTCATACCTTTTAGCTACACTGCCAGAGTACTTGAAGACCTTCCAGTGGGTACTGTCATTTCTTGGCTTGAGACCCAAGATCCCGACCTCGGCCTTGGAGGGCAAGTCCGTTATTCCTTGGTCAATGACTACAACGGGAGGTTTGAAATCGATAAAAGCAGTGGAGCTATCCGCTTGAACAAAGAGCTTGACTACGAAAAGCAGCAATTTTACAATTTAACTGTACGGGCGAAGGATAAGGGCCGCCCCGTCTCCCTATCGTCTGTCTCTTTCGTGGAGGTGGAAGTGGTGGACGTCAACGAAAATCTACACACGCCTTACTTTACGGATTTTGCGGTTACTGGATCTGTTAAAGAGAATTCACGCATTGGAACTAGCGTTTTGCAAGTGGTGGCAAAAGATGACGACAGTGGCCGAGATGGAGAAATACAGTACACCATTAGAGATGGCAGTGGATTGGGGAGATTTAGCATCGATGAAGAAACTGGTGAGTGAACCAAAGTGAACTGATTTATGTATACAAATTTTTTTTTTTTTTTTTTATATTGAGCATTTTTTTAATTGGTTACTGTGCTTTTGTTTAGGTGTGTTTAAATGTGTTAAATGGGTCCCTGATAAACAGTGCTGGCGCTACCATAGAGGCAGGGCCCCTGAGCACTAATGGGGCTCCTCAGGTCTCCCCCGACTAGCTCCACAAGGGCCCCTGCAAAGTTTTTATGCTGGCAAATGATGGAGCACAGTAAAATTGAAAGGGAGATCTGGTGAGGTGGGAGCTGGCTCAAGGCCCCTGGGGGATAAATATGCTAGGGTGGCAGGGGGCCACCACGTTATAGTTGCCCCAGGGCCCCATTGTGGCACGAACCGGCCCTGCTGATAAATAATGCATTGTGCTTAAACTATTGATTTTAGTCCTGTTTTATACCATGGTATGTTTCACCCAGTATATATAGTATAAGATATTACTCCGTGCCCAAAGTGATTGGGAAGTAACTAGTGTAACTAGTGTGTGTTGATCGATTGGCCATATGCAGTTCACTTTTTCTCCTGAGTTTTCTCCTAGTTGATAATTTTGCATCTTTAATTTAAAATAACTTAGTAACAACAAGTAGTTGAAAAGTACTATCAAAATTATTTTGAGTATTTTATCACTTGCTAGTGGTTTAAAAGGAATTTTATTGACATTTTTTTTCTTAAATATCACCTAGGAGATAACTCAGGAGAAAAGGTTAATTGCATATAGGCCAATGTTCTTAAAAATGCTTCTACAGTGTTCCTTGACCTTCTCTCTTGTATTGAAGTTATCTAGCTGGGCTTTTTATTTACCATATTCTGTCTAGATCTTATCAGAGCTTCAACATACATGGACTACATAGTAGAGTTAATGATGAATCATTTCTTACTGTAAATTGTAGGAGTTACAGCAAGTGGACAGATGCGTAGCTAGGATTTTCAGCGCCCGGGGACAAAGACTATTAATGCGCCCCCACCCCCCCCCCCAAAGTCAAGCGCGCGCCGGGCCAAAAAGGGGCGTGATCACATAATAAATGTGGGCGTGGTTATGGGTGGAGCCAAATGTATATGGAGGTTAGCAGGCTCACGCTCACCCACCCTCCCTCAGTATGTACCTTCCAGCATGTTCCAAGACAAATTCAGCAATCATGAGCCCCCCCCCCCCATCAAGACAAATTCCGCAATCATGAGGCCCCCAACATAACCAACTCAGCAATCATGAGGCCCCCAACAAGACAAATTTAGCAGTCATAAGGCCCCCAACAAGACAAATTCAGCAATCATGAGGCCCCCAACAAGACAAATTCAGCGATCTTGAGGCCCCCAACAAATCATGAGGCCCCCAACAAGACAAATTCAGTAACCATGAGGCCCCCAAAAAGACAAATTCAGCAGTCATGAGTCACATAAATAGACAGCATTTCACATAAATATGTAGAATGCCCCCTTAATATGGTAGACACCTTTCACCTGGCAGCAGTTCTCCAAAATACACTCAATCTGACGTGGTTCCCCAAAAATAGGTAGCCCCAGGTCTATAGTTGTCCCCAGAATAGGTGGCCAGCAGTATAGATGTCCCCAGAATAGGTGGCCAGCGGTATAGATGTCCCCAGAACAGGTAGCCAGGGGTAGAGATGTCCACAGAACAGTTAGCCAGGGGTATATGTGCCCAGTATATGTAGGCAGGGGTATGTGTGCCCAGTATATGTAGCCAGAGGTATATGTGCCCAGTATATGTAGCCAGTGGTATATATGCCCAGTATATGTAGCCAGGAGAATAATATGTGCCCAGTATATATAGTCAGGCGTATATGTGCCCAGTATATGTAGCCAGGGGTATATATGCCCAGTATATGTAGCCAGGGGTATATATGCCCAGTATATGTAGCCAGGGGGTATATATGCCCAGTCCACGTAGCCAGGGGGTATATATGCCCAGTATATGTAGCCAGGGGTATATATGCCCAATATATGTAGGCAGGGGGTATATATGCCCAGTATATATAGGCATGGGTATATATGCCCAGTATATGTAGCCAGGGGTATATATGCCCAGTATATGTAGCCAGGGGGCATATATGCCAAGTATATGTAGCCAGGGGTATATATGCCCAGTATATGTAGCCAGGGGTATATATGCCCAGTATATGTAGCCAGGGGGTATATATGCCCAGTCCACGTAGCCAGGGGGTATATATGCCCAGTATATGTAGCCAGGGGTATATATGCCCAGTATATGTAGCCAGGGGTATATATGCCCAGTATAAGTAGCCAGGGGGTATATATGCCCAGTCCACGTAGCCAGGGGGTATATATGCCCAGTATATGTAGCCAGGGGTATATATGCCCAGTATATGTAGCCAGGGGGTATATATGCCCAGTCCACGTAGCCAGGGGGTATATATGCCCAGTCCACGTAGCCAGGGGGTATATATGCCCAGTATATGTAGCCAGGGGTATATATGCCCAGTATATGTAGCCAGGGGTATATATGCCCAGTATAAGTAGCCAGGTGGTATATATGCCCAGTCCACGTAGCCAGGGGGTATATATGCCCAGTCCACGTAGCCAGGGGGTATATATGCCCAGTATATGTAGCCAGGGGTATATATGCCCAGTATATGTAGGCAGGGGTATATGTGCCCAGAATAGGTAGCCAGGGTTATATGTGGCCAGAGTAGGTAGCCAGGGGTATATGCCCAGTATATGTAGTTAGGGGTATATGTGCCCAATATATGTAGGCAGGGGTATATGTGCCCAGAGTAGGTAGCCAGGGGTATATGTGCCCAGAGTAGGTCGCCAGGGGTATATGTGCCCAGAGTAGGTAGCCAGTAGCCAGGGGTATATGTGCCCAGAGTAGGTAGCCAGAGGTATAGGTGCCCAGAGTAGGTAGCCAGGTGTCCCCCTCCCCAGCAGGAGGGGAGCAGCGCAGAGAAGAGGAAGAGCTGCTCTCTCTCACTCGCTGTCCCCTCCAATGTCTGTCCGGTGGCTGGCAGCGGCGGGCGGAACTTACCTCCGTCTCGTCGCAGCGCCGGATGGATCTGCCGCTACTCCGGTCTGGTTCAGACCAGAGCAGCGGCTGCGCACCCGAACTTCCGGCCGGCGCTGGAGCGCGACGGAGGTGAGTTCCGCCCGCCGCTGCCAGCCACCGGACAGACATTGGAGGGGACAGCGAGGGAGAGAGAGAGCATCTAAGGTGAGGGAAGGAGGGGGGAGATGGCCCCCCTTCCCCACCGTCCGCACAGCTCTCTCTCTTCTCTGCGCTGCTCCCCTCAGCCCCGCAAAAAAACCAAAAACCCGAAGCTCAGCTGGGCGCCCTTGGGGACCCGGCGCCCCGGGGCACTTGTCCTACCCCGACCCCCCCTAGCTCCGTGCCTGCAAGTGGACAAGAGACTTAGGCCTCGATTCATCATTGTCTTTGAGATAACTTTTTCCAGTTTGTTAAATTACCGAATTCGAAGTTTATCGATTTCTAGTTGTATTCATCAAGGTTTTTCCGCATTCGGTGGGAATTCGATAAAATATCGATAACGGTAACCATTTGGTAACGTGTCGATATTTCCATTTTACAGCGGTAATTTAACACAAGGCCATAAGATTCCCATGGAATTGTGGGTAAAAGGCAGTCCTTTGAACACTACGTAGCAACATTCTGAATAGGGCTTAACACCTGGACCAGGATTCTGGAAGTGGCTTGGGACAATCCCACAATTTCACCAGCTGCGGCTTGATAGGAGCCTTTTCTAAAAAAATATAGTGCAGCTAGTAAATTAGTTAACCCTGGCACTGCCTGTGTTCTCTTACAAGATGATTTAAGAGAGATACAGATGTCCTGTTATAGCAAATAAATATATTCTCTTGCAAATTGATATGGTTCTAGACCAGGCATGGGCAAACTTGAACCCTTCAGCTCTTAAAGAGAATCTGTATTGTTAAAATCGCACAAAAGTAAGCATACCAGTGCGTTAGGGGACATCTCCTATTACCCTCTGTCACAATTTCGCCGCTCCTCGCCGCATTAAAAGTGGTTAAAAACAGTTTTAAAAAGTTTGTTTATAAACAAACAAAATGGCCACCAAAACAGGAAGTAGGTTGATGTACAGTATGTCCACACATAGAAAATACATCCATACACAAGCAGGCTGTATACACCCTTCCTTTTGAATCTCAAGAGATCATTTGTGTGTTTCTTTCCCCCTGCAGCTATCTTCCACTGAAGTGTCAGGCTGTTTCTTCCTGCAGAGTGCAGACAGCTCTGCCTGTATGTAATTCCTCAGTATGTGAAAGCCCAGCCAGCTCAGAGGAGGATTTATCCAGCTTGTAAAAGATAATAGAGCAGAGAGAAGCTGCCCTAATCTAAATAATACACAGGCAGTGTGCAGAGAGGGGCCTGGAGGGGGGAGATGCATCACAGAACCACAACACTGAAGAACTTGGCAGCCTTCCAGACACAGGCTGACAAGTCTGACAAGAGAGAGATAAGTTGATTTATTACAGAGATGGTGATAGTAGAACGTGCTGCAGTAAGCCAGGACACATTAGAATAGCTTTTGGAACTTGTAGGATGATAAAAAACAGGATGCAATTTTTGTTACGGAGTCTCTTTAAGGAACTACAAATCCCACAATGCATTTGCTTTTAGGAGTCATGACTGTGGCTGTCAGACTCCTGCAATGCATTGTGGGACTTGTAGTTCCTCAACAGCTGGAGGGCCAAGTTTGCCCATGCCTGTTCTAGACCTTATTCTTGCCCTTCTGCGCCTTTGAATCACTCTCAGCTGATACATAACCACTTTAAATGGCTCCATCTTCTCTGTCAGCAATGATCTGACAGGAATAACGACAGAGCAGTGAAGGAGATAACTAATCCTAAATTCAACGCTAAAACACGCCCACTTTCATTTTCATGAAATGCACTTTCTTCCGTTATACGCATCGCTAACGAATGATTTTTATTCTTATTACATATTTTTTTGTGACATGTTGCAGTATTGTATAAACTGTTAGAGTGGGGCCGAACCTCCGATTTTAGGTTCGCGAACTTCTGCGTAAGGTTCGATTCGCGTAAAAGTTCGCGAACCGCAATAGACTTCAATGGGGATGCGAACTTTGAAAAAAAAAAAATTATGCTGGCCACAAAAGTGATGGAAAAGATGTTTCAAGGGCTCTAACACCTGGAGGGGGGCATGGCGGAGTGGGATACATGCCAAAAGTCCCCGGGAAAAATCTGGATTTGACGCAAAGCAGCGTTTTAAGGGCAGAAATCACATTGAATGCTAAATTTTAGGCCTAAAGTGCTTTAAAACATCTTGCATGTGTATACATCAATCAGGTAGTGTAATTAAGGTACTGCTTCACACTGACACACCAAACTCACCGTATAACGCACCACAAACAGCTGTTTGTGTAGTGACGGCCGTGCTGGACTGGTGCGCACCATGGCGAGAGTGCAGTGGCGGGTTCACTGAACAGGAATACAGTGGCGGGTTCACTGAACAGAACAGGTATGCAGTGGCGGGTTAACTGAACAGGTATACAGTGGCGGGTTCACTGAACAGAACAGGTATGCAGTGGCGGGTTCACTGAACAGAACAAGTATACAGTGGTGGGTTCACAGAACAGGTATGCAGTGGCAGGTTCACTGAACAGCTATGCAGTGGTGGGTTCACAGAACAGGTATGCAGTGGCAGGTTCACTGAACAGGTATGCAGTGGCGGGTTCACTGAACACAACAGGTATGCAGTGGTGGGTTCACTGAACAGGCATACAGTGGTGGGTTCACTGAACAGGTATGCAGTGGTGGGTTCACTGAACAGGTATGCAGTGGTGGGTTCACTGAACAGGTATGCAGTGGTGGGTTCACTGAACAGGTATGCAGTGGTGGGTTCACTGAACAGGTATGCAGTGGTGGGTTCACTGAACAGGTATGCAGTGGTGGGTTCACAGTACAGGTATGCAGTGGTGGGTTCACTGAACAGGTATGCAGTGGTGGGTTCACTGAACAGGTATGCAGTGGTGGGTTCACAGAACAGGTATGCAGTGGTTGGTTCACTGAACAGGTATGCAGTGGTTGGTTCACTGATAATTCCAACAGAGAAAGAACATGTGTGCATCAACCAGGTGAACCTGACAAATCTGGCTTTGCAAATTTGGCCTATTGGCTAATCACGAGACATTGCTCATGCAAATAAGCATTTGCTTTCGCATGCCTAAATATGCAGGGTCAAAAACCCAAAACCGCAAAACAATCGCCCTGCGGGAATTAGTTCATGCTATACAGCACTATCCAGGGACGCCACGAGGAGGCTTCCCATTGCCCCCATACAACCGGGGGGCCGCGGGGGTCCCAGGCACTCCAACAGAGAAAGAACATTGTGCATCAACCAGGTGAACCTGACAAATCTGGCTTTGCAAATTTGGCCTATTGGCTAATCACACTTGGTTGATGCACACATGTTCTTTCTCTGATTGTAGTTAGCAATGCAGTGGTTGGTTCACTGAACAGGTATGCAGTGGTGGGTTCACAGAACAGGTATGCAGTGGTGGGTTCACAGAACAGGTATGCAGTGGCAGGTTCACTGAACAGGTATGCAGTGGTGGGTTCACTGAACAGGTATGCAGTGGTGGGTTCACTGAACAGGTATGCAGTGGTGGGTTCACTGAACAGGTATGCAGTGGTGGGTTCACAGTACAGGTATGCAGTAGTGGGTTCACAGAACAGGTATGCAGTGGCAGGTTCACTGAACAGGTTCACTGAACAGGTATGCAGGTACTGAACAGAACAGGTATGCAGCCAGGAACAAGCTAAGCCTAACTAATCTTTCCCTATGAGAGACAGTCTGCACTCTGCAGCAGCTCGCCCTACTCTCACTAACGCAGGCACACGAGTGAGCGTAATGGCCGCCGCTGCCTGCCTTATATAAGGGGGGGTGGGGCTCCAGGGGCTAGTGTAGCCTAATTGGCTACACTGGGCCTGCTGACTGTGATGTAGAGGGTCAAAGTTGACCCTCATGGTGCATTGTGGGGCGAACCGAACTTCCGCAAAAGTTCGCCTGCTGGACCCGAACGCGAACCACTGAAGTTCGCATGGAACCGTTCGCAGGCGAACCGTTCGGCCCAACTCTATAAACTGTAAAGCAGTTAAAGCGGAACTGTAAATTCCCTAAAAACAGTTTCACTTACCTGGGGCTTCCCCAAGCCCCCAGCAGCCATCCTGTCCCACGCCGGTCCTGCACGATCTTCCATTCTCCCGCCGCGGTGCAGCTTCGCTGCCGTCGACTGACAGCAGCTGCACCGCACTGTTTGTTTTTAGGGAATTTACAGTTCCGTTCTAAGTTAAATCACATTGAAAACAACCCCCAAAAAATGTTCATGTTGCAAATTTGTCCAAAAGTAAATAATTGATTCATGTTTCACCATGTACTGTATAACAAATGACTTGACTTGCCAAACAAATTCAACTTATGAACTTTATGAATGAAACCGGTTTGTAAGTGACCGCCTGTATATAAGGAGTCACAGATATATAAATAGTGATGATGATTTTTATTGTAAAAAATATATACAAATTTACAATACAATAAATAAATAAATAAATAGTGATGATGTACACATTTTTGGGCAGCGGGGAGGAGTTTGGAGGGAGCAGAATAAAGCAGAGGATATTTTTAGATCAGAGAGCAGTGGCCACAGCATTGCTGGTGTTTGTATATAGACTGCTGGTAAAGGTCAAGTACATGTAAACAATAAGCAGCCAGGTGTTATGAAATCTCTTTAAAGGGCAAAATCAATAATGGCGTATTACTGTGTTATTGTTATCCATAAGGGGACAATATGGGGTTGATTAACAATTTGTATTTTTATAAGTTCCCTTGTTGTTTAAAGGACCACTATCGTGAAAATCCCAAAATTTAAAACAAATATAAATGCATACAAATAAAAAGTGCAATTCTTCCTGAGTAAAATGAGCCATAAATTACTTTTCTCCTATGTTGCTGTCACTTACAGTAGGTAGCAGAAATCAGACAGAACTGATAGGTTCTGGACTAGCCCATCTCCTCATGAAAGGGGCTCTTGGGGTTTTCTTTATTTTCAAAAGCATTTAGTGAATGGCAGTTTGATTCATCTAACTGCCAAAAAAAGTGTGCAGCAAGCAGAGAAGCTGGCTAGCATGTTTATATAAATCCTTTTCGGGGGGTGTCTTTATAAAGAACAATGGTCATGTTCCCCATGAAGTTATGGACTAGCCCAGTGATGGGCAAATTCAGCTCTCCAGCTCTTAAAGAACTTCAAGTCCCACAATGCATTGCAGGAGTCTGACAGCCAAAGTCATGATTCATAAAGGCGAATGCATTGTGGGTCTTGTAGTTAATTAACAGCTGGAGAGACAAGTTTGCAGATCACTGGACTAGCCCATAGCCCAAAACCTTTCGCTTCTGTCAGATTTCTACTACCTTCTGTAAGTGACCGCAACATAGGAGAAAATAAATGTATGGTTCATTTTACTTTGGAAGAAAAGTACTAATTTGGATGTGGCTGGATATTGTAATGCAGTGGTTACCAAACTTTTTTGGGTGAAGGTACCCTTGGTGGCTTTGATATTTTTTCAAGGCACCCCTCGGCAAAAACAACTACCGAAATGCCGTTCTGATCCTTATCAGTAGACGACCCATTTCAAGTAGCTAGTGATGCTTATTAGGCACCGGGATTCCTCTCATGTTCAACTTCAACCATGGTTGCAGGGACTAAAGGTTAACTAGCAGGCAATGCAGCCACATTGTATATCAATGAGCGGTTGCATTACCTGATGGTATTGCATAAAGGATCGGGATGCATGCCGAGGCACCCAGTTTGAGAACCCCTGGTGTAATGGTTAAGGTCTCTGCCTCTGACGTAGGAGACCTGGGTTCAAATCTCGGCTCTTCCTATTTCAGTAAGCTGCACCTATTCAGTAAGGAGTTCTTTGGGCAAGACTCCCTAACACTGCCTACTGAGTGCGCTCTAGTGGCTGCCTCGCAAGTGCTTTGAGTCTGACAGGAGAAAAGCGATATACAAAAAAAGGAATTATTATTATTTATTTTAAATTGTATAATTTTTTGCGATAGTGCTCTTTTAACTTATTCTAGATATTAAAAAAAAAAATCTGCAACTTTGTTCACAAGCAATATGAACAGCAAAGCACTAATAAATACCTGATCTCCGAAGAAATGTAATTCGGAATCAGCCAGTAGTGGTTCACTCTGGCCGGGCCAGCAAGTTTGGCTGAGTCAGCATGCTAGCTTGGCCAGCAGCCTGTTGAGATGTGTGAAAGCCATTCAGCAATATGATCTGTGATACTTTCAGTCATTAGCGGATTGCTATTGGCCCGATGGCAGCTAAAACACCCCTGAATAATTAATCTCCTGCCTCGTTACGGAGGAGAGAGAGTCACAGATTGAATTACTTTATGCTGGCAGGGCTGTTTATTTACCGTTTGTTTAGCCCGTGTGCTCATTATGAAGTGGTCATTGATTTTGGGTTAAAAGTTTCCCGCAAATCCAGAGGTGTCACAGGTTATTAGCCCAGGTGGTTAATGAAGGCTGGCGGAGCTTATGCATTATGTCTTGTTTATGGCATTCTTAAAGGGAACTTGTCACAACGGGACCAACTGTAGCGCCTAAGAGTAGTCCTAGACATTAGTTCCTAGGGAGATGCCTAGCAAGTTGTCTACTGTCCCATCGTGAATGCAAGAGCTTGTCTGGTCATGGTTGATTGCAATAGCTGCTGGTTAGCCATAGCTTTAAGTGGCAGGTTGGCATTCTTAAAGAGAACCTGTCACGACGGGACCAAATGTAGTGCCTAGCAGTGGCATTCAGTAGTCCTTGACATTAGTTCCCATTGAGATGCCTAGCAAGTTGTCTACTGTTCCATTATGAAGGTAAGAGCTTGTCTTGTCATGGTTGATTGCAATAGCTGCTGGTTGGCCTTAGGTTTAAGTGACAGGTTGGCATTCTTAAAGGGAACCTGTCACAGCAGGACCAAATGTAGTGCCAACAGTGGAGATCAGTAGTCCTTGACATTAGTTCCCATTGAGATGCCTAGCAAGTTCCCTACTGCCCCATCATGAAGGGAAGAGCTTGTCTGCTGGTTGGCCTTACGTTTAAAGAGGAACTCCAGTGAAAATAATATAATAAGAAAAAGTGCTTCATTTTTACAATAATTATGTATAAATGATTTAGTCAGTGTTTGCTCATTGTAAAATATTTCCTCTTACATGGTGACATTTTTACTGTGGGGAGGTTATGTAGCTGCTGCTAGCTGTTTTGGCCGTTGGAGACAGCTGTAAACAGCTATTTCCTGTCTGTGAACCTTGTTACATTGTGGCAAACTGTCAAAAGGGTGTCAGTTAAAAATGGCGCACAGCGCCAGGGGGATAAAAAGGGCGCCCCATAGACTTACATTATATAACGCTATTTAGCGTTATAAGGCTTAAAAAATGGCGCAGGCAGTGTGCCTTACACTTATAACGCTAAATAGCGTTATAAGTGGTAAAAAATGCAGCGGGGGTCGGGGGAGGAGAGAGAGAGAGAGAGAGGCAGCGGGACGCTGGAGGGCGTAGGCATCGGGGGAGGATGTGCAGAGCCATACGTTACCTTGTCCCGGCCGCCGATCGCTCCTTCCCTCCGCTCCTTCTCTTCCTCCATTCGTTTACTGTAGTCCTGCAGCCGGCCAATCACCATGTGGCTTCAGTCTCCGCATGGTGATTGGCCGGCTGCAGGAATACAGCAAACGAATGGAAGGAGCGGAGGGAAGGAGCGATCGCCGGCCCAGGACAAGGTAACGTATGCCTCTGCATACATCCGATACCTATGCCCTCCAGTGTCCCGCTGCCTCTCTCCTCCAGCCCCCCCCCCCCCGCTGCCTACACTAACAGCCCCCGCTGCCTGTACTACCGAGTACCGACCCCAGCCCCCCGCATGTTTTTTCATGGCGCACCGCTCTGCAAAACGGTAAATAGCGTTTTATTTATCGGCAGAACGGTGCGCCATTTTTCTCCCTGCGCCATTTTCGCATGTAAGCGTCAAAAGTACCGCGGTCCTCAGAGCTTCTTGTGGGAGGGGTTTCACCACAATATCAGTCATACAGCGCCCCCTGATGGTCTGTTTGTGAAAAGCAATAGATTTCTCATGTAAAAGGGGGTATCAGCTACTGATTGGGATAAAGTTAAAATGGAGTTTCTCTTTAAGTGGCAGTCTATGGGACTTATACAGGTATTACATCACAATATGCCAGTTGACTCCGTGGTGTAAGGGAGTGGTTATCAGCAATATCTCTGTAACTAACTGTAATTGAGAATGAGCTGTAATTGAGAATTCACTGCTCATGCGCGTGATAATGTGCAGCGCAGTGACATAGGCAGCAGGAGAAAAAAGGATCCTGCTGTGCATGCGCATGATAAAACGGGCTGACGTAGCAGCAAATCGTGTCATTGAACCTGCGACAGATCACTGTGGGGGCCACAATGTAGTTACACTGGTAGTTTCCCTCATACCAACATCCGAAAATAAGGCATTTTGAGGAAAGGATTAAAATTCACCCAAACATATCCCTTTCAGTAAAGAGAAATGCACACATTTACCCAGATGCCAACATGACTTATGAAAGAGGGGCAGACCTGAAAGAAAGCGAGACCAGCGAGTTCCAAAATAATCAGATTGCTGTGACTTTGGCCAGCCACAGTGTGATCGATGTATAAGGGGGACTAGCTTGTTATGTGGAAGAAGTATATTGATCTGTGACTGGAATCGATATGAAATGTCATGGCGACAGCATTACTCAGCCCTCCCAGCTCCCGATTGCTGAGTTATTTCTTCTCACAACTCGAGGAGTTCTTCAGATTCATCCTAGAACTGTACCCAGGCCCTTCCAGATGCTGAGGACATTCATCCTGGCCTGGAAGAGTGTTGTCCTCACAAATCATGGCGGGGTTGGAGAGTGTGAGGTATGGAGTAACTCGGAGTCCAGCTCGGCTGTGCAGAGAATAATTACAGGAGATAAGCGTGATGTACTGCACCGCCTCAAGGAAAAACCCTGGACTTTCTCAGGCTGTGAAACCAGAGAATTGTGCTATCCAGCGAGAGAGTGAATTCTCATTTTATCAGGGATGGGAACAAAGTGATGAGCTGCTTGTTATCTATGAGCCGTATATTTGATTTCATGATATATTGCGGAGTGCTTGTTTATGTCAGCTGGTTTTTTACAAAGTTGGAATGAAAACTAACAAAAATACCAAAGCTACATTGAGAACACTTTTCTACTAGCTGTGATCCGCTTCAGAAAGAGGATTTCAGCCATTTTGTTGATTGCAATGAGCACCATGGTAACCTGTAAATCACTGTGCTTATTTCCAGGGCTGTGGAGTCGGGCAATTTTGGGTGCCTGGAGTCGGAGTCGGGAAAAAATGCACTGACTCCAACTCCAACTCCTAATGAATTTGTAACTGTAATTAAAATAGAAAATATGATAAAATCTTCTATTTCTCAGATAATAGTCATTAAAAATAATGTATATATACAGTATATATACAGTAATAGCTGTGCTTAGTCCACAAAAATGAAATAAACCAATCAAAATTAGTTACTTGTGCTGCTTTAATAAAGCAGTCCCCGTATTTTTAAGGTCAGATATACATATCTGATTGTGACTGTATATATGATGTGTACACAGGAATCTCTTATATATACTAAATAACATCTATGCTGTAAGAATATAGCCTGATGTGTAGCTGTGTCACTAATAGAAATGGTCAACGAGATGGAAATAATTCTGCATTGATGCTGATTTATACAAATGTATGCACTCTCTTTGCTCATGATATTAAATAATTTAAAATGTTGTTAAAATTTGGTTTGGTGACTACAAATTAAAGGGTACCTGAGACGGATGAAAAGTAAAGTTTTATACATACCTGGGGCTTCCTCCAGCCCCCTTCAGGCTAATCAGTCCCTCGCTGTCCTCCACCACCTGGATCTTCTGCTATGAGTCCTGGTAATTCAGCCAGTCAGCGCTGTCCGGCCGCATGCCGCTCCCACAGCCAGGAACATTCTGCACCTGCGCAATAGTGCTGCACAGGTGTAGTACGCTCCTGGCGGCGGAGTGTGTGCATGCGCACTACGCCCGACTGGCTCAAGTACCTGGACTCATAGCAGAAGATCCAGGTGGTGGAGGAGGACAACGAGGGACTGATTATCCTGAAGGCGGCTGGAGGAAGCCCCAGGTATGTATAAAACTTTAATTTCATCTGTCTCAGGTTTACTTTGTTACACAGTAGTACTATACTCTACATATGCACTCCCCACAGAGCTGCAGGGAATCCACTGAGAATGCTGTGCACATTGAACACAGAGGTGTTGTCTGTCACCCATAAACCTTGTTCAGATTGTGCATGAAGAATGTATAATAGAGGAAGAATCTCCTCATTCCCCTGCAGAGTCCCTGCACATCATTCTTACATGTACCCACACTTACATTGCCTAGGGCCTGATAGATGTTCTTTGTTCCGGTTTGTACCTTTTACAAGTACTCTTACCAAGGACTAGTTTTAGTCTAAAGGGAATAAATATAGCAGTCTACATATCCTTCTCACTTCATTTGTCTTGTAAAATTCCTAAGCGTTGGCAGTTAAGAGACGAATTTCATGTTACATACTTTTAATCAACAAAATTGTAATATGCAAATTAGAGGAGTCGGAGTCGAGGAGTCTGAGTCGGTGGAATCCTAAACTGAGGAGTCGGAGTCGGAGGATTTTTGGACCGACTCCACAGCCCTGCTTATTTCCCACGAGTGCCCGACATAATCTCCCAAATCGTAATCGTTGGGCTGCGCCATTCCCACCAAAATCACGCTCCGTTCCCGGCAGCTATACGGCACAATCGCAGGTAGTGGAAATTGTGGGTTGTGCGATCGCAACGCAGTGCTATTGCGGTTGGGATCGCGCTTCTCAGTGGAAAAGGGCCCCTAGGCAAGGGTCTCGCTTGCCTTTGTTTTTTTGTGTGATATTTTTTTTCTGTGCGTTTGTATGCAGAAAAACGTGTTTTTTTCCACAGCAGCTATGGTGATTGAGATAGAAAACTGACACAATCAATGGACTAGCTCATTGATTAACATGAACTCTCAGTTTAGATCAGTCTTTCTGTGCAGAAAAATTGCACGGAAATGGCTTGAGGGCCAGATTAAGAGCCTGCACAGTAATTATAATTGGCACAGGAGGGTAAAAAAATGTCTGTTTCCATTGGAGCATAGGGGAAGGTGGAGGCCACTGATCACCAATGAACTGCATATGGGGGGGGGGGGGTTGCTAGACACCAGGAAACTGTATAGGGGAGGGAGGGCACTGGACACAACAAAAACTAAACAGGGGAAGGAGAGGGGCCACTAGACGTTATGGAATTTGTTTTGGAACTGAAAACTGTATAGGAGAGGAAGGGGGACCGCTGGCAACTGGACTCCCAAAAACTAAACCAGGGGAAGGAAAGGGCCACTAGACACCGGGAAACTGTATCGGGGGGGGGGGGGGGGCATACTAGACACCACTGAGCTATATAAGAGAAGGTAGAAGGACTACTAGCCTACTAGATACCAGGGAACTGGATAGAGGAGGGAGGGAAGCATTAGACACCAGGGAACTGTATAAGGGAGGGAGCTGGCCACTAGACATCGAGGATGACCCATGACTTGATCCAAGTTTTCAATTTTGGCCCACTGTGTATGTGGCACTCCTGCTTTAATGGCTAAAGTGACCCCGTAATAGATCTGCACATGCAAGTCCATTTAATATCCTGAAACAAATGTGTCTAATAACAACCCATATTGTTTATTACATTCTTCTTTAATTTTATCTGGACTAGCACCTGTAGTTCAAATTGTCTACTAGTTAAGTCACATTGGAACTTGACTATGTGATCTCTTCTCACTCCTCCCCTCTGTTGACTCATGCTGTCTAGGTGGAGAGAAGGCAGCATGAGTCCTACAGTATGTAGGGAAGGGGTAAGGAATAACCGGGTGGAAGTTAATAACAGGATTACAAATAAAAATTGGCGAGCGGGCAAGAAGGCATCTTTGCTTCTGTTTCACGATATTACAGTGGATTCATATACATAGAGGGTCACTTAGATTGATGTAAAGCTGAAAAGCATAACTTCTACGGAAGTGATTATGAATGATAAAAGGCCTGAGAACTATTATTATTTAGTATTTATATAGCGCTGATATCTTCTGCAGCGCTTAAAGGACCACTGACTCGAGAAACTGTCAAATTTTGAATTTGTATGTATGCATATACTGTATATAACATGTATATGTACTCCAGAGTAAAATTACTTTTCTCCTATGTTGCGGTCACATACAGTAGATAGTAAAAGTATGATGGAACTGACAGGTTTAGGACCAGTCCATCTTCTCATGGGGGATCCTCAGTGTTTTCTTTATTTTCAAGAGCCGCAGTTGGTCTGTCTTAACTGCCAAGATAGTGGGTAGGTAAGCCAGCTGAGATCCTTGTAGATCCTTTCCAGGGAGTGCTTTTTGTAAAGAATAAAGGAAACACTGAGAATCCCCCATGAGATAATGGACTAGTCCAAAACCTGTCAGTTCTGTCAGACTTTTACTACCTTCTGTAAGTGATAGCAACATTGCAGAAAAATAATTTATAGCTCATTGTACTCTGGGAGAAAGACACTTTTTATATGCATGTATACAAATGTATTTTACATTTTAAATGTTTTCACGACAGTGGTCCTTTAACTGAGTATATAGTCTTTTAAGCATTCCTATTTTAAAATTCCCACCAAAAAACGTTTTATTCTAGCACATTATTAATATTATGTAACATTGCCTGAATGCATACCACCAACAACAATACCAGCCCTTATACGCTATTCTAGCCGGGTGCTAACACTATAGACTCTTCAGGAGGGTCTCTGACATAAAGACTGCTTTATATTCACAGTTACAACTTGTTCTCCGCTGCCTCTTTGTCTTTTGTATGCTGTAAAATATTAAAAGCAATTCCATACTTTGATGATTTACCCCCCCCCCCCCCCCCCCGCCTTTCTCTCTGGTGCCATTATTGCTTTCAGCACTTTCTTATAACAACCGGTATTGAGTAAGAACCCCGTCAACGAGTCTAAACTTCCTAAACTCGCTACAGATGTTTCACACCTCAACGGGCTCAGATCAGGTCAACCCGGAGACCTCATCTACAAATGCAAATTCAGTAATAAATATTTTTGGAGGTGTAGATGTTGCGGTCTTAAATTCTGTGAGGTCCCACGGTTGGAAATTGTATCCCGATAGAAAGAAATGGGTTTGATGTAGCTCTCAAAAACGTTGACACGTCCAACCCTCAAAAAATCCATTGATGTCTCCACCGCTTTGGAATTTTTCTGCACTTTGTTGCTTTGTTTTCACTTTTTCTTTCATTTGAAACTGAAATGAGACTTTAGAACATTTATTAAACCAAAAACAAATGTGAACGAAAGGAGTCGGAACCAGTATGGAAATCATGGGGGAAAAAGCTGTAGACCACAGAGCTAAACTCCCGGAGAGGTATTCAGAAAGTTGAATGCAACGTTGACTATTTTTTTATGGTTTATACGCATCACGTGTTCCGTCCTTATTGTAGAATAAAAAAATCTATGAGGCTGAAACCAATTTTAGGAATAGTTCATTTATATGGATATTGCATTCTACCTGGCCAAGAAAGAATGCGGAGAAAACGCAGGTCAACTGAATGGACTGTAGAAGTCCTGGGGGCACAATGACAATAAATAAGTCCACATGTTTTTACAAGCTTAAAAGCCATGGAACAAGCGAAACCACTGTGTGGGTCTAACAACGCCTTCATATCATGATAAATTATATTGATAAGTTTAGGGTGTTTTTTCTCCCTTTTATCTTTCACAAGGCCTGAAGCCATGTACAATTGCCCAGACATGTGCCATCTGTGGCCTTTACATAAGTCCAGGACCCTGTGACCCAGAATTCACTAGTTTAATAGCTACATTAGTCAGTAAAAGAAATGTCTCTTGCCAGACAAGTATCATTTTGTGTACGTGGAATAAAAGGTGCCTGGAAAAAAGGGCGCAGGGAATTGCCGCTGGTATAATATCGCTAAGATTAGCAATATTCTACTACTGAATTCTGATAGTAAAATAGCGGAAATCTTTACCGATGTTTTACTATGACTAAACCTAACTCTACTTTCACACAGGACCCTTCCTCTACCGATGCATCCCCCGGTGGTGCCTAAATCTTAACCTACCCCCGCCGCGGACCTGTGATTTGCGACAAGGACAGTAAAGTTGGCCGCATACGCGCCCACTATACAAAGCTGCAATTTGCATAGCGGGAAGATGCGGTGCCTGCTATTTTAACTACTGTCATTGCCGCAAATCGTGGCTTTTGATGCTTAGCCCTAACACCCCCCTTTCCCCCGGTGTCGCCCTCCCCCCCTCCCCAGAGCCGTGATTTGAGGCTATGAGCGTAAATTTGGGGTGCAGGAAGACACCCGGTGAAACAGTGGGCGACGGGTCTTTACTCCATGCAAATTGCGGCTCTGCATAGGGGGCGCTCCGTCATGCGCCAAAATTTTGTCCTATTGCCGCAAATTGTGGTTTTTGAAACGGCAGCCTATGGCAGCGCCGTTTTTCCTGTTCTGGCTCATTTTTGCAGTCAACCTTTAAATTGTTTTCTACTTGTGGGTGATCAGTCCTCGGTCACCTAAACATCTGATATTTCTTAAAGGGGGTACTCTAAGCAAAATGTTAAAACATAGTCCTGTTGTACCAATGGTATTCCTGTATGGGTTCAGCTAGAGAAATCGGAGCAGGGACCCAGCACTGTCTTCAAAGATAATTTAAAGCATGTTTATTAGCATTCCAATAGTTCCATCAACATACAAATTGTAAAAACAGGCTAGAAGTCACAGGGACGTTTCCAGAGGGACATCCTCTCTTTTTCAAGCTCCGACTTTTAACCTGTTTTTGCAATTTGTGTGTCGTTGGAACTATTGGAATTCCAATAAACATGCTTTATATTATCTTTTGAAGACATTGCCTTTGACACAGGAGACCTGGGTTCAAATCTCTGCTTGCCCTGTTCAGTAAGCCAGCACCTATTCAGCAAGGAGTCCTTGGGCTAGACTCCATAACACTGCTACTGCCTCCTGAGCCCAGTGGCTGCAGCTCTGGCACTTTGAGTCCGCCAGGAGAAAAGCGCAATATAAATGTTATTTGTCTTGTCTTCTTCCTGCTCTGATTGTTCATTTTGTGACCTCTGTGGGCAAAGAGATCTTGACCACTAGCGCATCTCAACATTGGTGGTTGCTGCCTTTCTTTAGTTGCTACTTGCGTTCAGTTAAATGAAGATATTGCTGTACCTTTGCTCTTAAATACTCCTGCAGAAGTTCTTCCAAAAAAATCTGTGCTCCTTTACATAGGTTGTTGGGATGATAATGAAAGCTACTTATCTTAGATCATACATCAGGAAATTATTGTCACAGGAAGCAGAGTGAAGCCGACTGCCAATACTAGTGGATGAATGGTAAAGGTGTGTACACACGCACTACCAGCGGCAACGACGGGTCCGCCGGACCCTCCCGCTGGGCGGTCTTTTAGCCGACAGTAGTGCGTGTGTACACACTGTCGGCGGACTGATAAGGCTGTTTCTGAACGATGCTTCTTTAAAGCATGTTTTGCTTATTGTAGCAGTAGCAGTTGTCAATAAAGCTTTGTTTTTATATGAAAATGTGTTTTTTTTTCCAATTCAGGGGTAAAAAATGCATGCGCTTCTATGCGCTAGAAAAGTGCACCCATTCATTTGCATTGATTTGCGCTTTACAGCTCAACGCACAGAAATGCGTGCAACCCTAATTTTTGTAACGCTGCTCAGCGCAGCGCATAGATGTGAACCAGCTACATTTAAAGGGAGCCTAAACTGAGAAGGAGATGGATTTTTCCTTTTAAAATAATACCAGTTGCCTGACTTTCCTACTGATCCTGTGTCTCTAATACTTTTAGCCACTGCCCCTCAACAAGCATGCAGATCAGGTGCTCTGACTGAAGTCAGACTGGATTAGCTACATGCTTGTTTCAGGTGTGTGATTCAGCCAAAGAGACCAGCAGGGCTACCAGCTAACTGGTATTATTTAAAAGCAAACATCCACAACCCTTTCAGTTAAGGTTCCCTTTAATTACATAGGAAAATTAATACCTTGCTGAACGCACAGGGCAATGCGCTGTGAAAAGCGCACAGAAACGGCCCTGATGTGAATGAGGCCTAACTCTGCAAGCAGGGGGGACACGGGGGGGGGGCACATTCCGAGGGAAGGGGAATCTGATGTTGGCCCTGCATCCCACACTACATTGGTACGGCTGGCGCCTCGATCATTTTCCCCCCTCTCTGCCCAGCCGGCCGGGACACAAGGGGGGCGCAGGATAGCGGGAACGCCACTCCAAATCGGGACAGTGCCGCAGGATTCGGGACACATGGGGGGCTCGTTACTACATTCTACAATGTCACTACAGGGCCTCTTTAAAGTGTACCAGAGCTGAAAATGAAAAAGATGTTATACATACCTGGGGCTTCCTCAAGCCCCATCCGCCTGGATAGCTCCCACGCTGCCGTCCTCTACTGCCCGCAGCTACGAGAACCAGATCCCCGTACTTCTGTAAGTTGAAGCCAGGCTAGCGTAACAGAAGTGCGCTGTTTGCGTATCTCTCCAGCAGCTGCTATAGAGGGCGCACTTCTCCTGCGTAGCCTGGACCCGGTTCTCGCAGCTGCGGGCAGCGGAGGATGGCGATGTGGGAGAGATCCAGGCGGATGGGGCTGGAGGAAGCCCCAGGTATGTATAAAATCTTTTTCATCTTTCATCTGAGTCCCTTTAAGTCACCTTTCTTTTTGTCAGCTGAGATCTCACCGCTTAGCAATGGCAAAGTCTCCAACATGCTACCTAACAAGACAGATTGTTCCAAATGACTTTATAAGAGGACTGTCCCTCCTGTTCTTTCAAGCTGCCCTCTCCCTAAAACAAACCCCTGAGGGGACTCGCGTTTTCCTCGGCTGGTAAAATTGTGATTAATGCCAGCCACTGATTAGGCTTGCTGCCTCATTAACTTTGTCCGAATTGCAAGGGGTATAATACGAATGCTGGATGGCAGCGCAGAAAACGGGAATTCCTTTCATTCTGCAAGTCAAGCTCTAGTGAGAATGAAATGATTGCATATGAAATGATTAGGTGCCATATAGAATTAGTACAATAGGAAACTAGAGACGATTTCAGATGAGATCATCACCATTTTCTAAAAAGCTTCTGTTATTAGTGTTACTTTAAAGGAACTTAAAATAGATGCGAGATAAACTTTTACTCATTGCATAATTGTTTTCCTCTCATATAGTTTATAGGGCATTCCTCAAGCCAAATACTTTTTTTGTTTTTTTGTGTTAATACTCTAAGGGCCCGTTTCCACTAGAGCGAAAACCGGGCCGAATTCAGAGAAGAGAGTTTCCCCGCGGGGAAACTCTCCCATAGGAAACTATCGCTTATCATAGCGTGTCGGCTGACACTGGCTACAGTTTTCGTGCGGGAGACTGCAAATCCCACAGCCGTGCATGACACGGCTCATGGGATTCGTCCGCTTTCCCGCAGTGCAGGAAGTGCCACCGCGCGTCTCGCAGCCGCGTGCGTTGGCTAGTGGATCGGGCCCTAATTCCCTATAGACTAAACAAGACACACCCACAGCTTCTCCAAAGTGCCTTGGCATTTTGAGACCCATGTAGCAAGGGCTTATGGGAGCTCAGTCTGGGCAGGAGGAGGTGTTACTAGCCAGAGATTTCAGAGGCAGAGGAGAGGAGAGAGGAGTGGAGTTTTCACAGGATAAGGGGTGGAGATGCAGAGCAGCTTGCCTGTGTGTAATGTGACAAGCAGAACATGGCTGCTGTCATTGTATCACAGGACGAAATAATCATATTCTGTTGAAGCTGTTTGCAGCTAGATTTGCTGTATAAACGATCTAAACTTTAGATAAGATATATAGACAAGTTACTTGTTATAGTTAGTTTTTCATCTCAGATCCGCTTTAAAGTGAGAGGTATATGAGAGGTATATGAAAGCTGCCATATTTATTTCCTTTTAAAGCAGACCTGAACTCAGAACTTCCTCTCTGCTCTAAAAGTTAAGCAACAGCATAATGACCTTTAGAGGAAACAGTTTCTTTGTTACAGCTGATACAAATCCTGAAATACAGTATATCTGCACTGTTTCTACTTCCTGCTTTCATAGAAGCAGATTTCATGGACATATTGTTAACATCCTGTGCTTTCAAATAAACCTATCTGCTGTGGCAGTCAGATAACACAGGGGAGAGATCAAATTACAACTTGTGATTAGAAACAACTGAGGGGGAATTAGACGCACTAAACTCTATAAATAGTGATAGTCAAGAAGATGCAAATTATTACGAGTTGATGCAAATTTATGCAATTTTTTATTCAAATTTATGCAGCTTGAAAATGAACCAATCAAATTTTACCTCAGCAAGATTTGATTGGTTCATTTTCAAGCAGCATGCATTTGCATAAAAATTGCATACATTTGCATCAACTCGAAGTTATTTGCATCTACTTGACCATCACTATCTATAAATACATGAAGGGTGCATTTCTCTATGTTTTCCTTCTGTCTTGTGGACCTGAACTCTTGCACAGGACACAAGGAAACCAGAGAGAACTGAACCATGTGTGTTTTTAGGGAGAAAAGCTTGTCTAATTCCCATGCATTTGTAAGTAATCACAAGTGTAATTTGGTCTCTCAGCTTTGTCAGCACAGACATTCGGCAGACACAGGAATATGTAAACACAGGATGTTAACCCTTTGTCTGCTTCCATGAAAGCAGGAAGTAGACACACTGTAAATTTATTGCAGGAGTTCTATAAGCTGTAACAAAGATTTGTTTTCTTTAAATGATATTATACTGTTATATAGAGCAATTTGTCCGCAACAACAGCAATAGGAGAACGATCAGATAAATGGGTTAAGTGTGCTGGAGCTCAAAAAACATATGAAATGGGGAGAGGGAAAGAAAGCCCCTAGTCAAGCACCACTTAACGGTACAAAAAAGTTTATTCAATATTCCATATAGGTAAAGGACACAATGAGAAACAACACATAGTTAAAATCAAGTAAAAACGGCAAGAAACAACCCACTGCTGCAAATAAATTACATCAATAATGATATGAGTCACCTAATGTTGTATAAATAATGAAATACACCTGGTCACTAAATGAGCTATCCTCAGCATATGTAAGGGTGTGCAACAACAATAATAGCAAAGTGAGCATCTATTTAGAGCTCACTAATGCTTGAACCCGGGTTCAGTATATAAAAACGTGCAAATTAGCAAAATGCATACATATGAAAATACAATGAACCATAAACATATTGTGCTAAGTGTTATAAATACACAGGACTGCAATGTATACCCTGGAGCAGCCTATAGATAAAGTGCATAAAAGTGAACGGAGTGCAAAAAATAGAAGATACTTATCCCCAGAGAACATGCATCAGGTGTAGGCAGCAAAGTGAGGTCGGTTCCCCTCGGAACAATCCCGCAAGCTCCGCGGGCGTCACCCCGCTTTGAAAGGAGAGAGGACACCGCCCGATATTATACTGTTGCTTAGCTTTTAGAGGAGAAAAGAAGTTCTGAGTTCAGGTCCGCTTTGAATCTGATAACTAATTAGAAGCCATAAAACTCCTGCCTGGCAGAGAACATCTTCTGAACAAAGCAAGTAATTTGGGTGGCGCTGGCGAAACTTTGGTAAATCAGGTGCCACAATGTTAATTGCGGCTATAGCGGCACCTAGTGAGTAATTTGGGCAACTGCGGCGTCTATTGTACTATTCTATTACCCATTGCCCAATAGTAGAGTATTGGTCATTTTACTGATGTGCTACCAACGGCTCTCCCACATGTCTGTGTTCTGGGAATATTTTATAGCATCACAATTTCAGCAGCCTGAGAAAGAACAGGAGGCACTACACTGAATCATCCCAAATGCCTAAAGGTGCGTACACACGTCAGATAAAAGTCTTTGGGAAATGAAAGATCACAGACCAATCTTACCACCCTTCATGTAGTATGAGAGCCATACTCTACACAGTCTATTCTATGGAGCTGAACTCCCCATCAGACAGAAATCTTTGCAAGATGCTGCACACACAGATGCTATACACATTCAACAGATCAGTATCTGCAAAAGTTCTGTTTCTGCAAAAGATCCGTTCCTGCAAAATGCATTCATAGTCTATGATATCTGCAGATCCCATACACACCTTGTTTAATGGACATTCATCTGCAGATCAGGCAATTATCTGCCGATCTGAAGATCCAACCTGGTGGATCTGATCTACAGATAATTGTCAGTTAAACAAGGTGTGTATGAGATCTGCAGATATCATAGACTATGAATGAGTTTTGCAGGAATGGATCGTTTGCAGGAACAGATCTTTTGCAGATACTGATCTGTTGAATGTGTACAGCGGTCTTTGTGTGCAGCATCTTGCAAAGATTTTTATCTGATGGGGAGTTCAGCTCCATAGAATAGACTGTGTAGAGTATGGCTCTCATACTACATGAAAGGGGGTAAAATTGGTCTGTGATCTTTCATTTTCCAAAGACTTTTATCTGACGTGTGTACCCACCTTAACACTGATTTTCTGCCGCTCCCTGGGAAGCTTTGGCAGTACCTGTGGTCCTTATCAGTACTGATATCAGCCAGAATCTATAGCCGTCCACAAAGAACATTTTCACTTCTATCTCAAACTGCAAAGAGGCTGATAAAGGAAATTTACTGAACGCTATCCACTTTTAGCATCTCTTCGGTAACAGGAAAACACAAATATTTTTAATGACGCCAGTTTAAATTGGTTAACTGCAGCCATAGATAATCTTAATGGCGGGGTTTGCCCATCTGCAGAACAGCTGGCATCTTCCTAACCACAAATAAATCACATGTGTACCCGAGAGTAATGTAAGACTTGGCGGTGTGCTGTATGGTGGGTGGGGCTATGACACAGGGAACATGACAATCTCCCCACTCTCACTGATACAGGTCAGTAAGGTTGGCAGCAGTCTTAGGAGGTTCACCTTGAAGGGCGGATAAATGCACATCAGTCAGGCTTACAGTTTCTTTACAGATTACAGAAATCTGCCTTCTTAAAACAGAAGGTATTTGTGAGTATTCCGGGTGGAGTGAGTATACTGTATAAGGTGTCCCACAATGCATCACTGCTTAATATGCAAATAATCCCTTTGATGTCCCTGAAAGCTAAGCACACCTCCAGAACCGCTGGAATGCAATGATGTGTCACCTTCATTGTACAAATAACAAGCTGACACATCATTGCATTCCAGCAGTTCTGGAGGTGTGTTTAACTTTCAGGGACATCAAAGGGATCATCTGCATAGCATTTTAGTAAGAGGGCTTTTTGGTCCTTTTTATGCAAATCATCTAATCACCTATGCAAATCATCCCTTTGATATCCCTGAAAGCTAAACACCTCCAGAACTGCTGGAATGCAATGATGTGTCAGCTTGTTAATTGTACTATGAAGCTGACACATCATTGCATTCCAGCGGTTCTGGAGGTGTGTTTGGCTTTCAGGGACATCAAAGAGATGATTTGCATACTAAGCAGTGATGCATTGTGGGATACCTTATATACTCACTCCAACCTGAATAATCACAAATACCTTCTGTTTTAAGAAGGTACATTTCTTCTTTGCATAGCATTTTAGTAAGGGAGATTTTTGGACACTCCTAGTTGCTTATCTATTAGAGCAGAGGGGAATTTCTGAGTTCAGGTCCGCTTTAAAAGAAAATAAATATGGCAGCTTCCATAGGTCTCCCACTTCAGGCTCCTTTTAAGTCGCTGCACTGCAAGGTACTTTAAAGGGAACCAGAGACGAAGCACCCTTGTGTATTTTACCATATATATCAGTAAGAACATTAGAGAAAACACTTACCATGCTCTCTGTTTCATCCTCACTGCTAAAAGTGTCTGTTATCAGCTGTGATAAGAATCCCGGACTGAGCATTCAGTCTGGCTTTGCAGGGAATAATTATAGCTGAGTCATTATAGCAGAGCCACAAGGTGGCAGGCTTGGGCTTGAAAAGACACCAGAGAAGACAGACTCAGCTATACTCTTTCTGTAGCAAAGCTAGACTGACTGCTCAGTCGGGGATTCTTATCAGAGGTGATGACAGTCAGATTAAACAGAAAACAATGAAACCAAGAGCAGATTAGGTGTTTACTGTCATGTTCCCACTGATTTATAAGGTAAAATACAAGAGAGTGCTTCATCTCTGGTTCTCTTTAATAGTCCAGTATGAGAGTATCTTCCGAGCAGTGATAATCTGCCATAGACTATTTCATCTTTTGGGGAAGGGCCTAGTTTCCCAAGATGCTGGAATCCTTGATTTAGGATTATTATTGTATTGTTGACAATTAAAGGGAACCTAAACTGAGAAGGATATGGAGTTTTCCTTTTAAAATAATACCAGTTGCCTGGCTCTCCTGCTGATCCTGTGTCTCTAATGCTTTTAGCCACAGCCCATCAACATGCATGCAGATCAGGTGCTCTGACTGAAGTCAGACTGGTGTGTGAGTCAGCCACTACTGCAGTAAAGAGTTCAGCAGGACTGCAAGGCAACTGGTATTGTTTAAAAGGAAACATCCATATCCCTCTAAGTTAAGGTTCCCTTTAAATCCACATTTTTGGGCCCTGGATAAATGAAGGGCTTGCTGAAACTGCACCACACCTCTCACAACCTCAGATTAGCAGGATCCATAAACTTGCTCACTCCCAGAGTGCACCTCAAAACCTTTGGAGCCAGAGCTTTCTGTCATGCTGCCCCTACCCTTTAGAAATCCCTACCCCACTCATCAAAGACAACCCCATCCCTGGAGTTATTCAAATCCAGACTGAAAAGCCACCTGTTTGGCCTGGTATTTGCGGACTTGTAGAATTCTTCGCTGTACCAAAATTTACCAATCAATCAATTACTGATCTGAGCCATGCTTCCGCGCTTTGAGTCCTACGGGAGAAAAGCGCTTTACAAATGTTGTTTGTTGATTATTGCTGACGAGCAACATGGCACTTTGCTGATGTGACAGGCTCACTTTAAATGCAGCGGTAAAGCCTGACTGCAGTGCTCCGCCGACATAAATATGAATAGACGTGTTACATAATGATGCCGGGGAGATGAGTGATTGCCGTTTCGCGCGGAGCCCAGCTACGGTGTAACATTTCCAATAACAAAGCACAGCTTTCTCGTTAGAAGCAGACCAGAGTGATTTGCAGTGTAATTAACTTTGATGATTAATGCTACTTATTGTTAGTTAGCCGGTGGAAGCTGTTTACTTTCTGGCGGTGGAGAATCGCCAGCGCCTTATAGCTCTATGGCTGCAGCTTCTGCCCGACGTGGAATTCAGGGACTGATGGATCCACAAGTCCAGAGTAAACTGTAACAGAAAGGGGCCGCTGGCCCCGAGCAACCGATGAGATTCTTAGAGGAGAATTTACTTAGGTTGGTGCAACCCCCTCCCCCCCAAAAAAACAAAACAAAACTGAAGCAAAAGTAGCACAAGGGCAACCAATCAGAAGTCTTGTTTTATTTAAAGGAGTACTGTAGGGGTACTAAAAAATGGGCTTAACTACTTTAGGACCTTGATAATTGAAATCTATGCCGTTTTGATGGATATCTGGCTGCCAGGGCGTAGATTTCAATCCACCGATGCTGCGTGTTCTCGGCGCTTCCGTCGCTCCTGACGATCTCGCCGATGTCTCCCCGCCGCAGCTCACTCGCTCTGCTGTCTCTATAACGGCAGAGCCCTGTGAGTGGGTCAGGGGCCAATTTCATTGGCTCCTGACCCTGTCTATCAAGGTAAGCGGCTCCCATTGGTTTACATTGATAGGCAGGGTCAGGAGACAATGAAAGCGGGTCCTGACCGGCTCACAGGAACTCTGCCATCATAGAGACGGCAGAGTGGGTGGCCCAGGTTCCCGACGTGCGGCAGTGACGGCGATTGCTGCGGTATTCATCGCTATTCCGCTGTTTCTTGTACCAGCGGTCTCTGGTCCTTAAGGGGGCAGAGACCGCTGGTACGTAAGTGGTTAGCTTACCTGGGCCTTCTAACGGCCCTCCTACAGACATCTTGTGCCTGTGTTGGGGCAAAACGATCCTCCTGTCCCTGCCGCCGGCTCACTTGCGGAATTTGCGACATTAATGCCGCAAGTCGCTGCGCAGCCCTCGCTGTGCGTGTCCTCTCTCCCGCTGACATCACCTGGAGCCTACTGCGCAGGCGGTTCTGCAGTGGAACAAGGGGATGTAGAGGGGAACCGGAAGGCTCTATGGGAGCCCTCTTAGGTGAATATATATATATATTTTTTTTTTAGGGCATTGATGTCTTCTTGTACACATGCATTTTGGTCAATTTTACCACCTCCCTGTAACATGAGGGCCAACATATTTTGAATACTATGAATAAATTGGAAGTGGTAAAAATGGCCAATCATTGACCAATCAAAATTGGATGTGCTTACTTGGCTTTAGTTCAGCCTCAAATTTATTTTTTTTAATGCATATAATACTTAAAGGTTACCCGAAGTGACATGTGGCATAATGAGATAGACATGGGTATGTACAGTGCCTAGCACACAAATAAGTAGACTGTGTTCCTTTTTTTCTTTCTCTGCCTGAAAGAGTTAAATATCAGGTATGTAAGTGGCTGACTCAGTCCTGACTCAGACAGGAAGTGACTACAGTGTGACCCTCACTGATAAGAAATTACAACTATAAAAAACTTTCCTAGCAGAAAACTGCTTCTGAGAGCAGGAAAGAGATAAAAAGGGTCAATTATTCATAAATAGAGCTCTGGCATACTTCAATGAATGTGTATTTGAGCAAAAACAATAAAACACTTAAAACTTAAAAAAAAGATTTAAACATTAAATAAAAATGTGGAATATCTTAAAAAAAAAGTAATTTTTAGGAGAAGGAAGATAGATGCAATTGTTTATTTCATTAGTTTATTTTCGCCTCGGGTGTCCTTCAATGTGCACTAGAGTGAGCAATGCATAAAACGTTACACATCTGTACTTGTAATATGTTTCAATAACCATATTGTCTGGGTTTGTTATGTTCCCATAATATTATTATTACGGTATGTATTTATATAGCTCTGACATCTTCTGCAGCAATTTACAGGGTGCATAGCATGTCACTGACTGTCCTCAGAGGAGCTCACAATCTAATCCCTGCCATAGTCATAGTCTAATGTTCCCATAATATTATTATTATGTATTTATAAGTCACCTTAGCCCATTTACAAATGGGCTAGGTCTGTCATTACTTTGCCGAGCACATGCGCACGCACGATGCCCGCCGCCTGAACCCGTGACACACACCACGCGCACACACGCCCGCCCCTTCTGGTCTCCTCCTCCGGCTCTCGTCACCATTGGCAGTGTCCCTGCGTCTTGTCCCTGCATATGCGCATTGCTAAAAAGCACAGACACCAGGACAAAAACGGACGCAGAGACACTTGCCAATTATATATAGAGATATACCGTAGCTCTGACATCTTCTGCAGCACTTTACACATTACACTATCACTGTCTGACTGTCGCCGTATATTACAGCAAAGTAAGCAAAGGATCCACACCAGTAAAATAGCTCTTTATTTCAACATTTTTGGTTTGAAACACTATTCTTGTGCCTTTTGTTGATAAATGGTCTATATCAAATCCCAGGCACACAATGCGCAGCACACATCGGACTCGCCCGTAACTGAAGCGTATTATTGATTTATAGATTTCAGTTTTTTCCTCTTCCTTTGCTTATCTTATGATTTGCTGTGAAACCTCAGAAATGTCACCCTCCTTTTCTTATAGCCTTTGTATTAGAAGTATGCAGCAAATAAAACTGCCAGCTACTTTCACGCTACAGAAAACATCCTGTCTTTGCGATGTTTGCTCAGCGTTCTTTGGTGTCTTGTTTGATTATCTGCTTTTGTCGTATGTTCTTTTGTGTGCCCTCCCACGCTGATGGGCCTGTGTGCACGCACAGGAGCATTCCCGACGCACGCACGGGATTCTGGGAAGGCACCATTCTAAATTCTATAGGATGGGGTTCTTATTGTTGTGTCGGAGAAGCGCCCCTGGAATGGTAAATATTCAAAAATCAAGAAGGAGGGTAATGTCTGCGACCCATATTATAGTGGACCTGAATTCTTGCACTAGACAGAAGGAATACATAGAGAAATGCACCCTGTATGTATTTAGAGAGTTTAGCCTGTCTGATTCACCCTCATTTGTGACTAATCACAACTGTAATGTGATCACTCAGCTGTGCCAGCTGGCTGCCTCGGCAGAGCAGCTAATTTGTGAACACAGAATGCCTGTGTCTGCTATGTCTGCTTCCATGAAAGCAGGAAGTAGACACACTTCTGATTTATTGCAGAATGTATATCAGCTGTTTTTCTTTCAAAGTGATTATGCGGTTGCTTATGTTTCAGAGCAGACAGGAGGTTCTGAGGTCAGGTCAGCTTTAAGACCGCTATCAAATGACAAAATGCTCTATTTAATAAATTGATGTCAAAAGCAATGTTTGAGTCACTGCACTGTATCATTTTGGGTTAGGGTTGGTCCTAGGAAATTATTTTTCCTCTTCCGTATTAAACTTTTCAGCGCTTTGCAACTGGAAAAGTACCAAGCATGGCCGCGCATCAGCAGTATCCCGTAGCCACCTGTCCGCAATCGGCTCAGTGCTACTGTGCAGGCGCGGACATACTTGCATCGGTGCCGCGCGGTCACGCTCATACGCGAAGCGAAGTGAGGATGCAAACCTCCAGAAGCTGTTCCTGCTCCTGGAAGTTTTTGCTGTGACTGACCAGTATCTCAGCCCTGAAGGCATACGATGGAGTGAGTAGGATGAGAGGGGTCAGAGGCAATCTTGGTCACTCTCTTTCTGCACTTGCCAGTCATCACTGAAGATAACCTCTGACTCTATAATATCACATTGCTGCATGCCTGGCAGGCTTCTCTATGTAATGTAAGTTCTACTTGATACTCAAGTTCAGCATTCCAAAAAAGGGAGGCGCCTAATGCTCCTGGCTGTTGTTTTTTTGGCACTTTAACTGGCCTGAGGAAGCGGGTTGTGACCCCATGAAATGTGTTGCGTGTGCTTTATAAACCTGTTGTTGGTCTTATGAGACCCAGTATGGGTGCCTCTCTTGTGCTTTTGTACCCCCCACCACAGCAAGGTTGGAGGGGTTCCTCTCTGGCCTTACTTGGTTGAAACCACCATGTGAGAGCCCATTCGTTTTTCTACCGAGGAGAGCGACCGCACCCAGTCCAGTTTTGGACATCCCAAATGGAGTTGGGTTTGTTGTCTCCACCTGTTTCGAGTGGTTGGTTGCCCCTACTGCAACCTATCTATTATTTACCACACAGTCTTACTAACTTACTACGCTATTGGGCTTCTGTTGTCTCTGTACCATTTTTACACAGGATGTCAAGACACCCACCCTACTACATTGTGTTTTGTTTTAGTTTTATTTGTGGTTGTACGAACAAAAGTAAAAACTGAATGAGACGGCAGCAGACACTAGCGGAGAAAACAGTCATAGCATAGCTGTAAAAGAAAGGAGGAGCAGAGTACAGGAGCTATGAAGATGGTGTCTGGCCTGCTGGTTTGGATGGCAGAGTGTCTGTCACACTTGCACGCATTAGTGATTTGCTACCTCTCGCAGCTCTCTGTTATGTTGTCATCTTGCCAATGCACTCTGTCTTCGGGAGAGAATTCTATTCATGCTGACAGTGCCTCGGTAACAACACATTACTCATATCATTTTGTTTCAGCAGTACATAATACCGTGTTTACACTTTAATTATCCACTTTCACAATATGATTGTTATAATTATTATTATCATCACACATTTGATAGAGCGGTCCTGATTCTCCTCACGGTACTTCTCTGTTCCCTTAGTTAACCTCCTCATCTCTTAGTTATCCACCTTGCATTCTCTTCTCTGTTATCTACTTTTCTTCCTCTTCTTCTCTTCTTCCTGCCCCATTGACTGGCTTCCTGCCTTTCCTCTCTTAAAGGAAACCTGAATACCTAAAAAGAAAAAGTTTTACTTACCTGGGTCTTCTGCCCGGATCAGTGAATAATGGCGCACAGCGCCTATGCATGAAAATGGCGCCGCATTAAAAAGATACGCTTATCGCTATTTATCGTTAGTACTGCATAATAATGGCGCACAGGGAAAAAAAAAGAAAAACGGCACACAGTAATGTTATTTATCAATAGCGCCATTCATATGCCAAACAGCAGACGTTATTGCCCACAGTAACGTTATTTATCAATAAATAGCCCTACATAAGCCAAACTGCAGACGTTATTTAACTGCAAAACAGTGAATGGATTTAATGTTACACTGTCAAGGTTAGGGTTAGGCACCACCAGGGGAGATTTAGGGTTAGGCACCACCAGGGGGGTCCTAGGGTTAGGCACCACCAGGGGGTGGTTAGGGTTAGGCACCACCAGGGAGGTCTTAGGGTTAGGCATCACCAGGGGGGTGGTTAGGGCTAGACACCCCCAGGGGGGTGGTTAGGGTTAAGCACCTCCAGGGGGGTGGTTAGGGTTAGGCACCACCAGGGAGGTCTTAGGGTTAGGCATCACCAGGGGGGTGGTTAGGGCTAGACACCCCCAGGGGGGTGGTTAGGGTTAAGCACCTCCAGGGGGGTGGTTAGGGTTAGGCACCACCAGGGGGGTGGTTAGGGTTAGGCACCTCCAGGGGGGTGGTTAGGGTTAGGCACCTCCAGGGGGGTGGTTAGGGTTATGCACCTCCAGGGGGGTGGTTAGGGTTAGGCACCTCCAGGGGGTGGTTAGGGTTAGGCACCTCCAGGGGGTGGTTAGGGTTAGGCACCTCCAGGGGGGTGGTTAGGGTTAGGCACCTCCAGGGGGGTGGTTAGGGTTAGGCACCTCCAGGGGGGTGGTTAGGGTTAGGCACCACCAGGGGGGTGGTTAGGATTAGGCACCTCCAGGGGGGTGGTTAGGGTTAGGCACCTCCAGGGGGGTGGTTAGGGTTAGGCACCTCCAGGAGGGTGGTTAGGGTTAGGCACCACCAGGGGGGTGGTTAGGGTTAGGCACCTCCAGGGGGGTGGTTAGGGTTAGGCACCACTAACCACCAGAGATGGTTCCTTCCTTCCGATCCTCTCCTTTTCTCTCTATTTTTTCCCTCCTTCTTCATGTCTTCCTTCCCTCTCTCCCCACTTCTCTGCCTTACTTTCTATTTTTATTGTTTCCTCTTCTCTCCTCCTCTTTTCTCTCCCTTACTTCTCATGTTTTTCTCCCTTACACTTCTCTCCTCTTTCTTCCTTTCCTCACTCCCGTTTCTTCCTCCCTGCTGTTCCTCTTTTCATTTCTTCCTGCCTTGTCTATTTTACCTTCCTTCTGCTGCTTCCATCTTCCATTCCTTTCTACCTTTAATATTTTCCTTCCTCCCTTTTTTCCCCTATAATGTTCCCACTACAGCCCCTTTATACAGTATTGTCTTACCTTTACTGCTTTCCTGTTTTGCCCCCTTACGTAAAATTATATCTATTTAGTTGTATGCTCTATAACTTGCAATATACAACACTAAAAGTAGGAAAACCCAGTTTTGTGTTAATTTCCCCAGCAGAGCAAAGATTCTGCAGATAACTTTCCAGATGCTTTGTATATCTCCACTTTGAAGGTACCTCCCCGTCTCACGTACAGATGATGTTGTGTTTATTTATATAACTGCCAGCACATCATGCAGCACTGTACAATAAATGGATAAGGGTTGTAGATAACAACTGTAACATGAACAGGCAGGACTAAATCACACTAGCAGTAAAGAGGGCTTTGTCTTTTAGAGTGGAAGGCGCATGTTATGGGCGACATTCCACATACCGGTTGGTTACTAGTTTGCTTATTGCTTACACTACTGTTTAAGTGACCATAGGTAAATACTTAGAACAGTTCCAGTTTTTAAACTTGCCTCCAGTCATGATGTGGCATAGTGTATCGCCATTTGCATTGCGGCGGTGTAGCTTGTAGCAACACATTGCACTTTAAGGTACGGTTGGCGTAAACAGATCACATCGGGGGCGATTCTGGTTGGTTGTTCTGGGCGATCTGAGCCAATCTAAAATTCAGATTGATGGAACGATCAATAGGACAATAAGCATAATTAACGGTACCCGATCTAGTCAATCATATGGCAGATTTTTGGGGAGATTGTACAGTTAATGGGCACCTTAAAGTGCTTTGCTTTTTTCTTTACAATATTCATTATGGCCTGGTGCACACCAAAACCCGCTAGCAGATCCGCAAAATGCTAGCAGATTTTGAAACGCTTTTTCTTCTTTTTCTGTAGCGTTTCAGCTAGCGTTTTGCGGTTTTGGTGTAGTAGATTTCATATATTGTTACAGTAAAGCTGTTACTGAACAGCTTCTGTAACAAAAACGCCTGGAAAACCGCTCTGAACTGCCGTTTTTCAGAGCGGTTTGCGTTTTTCCTATACTTTACATTGAGGCAGAAATGCTTCCGAAATCCAAAAAATGCCTCACCCCGGGAGTATGCGTTTCAGCAAAACGCCTCCCGCTGTGGTGTGTACACCCCATTGAGATACATTGACCAAGCGGATCCGCAGCCGCAAGCGGCTGCAGAAACGCTGAAAAAGCCGCTCGGTGTGCACCAGCCCTTATAGATTATTTTGGTTGTGTTTGCCAATTTGTAAAATATTTCCTCACCCTGATTTACCCAGGTGATGACATCTTCAGTTCTATCAGATGATCTCTGTGGAATGTTTGCTACTGAGAGTTCTATGCACAGAGGGAGATGCTGCTTGCTTTTGAGTTGGAAACAGAGGTTATTTCCCACAATGCAACGAGGTTCACAGACCGCAAACTGTCTGGCCCATGGTCATGACATCACACTATGGGAAGGGTTTCACCACAATATCAGCCATACAGAGTCCCCTGATGGTGTATTTGTGAAAAGGTAATGATTCCTCATGGGAAAGGGGGTGTCAGCTACTGATTGGGATGAAGTTCAATCCTTGGTTTAAGTTCCTCTTTAAGGCATATTTTGTGCTTTGGCTGGCCTTGCTCCTTGCGGAGATCTAAGTGAATTGGCGTTGCGTTGCCAGTCAGTGGACATGACTTCCTAATGCTTTTTTGATTTGCTACTTTTCGTCCAGTCGTGTTGGTTTTACATTTGGTAGTTATTCCAGTAATTGGGCTAAAATAACTCTGCGGCCCATACAAGTATTTTTCAAGATTAAAATCCTGCCACTTTGCAAGACAAATGGACAGTAAATTACAAGCCTATTACAAGGCAAGTTGTGTAAAGTAACCCTTTTATATATGAGGTATCGGTAATAAGGTCCGGCGTTCGCTTCCTCCTCTGTTGCTTGGGAACCCTCCAGAATCTTATACCAGAAACTATTACTAAGACTGCCCATTACACTTGAGCACAGGCCAAAGCTATAACTGAAATGGGTTCTCATGATACACTGAAATAAAGAAAATAGAATAGTAAGAAATTAATAAGTATTGTACTTCTAACAGGTGTCTCCATTGTGCGAGGGGCAGGGCCGGATTTATTATAAGGCACTGTGCCTTATATGGCAGAGGCGGCTCCTCTCCCTTCCCGAATGTCCCCTCTCTCAGCAGAGACAAGTTTAGAAGTCACAGAGGCGCTAGGCTGAGACATAGACACGTTTTGCTGTATGCTCCATCCCCTATTGTCTGATGAAGAGGGGCCACACCTGCGAAACGTGTTGCCATGACCCTTTGGAGTTTATATATAAATACATTTGCTTGTTGATATAATATCAACCTGTTTTTGTGTCTGCTTGGAGGGGGTAAGTCCACCACTGCCTCCCCTGTTTTTAAAAAAAATGTTTTAGCTACTTTTATCCTTTTGGCGCCTCTGTTCATTTCCACAGAGACAAGTTTAGGTTTATTTAACTCTACATTCACGTGCAAATGTTCCATTGACTTGCATTGTATGCAATTTGCATGTCTGTTCCCCAACAAAATATGCATGTAGGCTGTTTTTTCTTTTTCCCTGCAGAAAAATCAGATACAAAAAAATCTCACTACAACGCAGTGCCATAGCTACGGAGCTATGGGCCCCAGTGTGAGTGTTACATGGGGCCCCCCCAAGCACTCTATACCTAACAATTGATACGGCATGCTAAAACCTGCCAAGGACAACCACAGTGTCAGAGGTGCAAGAAGGGGATGGGGAACAGCATGTTAATGATTACTACTATTCAAAGTATCTATAGAAGTGATTATTACAAGGACCAATAGAAAGCTAATACTGCAGTTGAGAGAGGGCCATACCTCCTACCTCTGGCCCAAGGGCCCCGGTGTGGTCGAGACCTCTGCAACCCCTATTGCTACGCCACTGCTACAGCGCATGTTGAATGCTATGCCAATGACTTGCATCACCGGTAGATATGCGGCGAATTCACAAAAACGAAAAGCGCGCACAAATAATTTAATGTGTGAAAGGGGCCTTAGATATGTGGCAAGCAAAAACTCACAAAAACTCAAATCGCACACAAATTCTGACATGTGTGCAAGGGGCCTGAGGTATGTGGCAAAGGCAAATTCACAAAAACGCAATTCGCACACAAATTTTGTTATATGTGAAACTGGCCTTAGATGTGTGTCGAATGTGAATTTGCAAAAACGCAAATCACTCACAAATTCTGTCATGTGTGAAAGGGGTCTTTGATGTGCAGCGAATGCAAATTCGCAAAAGCACAAATCTCCCACCAATACTGTCATGCCTTAGATTTGCGGCAAACGCAAATTTGCAAAAACGGAAAATGCACCCAAATTCTGTCGTGTGTGAAGGGCCTTAGATATGCGGCGAACGCGAATTCACAAAAACACAAATCGCACACAAATTTTGTCGTGTGTAAAAGGGGCCTAACTGCTAAACAACATACACATAACAAAGGCCAGGCTTGCCTTCCCTGCGGTCGCCCCCTTTGCCTCATGTAGTTGATTTCTCCATAGCAGGTGTTCTTTAAATAAAAAACAGCCAATAACTGATGAATTGTAAGTGCGAGCAGCCCAGCTGCAGCCATAACTGGATATTTTACTGGAGCGATGGTGAAAGGCTTGATTTGGTGACAGCCGCCATTATTTTCCTAATAAAAAATCTCATACAGCTGTCTAAGAATTCCATTTAGAAGCCGTTTCCCTCCTCATAGCAGAGCCTGGGTTGGCCTACTTCACTCCGGGATCCTGCGGTCATTGCCACACTCCTGTGAGGCTCTCAGCATGACGGATGGGTCCGGAGTCCCTCCACATTGCTCTCCTCACTGCTCGTTCTTAGGGCCCGTATTTAAAAGGCATTCCACATAAATGATGGAACAGCAGAATAATGGGCAGATCCACTGCGTTGAATTCAGTCATAAATGTCACAGCGCTACACAGGAAAGCACTTGCTCTTTATAGCTCTTCCCATAAACGTGGTTATGTGGAGAATAAAGCACCTGCCCAGTTTTATGTCATATGGAAGTGGGAGACAATGCAGGAGAATCTGTAAAGGAGTGTTAGATGATGTTAGACGTCTACAAGACCATCAATAAAGAATACTTTGCTTTTTATGGGTAAGGGAACCCTAAAGAAGGACTCCAAAGATGTGTCACATAAAAATAACCTTGGCACTCCAGCTGTGACAAAACTACAAATCCCATCATGCCTCTACCTCCCCGAGTTGTGCGTAGAGCTATCAGAGTATTGCAATGATTCATGGGACTTGTAGTTCCACCACAGCTGAAGTGCCAAAGTTAGCTATCACTGCCCTAAGTTATATCCACTGTGGCTATTAATCAGTTTCCTTTGCCCGTATGGCGCCTGACTGAAAAGAAACCGGGGCCGGATTCCTGGAAAGGCCACAATGGCCCGGGTTTTGGGCGCCAGCTGGCAACAGGGCGGCTGGATGCTGAAGAGGGATTGCTGCATATGTAAAAGGAGGCTGCACATGGAATAGAGAGGTTGCGAATAAGAAGTAACTCATGGTAATAAGGAGTTGGTGTCCAAGATATCTGTATATAACTGAAGAAGGCTGCCGTAGATGAATGTTACAGATGTAAGAGGGGGCTGCATATGGAATGGGAGGGGGGCTGCTGCATATGCAAGGGGAGCCCCAAGAAAGTTGGCTTAGGGGCTGCAAAGGCATTAATCCGGCCTTGAAAGAACTGTCCATGTGGGAGGTACACGTGGGAATGCTGTGCAGGTGTTTGTGAATGGTAAACCTATGTGTTTGAACCTGCAGTCCGACTGCCATATATTAGGCAGATAGGTGAGGACTTTGATGATGTCATACTCCACCCCTTCTTCCCTACTCCTCCATAAAAGGGTGGGCAGCTAGTGTGAACAGTTGGCTTCTACTTTAGCTGACAGGCTGTCAATTTGTGATATGATGTGAAATGTTTATTGTTATGTAGATGATTGCACTGTAGCACTAGGCACTCTGGCACAGGCACTTTTTGTATCCCTGACGAAGACCCCATTTTAAGAGGATGAAACATGTAGGGTTTTTTTATGTAGGGTGGTGTGTTTTTTGTTTACATGGCAGTGTGAGTTGTGGTGATCTCCTATTGTCTTTGTAGCTGGGGTTACAAACCGTAACCATAGCTCAATCCACTGTCAATTCTCTTCACAATTGATCTTATCAGTACAACCTATAGTTTTTATCCTAGATAATAAAAGTTTATATTTTAGAATTTGTTTCCTCCAATTAAGGTCAATAACTTTGTATTTTTTCAACTGCTATATTCGTCAGTACACAGTGTGTGGAAGTACTTTGTACGCTGTCATAGCTCCCAACTGTCCCTTTTTCAGAGACAGAATGAGGCAAAAGTTCAAACCACAGCAAATAATTATTATTTATTGGATTTATATAGCACCAACATAGTACGCAGCGCTGTACAATACATACGATTCCAGGCAATGATAACAGGGGTGACCGGCAACACAATACAGGTAATGAGCAATAAGATACAACACAATAAAGGTAATAAGCAATAAGATACACAATACAGGTAATACAGTGCCAGATCATACACTGGAGTGGTAATGCCAATAATACAAGTTCACATTATTCTGTGGATAGAGTGCACAATCAATTATGATACACAAGGAGAGAGGGTCCTGCCAAAGGCTTACAATCTAGAGGTAACAGAGTAACCAAGCAGCTCAGGGTGACCCAAACTACTAGGAATGTATAGGGGGATAAAAGGAACCAAAAGGCCCTCCTACTAAAAAAGCAAAGCTTGGTGTAATTTGCCTTCTTAAAACAGAAGGAAATTTGCAATAATTCAGTTATGAGTGAACATTTGTGGTTACCCACAATGCTCTACTGAATATGCACATTATCCCTTTTCGCCCTTGTAAGCCAAGCAAGCATCCAGAACCGCTGGTGTATAGCAAGCTTATAGCTTTAAGTTTTACACAATCTAGAGGTAGTGGGTTGTGAGAGAGAGTTAGGGCAGCGTCGAGGTGAGGTAGGCCTTCTTGAAGAGGTGAGTTTTGAGGGCTTGTTTGAAGGTGTTGAAGGAGGGGAAAGCCTGATGGGCAGTGGGAGAGAATTCCACAGGATGAGGGCAGCTCCTGTAAAGTCCTGTAGTCGTGCATGGGAGTGCGAGATGCGTGGGGTGGTTAGGAGGAGGCTGTTGGAGGAATGAAATGGACGGCTGACCAGGTCGGAGATGTAGGCCAGGCAGGACTTGTGTATAGATTTGTTGGCCAAACATAGGACCTTACATCTGATTCTGAAGGAAGTCTGCATTTGATTTCTCGGACACGTCAGCAACATACGAGATGTCTATGTAACTGCGCGTCTTCTCATTTTCCTTCTGTTCTAAGTGGTGTCAAAAATTAGATCCTTGGACTATTCATGAATTTTGAAATGGATAATTGCACTGCAGGGGTGAACGGAAACTGCGGTATTTTATTCTGTAGAGTGTTTCTGAAACGTATGGATTATGCAAAAGACGGAGGGAGGGGAAAAAAAAGCGTTTATTTAAAATCCCTGAGCTTGCAGCAAGTACAGCTTACTCCGGCGCCGATCGATACCTATCTCTTCATCTATCCTTTGAAACATCTTCTGAATGTGGCCGCTCACATTAACGGCTGTCGCTTTTGAGTAATTGTCCCGTCAATAGAGAACCATGACACGGCGTCCCTGTTTTTTTAAATACAGTACGACTATTCCTGCTACTCAGGCGAAATTAATCCGAGCGGCTAATATCTTCGGATTTTCGGGCCGCAGGCCAGTCTCTCCGAGGCGGATCATGGAAGCAGATTATCGCTGCCTTCAGTGTTTGATGTTTTTTTTTTTTTTTGCTGCAAGCTGGCATAGTAATGAAATTTTTATTATTCCTTTATAGTTTATTGACTTGTCAGTACTACTTATCTTTCTGGAGAGTCTGAAGCTGCACCTTGGAGAAAAGGATCCATTTTTCCCCCTTTCTGAGCAGAAACGAGCCTTTGTAAGTATGCTTTGCTTTGATCTGCCATTTGACATCGAGAAGGCGTTCCAAGATGCCTGAGCTACCCGTGGAGATCAAGCTGCCCGACGACCACCTTAATGGACGACCTCAGTAATATAGCTACCTTCACACTTATAATGCTGTATACTAGTTTTTTCTTTTATTATTTTATATTGCAAATTGTTTCTCAGCTGGGTTCATAATCTAATAACCCTGCAAGAGTCCATGGTTAGGTTTTTTTTCACATGGGCGGCTCTTGTGCGTAGTTCAGCCACTGGTCTGCTGGCCTAACGAGTGCCTTCTGTTTGTAATTTAAAGTATGTCCGAAGGCAGGTGCATAACTATAAATCATGGGACCCCTCAGTAAAACTATGATAGGGCCCCCCAATGTTTACACCCTTTCACTTGCCAACCCCTTGTGACCCTCACAGCCTTGAGGCCCATCTTGCAATGGTCATAACCCAAGTGTGGCGATCATGGTTTTCACACCCATAACAAATGTAGTCTCAAAAACACCTGATCTGGAGGATGGACCCCTTGATCAGAGGGAGTGAAGCTCCTCTTTAGTTACGCCCTAGCTGAAGGGATAAAAAGAACCCAATTTGGGTACTTACCTCGGGAGAGGCTTACCGAATCGCCCTCCTCCTCACAATTACAGCACTGAGACCCACACCCTCGCAGCACGTCCTCCAGAGGTTACCTCAGTAGCCCTCCTCCTCACCGTTACAGCACTAAGACCCACACCCTCGCAGCACGTCCTCCAGAGGCTACGCCTGTCTCCCTCCTCACCGTTACAGCACTGAGACCCACACCCTTGCAGCACGTCCTCCAGAGGCTACCCCCGTCACCCTTCTCCTCACCGTTACAGCACTGAGACCCACACCCTCGCAGCACGTCCTCCAGAGGATACCCCCGTCGCCCTCCTCCTCATCGTTACAGCACTGAGACCCACACCCTTGCAGCACGTCCTCCAGAGGATACCCCCGTCGCCCTCCTCCTCACCGTTACAGCACTGAGACCCACACCCTTGCAGCACGTCCTCCAGAGGCTACCCCCGTCGCCCTCCTCCTCACCGTTACAGCACTGAGACCCACACCCTTGCAGCACGTCCTCCAGAGGCTACCCCCGTCGCCCTCCTCCTCACTGTTACAGCACTGAGACCCACACCCTCGCAACCTGTCAACTACTGCTCGTCAACAGAGCTTGCCCGCACTGTGCAGACACAGACAGCTGTAGCATGGAGCTGAATGGCATCGTTTTTTTTCTTCGCTAAACCCCGAGTGGTGGCCTGCTGCTACTGCGCAGGCGCAAGCTGTCTGCACATGTGCATTGCGGCTTGCGGGAGAGCTCCGTGGAACGTCTGCAGAATTGACATATACATGAAGAGTGCTGGCACTATTGCGCTACCTAAATTACATGGCCAAAACAATTAAGGGAAGTTTGAGAAAACACAGAGAAACTTTGGCTGACAGAACCAAAGTCCATGAGGTCAGCAATAGTCAGATCCAGTTAAACATCAACTTTGGTCTGACCTTCAGTCTTACTTTCTGATGAGGGTCAGTAGAGTTAGGAGAAAAAGATGTCTTCTTACTATTTGCTGTGAGTCTCCAGTCAGCTATCATCGTACCTTTGAGATGTTAAATCTTACGCTGCTTGGTCAAGAGTCGAACACCAGTTGCGGCTCCTGTGAAACCCGGCTTTATGGTGGGCTTTGGCAGTGGAGACAAAAGGCAGGAAGAGAGCTCCGTAGTGTGACACCATTTTTATTGATGAACAAGCGCAATAAAAAATACACTCACTATGTGAAGGTTAAAAACAGGGATGTAGATGGGCATAAAGCCCTTCAATGCATATTGGGTGGGTGCAGCCTCAAAACCGCCATGGCCAAGGGTGGTTTGTGGACCAGATGGAAGGTCGTGTATTTTTATTGCGCTTGTTTGTTAATAAAACGTTGTCACATTACGACGCACTCCTCCTCTCTGCCTTTTGTATCATCGCTCCTTTGCTCTTTGAAGGACTGATGTAGAAATGTAGGAAAATAAAAATGAGTAAAAAGTATGTAACGGTTGCTCAGTGTTCTGGTTTTCTCCTTCCCTTCTGCTGAAGAGACCAGCCTCAAACGCCTGGTAGGAAATAAGGGTCATGCTTTTGGGACCTCCTTGTCCTTTACTGACTCATCTCCCAAAACACTTACTAGAATGTATTCGTGCGCGCTATTAGACCGAGCACTTAAATCCCTAAATGAGACGCTGTATCTAGGTCTCTCTGCAGGGAGCTTTTGACGTTATTGTGTTTGACAATTTCTAAGGTGTTGCTCTGCTGGGGAATTAAGAGGAAAGAAAGATTGATCTGCCGCTGTGATTTCGATACAAATTGAGATGCCGGTTCGGGGAATATCACACGCTTGTTTCCAAATCACCTCGATGGATTCTGTGGGAATAAGACAACGAAAGCATAAGATTGGCTTCGGGGAATTTATAGAGTTGATCATGATTAAAGAGAACAATTTTCAAGATGAAACTCCATGTTCTTTGTGTTGGTTAACTCTTGAAGGCACTAATCCACACAGAAATACCCTGTATTATTTGGGGTCTTTACAGAGCACCTACACACATTGCTGCTGTGGGCATGACAGCAAATTGGCAAGTAAGGGAATCCAGAAGTTCTGCTAAATTCTGTCGAAACACTGGGGACTCTGCATAGGCTGCTATTTTGCTGGGAAAGGAATATGCAGGTGGTATGAACATGAAGAAATAGTAGGCCTTCTAGACTAGTCCAGTGATCAGAACCCGGGTAGGGTAAGATGACGCACCTTCAAAAATACACAGAAGATAGCAGAAGCCCAAATGAGTAAAATGTCACTATAAGGACAGTTGTGGGAAAAGGAATAGGACTCACAAAGGAGGGTTGCAGCAAGGTCAACCGACTGAATAAACAGGTGGAGATTTTAACCCCCTCTCCACTCAGGTGATCTCAGATGTTTCTGGTGTGGTTGATCTCTAGGAAAGATACTGCTAGACACCAGCAGGGAACTGGTGGATATAAAGCACAAAAGGGGACTAGAGGCACCCAAATAGAGATAAAAAAAATGTGTTTAGAACAACAACATATGAAAAAGGAAGCAGTGGCTTACCTCAAAGGATGGCACTGGATTAATGAAAATAATTTATTCAACACTGGGGATGCGTTTTGTGGGCTTTAACCCACATCCTCAGGCCATTCATCGTACCAAAGTAATAATAGAGCTGAACTCTGAGCTCTTCTTATCCAACCCTCCCCCCGCCTGTGGTAGTCTTTGTGGCCCCTCAATTTTATTCGGGACGCCTCCCTTATGCTACTGTCACCCCTAATTAAAATCTTCGGGATGGTAGGGTCACACACCAAGGCACATGCGCTGCTCAAGCCGTACGTCTCATTGATCATGCTTCCGTAGCTGGGAACATTTTTGCACATTCACAATTACAAGTGTTTGTGAACCACACATGTGCAGAATGCTCCCGGCTACAGGAGTGGGATTGAGGAGGCATGCAGCTGGAGCAGCACCTGTGCTGTAGTGTGTGTGACCCAGCCTGGTCAGATATTTTAATTAGGGGTCACAGCGGCAGAACAGCAGGGTCTCAGAGGAAATTGTGCAACCTCAAAGACTATGGGGGGCTGGAGGATACTCCAGGTAAGTAACTCCCCCCCCCCCCCCCCCCTGTTTTAGGTGTGCTTTAAACGATCTGTAGTATACGAGGATCCCCGTTTCACAAATTTGCTCACTGCAGTATCTCCTTGTATTTTACCATAATGGGGACCCACACCGGCAGCAATCTATGCTAGTTTTGGCGAGCTAGGCAAAGGTCATGCGACCACTATATTGAGGACTTTGGAATTGATTAACATTGGAACATATAGACTTGCATATCGGGTGTGGGTGAAGGGAGCAGATGCGCTAATGATTTTGGAAACTATTCGTATATTTAGATTCTAAGCCGCTCGTCATGAGGACCGCCTGGCCTGCCTATATCCTCCTGGCTCTCTGGATGCCTGTAGATCGTCTTTGAAGTATTCTACAGAACGCCTGGCACCTCCTCTGATTATAGCACAAGTTCTCTTCCCTCCAGGATGCTAGATGTTGCTCATTACATGCAGATCATGTACGCTACACATATATTTTTGCTGTAAAATTCATCAGAGTCAACAAAAAAATAGGACAGCTGCCAAGTGTGTAGAAATTGTTTCTCTCCTACGTAAATAACTGTCAAGCTTCAGACATGCAAGCAATTATTACTGAAAATTACAATTGTTTAGAGGTAGTAAAAAAGGAAGGCGAAAACTCTCTTAAAGGTACACTCCACTCCACCAGGACAATGCAGTATTTAAAGTGGACCTGAACTACAAACGTCCTCTCTGCTCTAAACGATAAGCAACAACATAATACCCTTTAAAGAAAAATATTTTTGTTACAGCTGATAAAAATCTTGCAATAAATTTGACGTGTGTCTACTTCCTGCTTTCATGGAAGCAGACATTGGGTTAACATCCTGTGTTTACAAATAAGCTGCTCTGCCAAGGCAGCCAGCTGACACAGCTGAGAGATCAATTTACACTTGTGATTAGTCACAGATGAGGAGGGAAATTAGACAGGCTAAACTCTGTAAATACATACAGGGTACATTTCTCTCTGTTTTCCTTGTGTTCACAAGGTCCACTTTAAAACTGGAGGCTGAGATTTTGGTAAAGGAGTGGTATGTCTTCTGGCTCACGTTGCCAACATCTAAGCATAGCCCCTGAAAGCACAAAGAAACCCCTAATTACTCCTATCACTAGTGGAAGACCAATGGTGACTTTATCTGCGATCTTGCAGCCTGGGCCTGAGGGACATCTAAAGTCGAGCATCATCCTGGTGGCCTTGTGTCTTGCCGTGGCTTATGGGCGGGGCAAGGGCCATACTGCCATTCACCCTCCCTCCAATGGGTGTGTGTGTTTGTGTGGCTATGGCTATGAATGTCACTCCCACATCTTCCAGCGGCTTCCTGTGGGAGGGGCCATAGCTGCACCCAGGGCCGGGCCGAGGCAGAGGCAAGAGAGGCTCCAGCCTCAGGGTGCAGTATAGGAGGGGGTGCAAAACTCACTCAGCTACTATTCCTCTATTGTGTATGAAGCAGAGAGAAATAAGAAAAGGGGATACATGGCAGTGACTGCAAGCCAGATAACTAGAGATCAAGGTGTTGGGAGGATTGGGGGCCCTGGGGCGCCTCTTAGTCTAATAGCAATCAGTGTGTGACGGCTGGGGTGGGAGGGATGGGGGCGCGCACTTTGGTGTCTCAGCCTTGGGTGCTGGAGGACCTTGTTCCAGCTCTGGCTGCACCCATCCCACGATGCCGCCCGCCTGTCATTTACTTTACCTCTATGATGTATGTTGCTCAGTTATGGGGACAGTTTGCAGAGCTGAGATCTTGGGGACTATGATGTCCAGTCTGCATGGGAAGGGGGGGGGGGGAGGGGATTCCATGTTGAGAGCCCAATGTTGACAACATATCCAAATAAATATTGCAAAACCAGTAAGAATATTTAACAAGATTCCAATCTCTAAATAAAGTGTCCTTATGTGGTTAATAGAACTGATAACAATGAGTAAACAAATACATTAACGCAGAAGAGGCCGGATGCCAGGTTCCATAAAGTTGAGCCTACAAAACTCAAACCACTTTCACAAATTCCCACTCATGCCATCGGGCATAGTCCATGATGGGGGAAGGGGTTGGGGGGATCACCAGAGAGGCCTTCTGAATATGTGGAAGGTGTGTTGATGCCTATAGCTATGGGAACTGGTACTTATTGGGGGCGTCGTCTGTTGCATCAGTAGGATCTGCTATACATAAAAGAGGGAGTGTCTTGCATGAAAGGGGGGGGGGATTTTATGGAGCAAAGAGTCCCACTGACTAATATGATCAAGAATTGCTTGTGGTGTCATAAATAAACAGCCTTTGCAATAATCAAGAGGGTGCATCTATGTCTGGTCAAATGTTGTTTGATCTTGAGCACAGATTTCTTGATGTGGATCAAATCATGAACATGAGCTGCCCCTGTAACTAGCGGCTCATTGGTGGACGCATCACACTTTAGCAACAGCATGGAAACTGAAGTCTGTTGTGTTCATACAGATTGTGGCTGAACAGGGTTCACTGCTGTTGAGTCAGTGGCTGGAAAGTGTACTGGTCAAGGGCTCTGGCTTTCACATGGGAGACCAGTGTTCGAAAGTACCTATTCAGTAAGGTGTTTAAGGCAAGACTCCTCAACACAGCAGAGTGGCCTCTTGAGCGTTTCCCAGTGGCTGCAGCTTTGAGTCCGACAGGAGAAAAGTGCTATACAAATGTTTGGATTATTATTGCTAAGGAGACAGAGAATGTTGCAGGTTTTAACTGCATGCCATACTGTAGCACAGGAAGTTCTTGCTAGCTTTGAAGGTCTGTGAGGCCATACAGCCTGCAACAGTTAAAAAAAAAAAAAAAAAATGTCGGGAGAACACTTAAGTTTCCTGTTTTATGTGGAAAAAAAAAGGAAATTCTTGATTTTCAAAACAATTGGAGTCTAACATTTCTGGCCCCCTCAGCTGGGGTGAAAACAGAATTAAATAGGAACTGGAGGCGCCAAAAAAGTATAAAATTAATAAAAAAAACACTTAAAGGAAGGTAGGTGTTGGCTTACCTTTAATGATGATGATTCATTATTCATTTTACCAAACTATTAAAAAGGACAGACAACAACGTGTTTCGTTGTCTGGGGCAACTTCATCAGGTCAAGAAATGAACTACACTGGTAGTTGCTTAGAGCGCCTACCTACTTGAGGAAGTGGCTCTAGGTGACGAAAAGCGTTTTTCCTTTTCAATAAATTGTTAAAATTATTGTTATCATTGAAGGTAAGCCAACGTCAATCTTTCTTTTAAGAGGTTTTTTTTTAAATTATTTTATTCTTCTTGGGCTACTCCAGTTTTGAGCTTACTACAGTTTCCACTTCTGATGTCAGCTTTGAAATGTCACTGTCACCTGTCCTGTCTCACCGGATGAAAAGGGTCGCAGCCCTCACTTCTAAGACGTTTTTTCCCTGTTAGCAAGTAACATTCAGATGAGTTCCGCTGTAAATGTTAATGCAATTTGCGGAGTTCTCCCGAGTCCCTTAAACAACCCAGCGAGGTCACAGCGGAGTACAGTCGTCACCTTTCAGCCGGACCTTTTGTACCCTGGCCTATGTTGAAAATGAAATCCTGCTATTCCTGAATTCTAGGCCAGAGCGTGGGACTGGGGATGAAGGACTGGCGGGATACATTCAGGGCATGAAGGGAAATTGCCATTATGGTGGAAGGAAAGGTTAATAGCCATTCATTAAACTTTTCAAAGTGTTCCCAACTTAATCACTTTAATTATTGCAGCCTGAACTTTACAGCAATCAGTTTTATTATTTCGGTGTGAACCTCGTCACTCGGGTACCATCTGCCTGACGTCTCCGAGATCTCCGGCAACCGGCACTGTTAGGAGAGGGAAAATGTCAAGTCAGTGGAGGATAATAATAATGAGAGCTGATACCATGATGCAATATTTAAGCATACCTGAACGCTTGACTTTTTTTTAATGAAGTTAGCTACATACCTTTAATTTGTTATACTGAAGTCCCATTCCTCACACATTCCCACTTCCTCCATGTGCACGGCAGCAAGTCTACAGACAGGAAGCAGAAATACCCAAGGAATGGGACATCACAGTAACAGAGCTAAGTTATGTAGCTGCTCTTTTTTTATTTTTTTTCGTTTTTTACATTTCAAGCTTTTATAAAATGCTAAAATAAAGAACATTTTTTTGTTCAAATTTTAAGCTCTTATTAAAGCAAAAATAAAGAGCATTAACAATGTAGAAATATGCATTAAGTATTATCAAAGTGCACAGAACAATAATAAATGTTAACAGGAAGAGCAGGGTGTGTTCTGAATCTGAAGCAACATAACCTACTAGAACAAAACACATATTATATTTTTATATATATTAATTTTTTATATATCTGTTCAATTCAAGAATAGCAATCAATTTTTCTGACTGATTGTAACAATTCAAAAATCTGACCAATGTACCACACACCTATGTTCATTTTCCCCGAATTATAAATAAAGTAATTGAAAGCTCACAAAAAAATTGATTGGAACTGTATATTAAGTAACTGACATTCCATCATACACCATACAATTCTCTGTAAAGTCGGTCTGAAATTTCCAACATGTCGAATCTCCAAAAATCGAAAAAAAAAACGGCAAATTTGATCGGATTTATCGAGCAAAAACAAAGAAAAGCTCTCGATTTTATGGGACAACAGATTGAAATTATTGAATTGGTGAAAAATTGGATCTTTTAATTGTATGGTGTGTGGGTACCTTAACCTCCTTAGCGGTATGGACGAGTTATTACGTCCATTACCGCCGGAGGACGCCGCTCAGGCCCTGCTGGGCCGATTTTTTTTTTTTTAAACACGCAGCAAGCACTTTGCTTGCTGCATGTTGTAGACTATCGCCGCCGATGCGCCGCTACCCGCCGCATAAGGGCCTCCCCCCCCCCCCCTCACGAGACCACTGCGCAGCCTGGCCAATCAGTGCCAGGCAGCGCTGAGGGGTGGATCGGGACTCCGGATGACGTCGTCGCCATGGCGACGGGGAAGCCCTAAAAGGAAGTCCCGTTCAGAACGGGATTTCCTTATGGCTAACAGCGCCGGCGGCGATCGGAGGGGTGGGAGGGATGCAGAAGGGAGGGGGGCATCATGTAGCTAGCGCTAGGCTAGCTACATGATTGAAAAAAAAAATATGAAAAAAATAGCGCTGCGCTGCCACCTGGCGATCTTTAATAGAACGCCAGGGAGGTTAAAGGTAGCCATACACATATTAATTTTTCCTGTCAACATCCAGCTGATTCGATCACTCTTATCGAATCATCTAATAAAAATCGATGCAGTGGGCGGCTTGACCGATCAATCATTTGAATGATTTTCAGGAAAAATCGGTCAAATAGATTGATCAGTGCAGATGGAAAATCTAGGTTGATGGTCAGCGGGTCGAGAGTGGTGGCAGATAGTCAGCACATAGCGTTGCACTAGATTGAACAGCGCAACGTTGTGGTTCGATAGATTTTTAACAGATTTCAGAATGGATGTTCCTAGTGTGTGGCACACATCAGAAGATTGATCCGGGTCAGCACACCATTAACCTTTAATATCGCCCAATTGAGCCAAGGGGAAACATTGATATTATCTTGCACATCAGTTGTCATTTCGATTATAACTGACAGCAACTGATCTATAACTGGCAGCAACCAATATATTTCAGTTCTGACAAAATCTTGTCAGAAGTAGAAGGGATCATTGTTAGAAGAAAATTCTAAGCTTCTGAGAGGAACTGATGGTGAGGTACATATGTAATGTTCATTTGCCGGTACAGCTTGTGTTTATTTTAAATAATTGTACTCAGTTCAGGTTCCCTTTTAGAGGTTGTGAATATATGTCATATGAATTATTAGGCTCCACACATATGAATATACAGATGGGCGGGTTTATTAAGAACGTGTTAGCAAAAATTGTTTTACGGCCTTAAGCTCAAGAGGGAGAAAGAAGAGAAACCTTTACTTACAGCATCCAGTTTGAATTCATTAAAATAGCATAATAATGATTATTCCACAGACTTTTTAAAACACAGCAGGGACCCAGCGAGTTTCTAATTGCTTTGCCAGAGTTTAGTTACCGGGAGCCGTGTGATTGGATGAGGAGCGTGATTGCATGAGTGCTAATGTGAATAGGGAACAGTTAAATGTACTTGTTGTATTCATGGGTAATTGGCTTGCTGCGGTTTTATGCCAGCGTTCCGGAATGGTTTGACACGGTGTAAATAAACGGCTGACCGGCTTGTAGCGAATATGAGCTAATGTAGCTAGAGAACAAAGTGAAGAATTTTTTTTTTTAATGTCCTTTGTAGTCCCTTTCCATCTTTCTTTCAGGATTGCTTTTGGGGGACATTTCTTGGCTGTCATTTCCTGTCCCGAGTTGCCGGGCTGTCACTTCCTGTCCGTTGCTAGGAACAGGAAGTGTGGCAAGAGCTCAGCAGTGTGGACACACACTGTGCAATAAAAAAAACTCAAAAAGGGGCATAAATAATGTCATGAAGCAAATACTTACCTAAGGAGAAGGAAGCCTCTAGGTCCTCCAAGGGCGCTCCTCCGCCACTCGCCATGACCCTCACTCTCTTTTTCACTCTCCTGATCAACCAAGATACTAATCAACCGAGTGGACTTATGCTAGACCAGGCATGGGCAAACTTGGCCCTCCAGCTGTTGAGGAACTACAAATACCACAATGCATTGCAGAAGTCTGACAGCCACAGCCACGACTCATAAAGGCAAATGCATTGTGGGATGTAGTTCCTTAACAGCTGGAGGGCCAAGTTTGCCCATGCCTGTGCTAGACCAATCGCAGTCCTACTAGAACACTGCCCTTCTGTGTATACCCTATAGTTCCTTACACATCTTTGTTCCTTGAATCTTTGGATATGAATAACTGAAGCCGCTGTGATTGCCTATCGGGTTCCATTATACATATTCAATGATTCACGAATCGGGAATACAATGCATATGCTGGACTGTGATTGGGTCCAGATAGGTTTGCTGAATTGTGTAAAGCCTGGTACATGCTTCCAATGTTAATTGGCCAATTATTGTCCAACTTTAACTTTTCCATGGAGTATGAGAGCTTACCTACACTATGTTCATAGTATCCAAATTCTGTGGCCCTCATTCTACACTGGTAAAATTGGCCAGTCTTTAGCCAACCAAAAGTGGATGCGTTTGCCAGGCTTTAGGCTGCTCAGATGTGAACTTTAATGTTTCTCACGTAGTACAGGTACTCTTTATCTAGCTGCTATCTAATTGCTAAGCAGCAACTGGGTAGGAGTATCAATTTCACATCCTCGGAAGCTCATCTCATCTCTGTAATAAAAAACAAAAGTTTGCTTTCTTAAAACAGAAAGAATTTGCGATAATTCAGGTTGGAGTGAGCTCCGAGATGTCTCCCAGTGCATCACTGCTGAATACCATATAGACTCGCATATATGCCGAATTTTGGACCCGACTGCAGCGGATTCCTCGCCGAATCTCCCTCATGTGATTTTCAGAGCTTTCTGCACTTACTTGTCCAGTCCTGAGCCCCCGTAATGGTGTAGAGGGGTGCCGAGTGCCAGCGTCACATGTCCGGGGGCCCCGTAATGCTGTCTGCAGGTAGAGGAGAGCTGAGTGTCAGCATCACATGTCCGGGGATTCCCTTCTCTGACACTCTCACTGTGTCTCATATCTATGACGCCATCTAGTGGCATCTTGAGACACAGTGAAGGAGGGAATCCCCCTACATGTGATGCTGATACTCAGCTCTCCTCTACCCACAGACATGTGACGCTGGCACGCCTCTAACCACAAACTCCATTACAGGGGTCACGTCAGCCTGGACTGGACCAGTAAGTGAACGCTCCACTGCAGAAAGCTCTGCAAATCACGGGGGGCAGGGGGCAGAGACTCGGGGAGGAAACAATTATATGCATGTACCGTTCCAGCAGGGAGGGGCACGGACATAGCGGGGGTACATCATTTTTAAATAGCCACAGAGATACTAGGGTGGGAGGGGGTGCATGGGCACAGTTGGGGGGGGGGAATCATATTGAAGAGAATCATTCTGATCCCTATTGTTTTAAATAGCAAGGGAGGCCCCATTGCTGTTCTCAGTCTGCTGTAACAAATGTGTTATTGTGACAAGTTTGTTGGACCTGCTTGTCTTTGCGTAACAGGTCACTACTAAATACTCTGATCACAATGTGGGAAAGGGGTCTGCCTAACATTGTTGGGCACACCTGGCTGTGTAGAATAGGGCTGCCTAGTATTGGGGTCACATCTGGCTATTTATACTGGGGTGGGGTGTGGGCTTATTCGCGGGTCAATGACTTTTTCCTGCTTTCTGGGGTAAAACTTGGGGGTCGGCTTATATGCGGGTCTGCTTATATGCGAGTATATACGGTATATGCAAATTAACCATTGTTGCCCTTAGAAGCTAAACACACCTCCAGATCTGCTGGAATGCAATGATGTGTCTGCTTGTTAATTTGTACAGAGTCATTATAATCCAACATGCATACAGACTGTTTCGGATTGTAATAAGTCTCTTATAATTAACATATACTGGGAAGGCAGATGTGCCACAAAAGAAGATCAATTATTGTGCCAATAAAGTTAGTAGACAAAATTGCTTACCTGAAGAAGTAAACCACTAGCGTAAGAAAATTAGGCTCTTTAATGAAACACTAAAACCACGCGTTTCGCTGGTCAAAGCCTGCTTCCTCGGATTAATACAGCGTCTCAAGGAGAGAAAAAGGTCCGTCACTAGGAGCACCTGCCCCCCCCCCCCCCCCTCCCTCTCTCTATTTAAAATAAACAAAGCAGAGGAGATCAAAAAAGAGCAGGAATCTGTTGTAAAAAGGAGAGGAGAAAGCATACGCTCAGATACAAAAGTTTTCAGAACTCCAGAGAGATTAAGTAACTGCAATCACAATAATTACTCCTCCTCCTACTACGGTACTGCAGCCCAATTTGATCCTTCAGCCTCCTTTAGTTTCCTGCCCCATCCATCTCGTATCCATATTGAATTCTGAGTCTTCTCTGAAGGTTTCTTAACAATTGGGTTTTTACGGGAACAGGTTGTTAGCCTATTGGCCAACCCCCATACTTGGAGGGCCAGGGTATCCTATTTAGTCTGGAACATCACCTTTGACCTGTCCACCTGAGGATATACCCTACCTACTTCCGCCATAGCTCTCAGGATCACTTGTTTGTGCAAGCCTCCCCCTCCCCCATTGCGACAGAGTGAGGACACTTTCAGTGGGGCAATTACAATAACACCAAAATAAAATTTAGATTTTTAACTAACATCAGATATACTTAGGAAATTAGAGGAAGAAGAGTCTGAGAAACTCTCCGTACAGAATTCGGCACAGTATCTTCGGCAGGTAAAACATTTCACTTCTACTGTCTATTTAGCCAGCTTCTTGGGGTTGCAGCTTTTATATAGTGACAGGAATGAGCAGTGTGGCAGGAATACTTTGACATCCGTTGACATGCTGTCATTGTCATATATTCCATTCTCTCCTTTCTGGGTCGCTTCAGCCACCTAAGTTTAAACCACTTTGTTCTCTACCCTCTCTGGCTGTAAGAATGGCACGTAGAGCTCATACGAACGCATCAAACGCGATGGGAGCGGTAGCCGAGCGTTCTGTGTGAATAATGCATGCTGCCAGCCCGCTAGAGCGACTTTGTTGTCGCACTGCCTATTCCTTTTTATTACCAACCCGCTTGTGCTTATCTCACTTTCAAAGAGAGAAAATGCACCTTGCGCCAGGTAATGAAATAGAAAACTGGAAAAAAAAGATGATAATTTCGGGAGAAATAACATTCCTTTTGACACGGATTTAGACCTTTCCGTCTGAGTATCTGATCTGGCGCTGTGATCGTGATTGAATTGTTATTTGTGTTTTATCTGCTCCAACTGCCGCTGCAAATTGAACAGTCGTTGTCTGAGCACCTGTTGTTCGAAACGTTGCTTACACTTACCTCTCACTGGCGACTGTTTATTTCTGCGTAGCGAGGACGGATGTGGATGAGAGCATCCGAGAAGTTTATTCCAGACTCATGTGAAGGTTAAAGAGGCACTATGGCAAAAAATTGTAAAATTTAAAATATGTGCAAACATATACAAATAAGAAGTACGTTTTTTTTCCAGAGTAAAATGAGCCATAAATTACTTTTCTCCTATGTTGCTGTCACTTACAATAAGTAGTAGAAATCTGACAGAAGCGACAGGTTTTGGGCTAGTCCTGAAGCTGCAACGGAAGGAGAACATGAGAAGCCTCTCCAGCATCCAGAACCTTTATTTCTTCTTTGATAAGTACTATATATATTCCTACACATCTCAAGCCAAGATACCCACTTTTTTCTCAGAAACCAGGAAAAAGGTGATTTGACTCGTGTATAAGACTACCCAGTATAGCCCCCTCCACAGTAGCCAGATGTGCTCCAGTACAAGTCACCCTTCCTCCCCATAGCCAAATGTGCCCCAAGGATGTTACAGCTGTGTCTCAAGACACCACGATGATGACATCACAGATATGAGACAGCGATTGCCACACAGGAATCCCCAAACATTGTACCGTTGACATGCTGCTTGCACGCTCCGCTCCACAAGCCAGGGGACACAGGTAGTTTTGAGCAGTGCACACTGCACACCATGTTGCAGGGGTTGGGGGCCACGGACACCGCAGGGAGCCAGCTGGCAAGAGCAGGATCACTAGTGCATGATCCTTACACTCCTCTGCCAGTAACAAAACCTGCTCCACCATCCGTTCTGCTTTAATGACCCGCATATGAACCGAGAGGGTAACATTTGAGCACATTTCTTGTGCTGAAAAATTAGGCTTATACAGGAGTATATAAGGTATGTTTTAAATCAAACATTGCCAGTGGAAGCACATTACCTTGGCCCTTTTCCATTACCTTGTTACCTCCTACATGAAGTCACTGAGGTCTCTCTCCTCTGCCTCGGCCATTACACACAGTATTTACTCATCCCATTCATTTCTACATTCCTGCGTTACATATTTTCTCATGCTTAGAGAATGACATAAGTGTGGAAGAAATAATATTTATCTTTGAATAGGTATTTGGAAGGTATTTCCGTTCAGATCTTCATTTTACTGTTTCTCAGTATCTGTGAATTGCGGAAGGTCCTCTTTCCCTGTGTGTTCAGCAGGTGCGGTTTCACCTTGGAGGTCACACAGGGAAAATATCTGCTGAACACAGGAAGTTCAAAGCTGTGTGTTTGCAGGCTGGTCATGGCGCTATTGCTAGTCACATGCTTGTTTATATAGACAGCAGAGTGGGATTTACCACTGAGCTGGCTGAGAAGTGGAAGATGTGGGAAATGGGAATTATATACATGTTTATTACTCTATAGCCTCACTCTAGACAGAGATGTCTCAGAGTTCTGGGCTGGGTACTCGCTGGCAGATCTTGTTTAATCTGTGAATAAGATGATGTCAGATTAAATTAATTGTTGCATATTGTCATACTTTTTATTTGCTCTGCGCTTAAAGCGCAGCTGAAAATAAAATAAAGTGTTTCACTTACCTCCGGCTTCTGCCAGCCCCTTGCAGCCTTCCTGTCCCACGTCGGTCCGCCACGATCCTCCGTTCTCCTGCTGCCCGCTACTTTCGGTATCGCCGCACCGGCGACTTGTAAGTCAACGGCAACTGTGCCTGCGCACCATGAGCAACACATAGCTTTTTTTTTTTTTGCATTCCCACCCACAATAGCTATTAGCGCAGGACACTATTGCGGCCGGGAATGCGAAGAAAGCTACGTGTGGCTCGGGGCGCACAGGCGCAGTTGTGGCGTCGGGGATACCGAAAGTAGCTGGCGGCGGGAGAACGGAGGATCGTGACGGACCGGCGCGGGACAGGAATGCTGCAAGGGGCTGGCAGAACCCCCAGGAAAGTGAAACACTTTGTTTTTATTTGTATTCCAGTTCCGGTTTAAAGAGAAACTGTAACCAAGGATTGAACTTCATCCCAACCAGTAGCTGATTACCCCCTTTCCCATGAGAAGTCTTTAAAGGACAACTGAAGTGAGAAATATATGGAGGCTGCCATATTTATGTCCTTCTATACAATACCAGTTGCCTGGCAGTCCTGCTGGTCTGTTAGGATGTAGTAGTGTCTGAATAATGCCACAAACACTAATGAAGCTAATCTTTCAGATCTGACAATCATGTCAGAAACACCTGATCTGCTGAATGCTTCAGATTGTATGGCTAAAAGTATTAAAAGGTAGAGGATTAGCAGGATAGCCAGGAAGCTAGTATTGCTTAAAAGGAAATAAATACAGCAGCCTCCATATTCCTCTTGCTTCAGTTGCCCTTTACCTGTTTTCAAATAGACCATCAGGGCCATCTGTATGGCTGATATTGTAGTGAAACCCCTCCCACAGTGTGATGTCAGCACCTAGGTCCTGACATCACACTGTGGGAGCCTTTTTGCATTGTGGTAAATAATGGTTGCTTCCTACTGCCTAGAAAACAGTATTTCTCTCCGTCATTATGTATATTTATAAAAAAAAAAATCCTTTTCACCTATCGCATCGTAGGGGGTATAGTTATATATAATGGCAGTTGGAGCTGTCTGTTTTTTTTCATGTCTGCCAGTAGTAAAGATGATTGCATGCAGGCTGATTGTGGATCAAAAAATATGAACAAATTACATGGCGAATATCAAACATTTCTTGATCTCTCTCCTATTTCTTAACATCTCACTTTGCAATGTATTGAATCATTTTTTTCCCCTTTTTGCTACAGTTCCTTTTTAAAGGAAACCTGAAACGGGGGGTGGGGTGGAAGGGAGAAGATTTGTACTTACCAAGGGCTTCTTCCAGCATCTGTAGTCTGTGTGCCCTTGACGTCCTTTCCGATCCCCTCCGTTGTGCTGCCGTGATGTTCGCTATCCAGCGGGGTTGCGGTGGCCTCCACTGGTTCCTCCACTGCTGCACAAGCGCAGTTACAGTCTTAAAGTGGTCTAAAAGTCAGCATTTCTACTTGGCTCTAAACGATTCCTCACAACTTTAACCACTTAAGGACCAGGGGATATTGCAGTGATCTGTGCTGGGTGGGCTCTCCAGCCCGCAGCACCGATCACGTATGTGCCTGGGCGATCAGACTTCCCCCCTTTTTTCCCCACTAGGGGGATGTCCTGCTGGGGGGGTCTGATCACCGCCGGCTACCCGCACTTTCCGAGGGGGGCTCTTCAAAGCCCCCCTCCGCAGCGCTTTCCGCCCTCCCCGGCTTTCCCTCCCTCTCCCTTACCCTGTGAGCAGCGCAGGACGGAGTTCCGTCCTGCGCCGGATAGGATAGGCTTCTTCCTATCAGATGCCGGCGATCCCCGGCCAATCAGAGGCCGGGGATCGCCGATCTACGTCACTGCGCTGCTGCGCAGCAGCGCCGTGTGATGTAAACAGCGGGGATTTCTTCCCCGGATGTTTACATTATGCGTGCGAGCCGCGATCGGCGGCTCGCACACTGTTCACGGAGGCAGTCTCCGTGAACTAGCATGGTTTCCATGCTATACCACTAACGACCCGCCGACGCCTATCGGCGTTAGGCGGTCGTTAAGTGGTTAAACCTACTATCCCGGAATTTTTTTTTTTTAGCAGAACATCACTGAAATGGTTAAACAAAGCACTTTGTCCTGCTATTCAGCTTCAAATCTACATCCAAACTGGAGATAACAGTATCTTTGTTTACATTCCAATGTTGATACATGTGCCTGTAACAACTAGTAAACACTTTCTGAGAAGCTATCTCTGCTTCAGGCACACACAGCTCAGAATAACTCATTAGAAGATTTTAATATATAATAAAAAGCAGTTAGAATAAAATGTAATTGGAGCTTTCAGGGCAAGAAAAACTACACTTTGGAAACTTGTAATTTGTAGACGGACTATATTACTTGTGCACAAAAGCAAATATGATAACTGTATGAATAATACAAAGTAGAAAAAGTAAAACACATTTTTATTAAAAGTTATGTCGGACTTTCAGACCACTTTAAAACACTTTTCAACTAGCGTAGGAGAGCTCTTCTCATGTCAAACCCTTCCGTGTTTTGTGTGAATAGAGCCCATTGTGATTGCCCAGGGAAGGGATCTGTCATCCAGCGTTGACGGGGAACCTTTACAAATTGCCTCACGGAGCTTAGGTTGCCTGTAATAAGACAGAGGCCATGGCCAGAGTCTCACTAAAGAGCTGCCATTTGCAGCAGGCGTCGGAGAATGATATCATAGGCCGGGGGGTGCTGGACGAAGCCTCACACTGAAGGCTGCAGCCCCATTTGGTGCTTATTACAGGCATAGAAATTACTAATGATATGGGTTTTCCTTCTCAGACTCGCTCTTGTGTAACTGTGACAACCGGCGTTATTAAAAGTAAATGAAGTTATGGGAATCCCGTCCTGGCGAATGAATGATTTACCGCTCCTCGTTCTGTATTGCGTTGTGTAAGGCCGATTTGTTAAGATGTAAGTAATTCATTATTTAATTAGGGGCCCCGGCTTTCTTATCAGCCCACACGGACGGCGTAATTATAACAATGGAAATCAATGAGACATTATTTTAACGCGGCGCAGATTTCTCGCTTTGACTCTTTCGCACAAATAATTCATCAGGCTGACACATTTCCATGCTGAGAGGAGGAAACGCCACATCAGTTAAACGATACTTAGGCTCGTTCGCCACGTCCGACCGGCTTTTTTGTGTGTGTGTGTGCTGGTGGCGGATTCACAAACTCGTGAGTAAGCTCTTGTTATTGCCGTAGCGTAGGAGAGTCTCGGTTTTTGCGCTAGACTTGACATGGCAGCTCCCTCAGCAGCCAATAGCAGCTCTCGCTCGTTTGATTTCAGTGAATCTCAGGCAGGAATCTGAATGGGTGTATGGAGGTAGATTTTTTAAGGGTAGCAGGAAAAAGGGTGCCGGCTGAGGGTGGACGAAAAGGGCGCCGCCATAGACTGTAATGCAATTATCGTTAATACGGCGAAAAAAGCAGAAAAAAGGGCACCGTGAAAAATTTTGTTAACATTAGAACATTATAGTTTTTGAGGTAGTTATCGTTTTAGAAGCTTACAACGTTATAGTTTTTGTCATATTATTTTGTTAATAAGTTCAGATTTTACGTTTTCAAAGGTATTGTCGTTAATATATGTAAAAGGATGTTTCTGCAGAGGGAGTGGTTAGTGTTAGGCAACACCTAGGCGACGGTTAGTTTTAGGCAACACCAGGGGGGTTGTTAGGGTTAGGCACCACCAGGGGGTTAGAGTTAGGCACCACCGGGGGGGGTGGTGGTTAGTGTTAGGCACCACCAGGGGAGTGGTTAGTTTTAGGCACCACCAGGGGAGGGTTCTGTGTGAGGGTTGGGTTGGGTTAAGCAGCATTGACAAAAAATGCAACGACATTTAACGTTAATATTTATTCGTTATCTCGTTTGTTTTTTGCATCAGTAAATATTGTTAATAAAGCTTAAAGAGAATCTGTATTGTTAAAATCGCACAAAAGTAAACATACCAGTGCGTTAGGGGACATCTCCTATTACCCTCTGACACAATTTCGCCGCTCCTCGCCGCATTAAAAGTGGTTAAAAACACTTTTTAAAAGTTTGTTTATAAACAAACAAAGTGGCCACCAAAACAGGAAGTAGGTTGATGTACAGTATGTCCACACATAGAAAATACATCCATACACAAGCAGGCCGTATACAGCCTTCCTTTTGAATCTCAAGAGATCATTTGTGTGTTTCTTTCCCCCTGTTCTCATGCACTGAAGTTTCAGGCTGCTTGTTTCTTCCTGCAAACAGCTTTGCCCTTGTCTGTAATTCTTCAGTATGTGAAAGCCCAGCCAGCTCAGAGGACGATTTATCCAGCTTGTAAAAGATAATAGAGCAGAGAGAAGCTGCACTGATCTAAATAACACACAGGCAGTGTGCATAGAGGGGCCTGGAAGGGGGAGTTCATAGCAGAGCCACAACACTGAAGAACTTGGCAGCCTTCCAGACACAGGCCGACAAGTCTGACAGGGGAAAGATACATTGATTTATTACAGAGACTGTGATAGTAGAAAGTGCTGCAGTAAGCCAGAGCACATTAGAATAGGTATAGGAACTTGTAGGATGATAAAAAAACAGGATGCAATTTTTGTTACGGAGTCTCTTTAACAACAATGGTTCTTGTTATCAAATTTTGTTAATACCTGGCGCCAAATTCATTAATAAGTCGGCCCCTTTTTTCATGCACGCTTTTTAAGTGGACCTGAACGCTTGCACAGAACAGAAGGAAACCTATAGAAATGCACCATGTATGTATTTAGTGAATTTATCCTGTCTAGTTCCCCCTGATCTGTGACTAATCACAAGTGTAACTTGATCTCTCAGCTGTGTCAGCTGGCTGCCTTGGCAGAGCAGTTAATTTTTAAACAAAGGATGTTAACCTTGTGTGGTCTTCCATGAAAGCAGGAAGTAGAAACAGTGCAGCTTTATTGCAGTATTTGTATCAGCTGTAACAAAGAAATATTTTTACTCTATAGGTTATGATGCTTTTGCTTGTCTTGTAGAGCAGAGAGGAAGTTCTGAGTTCAGGTCCGCTTTAAGATAGACCCTGCCTCACCCCTAGTTACTGATACCAGAAAGCATTCGGAATACACTGGTCCTCTGTACCATCATTAGTTCTCCTTTATTATAACATTTACAAAATAGAAATACTGTTTATCAATTTAAATGATAGAAATAGCATTTCTGTTGAAGTGAAGGGGATATGAAGGCTGCCATATTTATGTCCTTCTAAGCAATACCAGTTGCCTGGCTGCCCTGGTGATCCTGTGCCTCTTATGCTGAGTACACACGTTGCGATTTCCCACTCGATCCGCGGGATCGATTCGATTATTTCCGACATGTTAGATCGGGTTTCAATCGATACAGCCATCGATTTTCCATGCAAAATCGACGGCTGTATCGATCAAAACCCCATCGAACATGTCGAAACTAATCGAATCGATCCCGCGGATCGAGCGGTAAATTGCAACGTGTGTATTCAGCATAATACATTTAGCCATAGCCCCTGAACAAGCATGCAGCAAATCAGATGTTTCTGACATTCTTGTCAGATCTGACAAGATTAGCTGCATGCTTGTATCTGGTGTCATTCAGACACTACTGCAGCCAAATCTTCTCGCTTTAGTTGACCTTTAACCACTTAATGACAAGCTGACGTATAAAAACGTCCTGCTAGAGCCTCTTAACGGTTCCAGGACGTTTTTATAAGTCAAACAGGGCTGCTGCCGCTGAGCGCGCGCACTCGTGCATGTGCATACCCGTGCGTGTGCACGTGAAAATAGTGAGTAAAAAAACACCATAGAAAAAAATACACCTTTCTTTCCAAATAATATATTGTTACCATAGTTAGTACTAGGGACGTAATTAACATCTTGTGATAACCAGGACAAATAGGCAGATACAATGTGTGGGTTTTATGCACAGTAGCAGTGTTTATATTAAAACTTGGAGAAATAGTGGTTTTTTTTTTTTTTCTTCCCTTGTTTTTCCCTTTAAAATGTATAGAACATAAAGTAATTACTGAAAACCAATATCAACCCCAAAAAGTCCAATTGGTAGTGAAAAAAACCCAAGCTATAGATCATTTCATTGTGATTAGTAGTGATTAAGCTATTGGCAAATAAAAGAAATGAGCCCTGAAAGGTGAAAATCACTCTTGTCCGTTAGGGTAAAGACCACTTTGGGGTGAAGTGGTTAAAGATATAAAAGTTGGGGGGAGGGGGGGGGGGGCATGCAGCCGCATTGTGGGTGCGCCAACTGGCCAAAATATGGGGCTTCTACCGGGAAGACGAGGAGGCGGAGTAGGATGGCCGTGGGTGCATTTGGTGCGGAGAGGGTTGGTTGAAGCCCCAGGTGTGTAAAAAAACAAAACAAAAACTTTTATATCTATTGACTCAGGTATACTGTAAGGTTTGATGTTCTGACCACTGGGATTTTATTTGTTGTATGCTTGTTCCGGGATGTTCCTGGCATGCTTCTCAGTTGTTGGATTCCGGATCTGCAGTCCAGCATTCCCAGTCACAGATATAGTCTGTGCCTATGATTCACCCTGCTGTTCATGGTAGGTGAGTTTGTGTCTATTCAGCTGCGCTCGGCCCGCGCCAGGGCACATGTTCATAGTCCAGGTGCAAGTTTTTATAGGCCACCAGAAAAAAGAAATTCGATTAAGTCAGTAAGTTAATAAATAGACGGATACAGCTTCACACTCAGGAACATTTATAGCCTTCCACCATCTGCACAGAAGGCACAGACAACATTCTAAATCACCCAGTAACCAGAATTGGTTTCTATCTGCCACCCGATCGTCTCAGTGCAGCCTGGCCTCCCTCCTGACGGCAGACCGTAATAGAGACATTACACGGGCATCCGTGCTACGCTGGGGGCATCAGTCAACTGATAAAATACTGCTTCCATCAGCAAAAGCTGCACTGGATTTTTGTTTTGTTTGTTTATTTGTTTCAATGTGTTTAACAAAACTTTGTTTTAAAGTAATAATGCAAAAGAGAAAGGTTTGTAAAAACTCAGTCTTTGCTAAATAAAAAGGCATACAGGAGGAAATATCTGCTATGCCCTTTAATAGATCCTCACGTCCTCCTGAGAAACAGATGTCTGTTCATTCTCTTTGGGCTTGAGTCACAAAGCGGTGCTAACTGTTAGCACTCCTGTGAAAACCCCCTTAGCACGTCTAAACGAGCTTTTCGCGCGTAAAACTTTACGCGCACAGAGCGCAGGGCGCTCCGTGCGAAGTGCTCATTAAAGCCTATGGGACTTAGCGTGCGCATAAGACTTTGCACGCGTAAAACTTTGCGCGCGGTACTTAGCGCGCGAACTGATTGAAAAAACCGGTGCTAACCTACTTAGCACCCTAGTTAGCGCGCCTAAAGACTTTAGACGTGCTAAGTAGGTTAGAACCGCTTTTTGAATCAAGCCCTTTAAGTCGGAAAAACTCCCACAAATGTAAAGAAAACAGATCCACTTACCTGGGGCTTCCTCCAACCCATGGCAGCAGTCCTGTGCCCTCGCTGCAGCTCCGGAGGCTTACGGTCTTCTCCACTGCAGAACCCGACCTCACCAGGTCGGGTTCCAGATCGGCGTCTTCTGTGCTCCACCGCAAGGGTCACGAGGTCCGGCCGACGTCATCAGGACGGTACTGCGCAGGTCACGTGGGCTCAGTGGAGGTGGGAGTTTACACCTTCAGGTGTAAAATAACGGTCAGTCACAACTAAAACTTCCAGGGACAAGAACAGCTTGTTCACTCAAGCAGTAGCTATGCTTAAAGGGCACATCTGAGCTGTGCGAAAATAAAAAAAAAATCCACTTTCCTGGGGCTTCCTCCAGCCCCTGACAGCCGTCATGTACCCTCGCTGCAGCTTCGCTTACCACTGGGGGCCCGGGGTCCCCTCAGGCGCAGGATGTCCACTACGCCTGCGTGAGCCACTCTCAGCTGACGTCATCCGGACTGTACTGCACAGGCGCAGTAGTTCTGCGGCTACACTATACAATCCGGATGACGTCAGCACGACCAGTGAGCTGCACGCTGGAGCGCAGGAGAAGCCAACTCGGAAGCCGACCTTGCGAGGTCAGCATCTACACCGGAGATGCAGAGGGCTGGAGGAAGCCCCAGATAAGTGGATTTTTTATTTTTAAATTGCTCGGACCTTCCCTTTAACGGACAACTGAAGCGTGGAAACAGGAAGTAGACACACTGCAGATTTATTGCAGGATTTGTATCAGCTGTAACAAAGAAATGTTTTTATCTAAGTTATTATGCTACTGCTTATCTTTTAGAGCAGACAGGAAGTTCTGAGATCAGGTCCGCTTTAATATCCTGTGTTTACAAATAAGCTGTTCTGACGAGGCAGCCAGTTGACAAAGCTGAAAAGATTAAATTACAGTTGTGATTAATCACAGATAACGAGGAATCAGACAGGCTAAACTCTCTAAATACATACAGGGGGCATCTCTCTCTGTTTTCCTTCTATCTTGTGCAAGAGTTCAAGTCCACTTTAAGCACAGATGGGAGGAAGTGTTAAATGCAGCCAGACGGAGAGCTTAGGATATAAATTTGGCTACAGACAGCAGTGAACAAATTTTTTCCTTATTCCAAACCCCATACCCCATTCCCCGAGGCAGCCCTGATTGTATCTCTTTTGGATAACTGAAATTTTAAAATGTCTCCGCACCAATGCTATATACAGTCTGTAAACTCTGCCGCTATTATCTCATTGGCCAGCTGGACTTATTTTCAGAAATGGTCTTTTATCAGCGCTTCGGTCCTTGCGCTAAAATAGACTGGAGGAAAGTAAACGTTCGCTCAGTGTGACAAAAAAAAAAAGAAAAGTCTCTAAACATGCCTAGAATGGGAACTAGTAAAAAAGGGCGCACAGGGATAGTGGACAAAAAGGGCGCCGCCATAGACTGCAATGCAAAATATCGGCTATTCGGCGCCCGACAGGAAAAAAGGGCGCACGAGAAATAGCGGTTACAGGGATAGTGTTAACAAAGGTTTTCGTTTACAGGATAAAGTTTATAACAAATATCGTTTACAAGTTCGTTTAGACTTTGTATTATACTTATTTTTTCGTTTGTAATTTTCGCTTATATGGGTTTTAACTAGTTTTTTTTCGTTTTAAAAATGCGCTTATAAAACTATAACAACTAAAATTTCGTTTACACTTCTTTTATCATTTAAAATTCGTTTTCATATGTATAATGCTTAAATAACGTTTCTAAAGCTAATTGTATTAGAAATACATCGCTTATGGTATTAACTTTGTTTTTACACTTCTAATGTGTTGATTATAGTTACTAAAATATCGCTTTAAATATTACTGTTATTTTAAGATTTCTACGTGATTTTAAGGCTAGTTATTCTATTACAAATATATAAATTATTTTATTCATGTTATTTGGAGTGAAGTATTTTAAGGATTAAATATATTATTGTTTATATGTGTTTAGCGTGTTTTGTGCAGTGGGGATGGTTAGGTTTAGGCATTACTAGGGGGTCTAGGGGTTAGGGATAGGTACAGGGAGGGTTAGGACCAGGGTAGTGGTTAGTTTTAGGCACCACCAGGGGGGTCTTAGGTTTTGGCACCAGAAGGGGAGTCTTAGGTTTAGGCACCAACAGGGGGGGTCTTAGGTTTAGGCACCAGAAGGGGAGTCTTAGGTTTAGGCACCAACAGGGGGGGTCTTAGGTTTAGGCACCAGAAGGGGAGTCTTAGGTTTAGGCACCAACAGGGGGGTCTTAGGTTTAGGCACCACCAGGGGAGTCTTAGGTTTAGGCACCACCAGAAGGGGAGTCTTAGGTTTAGGCACCAACAGGGGGGTCTTAGGTTTAGGCACCACCAGGGGAGTCTTAGGTTTAGGCACCAACAGGGGGATCTTAGGTTTAAGCACCACCAGGGGGGTCTTAGGTTTAGGCACCAGAAGGGGAGTCTTAGGTTTAGGCACCAACAGGGGGGTCTTATGTTTAGGCACCACCAGGGGAGTCTTAGGTTTAGGCACCAACAGGGGGGTCTTAGGTTTAGGCACCACCAGGGGGGTCTTAGGTGTAGGCACTAACAGGGGGGTCTTAGGTTTAGGCACCAACAGGGGGGTCTTAGGTTTAGGCACCAACAGGGGGGTCTTAGGTTTAGGCACCAACAGGGGGGTCTTAGGTTTAGGCACCAACAGGGGGGTCTTAGGTTTAGGCACCACCAGGGGAGTCTTAGGTTTAGGCACCACCAGGGGGGTCTTAGGTTTAGGCACCACCAGGGGAGTCTTAGGTTTAGGCACCACCAGGGGGTTCTAGGGGTTAGGGATAGGTACAGGGAGGGCTCTGTGTGAGAGTAAGGTTAGGTATAGTTATAGTACAATATATGTAATATATACAATTTATTACATTATGTGTATTTACACAAAGGGGGGTCTAGGTGTGAGGGATAGGGATAAGGAGAGATATCTGTGACCCTAAAGTTAGGTATAATTGTAGTAAAATACCTGTAAAACCTACCATTCTAGTACTATGCTTAATACAAGTGTAAATATCGTTTTTGCTATAGACGCTATTTGACGTTTCATTTCAGAATTCGTTTAATGTTATAGACGGTATTTTGCCATTTAATTTCCGTTTATTTAACGTATTTAGCACTAAATTATCGTTTATAACCTCTTAAACGAAAAAATACGGTTTTGCATTCAAACTTCTAATTTCGGCTACACCCCGCGCCCTTTTTTCCAGGCGCCCTTTTTTGATATACGCCCTAGAATGGCTCTGAAATCTTCTCCAAAAACCTCTAGTGTTTTGCAGATCTGCTAGAGGTTTTTGGTGTCCACTGGGCCTGTGTTGGGGACATCTGGAACACGCTGATGAGGACAACATCTATTATAGGATTATTTTTTTCTCAATCAGACATTTGTTTCTATAAAACCATCAAAATGAGCAAAATCGATTGGAAATGAAGACCTCAAATAGTTTTTTCCCCCCCTCCATTTTATCAATGGCACATTAAAGACAACCAAGTAGGCTAGGTTCACAGTGGGAACACAATGGAACTCGAAAACAGCATTGCACATTGTAAGGTTTTTGGGTGTTTTTTTGGCATACGAGAGGTATCGGCGCTGGAGACTTGGGCGCAGGATACAGCTGGTGTATAGAGATGGGCCGAACGGTTCGCCGGCGAACGGTTCCCGGCGAACTTCGGTGGTTCGCGTTCGCCTCCCGCAGGCGAACGTTTCCGGAAGTTCGGTTCGCCCCACAATGCACTATGAGGGTCAACTTTGACCCTCTACATCACAGTCAGCAGGCCCAGTGTAGCCAATTAGGCTACACTAGCCCCTGGAGCCCCACCCCCTTATATAAGGCAGGCAGCGGCGGCCATTACGGCCACTCGTGTGCCTGCATTAGAGAGAGTAGGGCGAGCTGCTGTCTGTCTCTCATAGGGAAAGATTAGTTAGGCTTAGCTTTTCCTGGCTGCATACCTGTTCAGTGATCCTGCCACTGCATACCTGTTCTGTGAACCCACCCACCACTGCATACCTGTTCAGTGATCCTGCCACTGCATACCTGTTCTGTGAACCCACCCACCACTGCATACCTGTTCAGTGATCCTGCCACTGCATACCTGTTCTGTGAACCCACCCACCACTGCATACCTGTTCAGTGATCCTGCCACTGCATACCTGTTCTGTGAACCCACCACTGCATACCTGTTCTGTTCAGTGGACCCGCCACTGCATACCTGTTCTGTTCAGTGAACCCGCCACTGTATACCTGTTCTGTTCAGTGAACAGTTTGGTGTGTCAGTGTGAAGCAGTACCTTAATTACACTCCCTGATTGATGTATACACATGCAAGATGTTTTAAAGCACTTTAGGCCTGTCATTTAGCATTCAATATGATTTCTGCCCTTAAAACGCTGCTTTGCGTCAAATCCAGAATTTTCCTGGGGACTTTTGGCGTATATCCCACTCCGCCATGCCCCCCTCCAGGTGTTAGACCCCTTGAAACATCTTTTCCATCACTTTTCTGGCCAGCATAATTTTTTTTTTTTCAAAGTTCGCATCCCCATTGAAGTCTATTGCGGTTCGCGAACTTTAACGCGAAACGAACGTTACGCGAAAGTTCGCGAACCCGGTTCGCGAACCTAAAATCGGAGGTTCGGCCCAACTCTACTGGTGTATGGCTGATCCTGCTAGCGCACAAGTCCAGGCCGTATTAATTACTATTCCCCCTCCAGGCCGCCATGGATGGTGGGGAATGAAATAATTCGGCTTCCAGCAATTACTGAAAGCCGAATTATGTTTTAAAAGTAACTTCAGCTCCGACTACTGACAGCGCCGAAGTTACTCCCTGTGCCTGCGATAGCCGTAATACCTATTATGGTCTATGGTGGCGCCAGCTGCGGCGAAATCTCCATGCGCTGATTTCAGCGTGATCGTTTTTTTTGGCCTTCCCCTGGATCAGCATGAAATAGGCAGCGCTCCGAGTAAGGCTGCAAATGAAATGAAACCAACAGAGGTGTGCAGAAGCCCCCCCCTTGCGGCGCTTATACACACACCTTGAATGCAAATCAAATGCAAACTATGCACTAGTCTCTAATCTAGATAAATTGAATGCAGACTGATGCACACGAATGCAGCTAGCTACAAGTAGACTTACATTTTCGTACAACAAAATGTCTGGATCCCTGGATCAACTGGGGATATGTGAGGGTGTACTTATTTAGGGCCCTTTTGCAGATCGGCATTTTTGTCACTTTTTCCATTAGCGCGTTTCGATTTTTCCCCAAGCACAATTGTAGTGCTGCGCAATTATTGCAACGATTGCGTTTCGCTCCCGGCAGTTCACAACGCAATCGCATCGAGTGGAAAAGAAAGCTTTCGCAAACGCATATGCGATTGCACTTGCAAGTGGAAAAAGAACATTACCGCATGTATTGCTGGTTGGACTTGATGGATGGCTGTCTTTTTTTCAACCATACTATGTAAGAAGATGTTGGTGGCATATGTAATAATAATAATAAATAACAACAACAAGGGAAAATGCAATTATTTTTTAAAATTGAGGCTACAAAAAGCATCTAAATGCCCTCTACATTCTTTATAAACAGCCTGCTAAGTATACGCTTGCTGAAATGAATGGCTACCACACAGTCCTCACTTAAAAAAAAAAAGATATATTTTTAGTTAGAAGCCCCGTTTCATGTTCTTGTGCGGACACCTCCAGAAAGCGGCTGCAAGCAAGGCGTTCCTTTTTCCTTTTGCATTCTGGGATAATTTGCAATATTGCTACATTGTATTGTGATTTACAGACTCGCCCATCCACTATAATTACCTCATCTCACTTCACACACCACTTTAGTAAACATGACATCATTTTGTGTTATCGTGGCAACCTGCCGTCGCTCCTAATCAAAGGGTTCGGAGCGCGGGAGGGTGCCAGCTGACGCGACGCCATTATCCTTCTCTCCATTCGCCGCGGTGCCAGGCGCAGACACAATAGGCAGGGGTTTTTGGACATGATTAAATGCATGCACAGCCTGTGCAGCATTGTCTGGTCAGATTGTCAGAACAGGGAATCAAGGCAGGTATCGCTCTCCTTGAAGCTATCTACATTTCAACTTCAAATGATTCCATTCCGACATGAATCCCGCCCGCTGGCAGGCTGCGAACGCGGGTGAAGAGGTTCCCAGAAAAAAGACAAGAGTTTTATGCCTATCTTTAGCTTTTTGAGATGCTGCTTCTTTGATAATAAAAGCCAATTGTTTTTTTTTTTTTCTTCTTCGTTTTTTTTCCCCTGGGATTGGCTGGCTTGATTTTTTTTTTATTGATATAAAAGACGTTTTTGAAATAATATTTATCAGATGTAATTATTCACAAGTTAGGTATGATTTGCATTATTTCTTTTTTTGATTGTTTTTAGGATATTCTATTTTGAAAGAAGAACTGAATGGACCACAATGCAAATAAAATAAATAAAATTGAAAGGCCAACTAAAGGGGTAGTGTACGGAGGCTGTCATATTTATTTCCTTTTAAACCATACCAGTTGCCTGGCTGTCCTGCTGGTCTATTTGGCTGCAGTAATGTCTGAATAACACCAGAAACAAGCATGCAGCTAATCTTGTCAGATCTGACAATATTGTCAGAATCACCTGAGCTTCTGCATGCTTGTTCAGGGTCTAGGGCTAAAAGTATTAGAGGCAGAGGATCAGCAGGATAGCCAGGCAACTGGTATTGTTTAAAGTGAAATAAACATGGCAGCCTCCATATTGCTCTCACTTTAGTTGTCCTTTAACCTCCCTGGCGGTAAGCCCGAGCTGAGCTCGGGCTATGCCGCCGGAAGGCACCGCTCAGGCCCCGCTGGGCCGATTTGCATAATTTTTTTTTTGCTACACACAGCTAGCACTTTGCTAGCTGCATGTGCAATCCGATAGCCGCCGATCCGCCACTATCCGTCGCGCCGCAGCCGCCCCCCCCCCCCCCCAAACCCTGTGCGCTGCCTGGCCAATCAGTGCCAGGCAGCGCTGAGGGGTGGATCGTAGTCCCCTTTGACATCACGACGTCGAGGACGTCGGTGACGTCATCCCGCCCGTCGCCATGGCCATGGGGGAAGCCCTCCAGGAGATTCCGTTCTTTGAACGGGATCTCCTGATCTCCGATCGCCTCAGGCGATCGGAGGGGCTGGGGAGATGCCGCTGAGCAGCGGCTATCATGTAGCGAGACCTTGTCTCGCTACATGATATAAAAAAAAAAAAATTAAAAAAAAAAGACGCAAGGGCAACAGTGTGTTACCGCAAGCACTGCACTTAACACAGTAGATTTGGGGGTAATGCAAGACTATGGGCGGAGCACATAGTATAGGCGACGTAGCCAGGTGCGGAGCGGCGCGCATGCACGGAACGACGGGGATCCCAGGGACTCCTAGTGACGTACTCCCTGCCCAGCAGGGGATACATCACTGAGCAGGGCACATGTGCGGAACGACGGGGATCCCAGAGAATCCCAGTGACGTACTTCCTGCCCAGCAGGGAATACGACACTGAGCGGGAGGCGGCGCTATGCATATGATGCTGTTGGCGCACTCTGACGCAAGGTCATATGAGTGAGGTTTTTTTGTGTTGCAGTGGGATGCGACAACACAAAAGGCAAGTGTAAAACCAGCCTTAAGTGTTTTATTTTAAAAAGAATAGTAGCAGAGTGAAAGGTAACCTGGGACTTCACTTATAGACGTAACAGAGAAATAATATAAACCCGTATACAGCATATAGATTTCCCCTGCCAGAGAGGACTTATAGCATTTTAAAGGCTAATGTGTCTTTAATAATAGCGCTGACTTCATTCCCTTTCTATTGTTACATACAAACTCTCTTTTACTTGCTTGTTTCATCTCCGATTTCATTTTTAAACGTTCCAGTTGATCTCCTCTTAGCTTGTTTTACAGCCAGACTTAAAACAAACAATAACGCGGAGAGCTCTGCATCTTGGAAATCACTTTAGCAGTACCTGCTTTGTCTGTAATGAGCGTCAGCTGTTGTGTCTTGTTTCGGCTTGCCGAGGTATTAAATGTGTAGCGGAAAATACTAAGTGTTTACACAACGGTTTTCCTCTCGTACACCCCTGGAAATGCTGGCTGGACACTTGGAAGAGCCATCTTGATGAACCACAAACATGAGGCATTGTGAGGCGATGTGCAGCGGTTGACTCAGAGAAAAGGCACCTGGCTTCCTGCCTCTGCAGGAACAGGAAGTGTACACAGAGGAACAGGAAGTGAAGCTTTAACCAAGTTTTGTTGCAAACAGACGCTAAACTAAACTCAGCAGAGATGGCTGGTCCTGTTTGCCTCTGCCTTGGAATCTCACATATGCAGCAACTCCTACAAATTGCTGAAAGGTCTGTAGTCTGGATAGTCTCAGCAAGTGCATTGTTCCCCTCGTTATAACCCTTGCTGGAAGCCACTCCCATAGTGCACCATGCCATTGTTCCTCCTCCCCCTTCATAGCAGCAGAACAGCCTAGCGACACCTGTTACCCAAGCTGGGGGGTCAACATAACGCCAGGGGCTTCCAACACCGGGGGTGGGGAATGTAGAGACACATGTCCTACCTACACTGGGAAAGATACTGGGGCCATATCATATCTGCTACCTAGACTGGGGCTACTGAATACTACCTACACTAGGGGCCTACTTAGGACTGGGGGCACGTTTGGCTTCTGATACATGGGGGGGGGTCTACATCTGCTACCTATACTGGGTAAATACTAGAGGCATATCTGCTACCTCTACTGTGTTAATACTGGACTCTGGAGGCATATCTGCTACCTGTACTTTACAAAGTTTGCGTATCTCCTTTCTTATCTGAACTGAGGTGTGGCTGACTGGATCCACCAGCACCAGTGAGTACTATCTTGGGGTCAGAGCGTTTGAGCTCTTTTTCCATTAAAAAAAACCAAAAACTTTTTTTTTTATTTTTTTTATCAGCTTATAAAACATAGTAACATTGTTTGGCTGGCATTGTATACGATTACTTAACTTGTAATTTACCAGTTTTTCCAAGGCCAACTTTACATATGTGCATGACTTTACATTTATCAACATTAAATTTCATCTGCCATGTGCCCGCCCATATGGCCATGTTGTCCAGATCCTGCCGTAATAGGTCAAATCCGTCTTGGTGTTGATATTCTGTATACTTTATCAGCTGCAAAGATGGCTACATTACTCTGTATTCCATCTACTAAATCATTAATACTGTATATTAAAAGCATTGGACCCAGTACTGACCCCTGCGGTACACCACTGCCAACAATTTTCCATTTTGAGTATGTTCCGTTTGCCAGCACTCTTTTGCCTTCTGTCCCTTAACCAGTTCTCTATGCACACACGTTTTCTCCTAGTCCCTGTATCCTCAGCTTCTGTACCAGGCTATTGTGGGGAAGGAAATAGTTCAGAACTTTCTCCTAGAGAACACTGAGAGAGGCGGGAGGTATTTTCTCAGCGCTGCCCGTGTTTATCCGGGGCGGGCCATTCATTGGGTAAAGCGGTCCAGCTGTGCCATTGACATGAGCGCTCCTCAGCTGCGGCGTTTCATATCTGAAGTTATTCATTATTAATAAAGCTTTTCTTTTTTTTCTGACGATCATTGTCGATTCAGCTCTGGTTAAATTGAGCAGCTCCCTAGCCTCCCCCCCCCTCCCCCTCATGCTTTTCCAAAGAGACCCGAATCTGTCAATATAAATTTTCTACTAAGTGACCCCGTAATTCATTCACGCAACAAAACTACTGGCTGAAGCCTCTGTGTAAATATCATCTGGCGAGGCCGGAGCTTCTCTTTCTTTCAATGGCTTCATTTATTATCCGCCGTTCTTTTGCCAAGAATTTACAGTAAGCCTCACAAAAAAGTTCTCTGGCAAAGATTAAAAAAAAAAAAAAAAAATCAGTATACATTTATTTTAATGAAGGGCTGTCCATATGCTTGGCTCTGACACACGCTATCTTTTTTCACTTTGAAGATGAAAACTCCGTTTTTCATCTGTGCGCCGCTTTAGAAAAGAGGTCAGGCTGCTTTTATAACCGTAGAAAGTTGTGAAAAAGTACTATCAGCTTACATCTGTCATTATTATTTATTTTTTTTACCCGTATGCTTTAAAAACAAAAAAGCTAATTTCTTTGGCTGCCTTAAAAACAAAAGTGGGAAAAAAAACTGCTGAGTTAAAGAATTGAGTCTGTAGTCCTATTATTATGATTATTATTAAACTTTATTAAAGTGTACCTAAGATGAAATTAAAAATTCTTCATACATACCTGGGGCTTTCTCCAGCCCCCTCCGGCCTGATCCGTCCCTCGCCGCCATCCTCCGCCTCCTGTATCCTCCATTATTGGCCCCAGTAACTTTGGCCAGTTGGGCCCAGTCAGTGCAGGTGCAGTGTGGCTTTGCGTGCTCCCCTGTCGTACTACTGCGCAGGCGCAGAATGCTCCCACCCTCGGGGGCGTGACCGGGGCCTGGCCACGTATGCACAGTAAACCTCGATTCCTGAAGGTACCAGGAGCAATAACGGAGGATGCAGGACAGCGGAGGATGGCGGCAAGTGACGATTAGGCCAAAGGGGGCTGGAGGAAGCCCCAGGTGTGTATGATTTTTATATTTTTTTTTTATTTCATCCCAGGTTTACTTTAAGCGCATTACAGCACTAAACTTCAAATACAGCATTGAACTATTTTACACGGACCTTATAGCATTCAGTGGTACACAAAATAGTGATGTAACAATGTAGGGATAAATATAGCAGAGGAATCACTGAGTTCATATGTGGGGGATAAGAGCACACTTGGAGCAGGTCCTGCAAAATAGGCTTACAATCTAAGAGGAGGAGAGGAAGGGACACGTAAGGGAGGTGAGGTGTATGTCCAAGGGAGGGTGTTGGAGTTATGACGATGGAGGGTAAGCGATGGTTCTTTACGGCATGAGTGAATGAGTTGAAAGTAGAGGAGAGCCTGACTGGGGGAGGGAGTTCCATAGAGTAGGGGCTGCTCTGGAAAAGTCCTGGGTCCTTGCTATTGACCATCTTATCTGTTCCTTGCACTCATATGTGCTTTTCACAGCTGCACAGAGTGACAGTTCAGGGCTGAGTGCTGTACAGCCTCTAGGCTAGCAAGGTGCCTGTTGTTATAGAAATGAGTAGGGACAGTGCAACTCAAATGAAGTTTATTTATTGGAAATGTGTGTGTGCCAGTACGACTCTGAACGCAATATTGGCTGGGGTAGGGGTGAGGAGAGCACTGTGGTGTTCTCAGCCTCTTGTGCTGGAGAAACTGGTCCTCTCCTGGACACCCATAGTAGATTGTGAGCTCCTTTGGTAGTGTAGGTAAATGGTCCTGTAATATCAGTGATTTTCAGCACTAATTCATCACTAGTTTAGTTTAGGTGACCCAGCATAGGGAAATTCAGCTAATATGACTGAGTGGACAGCAGAGGTGTAACTAGAAATCACTGGGTCCCCTGCAAAACTTTGGATGGGGCCCCATCTTTCCACTTTCCCCCACCCCTCCCCCCTGCTTTCTGCACCGGTAAACGATGTACCAATGTTACTGGTTCACACTTGAATGTGAACACTGAAGTAGTGCAGGCATTATCTATATCAGTTACATTAGCTTCTGTAATAAATCATGCATGTTTTCACACATACAGAGATACACATGATGTGCAGAAACCGACAGATGAGTGTGCTCCCAGCCTCTGCTTATTACACTCACTCTGCCCATCTCTGATGGAGCAGAACTGGCTCTGCAGGCTCCTCCAGCATTACTACAGTACAGAGCACTATGGGAGGGGTAGAAAGGTTGGGGGTAGGGCATTGTACAGGAGACTCTGCAGAAGACTGAATAGGGACTGTCTACAAATCTTTGTCTACAAAAATGTTGTAGGATGTGGCTGAGCAGTTGCAGTCATTAGAACAATTGTACAGAGAGCAGAAAGCTTTTTCTCTCCTTACCCTTAGTTATCAGTCTCTCAGGACTGCGCCCCCCTCTGGCTGCATCACTTGCAGGGTCTATTGTGGACAGCTCTCTCTCAAACTGCTAGTTTTCAAATAGGTTGTAGTAAACTACGCCCACACTATTCAACCAATTACAACGCTTCATGCTGTGCAGAGGTTGCTGTGATTGGAGAACTATGAGGTTTCCTGCTGGGTCCTCTCAACTAGACTAGCGTCTAAAATTCTACGGGAAAATGTCACTGCCACATTTAAAAAAAAATGAGATTCCCTGCAGGAAACATTCAGCTTATGATAGGCAGAATCTAGAGCAGAGCGAATTGTATTATTAATAACCAGAGGACATCCATAAAATCCCGTACAATCCAAGGTGTTTGCTCTCCCGGCAAAGCCAATACATTAGACCCGCAAAGGCCAGTATGACTTTTTTATAGAACAATGTAAAATTGCAAGGTCTGCCATCCCCGGACGTAATTTTCTCTCCAGCCGCCTGAGAAGCCGTGCCCTCCGAAGCCGCGCTGTCAAATATTTGCTTTCGTATATTACAATGTATGAAAATGTTGAAGAATTTCGTGAACTTTATTACCCCGGGGAGGCTGGGTGCAGCGTGCGGTGCAGCCGGAGCAGAGCCTGGTATTCCGTCACAGCGGCGCAGTGCCAAGACGCTACTGCCAGGAGAAGGCTGTAAATCGGGGAGGTGCAATTAGAAATAAGTAGACTTGTTTCATCCAATCTATATTATTATTATTTAGTGTTTTACAGTAGAGGCCCAGTTATCCAGCTCCAATCGCCGGCAGTACTCACAGGGGTGTTATGCTGTTTGTGGTCTCTGCTGTGCTTAAAGGATACCACAACTGACATGTGACATGATGAGATAGACATGTGTATATACAGTGCCTAGCACACAAATAACTATGCTGTGTTCCTTTTTTTCTTTCTCTGCCTGAAAGAGGTAAATATCAGGTATGTAAGTGGCTGACTCAGTCCTGACTCAGACAGGAAGTGACTACAGTGTGACCTTCACTGATAAGAAATTCCAACTATAAAACACTTTCCTAGAAGAAAATGGCTTCTGAGAGCAAGAAAGAGATAAAAAAGGGGGAAATTCTTATCAGTGAGGGTCACACTGTACTCACTTCCTGTCTGAGTCAGGACTGAGTCAGCCACTTACATACCTGATATTTACCTCTTTCAGTTATAGTTATTTGTGTGCTAGGCACTGTACATACCCATGTCTATCTCATTATGCCACATGTCAGTTGTGGTATCCTTTAAAGAGGAGCTGTTAGGTATAGGGTCTCAGAGAAAAAAAACACATATATCAGTAGCTAAAGATTGGCTGTACTTACATTACATATGCTTTTCACTGTCCACGTTTCGATTTCACAGAATTTTTATATAGCATTCGCAGAGAATGATGCTTTTGACAGCTCATGGCAGGTTCCATGTTTATCTATCTCGTATGAAGCCAATTGTGATGTAATATCCTCCCTGCTTCCTGATGATTCCACTCACAAAAAATATCAGGATCAAAGATCCTAATGGTTCATGATCCGGACAACACTACTGTGCAGTGAATATTAATTAGCCATGTGGCTAGGAACAATAGCGGACTCATGCAGTATACTCTAACGGAACATGTGCTCTGTGATTTTTCAGTGCTGTGACTTAGGCTGCTGTTACAAGCTGCTGTAACATGAGCCTGTAACTTCCCACTGTGAAAGCAGCCTGAGGGCGGGATAGGGAAATGAAGTGGAGGACCCAAGGTAGTGCAGTGGGGAGAAAAAGCAGCCCCAGAATGCTTTGCAGTATCTGTTATGCGTCCTGCCAGCCTCCTTAGGAGCTTGGGAATAACGAGCCTTGCTGTTCAGCAAACATCAAAGTAAGAGAGCTTTTTAACTTCAGTATTGCCTTTTTGGCTTCCTTCTAAACTGTTTAACACAGGAGAATAGAGGTTTAAATTAGCTTTTGCAGCCTGACAGTTACTCTTTAAAGAGAACCCGAGGTGGGCAGATGGGACACAGTGGCATGTTCTCTGCCTCACAACATGCCTCTGTGCCCCCACACCGCCGCTCTCTGCTCCCCCCCCCCACTATTGCGCTATAGCCCCCCGAGGTTGGCGACAGAATTTGTCGCCATCTCGGAGGTAAATACAGGGAGAGGGATTCCCTGTTCAAAACTCCCACCAGGGGCATTCCTGCAGTGTTTCCAGAGCTGCCATTGGGCAACTCTCTCTCCCTGGCCACGCCCCCCGACGCTCCCCCGCCTCCCTGCACGCTATGAGAGACACACAATCTTTCCTATAGGTCACGAAAGTGGGCCAGTGCGGCCCACGGGTGCGGCGGTGCTTAAAGCTACCTGATCCACTCAGCCCCCCGGATCAGGTAGCCACTTTTTTTGTTATTTAACCCAGCTTGGGCTCTCTTTAAAGGACCACTCCAGTGAAAAAGTAAGCAGGTAAAATCTGACAGAACGGACAGGTTTTGGACTAGACCATCTCCTTATGAGAGATTCTCAGGGTTTTCTTTGTTTTCTAAAGCAGTTCCTTAATGGCAGTTGCTAAGTCTAATTGACAAAATAGATTGCAAATGAGTAGGGCAGCTGACTGGTATCTTACTGTTTTGGCATTTAAACTACCGTTCAGGAAATGCTTTCGAACACAAAGAAAACCCTGAGAGTCTCCCATGAGGAGATTGATTGGTCCAAAACCTGTCAGTTCTGCCAGATTTTAACTGCTTACTTATTTCCCTCAGTTCTATGGGCCTTCCAAGGCGAATATTCTTTCAATTACTGGCATTTCATATCCGTACCTCAGTGCTGTGAGGCGCTGACATCACACTGTGGGAGGGGTTTCACCACAAAATCAGCCGTACAGACGCCCCCTGATGACCTGTTTGAGAAAAGGAAAAATTTCTCCTGGGAAAGGGGGTATCAGCTACTGATTGGGAAGAAGTTCAATTCTTGGTCACGGTTTCTCTTTAAGTTTGTGGACATTGGAAATGATTTAAAGGAGTGATTAAAATGATTATCAGGGGAAAAATGAATAAAATAAGTGCTACTTACCAGGGGCTTCCTCCAGCTCCAAGCTCCCAGCATGTCTTCGGCGCAGCTCGCTCTGGGTCCCTGGCGATGACGTCTGGCCGATCTCCAGGTCGGCCTGTACTGCGCCTGCGCGAGCGGCGCTGTCAATCACCGCCACGTGGGCCAGAGCAGACTGTGCAGGCGCGATCTGCAGTCCGCTCCGGCCCACGTGGCAGTGATTGACAGCGCCGCTAGAGGTCGGCCTGACGCTATCGCCGGGGACTCAGAGCAAGCTGCGGCAAACTGCTGCAGCGAGGGACATGCTGGGAGATTGGGGCTGGAGGAAGCCCCCGGTAAGTAGCTCTTATTTTATTCATTTTTCCCCTGATAACTCCTTTAAAGGGTACCTTTGACTTTATAAAATGCACCTCTCCATTCCAATGTCAGGACCCCCCCAAACCTCCTTGCCAGTAGTAGTGCTACATTGGGGCATGCTGGGGCACTGGCTCCTCCTGGGAATCACTGTGCTCCCCCCCCCCCCCCCCACCATGCGCAGTTACATTCAGTTAACTGTTTCCAGGCTCCAGCAGCACACACTGAGCATGATAGGGTCTGTTAAAAACTCTCCATGACAGCCTGAGTCTATGTAGGAGTTAAGTAAACCCAGGATTCTATCTATTTGCCATAAATACCTTACAATCCTTGCAAGATCCATTGTAATAAATGTATCTGGATGACACTTATTTTTGCAAAAAAAACAACCTCCCCATCATTGCTGAACTAGTTAGCCTCAATTTTATCACCAAAAAATATTTAAAGCTCACCTACCATACAAACATCGATTTTGCTCACCCAATTGGGCCCCAGCAGCCAGCCATTGTGCTTCCTCAAAATTTTAAAGCTGAAGCCGCCACTGCTCCGTGACACGTGCTCATCTCTGAAGTGACTGCACTCATTCACAGGCGAGAGCGCGGGCGCAAACTTCCAGAGGGTTCCAGCGCCCAGCTGTCTCAGGGAGGACGTGTAAGATCCACAGGATTTCCTCCACCAAGGTAAGTATCCAACATTTCCCTTTTTTTTTTAAAAAAATCACAGGTTTTCTTTAAAGGAGGTCTCCGCTTCTCATGTCGTAGGAGTTAAATCTGCGACCAGTCAATACTCCAGAGAACTTTGTTGATATGGCTGTCAGTTTATTGATGGTTTTGGAAATTGGTAGTTGGCTGCAAATTGAAACGTGAAGATTTAATAACCTTAAATTGCAGAAAGGCTTGCGTGGCGTGATCGACGGTTATGGCAGTTTTTAGCGAAAGTTAAAGCCTGAGTAAACCTTGACAGCCTAATCACTGGCAAAGTATGTAACGAGCCGCCCTTAAAAAATGAGTCCTTGGTGTTCTTAATGGGTTATTTGCAGGGTTGGGCTGAAACACAGAGGCTGTTTGCTGTCTGTGTATTGGGGGCTCTCTGGGAAGAGCTGTATCACTGACTTACATTACACCCACCTTTATAGAAAAGCTTATTTGCATCATAACTTAGCCCCTCAGTTATAATAAGACTGGAAGCATCTTTTACATCCACTCCTGTGCTCTTATACCACTGTGCTTGTCGTTCAAAAATTGGCAATTTCATGTAAAAGTAAATTGTCCCTCATAAGTTCTCGACCTTCAAGAGGAACTGTAACCATGGACTGAACTTCATCCCAATCAGTAGCTGATGCCCCTTTCCCATGAGAAATTTTTACCTTTTCTCAAACAGATCATCAGGGCGGTCTGTATGGCTGATATTGTAGTGAAACCCCTCCCACAGTGTGATGTCATGACCATGGTTCTGACAGTTTGCTGTCTGTGAGTCTTGTTGCATTGTGGGAAATAACGGCTGTTTCCAACTGCCAAGCAACTAGTATCTCTCTCTGTGCATATGTATATCTATAAAAAACAAACAACCTTTTAGCCTATTGCATTGTTAGTGAGGATTCCTCCTCTCAGTCTGTGGCATGCTGTGACATGGGGCCTGATTCACAAAGCGGTGCTAACAGTTAGCACCCTGGTGAAAAGCCCTTTATCATGCCTAAACTCAGTTTAGGCATGTTAAGTTTAGGTGTGATAAGTTTAGGTGTGATAAGTTTAGGCATGATAAGTTTAGGTGTGATAAGTTTAGGCATGCTAAGTTTAAGCGCCAACTGCGTTAGCACCGCAGTGCACAGCTGATCAAAAGTTTTACGCTAGCAAAGACTGGTGCACTTTGTATAAAGTTTAATGGCGCTGCTTTGCGTGCGGGACTTTGCAAGCGATCTAATCTTATCTAAACTTAGCATGCCTAAACTTATCACACCTAAACTTATCACACCTAAACTTATCACGCCTAAACTGGCTTTTCACCAGCATGGTGCAATGGTTATCATGCCTAAAGTCTTTTAGGCATGCTAACTGGGTTAGCACCGCTTTGTGAATCGAGCCCATAGTGTGCAGCGATTGTCACTGTGGATTCTTGCTCTGTCTGTGGCATGCAGTGACATAGTGTGCAGCGATTGTCACTGTGGATTCTTGCTCTGTCTGTGGCATGCTGTGACATAGTGTGCAGCGATTGTCACTGTGGATTCTTGCTCTCAGTCTGTGGCATGCTGTGACATAGTGAGCAGCGATTATCACATTGGATTCCTCTTCTCCTAGTAGAATGTAGAGTTTTCGCTCATCCTCTAATGTGTAAAAGTCTCTGTGTTATTCCATCTTCATGAGTGTATTACGGGACCATACTTGGACACAGTCTTTGAATGATCGCTGCCAGATCGGCGTAGTATGCCTGGCTCACCAGCCTGGCACTAGCTATGATTACACTCTTGTTTTACCCGCTAGGTACATCTCTATAGACAGATCAGTGAATAATGGCGCACAGCGCCTATGCATAAAAATGGCACTGCATTAAAAAGATACGCTTATTGCTATTTATCGTTAGTACTGCATAATAATGGCGCACAGGGAAAAAAGAAGAATAACGGCGCACACTAACGTTATTTATCAATAGCGACGATCATATACCAAACAGCAGACGTTATTGCGCACAGTAACATTATTTATCAATAGCGTCCTACATAAGCCAAACTGCAGAAGTTATTTAACTGCAAAACGGTGAATGGATTTAATGTAACACTGTCAAGGTTAGGGTTAGGCACCACCAGGGGAGATTTAGGGTTAGGCACCACTAGGGGGGTGGTTAGGGTTAGGCACAATCAGGGGGGTGCTTAGGGTTAGGCACCTCCAGGGGGGTGGTTAGGGTTAGGCACCACTAGGGGGGTGGTTAGGGTTAGGCACCTCCAGGGGGGTCTTAGGGTTAGGCACCACCAGGCTGTCTTAGGGTTAGGCACCACCAAGGGGTGGTTAGGCACCACCAGGGGGGTTTAGGGGTTAGGGATAGGTACAGAGCGGGTTCTGTGTGTTAACGCTAAATGATAAGGCTATAACGCTAAATAACGATAAGGCTTTAACGCTAAATAACGATAAGGCTTTAATGCTAAATAACGATAAGCGACAAACGGATTAGCGGCAACACCGTGCGCCATTATTCACAGGCACCATTTTCAGATGGATCCCTCTATAGATGCCTATTCCCAGTCCTCACTCATAGCAGAGCGAGCCTCTTGTATTAGTCGTTCACTCTGCTGCTCACAGCCATTCTATCTCATTACACAGGAAGAAAACAATCCCTCAGCATAATTGCTAATATCATCTCATTTAGGATATATTCAGCACACTCTGCTGTGCTCACAGTGAAGAGCAGGAATCCTCTTCCCAGACAAACTCTGCTAAACAAAACTTTGCAAATCACAAAGGCTGCGACTCTTTATTCTGCCTTATTTGCTCCACAAGTGATTAAACAGCTAGTATTATATGTATAATTGCAGCCAATCTTCCCTCAACTGTCTCTGCAATTACACATAATGAATGCATCAGTGTCAGCATGGCTTATTTATGGAGATAAAGTCATAATGTTTTTGGGAAGTGTGTGTTCTTGGCTTATCAGTTCAGTTGCACTTGGTTACATTATTATTAGTATTATCACCATCATTATTACTATGTATTTATATAATGCTGTCATCTTCTGCAGCCTTTTACAGAGTACATAGTCATGTCACTGACCGTCCTCAGAGGAGCTCACAATCTAATTCTAACATAGACATAGTCTAATGTCCTATCTTATTATTATTATTATTATTATTATTATTATTATTATAATGTATTTATATAGCACTGATATCATCTGCAGCACTTTACAGAGTACATAGTCATGTCACTGACCGTCCTTGGAGGAGCTCACAATCTAATCCTAACATAGACATAGTCTAATGTCCTATCTTATTATTATTATTATAATTATTATTATGTATTTATATAGCACTGATATCATCTGCAGCACTTTACAGAGTACATAGTCATGTCACTGACTGTGCTCAGAGGAGCTCACAGTCTAATCCCTACCACAGTCAAAGTCGAACTCCTCCTCCCTCCTTCTCCTCCTTCCTCTTCCTTCTCCTCCCTCCACCTCCTTCTCCTTCCTCCTCCTTCCTCCTCCTACCTCCTCCTTCTTCCTCCTCCTCCTCCTCTTCCTCCTCCTCCTTCTTCTTCCTCCTTCCTCCTCCACCTCCCCTTCTTACGTTGGTGAGCAGTCGGTCTACTCTAGTCAATCAATTTGGATGATCCCTGGCCAAGGCCATTGTGCTTTTTACTCACACACTCACTCCATGCTGCCTTGTTAATCCCCCCCCCCTCCCCCGCATAGCAGCAGAATGCGTTCCGGCTAGCAGCCTCAACCAGGTGGATGTAAATACCTCCAAGTTTTTTTTTTTTTTTATATTATATATAGTATACAATATTAATTGAAAGATTATTTAGTCCTCTCCCTGATTTACATTCATTCGCACATGTTTATTTACCATATGTTCCAAAGTCAGTAGTAACAATATCTGGTCTCCCATAATGCTCTGGGAGGAGAAGTCTGCATCACTAAAGAGCCTAGGATAAATATCACTGGGAGGGGGGAGTTACATATCAATATACAGCAATGTATAGATCTAGGAAGTGCTTCCGATTTTGAAACCATAATTAACGTAAAAGTGGATAGCCTGAATAATTTACTACATTCTGCTATACGCCCCTACAGTGCCTCTTTCAGCTCCACTATATTTATTTATTTTTTGTTATTAAAAAAGTAAAATGGCATTCTTTTCAAAAACGGTTTATTTAGATTGTGGAGAGTAGGAAAACCGCTCACTCTTCCTGACCTGGACAGCCAATCCAGTAACAACAGGAGAAAAAGATCCGCACTAGGACCAAAAATATGAAATCTTTACTATATTTAGTTAAAATGACCAGCAATCACAACAAGCTTGCGTTTCAGACTGATATGATCCTGACTCAGCACGGTGGTGTAGTGGTTAGCTCTCTTGCTCTTGCCTTGCAGCACTGTATCCCCGGTTTGAATCCCAGCTAGGGCACTATCTGCATGGAGTTTATATGTTCTCCCCATGTCTGTGTGGATTTCCTCTGGGCACTCCAGTTTCCTCCAAAATCTCAAAAACATACAGATATGTTGTTACTTCCCCCTAAATTGGCCTAAAACTACGATACATACACTACATGATACATAAACAGACATCTGACTATGGTAGGGATTAGATGGTGAACCCCTCTGAGGGACAGTTAAGTGACTAGACAATATTCTCTGCACAGTGCTGTGGAAGATGTTGGCGTTATATAAATAATGTATATAAATAAAGTATGAACACCCAAAATACTCTCTACTTCCGCTGTAAAGCACCGAACAAGCAGACAGAGTCAGGAGGAGTTCACTGCCTTGCAGGTCACGTTTAGTGTCATGTGACTTACGATACTTCCTACTTCCAAATCGGGATGCAATGTGACTAGGCATGTAAGGTTAGGCCAGTAAGGCTGTTATAATCTATATAAGTAAAGTATGTCACCCCTAAATATTGTCTGTAACCTTAACTAATGTCCAGCGCTGCGTAATATGTTGGCGCTTCATAAATACAATAAATAAATAATAAAATAAATAAATAATAATATTTAGATTGTGTGAGAATTGTGTAACAATCTCAGCTGCCGTATATTGGATCTGCTAGATGCTCCTGGTCTCCATTTCCTTTGCGTGACATGGCAGCATGGCCTCAGCAGTAACAAGCATATGCCGATCATGGCTGCCAACTCTTCCAAACATTTAGGTAGGTCAGTAAATTCATTCTATGCAATCAGGCAAGCCCGCCATGTTTCCTGGAACTTGGTGAGTTTTCATTTGTTTGTAGCCTGACAGATGAAACTTGGAACACCATCTCACTGTGTGTGGTCAACACATGTCTTCTGAAGTCTTCTGATTACATGTTTTAGTTTGTGTCATCTTGAATCTTTCTTCTTTGCCATACAAACTGCAGAGCATCCCCGATGTGTAGTGCAGCCTCCTAAATGTAAAGCACTCCTAAGTTGTAAAAAAATATATAAAAGTTAGAAATCTGTCTCATTGGTGCTTTTGGATAGACCAGAGGCTTCTGGGATCCTCCTACAACACACAGTTCCAGGGATGGGATCCTCTTTATCTTCTGTCTGGGAGTGTGGCTGTAAAGTAGCTCTTTTGCACTGGGCATGGGCGAGTACAGTCTGCACATGACTAGTGCTGCACATGCCCAGTAGTTCCTCTGTGCACGAGCACTTCACTGAACTGGGCATATGCAGTCCTTACTGGCCTAACCTTACATGCCTAGTTACATTGCGTCCTGATTTGGAAGTAGGAAGTATCGGAGTCACATGACACTAAACATGACCTCAAGGCAGTGAACTCCTCGTAACCCTATCTGCTTGTTCGATGCTTTACAGCGGCAGTAGGGAGTATTCGAGTGTTCTGAATCGGCTATGCCAAATTCAAACATCAACGCTAATTGGCCGTGCCATTCAGTTATTGTCAAGAATCCAGATCTTTGAGGCATGCCATGTCTTGTCAAAGGATTACAAGTGTTTGCAGGTAAAGGTGCCCAATAGATGTAATGCTGTAGTGTATTGGAATTGCAGTGTTTGGGCTGGCAAAAGATCCCTCTGATCAGATTCAACAGAGAGGATCTATCTGATGGTCAATATGACCAAACATCGAGTGATGTATGGCCAGCTTTAGCAGACCATACAAATTCCTTGTAGACTATGTCCTCACCGGCAGTTATGGCAATCCTTATATTCTATGAGGGCAAGGCCAGAGTGCTGGCCATTTAGCCATTGAGTTCACAATGAGAAAAAGTGAATACCATGAGAGCCTAAAAACAGAGAGTGAAACAAATAATTGCAGATGATAGATATTTGCCATTGATAATCAGTAGGTGAGAGATAGAAGAGTCCACAGGCTGCCTCTGAAGTCCTCTGAAGATGTACGAGTGCTGTAGGATTCCCGTGTCATTCTGTCACTGCCGCAGAAACATTTGGGTTATTAGGATGAGTTGCTTGACGTTCGCCACTCGAGGAAAATAGCTGCCGGGGCCCGATCCCTCAAGTCACATAGCTGTAGTTAGCCTGTAGGCTAACAGCATGTTCTGTTGCAATGCAGGGGGACTAAGGGCCAAAGAATTGTGTTTGTGGGGGAAACTGACCTGTAGCATACATTAATTAGAGCTACAGCTAGGTAAGTAGCACTTTAAAACAGATGTGAGGAACACTCAGACAGTATTCCACGAACTTAGCATTTTAATTGAATCAAATTATCTAGAGAAGAATAATTGTTTGGGATAATAAGTTATGCAGGGGGGATGCCCAGGCTTGTCCCCTGCTAGGCTATAAATTGTGGTTTTAAATTAGTTTGTCCTGGATCTTTCCCTTAGAACGGCTTTGCCATGAAGGAGCAGCACAAACACTTCTTCACTCTTCTTACATAGAATCAACCCACTAACTTGTGAAACTAGACATTTATTTAGCTCTATTATATCTGTTATATCACATTATTACTCTGTCAAAGGCTTCCGTTTATTAAAGTGTACCTGAAGCGGCGCAGGGGGGTACAGATGGGGCACAGGCGCATATTCCCTGCTCCATGAGATGACTGTGTCTCCCTCGCTCCACTCTCTGTACCCCCTGCACAACATTGTCACTTTCAGAAAACGCTGACAATCAGCTTTTCGGGAGATAACAGGGGGAAGGGGTGTCCCTTGCAGGAGAAGCTCTCCTGCAAAACGCCCACTCTGGGGTTAGGAACGCCCCTTCCCCAGCTATCTTTGGCCCTACACTGCCTCTCCTCCGCCCATTCCCCGCCTCTCCCCTGCCTCCCTTCACTCTGCTCTGTGATGAGACTGTTTGCAGTGTCGTGACCCCGGAGTTGGGGCCATTTTTTTTTTATTAAACCAAACTGAAACTCGCAATAGCAGGGGGGAAAGAGCACTTCCTGTTTGTCTGGTCAGACAAAATTGCAAATCACAAACCAAAAACGCATACAAAATCACTTTCAAAACATCGCTTTAAAAAAATGCTAGGAATCACTTAACAATATCGCCTACGAATCGCTTTGCGCTTATGCTTGCAATTTGTAGTGTGAACTAGGCCTTAAACATGACATAGCAAGGCAAAGTACCTTATATACTCGTGTATAAGCCTAATTTTTCAGCATAAAAAAAGCTAAAAAATTATCCCCCTCGGCTTATATGCAAGTCAGTGGAGCAGAACGGATGGTGGAGTAGGTTTTGTCACTGGCAGAGGTGCATAGAGATCGTACACTAGTGATCCTGCTATTGCCAGCTGGCTCTCTGCTGTGTCTGTGCCCTCCATCCCCTGCAACATGGTGTGCAGAGTACGCTGCCCAAGACTACCTGTGTCCCCTGGCTTGTGGAGAGGAGCGTGCAAGCAACGTGTCAGCGGTGCAATGATTGGGGATTCTTCCTGTGTGGCAATCGCTGTGTCTCCTATCCATGACACCATCTAGTGGCGTCTTGAGACACAGATATATCATTCTTGGGGCACATCTGGCTGTGGGGAGGAGGGCTGACTTGTACTGGGGGCACATCTGGCTATTGTGGAGGGGGATTATATGTGAGTCAAATCATTTTTCCTGGTTTTTAAGGGGAAAGTTCCTCGGCCTATACGCGGATCGGCTTATATGCGAGTATATACGGTAGTGCCTGCACCTAAAAAACACTTCCTCCCTACCACAGATACCAGTGTTTATATTCTTAGCTGAGAGAAGCGCTTGTTGAAGATAAATGCAGAGAATTCCTTGATGAGAAAATAGATATGGCTCCTGGAGCTCAGCACCATCCAACAGGAAACTGATCAATTTCTAGGCTTTTAGCAGGAGGAAATGGCACTTTAATTTCCATGCTGTGCTTTTAATGGAGGAATGCATCAGTGTTAATGTACCTTTGGACTGTTTTATGTCATCATGATAAATATTAAGTGGAGGAACTGTAAATACTTATTTTTTTCAGCATGGAGTAAGTTTATTTTTAATCTTTAATAGAGAGTTAAAATGTATTGGACATTTTTGATGAATGTTGTTAGAAAGCTTTGAAACATCATGAAAAGTTGTTCCTGAATTGAACAGTGCAACCAAAATCAATGGTTCATCTGAGGTAGCCGGCCGGAACCACATAGACCGAATAAAAGGAGGGGACCAGAGCATCTTTATCGGATGGGCACCTGTGGAAGATAGGTGGCCTTGCCAGAGCACTCAGACTAGTGGGGAGGGGGGGCAGGACATCTACCTTGTGCCCCATGACACAGCCTCTCTAGCGGTACAGTCACAGCAAATCCATGACAGTTGGCAGATATGGAGTTGAAGTGTGTCAGCCTTACATCAGCGGCTCCAGTCAGGGACTCGTTGTTCTGTAAAGCTCTTGTGTAGTCATGGCTTATGAGAGATGGTCAATGAGATCCATATAGTTCTGGCTTACATGTATATTTAAAGCAAACCTGTGAGTCTCCTATAAAAATTAAAAAAGTAGTCTACTTAACAACAACAAATAACATTTGTAGAGCGCTTTTCTCCCATAGGACTCAAAGCGCATAAGCATGGCTCAGACCATCATGGTACACAGGAAGAACTTTATAAGTCCGGAAATGCCTGGCTAAACAGGTGGCTTTTCAGTCTGGATTTGAATAGCTCCAGGGATGGTGCTATCTTTACTGGGTGTGGCAGGGAGTTCCAAAGAGTAGGGGCAGCATGACAGAAGGCTCTATCTCCAGATTTTTTGAGGTGCACTCTGGGAGTGACCAAGTTTTTAGAACTTGCTGATCTGAGGTTGTGAGAGGTGTGGTGCAGCTTCAGCAAGTCCTTCATGTATCCAGGGCCCAGATTGTGCAGGGATCTGAATGTCAGCAGTCCAATCTTGAAGAGTATTCTCCATTCTACTGGCAGCCAGTGCAGTGAGCGAAGGATTGGTGTAATGTGACAGTGGCAAGGCTGGTTTGTTAGCAATCTGGCAGCAGCATTCTGCACTAATTGCACTAATTACTTAACTCGGCATCCTTCAGAGGCTTCCCACGCCTTGGTACACATCAAAATCACAAAGTATACCAGAGATTCCAGTCCTTGCACACAGCTTGAAGCCCCCCATGGGTTTGGCTTGCCATGCGTGTACTGTTTGATGCTACTGAATTTCCCCCTGAAAGAGATCATCATTTCATCAGTAGAGTTATGTTCTTCAGGGACCAACTTTAGGCATTTATCTCTGAAAGCATCAAACCATGGTCTGAGTTTCCAGAGTTTGTCAGTGTTTTGTTCCATCTCAGACATGGTTAGATTGTTCATAAAATTCCTTAAACTTCACACATTCCATTCCACAACTCTTATCAGGTAGACCTATTGTTCAATTAGTCATGCAAACACTTTCACCCTCACCTCCCAGAAAATTGTCATCTTCTTTCAAGTGTACTGTGCAGACAAAATCTTGCTACCACTATGACCCACTGTTGTAAATTACAACATCGAAATAACCATCTGTAAATGTCTCAATATCAGTATATTCAATGATGTCATAAAATCAGTGTGATCTTGATCTACACATATTACGGTAATTATCACAGAAAAAAATATTTCAAGCTTTTTACTTCAGTCTTGATGTATCCCATCCAAAACAACAAGATGATGTACTCCAAATCAGGCAACAGGGTTGTATGACTTCTTGGCCAGATAAACATACCTATTTACACATTCAGCCATCCAATAGTGTTGCAGAACTGAACAATAGGACCTATTAGTAATGTACATGGGGTTTTAAAAATAAGAGAATGGGGGAGGGTTTATTTTTGTAGCCTTAAATGTGATGTTGTAATATTACAACACTGGGTCTCTTCGCGTTAAGACCATTGCTGGATTTTGGGATTATCTGCAAGATTGCGGCCATGCTTCCGCCAACAAGCCCTTGTTGAGGAGCTTTGGGGGATATCAGTGCTGGAACGGCGAGGTACAGGGGGACAGAGGAACCTCTCGATAATCCAGTCTGGTTGAATGCTATAGTCCATGACCCGTGCACGAGTAATCCGGGGTGCCAGTGGAATTACTTCTCCCTCCGAATTGCTACACCCAGAAGGGGAATAATTTTAAACACCGCCGGGAATTTGAGCATGCTGCTGAGGTCATGCTGTTGTGGTTTTGAAGCTCCAACATTGAATTTAAATCATTATTAAAGGAAATCAGAGCTGAGGGATCCTAAAGATTTGATACTTACCCGAAGCTTCTTTCAGCTCCATAACCACATGTGAGTCCCTCGCCGTCCTCCCATGGTCTGCCGTTCAGCAGTGATCAGCCCCGGTAATTGGCTCAGTCGTATCAGTCTGGGCTACCATGCGTAGAAGACCCAGACTGGACACAACTGAGCCAGTAACCGGGGCTGAATGGCAGACCTCGGGAGGATGAGGAGGTACTCACATGTGGTTATGGAGCTGGAGGAAGCTCTGGGTGAGTATAAAATCTTTAGGGTCCCTCAGCTCTGGTACACTTTATTATCAAATACTGTATATATATATTTGCTTTATGTGGTGGAGGATGGAAATTGAGGCAGAACAAAAAATGGGAGCAATGAACCACTTTAGTGACACAGATGGATGGCGTTCGGGCTTTGTTTAGTGAATAGGAAATGCTTTATTGGGCGATTGTAATGCAAAAGCTTATTGGATGATTGCCATATAAAACTGCCTAGCCTACGGCTTTTTCACGTGAACGCTTCACTCTCCCTCAGCAGGTTTCAGTGCCTCAGCCGTTCATCTGTCTGTCATGAAGAACGCATTAGGCCTAGTCAGGAGAAGGAGAAGTAACAGTTCAGCAGATTGCGACGTTGTTCTACAGACCGGGGAGGCCTAGAAACGTCTCTTAAACAAGTTGCACAGGTGACGGCACTTCAGAAAGCGTGTCCGAGAGGCATAATGCCGGGAGATGGGATGAAGGGATGACACCGGAGGCTATAATCATTTCTAGGCACTTAAGAGTTCCTTCTACACTTGCCTTTTGGGAGCACACATTTGCTCCTCACTGACTGAAATGGTTTCCTCTTCTGTTTTCTCTTCAGAATATTTTCCCATTTTTATTTTTTTTTTAAATTTGTATAGCGTTTTTCTCCTGTTGGACTCAAAACGCTCAAGAGCTGCAGCCACTAAGAACATGCTCAAGGGGCCACCCTGCAGCATTAGGAAGTCTTGCCCAAGGAGAGTGTGAAGAGGTGGCGGTGTCTTGGCACCCTAAAAAAGTACAGGAGACAAAAATGGGAGCCCAATAGTGCAAAACGTTTTGTGAACAAAAACAGCTGTATAAAGAATGTTCTACTCACAAAGGCAGGTTGCAGGGGGAAACCGACCACAGAAAGCAGGTGGCGACAATATGAACCCGACTTCACTCGGGGTGGCCCTAATGGACCAGGTTGCGTTTGCTCTCCTTGGTGAAAGCTCTTGCCCAAGGACTTATTAGGCCCTGTTCACACTGCATGTGTTTCCAGCCACGTTTTGGTAACGCGTGCAGGAGGCCGACATGCACGACATCAGACAGTGCATAGAGTGTGAACAGGGCCTTACTCAATAGGTACTCACCTTAGCCAGGATTCGAACTCTGGTCTCCCATGTTAAAAGCAGAGTCCTTAGCCAGTACACTAAGTAGCTGGGTGGGGCCCAATGGGGAAATGCAGGGCCAGCACAACTCAGCTCTTAGGCCTGGTGCACACCAAAACCCGCTAGCAGATCTGCAAAATGCTAGCATATTTTGAAATGCTTTTTCTTATTTTTCTGTAGCGTTTCAGCTAGCATTTTGCGGTTTTGTGAAGCGTTTTTGGTGTAGTAGATTTCAGATATTGTTACAGTAAAGCTGTTACTGAACAGCTTCTGTAACAAAAACGCCTGCAAAACCGCTCTGAACTGCCGTTTTTCAGAGCGGTTTGCGTTTTTCCTATACTTAACATTGAGGCAGAAACGCATCCACAATACAAAAAATGCCTCACCCCGGGAGTATGCGTTTCTGCAAAACGCCTCCCGCTCTGGTGTTAACCACCCTATTGAGATACATTGACCAAGCGTATCCGCAGCCGCAAGCGGCTGCAGAAACGCTGAAAAAGCCGCTCGGTGTGCACCAGCCCTCACAGCGTAGGAGGAGGGGAGCTGATGACAGCCGGGTGCTCAGCAAAACTAACTGGGTGGAGCACGCGGCTAAAAGAGCCTGGGGAGAACACTGTTCTTCTCCAAGCATAGAGACCACTGACAAAAGTTAAAGAACCACTATTACAAAAAACGTAACATTTAAAATACATGCATATAAAATGTACATTTTTTCCCAGAGTAAAATGCACAACCAATTACTTTTCTCCTGTGTTGCTGTCACTTAAAGTGACTCTGTAACAAAAATTACAACGTTTTTTCTACCATCCTACAAGTTCCTAAACCTATTCTAATCTGTTCTGGCTCACTGCAGCACTTTGTACTATCACGGTCTCTGTAATAAATCAATGTATCTTTCCCCTGTCAGACTTGTCGGCCTGTGTCTGGAAGGCTGCCAACTCTTCCGTGCTGGTCTGTTCCTTTATGCACACTCCAGTGTGTGTTTTATTTACATAAGCCAGCAGCTTCTCTGCTATCTTATCAGTGATAGAAGAGTGCTGGATAAAAATCCTCCTCTGTTAAGGTCCGTACACACGCCGGACTTTAGGCAACGACGGGTCCGTCATTGCCTCCCGCTGGGTGGGCGTGCCAGCGACAGTCCGGCGTGTGTACGCTCTGTCGTCAGACTGATACGGCTGTTTCTGAGCGATCCGCCCGGCGGATCGCTCAGAAACAGCCGTATCAGTCTGACGACAGAGCGTACACACGCGGACTGTCGCTGGCACGCCCACCCAGCGGGAGGCAACGACGGACCCGTCGTTGCCTAAAGTCCGGCGTGTGTACGGACCTTAAGGCTGTGAAAGTAGCTGGCTGACACATACTGAGGAATTACAAACACAGGCACAGGCAGAGCTGTCTGCAGGAAGCCTGTAATGTTCAGTGCATGAGAGAAGAAGGGGACAGAAGGTAAACACACAAATGATCTTTTGAGATTCAAAAGGAAAGCTGTATACAGCCTGCTTGTGTATGGATGTATTTTCTATGTGTGGACATATTGTACATCAATCTACTTCCTGTTTTGGTGGCCATTTTGTTTGTTTATAAACAAACTTTTTAAAACTGTTTTTGACTACTTTTAATGTGGCGGGGAGCGGCGAAATTGTGACAGAGGGTAATAGGAGATGTCCCCTAACACACTGGTATGTTTACTTTTGTGCGATTTTAACAATACAGATTCTCTTTAAAGTAGATCGTAAAAAGCTGACAACTCTGACAGATTTTGGACTAGTCCATCTCCGCGTGTTAGATTCTAAGTATTACTTTTATTCTTTATAAAAGCACTCCCTGGAAAGAATCTGTATAAATCAGCCAGCCTCCCTACCCATTTGCACACTATTTTAGCAGTTGGACTGAGCAACTGCAGTTGAGTAAGTGCTTTTGTAAATAAAGACATAACTGAGAAAACCCCATGAGGAAATGCACTAGTCCAAAACCTGTCACATGCTGTCATTGCTCACTGAAAGTGACAATGACATAGGGAAAAAATAGTAATTTACAGTGCATTTGAACTCTGGGACAAGTATTATATGTGTGTATATTGAAAATTAAATTTCTTCACAATAGTTGGCCTTAAAATACCCCAGAAATATAAATAACGCTTAGGTACCTTTGGCAGACCTCAGAATAAGGACCACACGGTCTGTGTGCTTGTTTTCAAAAATAATTCAAACACATTCTATGAGAGTTTTGTTGCTCCAACCCCCCCAAACCCCCCCCCCCCCCCCCCTTTCCCACACACACACTATTGATTGCATTTTACTGTGGAATTAGAGTAGACACTGGACTATGTTCTGCTAATAGTTTTGCATGGCAAAGGCAAATGGGTCTATACACACACACACACACACACACACAAACCAGCACACATACACAGTGGCGTAGCGAAGGAGCTGTGGGCCCCAGTGTAAGTTTTACATGGGGCCCCCTCAAGCACTCTGTACATAACAATTGATATGGCGCACCCAAACCTGCCAAGGACAACCACAGTGCCAGAGTTGCAAGAAGGGAATGGGGAACAGTTTAAGGATTACCACTATTCAAAGCATCTACAGAAGTGATTATTGTCAGCACAGGACCAATAGAGAGCTAATACTGTGATAGAGGGTGAACCCTTCGGGGGACCCTCTGGCCCAAGGGCCCGGATGTGGTCACTACCTCTGCACCTCCTATTGCTACTCCACTGCACATACATCTGTGTGTGGGTGTCTTAATTGTGTGTATGTGTGCATTTGTGTGCATGTCAGTATGTGTGTGTCTGTGCAGTTTTCTCAGTAGAAAAACAATCAGTATAAGAGCCAATTAGCATTTTTTAGAGAGAATAGAGATGACAGCCTCTATATTTCCCTCACTTTACTTCCACTAAAAGAAACAGCTTTTGTGTCCCGAAGGTTTATTTGTTTTCCCTTTTTTAGTTTTTGTTTACTTTTTTCCCTCACTTCTATCTTCTAACCACAAAAAATGAATCGATAACGGAATATGGAATACCTCTGAGTCTCCCTTTTTAGTGAGACGTCCTCCTCGTCCACCCCATGTTTATTTTATTGAGAGTGACATCCATTTGTTCTGATTGGCACACGCCACGAAATCTTCATCTCGTTTCACAAAACAACGACGGGGGCAAAAAAAGCTGGTTTCACCATCCTGTTACTGTGCATTACGAGATCCAAGCATGCCAAGTCATTTAGTAGCCTGAAGATGTGACAGATTCCCTTAATATCCAGGATGGCTGCCTGGGCGCCTTCTGCTCGTAGTCTGCAGGCTGAGCGCTGCTGGCAGATGAGATGGGACTTGGATGAGACTAATTGGGAGTGTTTCTAAAGGAAGGGGGGGGGGGGGGGGAGGTTTTTTTTCCCTTCTTTTCATCCCCTCAATCTCCGAGCTGAATACTGTAGCTTTTTCGGATGCTATTTTAAATCCTGTTCTGTTAAAGTGGAAGTACAGTCTAGCACAGGAGTGTCAAACTCAAATTAAAAAGAGGGAAAGAAATGGAGCACTGGAAACAAGTCGTGGACCATCCTAAATGTCTAGTGGCTAGCTCCCTCCCTTATTAGCTTCCCTGGTGTCTAATCCCCCCTTCCCTATACAGTTCCCTGGTGTCCAGTGGCCCTCCTTCCTACCCTAAACAGTTCCCTGGTGTCTACTGGCCCCCTCTCTCCAATATACAGTTCCCTGGTGTCTAGTTGCCCCCTCTCTATAATATACAGTTCCCTGGTGTCTAGTGGCCCCCTCTCTATAATATACAGTTCCCTGGTGTCTAGTGCCCCCTCCACTATACAGTTCCCTGGTGTCTAGTTGCCCCCTCTCTATGATATACAGTTCCCTGGCGTCTATTGGCTCCCTCTCTCCAATATACAGTTCCCTGGTGTCTAGTGGCCCCCTCCACTATACAGTTCCCTGGTGTCTAGTGGCCCCCTCTCTATAATATACAGTTCCCTGGTGTCTAGTGCCCCCTCCACTATACAGTTCCCTGGTGTCTAGTTGCCCCCTCTCTATAATATACAGTTCCCTGGCGTCTATTGGCTCCCTCTCTCCAATATACAGTTCCCTGGTGTCTAGTGGCCCCCTCCACTATACAGTTCCCTGGTGTCTAGTGCTCTCCCACTCCCTCCCCATATGGTTTCCCTGCTCTTTTAGGGCTCCACCTCTAATATAGCTTCTCTGGTGGTCTGAAGTGGGCCAAACATAATGCAAAGCGGGGGAAACCACTTGCAGGCCACCTAATGGCTCTACAGACCAGATTTGCCCCCCGGCCAGAGTTTCTCATGTATGGTCTAGCACAGGCATGGGCAAACTCGGCCCTTCAGCTGTTACGGAACTACAATTCCCACAATGCCTTTGCCTTTATGAGTCATGATTGTGGCTGTCAGACTCCTGCAATGCATTGTGGGACTGGTAGTTCCGTAACAGCTGGAGGACCAAGTTTGCCCATGCCTGGTCTAGCATAACAGGCTATAAGCACCCATCTTCCAACTCCAGGGGAAAAAGGATTATCCGCCCTCTCCCACGGGTGGCATCCAAACGATTTTATTATTGAGCAACCACTAGCCTTTTATTTCTGTCTTGTGGTTGCTCAGTAAAATTGTTTGGATGTCACCCATTGGAGAGTGCGGATATTCCTTCTTCCTCTGGCATTGCTGTCTGAATCCTGCACCTTAACGCGCGTTGTTTCTTTTACTCTGTTTGACATCTTCCAACTCCAACGCAATGTATTTGTGTAAAGATCACAAATCCTCTACCCTAACCTCATGCCTAAACCTTAAATCTTCTCCTCCCTAAACACATGCTGCAATTGAATGGTTAATCGCACAGGCATACACCGCCTCTGCTAGACTGAAAAATGCTTGCCCTGCATCCAAGACAAGTGCTAACATTTATTAAACTAGGAGGAACTTTAGCTTCCAATATGGTTTGCATGCAAAGTATAGTTTTTGCATATGATTTGCATCTAAATTGAATGCGAAGTGTGCAGAAGATCTATTTAGGTGCTACACACTGAGCTGGTGGTCATTTCAGATACAGCCTTAGTGGTATGCGCTGGCGTTCTCCTCGCTGTTCTACCAAATGTAAGTTACAAATTTGTTTTGCTTAGCTGCTCCCAAGGTTTTAAATTTAGGTTAGGTCACTTGCCCGGAGGTCTACCTCACCGTGGAGCAAGTGTCTAGTATAATATACTTTGCATGCAAACCATATTGGAAGCTAAAGTTCCTCCTAGTTTAATAAATGTTAGCACATGTCTTGGATGCAGGGCATGCATTTTTCAGTCTGGCAGAGGTGGTGTATGCCTGTGCGATTAACCATTCAATTGCAGCATGTGTTTAGGGATGCGCAGCCTTTCCCCCCACCTTTCCTTAACTTTGTAACTTTGTAACTATGTAACTGTCAGGTTAGCTGCTCCCAGCCCCTCCTCCTGAGTTTCCTGTTTGCATAACAAGTAGCAGATTTGCATATGATTTGCATCTGAATTGAATGCGAAGTGTGCAGAAAATCTATTTAGGTATTTAGGTGCTTCATACTGAGCTGGTGGTCATTTCAGATGCAGCCTTAGTGGTATGCGCTGGCGTTCTCCTCGCTTAAATCTTCTCCAACTACCACATCCCCCCCGCACACCGGATATGCAAATATGCCCACATCTCACTTCTTTGACGCAAACCATGGCTTTTTAGAATAGGCACTTATGGGTGGCGCCCTATTTTCTGTAAGGGCCCATTTCCACTTCAGCCGCACGCGTCTGCGAGACGCGCGACGGCACTTCCGGGTCTGTGGATACGCAGATGACTCCCATCCGCCATGCACGGCTAAGGGATTCGTACAGATTCGGATGGAAATGCCGGCCGAATCGCTAACGCAAGCAATTCGGCCGGTGTTCCGACGTGATTACCTACACGTCGAATTTGCCTACATCCACTATCAAACGTATACCAGGAGGGTTAGGGTTAGGGTTGGGGGAGGGGAAGGGATAGTAAAAGTCTATGGGATGTAGGTTAGTTTGACGTGTAGGATAAAGTGTTGGAGCACTGGCGGTGCCATTGTTCCCTATGGCAGAGTTTCCCTGCGCGATTTGCCTGCGGGGAAACTCTGCGTATTCTGCACGGTTTTGGAAACGAGCCCTAATGGCTCCTGCGCCCTGTTTTCCTGATTCAATGTTTTTATATGAATGTACAGTATATTGAATTTCATTCAATAATTCATGAAAACACATTTGAATGCTTTTCTGTGAGACTTTTGGTGGGAAGGAAGCCTTAGAAACCCCTCTACCACTTTTCTCTGCAGACGTCCTTCACTTTATCAGGGCTGTAATTAAATCCTGAACTGCCACATTATTGCCGTGTAGTCTTCTTGTTATTCATTTTGCCGTTTGTTTAAAAAAATACAAAAAAAAACACAAGGGCACCATAGATACCCAACAAAGGAAGCAGGTACCACTGCCCCTTTTTATGAATGCTATGAGGTGATAGAACAGATGGACGAATGCTGGACCGCAGGCGGCGGTATTGTGTAATAATTTGTATTTTTGCGCTGAGGCGATTCATTTAATAACTTTTCAATATTAAGCCCCGGGGCTCTCGCTAGTACAATAATAAAGAGCGTTGAGGCTTTCATCTGCACTACCGTGTTGCTGGAGAAAGCATGGCTAGAGCGGGATAAATTGGCTGCAGACAATGCTTCCCTGGTCCCTTTGAAAGCGCTCATGAATAGCTTAAACATTATTTTCCACGTTTTTTTTTCTTCAGTAGGCGCCTTGACGTTGTTATCGTTTTTAGTGGCTCCGATGAGAGCTGATATTGACGGCGTTTTGTATATTGCTGGAGAAAATAGCCAATGTTGCCTAGCAGGCTTTTAATATTAACTGTCTGGGTTCCTTGAACACGTACAGAGGCGTAGCTAGGGTTTTCAGTGCCCGGGGACAAAGACATATTTTGTGCCCCTCCCCCTCTGGACAAAATGGGTGTGGCCACACATTAGAATGTGGTAGTGGCCATGGGTGGAGTCAAATGTACAAAATGCTGTTTAGATGCCTGATATGCCTCCTTCCCCCTATTGATAGCCATATTATATCTCCTTTCCTCGTTTAACAGATTAACCAAGCAGCTCGGGGTGACCCAAACCACTCGGAATGTATAGGGGGATAAAAGAGACTGAAAAGCCCTCCTACTAATAAGCAATGCTTGGTGGAATCTGCCTTCTTAAAACAGAAGGAAATTTGCAATAATTCAGATGTAAGTGAACATCTGTGGTTACCCACAATGCACTGCTACTAAATATCCAAATTATCTTTTTATGCCCCTGTAAGCCAAGCAAGCATCCAGAACCGCTGGTGTATAGCAAGCCTATAGCTTTAAATATTACACAGCCACATCAATCCCACATGTAGACAGGCTGTTTCAGGCTTTTGACTCTCATCAGTACATGGCAGGGATTGATACGGCTCTATGGAATAGGGACTTGGACCAGTACAACACAGTAACCAAGCAGCTCGGGGTGACCCAAACCACTAGGAATGTATAGGGGAATAAAAGAGACTGAAAAGCCCTCCTAGTAATAAGCAATGCTTGGTGCAATTTGCCTTCTCAAAACAGAAGGAAATTTGCAATAATTCAGCTATAAGTGAATATTTGTGGTTACCCACAATGCTCCACTACTGATTATGCAAATTATCCCTTTTTTGCCCCTGTAAGCCAGGCAAGCATCCAGAACCACTGGTGTATAGCAAGCCTATAGCTTTAAATATTTCCCCGTTTAGATAGCCATATGTGCCCCACCTTCCCCCTGTTTAGATAGCCTAATGTACCCCTTTCCCCTATTCAAGTAACCTGATGTGCTCCCCTTTATATCGCTGGATGTGTATTGTTTCCTGCACTGTGTAACTCATGCTGGAAGAGGAAAGTTGCTGGTCAATCTGTACTTTAGAGAGAGACTGACTGGTATCTTACTATTTCGGTAGTTAAACTGCTGTTCAGGGAATGCTGTTGAAAACAAAGAAAACCCTGAGAATCCCCCATGAGGAGATGGACTGGCCGAAAACCTGTCGGTTCTGTCAGATTTTAACTGCCTACTTTTTTTTTGCGATGGTGGTCCTTTAAGCCAGATAAAATGACACGCCATAGCAATTCTAAAGAGAACCAGCGGCCATGTCATATCTACATGTCAGCGAGTGTAACAAGCTTAATTGTGTTGGAAAATCTCCCGCCGCCCACGTTATCTCAAGATAAAGCAGTAACGCTGCGGGACTGCCGGTGACATGAAAGACCGAGCGCCGGTTATTTCAGCCTCGGGAGGCCGCGGTGCATAGCGGGTGTGTGTCAGGTTTGTGACTTTTGCGTAGTGAGCGAACAACGTCAGCGGGGAAATCAGGAACGCAGTCGAGCGCAGCGGCACTCCTGGAATTGTCATGTTTCGTTTACGCACGACACTAGCGTTGCGAAAGCTGAAGGCACGGCTAATTACATGTCTGTCACATAACTCTCCTTCCATGCTTCCTATTGCATGCTATGTATTTTTGCCATCCTGTTTTAACCCTAATGCTCTGAAACATCAACTGTGCTGTTTTTTGTTATAATTAATTGTGCAGTGTATGGTTTTGTTGAAAATGTGTAGATAGATAGATAGATAGATAGATAGATAGATAGATAGATAGAAGCTTGCATTTTCTGTACTCATCTGGACTTTATGTACTCTGTGCAGTTCCTCTGTTGAAACTCAGGAATCTTTTTATAAAGGACTGAAGTGCATACATTTCTCTAACCTCCATCTCCACGCCAAACTCTAAATTTCCCGGTCCACGCCGAACTCTGACCTCCCTCTCCATGCCTAACTCTAAACTTCCCTTCTCCTCGCTGAACACTAAACTCCCTCTCTACACCTAACTCTAAACTTCCCTTCTCCTCGCCGAACTCTAACCTCCCTCTCTACACCTAACTCTAAACTTCCCTTCTCCTCACCGAACACTAACCTCCCTTTCTACACCTAACTCTAAACTTCCCTTCTCCTCACCGAACACTAACCTCCCTCTCTACGCCTAACTCTAAACTTCCCTTCTCCTCGCCGAACTCTAACCTCCCTCTCTACGCCTAACTCCAACCTCCCTCTCCATCCCTAACTCTAAACTTTCCTTCTCCACGCCTAACTCCAACCTCCCTCTCCATCCCTAACTCTAAACTTCCCTTCTCCATGCCGAACTCTAACCTCCCTCTCCACGCCTAAGATTTTCGCAACAGTTCCTCTTTAAAACTAATGGGAACCCATATTAAATAAAAAAAAGTCAGATACTCACCTAAGGAGAGGGAGGCTCTGGGTCCCATAGAGCGTCCCGTCTACTCTCCTGGTCCCCGCTGTTGTCCTGGCTCCACGGTATCCGTATTCGACCGTTTCGGCCAAATACCGCAGTTCCCCCGCCGAAGGGAGGCTTCGGAAATGCTTCGGGAGCCCAAGTACTCCCGAAGACGGGCCGCTCTACACTGCGCACGCACCCTCTGACGCACTCGCACGTGCGCAGTATGGAGCCGCCTGTCTTCGGGAAGACTCGGCTCCCGAAGACTTCCGGAGTCCCCGCGGCTGCAAACGGGGGAGCCAGCGCAGCACTGAGGGCCCCCGGGAGAGGAGAGAGAAGGCTCATTAGGACCCGAGCCTTCCCTCTCCTTAGGTGAGTATCTGACTTTTGTTTTATTTAAGCATGGATACACATTAGCTTTAAGTAACAATTTGACATGCGCCCTGTCAGAACTGCTTCATTTCCTACTGTTTTCACTAGACTTCCCCCGTAAGTAATTGAATTTTTATACTGCTTTCGTTCTTTGTAAACTTTTTCCCTGAGAAAGCTAATTTATTGCAGATGTCCCCAGCAAATACGTTCAGCACCTTATGAATTTCGTTGTATTCTTTTTTTTTTTTTTATCGCAAATATTTAATATCTTTCCCCCATTAAATCCTAAAGGTAGTCACGCGGTGGGGATCTTTTATCCTGGCGGATCAAGTCGAGGAATTTGCTAATATTTTATATCTATTTTGCATGCGGTAATCCCCCAGGGCCGCGGTATAGAGACTGGCAATGACAAAAGACGTTTCTATCCGAGTTAATGAGAAGTTTGCGCATACGTCGGACGCGCTCTGTCATTACTTTGTCCTCAGATCACCAACCCTGAATTTTAATTTGCGGTACATAATGCCGCCTTAATGAGTTCCAGAGAAGAGACATTGAAACACGGCCACCGAAGCCTCTCCGACGATTATGAGATTTCCTCCTCTCTCTATTTCATCTCTTTGATATTGCTCTGCGCGAGTTTAACACAACATGTGGCGAAGGCCCGTCATTTTCCTGACCGCGGACGACTGCGAGAATCCGCTGCTGTCGGGAAAGGTGTGGGCAGTGGAGCAGAGCAGTCAAAAAGATTGCGAGATGTGTCCTTTCGAAAAAAAACACTCACTATTAACACAAGGGGGTGGGGAGGGGGAGAGAGAGGCACCCAGGGTTTGATAAAACTGCGTTAAAAACATCTAAAATGAAAAAGATGAGGTGACTTACCTCAAGGATGGTACATTCACATTACATTCAGTGCCAGAGAGATCAAAGCCAGAGTAAAGGTGCCTTATTTAGCCTGAGGAAGTGGAGTGAGAGCCACGAAACACGTTGCCAAGTGCATATTAACCTCCCTGGCGTTCTATTAAGATCGCCAGGGTGGCTGCGGGAGGGTTTTTTTTAAATAAAAAAAAAAACTATTTCATGCAGCCAACTGAAAGTTGGCTGCATGAAAGCCCACTAGAGGGCGCTCCTGACGCGTCATTCTGGATTAACAAGGAAGGCCGCAATGAGCGGCCTTCCTTGTTTCGCTTACCTCATCGCCATAGCGACGAGCGGAGTGACGTCATGGACGTCGGCCGACGTCCTGACGTCAGCCGCCTCCGATCCAGTCCTTAGCGCTGGCCGGAACTGATTGGTCCGGCTGCGCAGGGCTCGGGCGGCTGGGGGGACCCTCTTTCGCCGCTGCTCGCGGCGGAGATCAGGTAGCACACGCGGCTGGCAAAGTGCCGGCTGCGTGTGCTGCTTTTTATTTGATAAAAATCGGCCCAGCAGGGCCTGAGCGGCACCCTCCGGCGGTAATGGACGAGCTGAGCTCGTCCATACCGCTCAGGAGGTTAAAGTTCATTGTTTACCATTTGAATTTGTCGTTCTTTAGGTAAGCTACCACATCTTTTTTATTTTAGCTGTTTTTAAGGCAGTTTTATCATACCCTGGGCGCCTCTTTTCCCCCCTTTGCGGGGTATTTTATTTGGTCAGGTGGCTGATACCACGCCCACAACCATCTAGAATCTTTTGCACCAAGAAAGCCACCGCATCCACTTTGACTGGTCACCATACTGGAGTCTAGTTTGTGCATCTCCAACTGCCTACAGTGGTTGGTTGCCCCCCTGCTACCTCCCTTTGTGAGTACCTCAAACTACTCACTTCAATTGTCCATTGTTGTGACTTACTGCACCATCAGGGCTCCCGTTGTCTCTGTGTTTTTGTTTCCCTCCAGGGTGTTTTCTGTTCACCTTACCCACCCACTCACCACTAAAACAGGGGTTGGGTCCACACGCTGTGTGAACTGCCCACATCTTAACGCGGGGGGTTAAGGTTAGGCTCCCACGGGTGTATGTGTAAAGTTAGGTGCAGGAGAGGGGGTTAGTCTAGGTTAAGGTTAGTCGCTCATTGGTAAGGTTTATTGCCAACTGATGCGGGGGGGTAGTTAAGGCATATACCTCTCAAAATTTTGAGAGGGACACTTTTAAAGAGGAACTCTAACCTAGGATTGGACTTCATCCCAATGAGTAGCTGATACCCCCTTTCTCATCAGAAATTGTTTCCTTTTCATCGAATAGATCAGGGAGGTGTGTATGGCTGATATTGTGGTGAAACCCCTCCCACAGTGTGATGTCATAACCAAGGTCCTGATAGTTTCCTGTCTGTGAACCTCATTGCACGAACATTCTGTACACATCACCTGCCAACAGTAAAAATGTCACCATGTGATAAATGTCAGAATGTAAATCAGGGAGAGGAAAGATTTTACAATGGGCAAACACTGACTAAATCAACTATAAATTAATATTGTAAAAATTATGCAATTACATTACTGTAATTATGTTATTTTCACTACAGTTCCTCTTTAAACAAACACCTTTTTCAAATGTACGCCAAAGGAGAGGTGATTTTTAACTTAACTTTGATTTATTGGCCTGCCGGGTGCTTTAGCAGCAGTGCGGAGTTGCACGTTCCTCCGCGATCGCTGAGACTGACAGTGATGGGCGGTAGGTTGCTTTATAAAAATTGATCCGTAGCTTTGCAGGTTTAAGCCGGGAACATGCTCTAGATTTCCTGCTGCCGCAAGTTGTTTAGACGTATCCTTTGTGGAAAGGTTGTTGAGTAGTGTGAGTGTAGGAGTCCCCAGACCCCACCGCTGTACTGGATCGGCTTGGCGGCAGTCTTGGCGTGTGCCTAGGGCCGGTTCTAGACTTTTATGCTCCTGAAGCAATATATTGAGCATCCTGGGGGGCCAAGCGTTGCACAACAAACATTTCGCACCTTACCAGGGTAAAGATGTCACCACCAATGAAGAAACCGTGACCAAGCATTGAACTTCATCCCAATCAGTAGCTGATACCCCCTTTCCCATAAGAAATCTATTCCTTTTCTCACACTGATCATCAGGGGGGTCTGTATGGCTGATATTGTGGTGAAACTCCTCCCACAGTGGGTTGTCAGGACCAGGGCCGGCGCTACCATAGAGGCAAAGGGGGCATTTGCCCCAAAGCCAGTGGGGGCCCCCGATGGGCCCCTTTTGCACTCCAGTTATGGTGACCCATTACAGCAGGAATGCTGTGTGTTTACTCTGTATTGGAAAAGGAGGAGGTAAATAAAGGGAACACCAAAAATGCTTTTTAGGGTACTTGTGATTGACACCTATTGATATTGTGTGGCCGGGGGGAAGGGGTGGGGGAGGGGTGGGTCTGGCCTGGCAGTCGATTATGGGGCCCTGGGGATGATTTGGTTGGGAGGGGGCGTCAGGAGGCCCCCCCCCCCCCCCCCCCCTACCCAGTTACTTTTGCCCCGGGCCCCATTGTAGCTAGAACCGGCCTTGGTCAGGACCATGGTGCTAACATCACACTGTGGGAGCCTTGTGGCATTCTGGGAAATAACAGCTGTTTTCAACTGCCCAAAAAAGCAAGCAGCATCTCCTTCCACTGACATCACCTGCCAGCAGTAAAAATGTCACCATGTGATAAATGTCAGAATGTAAATCAGGGAGAGGAAATATTTTACAATGAGCAAACACTGACTAAATCATTTATACATAATTATTGTAAAAATGAAGCACTTTTTTTACTACATTATTTTCACTGGAGTTCCTCTTGTAAGAATGTAAGTCAGGTTGAGAGAAGATTTTATAATAGGCAAACATGGACCTAATAATGTATACATGGATATTGTAAGATGTAGGCAGTTGTAATTATTAAAGAATGCCTGAGGGCCCTTTTCACTCTGGTGGGGTGCGGTGGGTCATTGTACCGCACCCCCTCGCTGTACTAATGAAAGCCTATCAGTGATTTTATACAGCATGCCGTCAAACAGACGTTACCGCGCAACCTCTGCGGTGAAGTGCGGCGGTGTAAGTCTATGACGGCGCAGAGATTTTTAAAAATATGGCAGTGGTGGTGCGGCGCGCATATGCGGAAGGATATATTTTAAAATACACTTCTGTGCACTTCCATATTTCCCAAACAGGAAGTGAGTGTAAGCGAGTGTCACTTCCTGTTTTGATCTGAGCCAGACTGCGCACCTACACTGTAATCCCCTAAGGCTTGTTTTTGGCGGTGCGGTGCAATCCAAGGGGCCGCCTCGCACCGCTGCCGACAATGTACAGTCTGAAGTCGGCCTTAAGTGAAAGGGATGCGGAGGCTGCCAAATTTGTTTGCCTTTAAACAATTCCAGTTGCCTGGCACCCTACTAATGTTACTGGCTGCAGTAGTGTTTAAATCACTCCCCCGAAACAAGCATGCAGTAAATCCAGTGAGACTTCAGTCAGAAACATCTGATCTGCATGCTTGTTCAGGGGTCTATGGCTAAAAGTATTAGAGGCAGAGGATCAGCAGGACTGCCAGGCAACTGGTATTGTTTAAAAGGAAATGAAGATAGTGCCACCATGTACCACTTACTTCAGGTGTCCTTTAAATCACTATTGTCAACCATAAAATCAAATTCCATTTTCCCACTGCTCTGTTTTTATTATGGAGCCTGCAAACTTACCTCACATTGCAAGCATTCCAATATAATCATAAATGTTTCTGCTGTAATAAATCTCATCTCAGTCAGCCTGGCTGTATTTGGTACATTGTCAGGGAGAAGGAAGCGTGTTCTCTCCCCTCACATATTCCTGCTCTTCACGGATTGGCTGAGGGCAGTTCAGTGTGACACAAGGCTGAGAAAGGAGAAGCTGCTGAAATACGATCTATGTTAGTGATGGCTAACCTTGGCACTCCAGCTGTGACAAAGCTACAAATCCCATCATGCCTCTGCCTCCCTGAGTTATGCTTAGAGCTGTCACAGTATTGCAATGCCTCATGGGACTTGTAGTTCCACCACAGCTGGAGTGCCAAGGTTAGCCATCACTGATCTATGCTATGTTCAAATGTGTTTACAAAGCAACCTAGATATGACAATGCAGTTTCTAGAAGAAAAAAAGAGTAAGGGAGGAAATGACATCAGGATTGGCTTCAGTCAGAGGCAGTAAAGAGGGAAAATGCCTGGAACGGTTTTCTCTCCATTTACTATATAAAATTCACTGAAATCAAAACGTGGACAGCACAATAGATACGTTATGTAAGTAGAACAAGTATTTATCTACTTATATACTGTAGGTGTGTTTTTCTTTTCCTGGGATAGTATGGCTGTCCCTGCTGCTTTGAGTTTTATTCAGTAGTAGTATTTTGCTTAGAACCGCACTGCGCAGGACCTTATTCAATAAGCCCATTCCAGTGAAGAGCGTTTGCAGCGCAGCCTTCATATTGTTCAGGATATCTGCTCTTATGTTTTTTTAATGCTGAGAGTGTTCACCATCTGGCTTTATTTGGCCACCGCGTGGAAATAAGACGAGCTGAAATCTGGCTGGCCTTAATTACTTGTCTGTTACTGGTAGGTACAATACTAATTATCGCCATGTGTGAGGATTTGTCCTTAATGGAGGCCTGCCCATGAATGGTATTAGGAACAGTGCCACTAAAACAACAGATTAAGAGGGGATATGAGGCGATTGGCGCATGATGCGCGGGTAACTTCGTCCTGCCGTTACTCTGCTTCCTGCTTCTTCTGTGAAATGCCCTTCTTTCTAGTCTATGGGAGTGCCGTTATCTCCCAACGGGCACTGAGTAAAAGCTCTCTGTTCTATATTTTATCACCAGCTACCAGCTAGTGACATTTATTTCCAGGTTCAACAATAACTTTAGGCAGCTAAACAAAAATATTCCATAGTTCAATACAGGGGCTTAACTAGAAATCACTGGGCCCCCCTGCGAAACTTTGGATGGGGGGCCCCTCCCACCAAACCCCACCCCCGCCAGTCATTATAACAATTGTGCAGAGAGCAGAAAGTGCTTTCTCTCCGTGCCCAGACTCCTTAAGCATCACTACACAACATAGCACTTGGGGAGGGGTAGAGAGGCTGTGGCTACAGCAGCCCTGTACACAAGACCCTGCTGAACACTAAATAGGGACTGTCTACAAATCTTTGTCTGCAAAACTTTGTATGATTCCTTATCAGTGGCTGAGCAGATGTAGTCATTTGAGCAATTGTGCAGATATGTTGTGGAAGGGCATTCCAGAGGAGGGGTGAGGCACGTGAGAAATCTTGCATACGTGAATGCGAGGAGTTAATTCTAGAGGAGGAGAAAAGAAGGTCATGGCAAATCTGAGATTGCGGTTGGGTTGGTATCTGGAAACTAGTGTGGAGATGTACAGGGGAGAGAGATTGTGGAGAGCTTAGTAAATTAGGAGTCAAGTGTTTGAACTGTGGTTAATACTTCTTTTATCTCGTACACTTTAGAGAGAGCCAGAGATGAAGCACCCTCATGTATTTTATATATATCAGTGGGAACATTAGAGAAATCACCTACCCTGCTGTCTGTTTCATTTTTAACTGTTCAGCTTGCTTCTTAGCAGCCCAGATAAAATCCCCGACTAAGCATTCAGTCTGGCTTCGCTATAATGACTCAGCTATAATGATTCCTGAGCAGAGCCACAAGGGGGCAGGCTTGGACTTGAAAAGACACCAGAGAACACAGACTCAGCTATAAAAATTCCTGAGCAAAGCCAGACTGGGGGATTTTATCAGGGCTGTTAACAACCAGGCTGAGCAGTAAATAATGAAACAGAGAGCAGAGTAGGTGTTTTCTCTAATGTTCCCACTAATATATATGGTAAAATACATGAGGGTGATTTGTCTCTGGTTCATATTAAACCTACTTAGGTATGCAATACAAATACATTGTGCTATTGATTAGAGCCTAATTTAAAGTTATTTTAAACCAACTTGAGTACAGGGGCGTAACTACAGAGGAGCAGACCCTGCAACCACAGGGGGGCCCAGAGCTGTAAGGGGGCCCCAACTAACTACTTCACTGCCTCCAATAACGGGGTCCATCCTCCAGATCAGGTGTTTTGTGGCTACACTTGTTATGGATGTGAAGATTGTGATGGCCACACTTGTTGTATGAGCCTTGTGAGATGGGCCCCCAGTCTGTGAGGGTCACCAGTGTTGGCAAGGGAAAGGGAGTGACCATTAGAGGGAGCAATCACAGTTGTGCTGGAGGGTCGCGTGATTTGTAGTAACGCAGCATTGTGTATAAGTACACTAACCCTTTTACATCATTTACTTGATACTCCTCCTCTACATTTCCCGAGTATGTATGTATACTTCTATGCTGGTGGAGAGAGGGATTACATGCAGCACTTACAGATGCAGAGAGTGGCTTTGTCACCTCCGCACATTTTAGCGCTGCGTCGGCTGGATCCCCGCCAGCGCCGCATGTTTACAGGCCGGCGACACAATAAACATCTGTGTGTGGCAACACGGGCGCCATATTCCTGCCGGCGAGACAGGGAGGTGCTCCAGGGTCAGGCCGCGCATCTCAATCAGGCTTATTTGTGCTCTTGACGACCCTTCCCGCTTCTGATGAGGTGAAAATGGCGGCAAGTGACACTAAACTATTTTAATGATGAGCTCATGTGAGGAAGGTACCTCATTAAATCTGTTTTCCCCCAATAATTACCCTGGGTAAATGGGATTAAGCTTGTTAAAATGCTTATGCATGCAGCCATCATTAACATCTTTTATGCAAATTAGTAACGCGGCACAAATTTAACCCCTTCACATACAACAAGGAAGAGCATCCTTGGCCGAGTTGAATAGAGCTTTGCTGTTTTCTGAGTATTTTCAGTACATGGCTTCTGGGCACTTCTACGCCTGTATTGTTCCTTTTAGCCCAGGACACCAAATCTTCTGCAGTTCCTGATAATTAAACTGTACACTTTGCTGATGGCCAAAGAAAAGCAAGGAATTGTCAACTGGATCGCAGATATCACCTGACAGGACTAAAGATGTCACCACTGGTGATAAATGTCAGAAAGTAAATCAGGGAGAGGAAAGATTTCACAGTGAGCAAACACTGACTAAGTAATCTACAAATGAATATTGTAAAAAATAAGCAATTTTATTCAATGTTATTTTCACTGCAGTTCCTCTTTAAATAGAGTGAAGTGAAATTAAAACAAACAAAAACTAAATCAGATACTTACCTAAGGAGAGGGAAGGGTCTGGGTCCTAATGAGCCTTCCTGTTCCTCCTATGGTCCCGTTGTTCCATCGCTTGCTCCCCCATTAGCAGTTTCCGACCGATGGGTCAGAGACTGCTCTCTGTCACTGCGGGAGACTTAGGTAGCCTTTGGGGGTCCATGTGATTCTGACGATGGGCGGCTCCGTACTGGGCATCCGCAAGCACTCTCTCTTGCGCATGTGCGGTACGGTGCCGCCCATCTTCTGGATCATGTGGGCCCTGAAGACTTCTGAAGCCTCAATCGGCGGTAGATTTGAACGGGGAGTCGGTGCTGTAACGCGGAGACCGTAGGAGCATAGGAGACCGTACCTCTCAATAGGTAAGTATCTGTTTTTGTTGTTGTTGTTTTTTATTTCACTTCAGATTCTATTTAACACCTGCATAATAAGTGACATTTATACAGACTGCTGATTGTTGGCACAGACAGCACAGCAGACCTTTCATGGACAAAAACACATGGGTACCATGCCCAGAGGATGGGAGGGGGGGGAGGGGAGGGTGTATTATCCAAAATATTACAGTTTACAGTACAGTACAATTTACAATATACAGTGTGACTTGCTAAATACAGTATACGTACAATATACATTACACAAGGGGGAGGGGGAGTTGCTGGAATGGGAATAGGAGAGGGCGGGCAGTGGGTCTGTGTTGAGGGCCAGGACAGCTGAGGTGGTAGGAGAGTACCATAACGCTACAAAATGCTGTAAGAATGAAAGTTGCCTCAGAGGCAACGGGTATTGTTTAAAAAGAAATAAATACAGCAGCTTCCATACTCTTCTCACTTCACTTGCCCTTTACATCTATTTTTTTGTGTTGCAGTGGGTAGTGGGGATATGATGCTCCTGCCGCATCCCACCGCAATGCAGAAATGACTAACCTGTGCCGACAGGGCCATATGCATAACGCCGCAGACCCACTGCTGGACAGGAAGTACGTCACTCGTATTCCCATCGTTCCACGCATGCACGCTGCGGTGCCGCCACCAGGGATGGGCTTTCAAGTATGCAACTACTCAAATTAAAATGTGGCTTTATTGCTTCAGGTGTGACCACAGGAGACGGGGAGGGGGGGGGGGTTACTTACCCAAAAGTCCGTCGGTTTCTATGCATCTCACTCCATTCGCACACGACCTATGGGACGTGTTACATGACTCACTACCGCACTTCCTCCTTCCGGCTTGAAGGAGGAAGCGTGATAGCGAGTCATGGAATGCGTCCCATAGGAGTGAGATGCATAGAAGCCGACGGACTTCTGGGTAAGTAGCCCCCGTCTCCTGTGATCACACCTGAAGCAATCAAGCCTCATTTTAATTTCAAATTTGAGTAGTTGCATACTTAAAAGCCCATCCCTGGCTACTAGCTACGTCCAGGAGGCCATGTGCGCTGCCACACGCGCGTGTGCATGCGTGCTCCCAGCCGCGGATTGTTAGCCTAGGAATCAATGAATCGGGCTATGGTGCCTGATCACTGATTCCCCCGCAGAAAAAGCGCTTCTCTCGGAAGCTTCACTTTTTCTGACTCCAACGTCCCAATGAGTCCCTCTAAGCGTACATGTTATGCTTAGAGTGACGACATGTAAACAAACTCATGGCTGCCATCTTGTGTCCAAAAAGTAAAACTACAACTAAATGTAAAAAAAAATTAAAAAACTGGCACATATTTACAAAAAAAAATTACTGTTTACAACCCACCCTCCCAAAAATACCCAAATAAAATGTTTAATAAAAAAAAAAAATTGCAATTAAAAAAAAAAATGTAAATATTTACCTAAGGGTCTAAACTTGTTAAATATCAATGTAAGATTAAATATTTCTTTCTTTCTTTCTTTTTTTTTTTTTTTTTTAATTATAAGCTTGTAAATAGTGATGGATGCAAAACGGAAAAAATGCACTTTTATTTCCAAACAAAATATTGTCACCATACATTGTGATAGGGACATAATCTAAACGATGTAATAACCGGGACAAATGGGCAAATACAATACGTGAGTTTTAATTATAGAGGCATGTATTATTTTAAAACTATAATGGCTGAAAACTGAGAAATAATGAATTTTTTCAGTTTTTTTCTTATTCTTACTGTTAAAATGCATTTACAGTAAAGTGGCTCTTAGCAAAATGTACCACCCAAAGAAAACCTAATTGGTGGCGGAAAAAACAAGATATACATCAGTTCATTGTGATAAGTAGTGATAAAGTTATAGGCTAATGAATGGGACTGAAGGCTGAAATGGTTAAAAGGTATGCATTGCTCATCGACTTACACTACTTCCAACACTGCTGTCTCGTCGCGGAAGGCCGCTGGTGACACGCCACTGAATTTGCTGCGGCTCGGCGGCAATTCGGGAACTTCTGGTGCAACGCGATGCGGTAAGTGTGCTAGGCCCCATTGCCTTGCTTTGCCCTGCTGTAAAACGGTAAAGCAACACACACTTGCAATGCGAGTGTAAAAGGGGCCTACATGTATTCTCTTCTAGAAGACATTCTGTTATATTAGGAGCAGTCTCCATTTTCAGTGTCTATCTAGCCCATAGGAATATGCCGATAGGAGAAACCGCGTACAATACATTGATGATCCCTAGAAGAACGCAGAGAAAACTTGTATGAAACAAAAAACAATGAGCGCACCAGATGATTATCATTATTATGCAGTTGTAGAGTGCTGACTATTTCCCCCAGCACATTACAGAGAACATTGAGCAATTTAGAGCACACTGTCCCCCAGCGGGTCTCACAATCTAATCAGAACTGTACTGCCTACGATGAAGCACAAAATATGCACGCGAAACAACGTTATGTGCTGAAGTGTGGCTGGTCCTCCACTGCCGAAGGAATTCTCTGTGCTGTAAAAGGCTGCCTGATAATGCGCAGAAAACCTTTTTTGAATTGATTCTGCTGTATTGGCTGTTTTTTTGCCCTGTATAAACTTGTGAAGTGCTAGATTGGATATTCATGACCTGCCAACAATTTCTTATATGTTCTTATCTTTTTTTTTTTTTTCTTTTGCCCATGACATGGGATCCTCAGAACCCTTTTTAGTTCACTTACTGAGTCTGAAGCCATACCTTAAAAAAACAAAACAGATACATACCTAAGAAGAGGGAAGGCTCTGGGTCCTATAGAGTCCTATAGAGAACGGGCAGGCAGACCCAGAGCCCTCCCTCTCCTTAGGTACTGTAAGGAATCACTTCAGACTACCTTTAAGTTCCACTCTCCACCCTTTACAGCTCATGTCACAATGTTATAAATGTTGCATGTTTAATGAGTGGAGTAAACTTGTATTAATATACTATTTTACTATGTTGTTTGTTGGAACACGATGTATCCCACCCCTGGTCACATTCTTTGCTTCTTGTGGTAGTTATTTAGGAGCTTGCACTTCAAAGAGAGTGGTCAGACATTTATATAAGTAAGTAGGCTTCTAGGAGATCATTTTTCATCTTCTAATTAAAATGTTTCCACTCTGCAACTTAAAGGGACACTTAAGTCAAACAAAAAAAATGAGTTTTACTCACCTGAGGCTTCCAATAGCCCACTGCAGCTGTCTGGTGCCCACGCCGTCTCCCTCCGATTCTCCTGGCCCCGCCGGCAGCCACTTCCTGTTTCGGTGACAGGAGCTGACAGGCTGGGGACGCGAGTGATTCTTCGCGTTCCTGGCCACAATAGCGCCATCTATGCTACTATAGCATATATCATATACCATATAGCAGCATAGAGGGTGCTAATGTGTCTGGGAACGCGAAGAATCACACGCATCGCCAGCCTGTCAGCTCCTGTCACCGAAACAGGAAGTGGCTGCCGGCGGGGCCAGGAGGATCGGAGGGAGACGGCGAGGGCACCGGACAGCTGCAGGGGGCTATTGGAAGCCCTAGGTGAGTAAAACTCATTTTTTTTGTTTGACTTAAAGGGAACCTTAACTGAACGGGGGGTAAAGAGTTTTACTTACCTGAGGCTATTACCAGCCCCCTGCAGCAGTCCTATGCCCTCGGCGCCGCTCTGGAATCCTCTGGTCCCCCGCTGTCACTTAGTTTCGTTTTTGACGACTCACCAGTCGCCGGCCGCCATGCGTATTATTGGACGCATTCACCAATGCAATTAGCGCTATTGCGGACCGCAACGTGTACAAAAATACGCATTGCCGCATTACGCACGCGTAGATATGCGGCAACACATATTTTTGTACGCGTTGCGGTCCGCAATAGCGCTAATTGCATTGGTGAATGCGTCCAATAATACGCATGGCGGCCGGCGACTGGTGAGTCGTCAAAAACTAAACTAAGTGACAGCGGGGGACCAGAGGATTCCAGAGCGGCGCCGAGGGTACAGGACTGCTGCAGGGGGCTGGTAATAGCCCCAGGTAAGTAAAACTCTTTACCCCCCGCTCAGTTAAGGTTCCCTTTAAGTGTCCCTTTAAAAAGTACCAAAAACAGTGTCGTAGCAATAGGGGTTGCAGAGTTAGCGACCGCATCGAGGTCCTTGGGTTAGAGGGGCCCTCTCTCAAGCACAATATTAGCTCTCTATTGGCCCTGTGCCGGTAATAATCACTTCTATAGATGCTTTAAATAGTGGTAATCATTAACAAACCGTTTCCTATCCCCTTCTTGCACCTCTGACACTGTAGTTGGCATTGGCAGGTTTTGGTGCGCCGTATCAATTGTAATGTATTGAGTGCTTGGGGGAGGGCTCCATGTAAAACTTGCACCAAGGCCCATAGCTCCTTAGCTACGCCACTGACCACAAAGTAGATAAAGGTATTTTCTTGCTTGCTGATAGCTTATAAGACATTTTATTTATAATGTTTTATTTATAATGTGAAAATATCACCTAGGAGAATACTTAGGAGAAAAAGTGAATTGTATCGGGCCCATATGCAATTAACTATTTCTCCTACGTTTTCTCATAGGATATAATTTTTCATCATCAGTTTAGGATAACTTTTCAGCACTTTGCAAATGAAAAAATACTAAAAAGTAGGCGATGAAAATACTATCAAAGCAGTTTTAAGTATTTTCTGGCTTGCTGGTGATTGATAGGCTATTTTATTGACCAGTACAAAATTATCTCCTAGGAGAAATCTCAAGAGAAATAGTTAATTACATATGGGCGTGTGTTCCCAAAGCATTTCAACTTCAGTATTGTGCCTTGCAATGAACAGCCAGGGTTCATTTCTTTAAAAATTGATTGGGTCTTCTTGCAGTCCTAGCGACTCTTCAAAAGTCTTCTCCAGCACCACACTTGGAAGGCGTCAATTCTTTGATGCTCGGCTTCCTTATTGTCCAAGTCTCCCAACCAGACATTACTACTGGAGAAACCATGGCTTTGACTATACGAACCTTTGTTGACCAGTTGACATCTCTGCTTTTTACTACATTGACCATATTTGTCATTGCTTTCCTTCCAAGCAGTAAACATCTTTAATTTCACGGCTGCCTCCTCTAGGCATAGTTGGAATATTTATGAACTAGAGTCCAAGAGACCACCATACTCGATCTGATGAGTTTACTGGAGATAGAGCAGGAAGATTTTTTAGCTGGTAAAAATCTCAAGTTTTGTTATTTTTCTTTAAAAAAAATAAAAACCTAAAACCGTAAACACAAACAAGTGCTTGAGGGAAAGTAACATGTTTAATCCGAGAGTTGTGAAGCTTGCAGATGGTAGCTGCCTACCTTGCTAACCGAAAGCTGTCTTCTGCGTTGGCTCCAACATACGGGCCTGGGGGAGGAGGATGGTAATCGGGTATTTTGGCCCTATTAACAGATGGGGGTGGGAGGGGATTTCTGTGAAGTTGATTATAAGAAAATACGCCGCAGAAAGCAGCGAGAGTTTAGGAAACAACAGACTGGCAGAGTTAGAAATGTTTCATCATATTTTAATGATCCACTGAATTCAGGTCCAAATGTGTTTTTGTTCCCCCCTTCCTGGTCCTTCTGTCGTGCTGCGCGGCATATATGATGTACAATTACTTGCTGCCCATCTGTTGTGACTGCTTCTTGTGGAGCGGCGGAACAAGCACTGGATCACCTGCCTTTTGTTCTTAAAGCAAACTAAATATCACAGCAGAAGATAACTCGCTGCAGCTGCGTGTTTAACCTCATCAGGTCAATTTACAGCAAGACTAAAATGTTTTTAGAACTTTTTGAAGTAACTGTTTTGTAGGTCGGAAACTTTTCATGTGTAAGAACTCCATGGAGGCGTTTCATTGTTGACTTCTTTAGTGAAGAGCTATGAATATGGACATCACTGGTGGTTTGCTTGACCTTGCTGTGCCCCTATTGGATAATCATTGTCACTGTCAGGGAAGCTTAGAGGCAGAGATAGCCCTTTAGTTTTTGAAGCAAATTTTGAATGTTGGGCAGCAGAGTGGGCTAAGGGATAGCACTTGCGATTCTGGGATTTCGGGTGTGGATCTGGCCCAGGACAATATCTGTATGGAGTATAAATATTATTATTTAGTATTTATATAGCACCGACCTCTTCCACAGCGCTGTACAGAGTATATTATCTTGTCATTTAACTGTCCCTCAGAGGGGCTCACAATCGAATCCCTACCATGGTCATATGTCTATGTATGTATCGTGTAGTGTATGTATCATAGTCTAGGGACAATTTAGGGGGAAGTCAATTAACTTATCTGTATGTTTATGGGATGTGCAAGGAAACATGAGTGCCTGGAGGAAACCCACTCAGACACGGGGAGAACATACAAACTCTGTGCAGATAGTGCCCCGGCTGGGATTCAAACCCGGGGACCCAGCGCTGCAAGGCAAATGTTCTCCCCACTAGTCACTAATCATTGGTTCTCCACGAGATTATCTGCATGGAGGTTGTTTACTTTTCCCACTAGTCTTTATTGGTTCCCCAAAAATGACCTTTAGATTGCGACATAGTGACTTTGGACAATCATCAGCTATTGTATTTGATTGCTTAGCCTAGGCTGTTTAGCGATGCACAAATCCTTTTGGAAGACTAGGCATTATTTTCACTGGCTTCAGAATTTTTAGAAACAAACATTCAGCATAGCTGCATCTGACAGGACTAAAGATGGGGCAACCTGTGATAAATGTCAGGAAAGTAAATCAGGGTGAGGAGAGATTTTACAAAAGGCAAACACGGACTAAAAAATGTATAAATGAATATTGTAAAACTAAATATTCATTATTTTCACTACAGTTCCTCTTTAAAGTACAGCTGGAGTAAGAAGCGCTTGGTGGTTACCAGTTGCCTTGCAGTCCTGCTGATCCCTTTGGCTACAGTAGTATCTGAGTCTCACACCTGAAAAATGCATGTAGCTAATCCATTCAGAAACATCTGGGGCTTGATTCACAAAAGAGTGCTAACTGTTAGCACGGGCGTTTTTGCGCGGATTGTCCTGCTTGCGTGCGACTGCAAATTTACGTGCACAAATAAAAGTTTTCGCGCGCAAACGCAAATTTTCACGTGAAATTGTTATAGTTCACGTGCAAACACGAAGTTTGCGTGCAGAAACGTTTAATTGCGCGCAACAATTCCTGATCGCGCGCAAACGCGAAAATGGGCGTGCTAACAGTTAGCACTCTTTTGTGAATCAAGCCCCTGGTCTGCATGTTTGTTCAGAAAGCTGCATAACTAAATAGCCTAGACTAAAGGCTCATACACACATCAGACTATAGTCTTTGGAAAATGAAAGATCACAGACCAATCTTACCACCCTTCATGTAGTATGAGAGCCATACTCTACACAGTCTTTTCTATGGAGCTGAAGTCCACATCAGATAGAAATCTTTGCATAGATGCTGCATACAGAGATGCTGTACACATTCAACAGATCAGTATCTGCAAAAGTTCAGTTCCTGCAAAAGATCCGTTACTGCAAAATGCATTCATAGTCTATGAGATCTGCAGATCCTCATACACACCTTGTTTAACAGACATTCATCTGCAGATCAGATCCACCAGGATGGATTTTCAGATCTGCAGATGATTGCTTGATCTGCAGATGAATGTCAGTTAAATCATGTGTGTATGATGATCTGCAGATCTCATAGACTATCATTGCAATTTGCAGGAATGGATATTTGGCAGGAACAGATCTTTTGCAGATACTGATCTTTTGTGTCTGTACAGCATCTGTGTGTGCAGCATCTTGCAAAGACTGTGTAGAGTATGGCTCTCATACTACATGAAGGGTGGTAAGATTGGTCTGTGATCTTTCATTTTCAAAAGACTATGGTCTGATGTGTGTATGTGGCCTTAGTGTCACAGGGAGGGTGTGGTTACATTCCAATGTACAGCACTATATGCACATAGTGTTTCTGATGTTGGATAAGTAATGTGAACTTGGGTGTCCACAAGGCGGGTTCTCTCATGAAGCAAGGTGAAACACTTGCATCGGGCGCAGCGATTACAGGGGCAGCATGTTTGTATTGTGTTTACACTTACAGCATGCAGTCAGAGTAGGAGGAGAAGTGAGAGAAGAGCGAGGTGGAGAGGTCATCATTGGGGAAAAGCAGCTTGTTGTGCTGTGTGAGGCGCCTGATAGTGAGTGAGGAGGGGGGAGGCAGGAGAGCAGTAGTGTTTCATTTGGCGTGCACAGCAGAATGGAGGAGGCGGCACTGCTGTCCTGACTGAGGCGGAATGGAGTAGCTAAGGGTGAGAAGTTTGTTTGTCACATACTCCCAGCCAGCCAGTATACTATAGGGGGCTGGGGTATATAGTCCATAGGGGTGTTAACCGCTTCTGGACTAGCAGTCTCTAGCCCCTTTAGAACCAGAGACTTTTTGGTCCAAAAACAGGGCTCACTGGCGTCACGCCGCACATACCCGTTGCTCTTGTCAGTAACTCAATTCTTCCGTCGCTGAAGCCCCCTCAGTCTGCTGTCAGTATGACAGCAGAGCTCCGTGAGCTGTACAGGAGCCGATTTAATTGGCTCCTGACCTTGTGATCATTGTGAGCCAATCAGGAGGTCAGGAGTCAATGAAATTATCTCCTTACTGGCTCACATAGCTCTGGCATCATACCGACAGCAGAGTAAGTGGACTGCAGTGGTGGGGTAGCGGCGGCACGGATAACAGGTCCAAAACAGTCCGTATATTTCAAAGAACAAGGTCCGGAAGCGGTTAACAAAATTTTTTGTCTGAACTGAGTTGGTCCCCATCTGTGTCTGATCACTCTGACTGAAAGCAATAGACTTTATATAGAATACTGTTAACTTAGTCCAGGTAGCCATGTGATCAGTAGGCCAGTGTTTCTCAGTGTTATGAAGCGATTACCCTTTTACGATACACACTTTTTGCCGGGACCCCTTTACTGTGGTAAACATCATCTCAAGTGCTCCTTTGCCACCTTTATTTGTTAGGCGTACTCTGCAATTTTGCATAAAAGCTTTTCAAGCCTTTCCTAACACTTTTCATCAAGCAATAACACTTTATTAGGCTGGTTTATACTTTTTGCTTTTACTCTCAAATCCTACAACACTACTACTGGATAGACTGTAAAACATTCAAGCAGTTCTGAAGTACCTCCTGGTGTACATGTACCAGGAAAATCTTAATAATGTAAAATTCCTAGGAGTAGGGACCCCATAGCTAAGGTGCAACATCTGATGACCTCCATTTCAGCTAATGCCTCCTGAGATGGGAGCAGAGAGGTGTCTTAAAGAACAAGCGACACCCATGCTAACCTAGAAATAAAAAACACATATATAAGTAGATAAATACTAGTTCTACTTACATAACAGATGTATTGCACTGTTTACTTTAGGATTCCTGTGAATTTTATAAAGGAAAAGCAGAGAATCCTATTCTAGACAGTTTCCATCTTGGTTGCCTTTGAATGAAGCTAATCCTGACATAATTTCCTCCCTCACTCTTTGTTTCTCCTCTTGCTAATTGTGTATTCGTTACCCGCCCTCCTCCCAGAGTCTTCAGACACTCCCACTGAGGTCTATACTAGGAAGTGCACTGTCTTATGTCATTAGAAGGAGGGGTAAATAAAGGGAAGAGGAGGAATATACAGTGGGATGCGAAAGTTTGGGCAACCCTGTTAATCATCATGATTTTCCTGTATAAATCGTTGGTTGTTACAATAAAAAATTTCAGTTAAATATATCATATAGGAGACACACACAGTGATATTTGAGAAGTGAAATGAAGTTTATTGGATTTACAGAAAGTGCGCAATAATTGTTTAAATAAAATTAGGCAGGGCACTGTTGTCATTTTATTGATTCCAAAACCTTTAGAACTAATTATTGGAACTCAAAGCTCAGTGACCTCTGCCCTACATAGACAGGTGAATCCAATTATGAGAGAGTATTTAAGGTGGTCAATTGTAAGTTTTCCTCCTCCTTTTAATTTTCTCTGAAGAGTAGCAACATGGGGGGGGGGGAGTCTCAAAACAACTCTCAAATGACCTGAAGACAGATTGTTCACCATCATGGTTTGGGGGAAGGATACAGCAAGCTGTCTCAGAGATTTCAGCTGTCTGTTTCCACAGTTAGGAACATATTGAGGAAAAGGAAGACCACAGGCTCAGTTCAAGTTAAGGCTTGAAGTGGCAGACCAAGAAAAATCTTGGCTAGACAGAAGCGACAACTGGTGAGAACAGTCTGTCAACCCACAGACCAGCACCAAAGACCTACAACATCATCTTGCTGCAGATGTAGTTACTGTGCATTGTTTAACCATTCTGTGCAATTTACACAAGGAGATGCTGTATGCGAGAGTGGTAGAGAGGAACTCTTTTCTCCGCCCACAGCACAAACAGAGCCGCTTAAGGTATGCTAAAGCACATCTGGACAAGCCAGCTTCATTTTGGAATAAGGTGCTGTGGACTGATGAAACTAAAATTGAGTTATTTGGACATAACAAGGGGCGTTATGCATGGAGGAAAAACAACACAGCATTCCAAGAAAAACACCTGCTACGTACAGTAAAATATGTTGGTGGTTCCATCATGCTGTGGGGCTGTGTGGCCAGTGCAGGGACTGGAAATCTTGTCAAAGTTGAGGGACGCTTGGATTCCACTCAGTATCAGCAGATTCTGGAGACCAATGTCCAGGAATCAGTGACAAAGCTGAAGCTGCGTTGGGGCTGGATCTTTCAACAAGACAACAACCCTAAACACAGCTCAAAATCCACTAAGGCATTCATGCAGAGGAACAAGTACAACATTCTGGAATGGCCATCTCAGTCCCCAGACCTGAATAAAATTAAAAATCCGTGGTGTGAGTTAAAGAGCTGTCCACACAGCCGGCCTTTGACCTGAGCGACCGGAGCGGTCGCTCAGGGCGCTGGCTTCCAAGGGGGCACCTATAGCTGGCTACCTATACTGAGGGCACCTACACTTGAACTTCTTATACTGGGGGCTCCTATAGCCTGCTACCTTTACCGAGGGCACAAACACGTGGCTACCCATACTGGAGGAACCTACACCTGACTACCTATGGGGGGGGGGGAGACATTCAACTGACTTCCTATACTGGGTGCATAGCACATATGCTTGGCTACCTATATTGAGGGCACCTACACATGAGATACTATACTGGGGGCACCTATACCTGGCTACCTACCTATACTGAATCTGAGGACGTTTAGGGGGGGGGGGGGGGCGCCCGCTGTCGCTATAACACGTGGTGCAAATTGTTGGTGCTGTGCTATCATTCTAAATGGAGGGGGGCCTAACTGTCCCACTGATTTTTAATTAATATTTCGAAAGGTTCTAGCCTTCATTTTTAAGTATATTCAGGATAATGCACTCTTTCCATCCATTTGTGGTTATTGATCGTAATTCTTCTATTATACATATGTGACGTGTCATGGAGATCTGAGCATTTAGGGTGATGTGACAATGTCAAAAAGGTTGGGAACCGCTGTCCTAGGAGGTAACTCAATAGAAAAGGTGAATTGCATATGGGCCTCTGTGTGTGCGTGAAGAGGATGAAGGGGGGGCACAAAAATCAGGTTTCGCTCAGGGCGCTGTGAAACCTAAGGCCGGCCCTGGCTGTCCATGCTCGGAAGCCATCAAACCTGAATGAACTAGAGAGGTTTTCTAAAGGGGAATGGTCCAAAATACCTTCAACCAGAATCCAGACTCTCATTGAAACCTGCAGGAAGCGTTTAGAGGCTGTAATTTCTGCAAAAGGAGGATCTACTAGTACTAAATATTGATTTCATTTATTTTTTGTGGTGCCCAGATTTATGCACCTGCCTAATTTTGTTTAAACAATTATTGCACACTTTCTGTAAATCCAATGAACTTCATTTCACTTCTCAAATATCACTGTGTGTGTCCCCTATATGATATATTTTACTGACATTGTTTTACCGCAACAACCAATGATTTATACAGGAAAATCATGACGATTAACATGGTTGCCCAAACTTTCACATGCCACTGTATTAAATATGAGAACATTTTCTTTGCTACTAATGTTCTAGTAATTTTCCGTACTACAGAACCAATTCATGTTTTGTTTTGTTTTTTTTTCACTTCAGTGACAATACAAAGCCAACTTATTGTTCCAGAATGAAAGAAGAAAAGTTGCCTAGGCTGTTAATTCATGAGATTTCAGCTGACATTAGATGTTCAGTAAGACCGCTCCTGAGCACCGCGCATACGTTCTGTGGATTCACAATCCCTGGAATCATTAGATACAAATTGAGAAGGGACTCGAGAAAGATTCAGTGTGATCCTTGTAGGAATTAATGTAATAATATAAGGAACTGCTCAAGTTTCATTCTGAGAGGGGAGATCTGTAATAATACTTATGTCCTCTGGGTTTGGTCCATTATTACAGTAAAGATATTGCCTGGTGGGGGTTGTCTGGATTGCCGTATTTAATTAAATAAGGGGGTGGAGATCAGTTGGGAATATCTTAATGAATCTGTCTGTTACAGGTCATCAAGAAGACTGTATTAGATGTTAATTACATTTGCACTTAAAAGTGGACCTGAACTCGTGCACAGGACAGAAGGAAAACACAGATAGATGCGCCCTGTATGTATTTAGAGAGTTTAGCCTTTTGAATTCCCCCTCATTTGTATCTAATAACAAGTTGTAATTTGATCTCTCCGCTGTGTCACCTGATTGCCATGGCCGATAAGCTGATTTGAAAGCACAGGGTGTTAACAGTAGGTCAGCTTCCATGAAAGCAGGAAATACACAGTGCAGATTTGTTTTAGGATATGTATCAGCTGTACCAAAGACATGTTTTTTGTTTATAGGTTATTATGCTGTTGCGCATCTTTATGAGTAGACAGGACGTCCTGAGTCCAGGTCCGATTTAGGGCTGGTTCACACGGCCGTTTGGCTGGCATTAAACGTGGCGTTTTAAAAGTAACGTTTTTAGGGATCTACCGCTGTTCCATGTAAGTGAATGGGAGCGTTAAGTACAAGTTTTTGAAGGCTTCCATGAAAGCCTGACAGTTGATCCCAGCGTCTCGTCTCAAAAGCAATATGCTGCTTCCAGAAGGCATTTGAAAGCCCATAAAAGCCCAGCCTTTCCCCAAACTTCCTGTAAAAGCCCAGAAAACGCAACACTCTCTTGAGCCATTAAAAAAACCACAGCGTTTGAATGAGGCGCTGAGCAGAAGCTCAGCAGAAGCCAGTCTGAACCAGCCCTTAACCCTTTCGGGACCGGCCGCCTAACCCTCCTTCAGTACCAGGCATTTTTGCAGAAGGGGGGGGGCGTGTTTGGGGGGTCAGGCAGCCGGATCCCTGCAGGGTCTGGCTGGGCTGTCTCCCCCCTGTGTGGCCAAGTGTCCCCCCTTGTCGACAGCAATCACTCATCTTCCAGGCTCCAGCGACGAGCCGCAGCGGATCCCTCCGGCATCTCAGCTCCTACTGCCGCTCAGTTCCGGGTCGCGGCTTGATGACGTCATCAAGCCGGGACCCGGTGCTGACGTCAGAAGGAGCAGAGATGCAGGCAAGAGCGGTGGGGGGTGCCGATCGTCGCAGGAACAGCAGGGAGGTGAGTGGATCCTCTTCTTTCCCCCCCACCGCCGCAGCTGTCAAATTGATAACTACGATCCGACGGCGATCGTAGTGATCAGCAGCCATACACAATGGCTGCTGATCACTGAGGGGAGATGCCAGCTGTCATATGACAGCTTAATCTCCCCTCTCCGACGCGCGCACAATCGCGTCGGGACGGTTAGTTAGCGCGGACGTTGAATCCACGTCCAGTCAGAACGGAAGCACCACCTGCTGGACGTTGATTCAACTTACTTGGTCCCCAAAAGGTTAAAGGTATGAAGTATGTAAAAAAAAAAAAAAAAAAAAAAATCACCTTGCGCTTCTGCCAGCCTTCCTGTGTCCATGCAGTTTCCAAACGATCCTCTGGTCCCCTGACGCGGCTCACTTTCTTTTTCGCCGACTTACAAGTGGACATCCACTGCGTCTGCGCGACCCTGGCCGTACTCATCCTCGCACACACTCTCGAAAACTACAAAACCTGCAGTTTTATTGATGTTAACCACTTCACCACTGAGGGGTTTTACCCCCTGACCACCATAGCAATTTTCACCTTTCAGCGCTCCTTCCATTCATTCGTCTATAACTTTATCATTACTTATCGCAATGAAATGAACTATATCTTGTTTTTTCCGCCACCAATTAGGCTTTCTTTAGGTGGGACATTATGCCAAGAATTATTTTTTCTAAATGTGTTTTAATGGGAAAATAGGAAAAATGTGGGGAAAAAAATAATTATTTTTCAGTTTTCGGCCTCTATAGTTTTTAAATAATGCATGCTACTGTAATTAATACCCATGAAATTTATTTGCCCTTTTGTCCCGGTTATAAAACCATTTAAATTATGTCCCTATCACAATGTTTGGCGCCGATATTTTATTTGGAAATAAAGGTGCATTTTTTTCAGTTTTGCGTCCATCCCTAATTACAAGCCCATAGTTTATAAAGTAACAGTGTTATACCCTCTTGACATAAATATTTAAAAAGTTCAGTCCCTAAGGTAACTATTTATGTATTTTTTTTTAATTGTAAATTTTTGAATTTTTTTTTAATTACAAAAAAAAAAAATGGGGTGTGTGGGAGGTAATGAGTTAATTTTTTGTGTAAAAATAATTTATTTGTATGTGAAAAATGTGTAGGGTGTAGTTTACTATTTGGCCACAAGATGGCCACAGTAACTTTTTGTTTTAATGCGACCTCCAAGCTTCCTTCCGGAAGCTTGGAGGAAGTATAAGGAGGCTGGACACGTGAGTTTTTTCTCACAATGATCGCGCTGCCCATAGGAGAGCAGCGGATCATTATGGGGCTTAGATCAACGAACGGGAATGGATTTTCCCGTTCATTGATCTCGGGGCGAGCGGGCGGCGGCGTGTTTACTAGCGGCGGGCGGCGTGTTTACGAGCGGGAGCGCGGACAGCGGCGGGTACGCCGAAAGTACGGATTTCTCAGTCCCTGGGGGTTAAGGGATGTAAAAAGGGACGGAGAAATTCGTACGGGCGGGGGTAAAGTGGTTAAAGGATACCAGAGCCGAACATCTAATTAAAAAAACGTGCTGGTGGTGGGAGGGGTTCAGCAGTCACTTACCGCTCCCTCTGTTCAAAGATGTTTGCCTCTGTTCTCCCGTTATAGCCCCCGTTTGCTGCTTCCAACCAGCTCTCCACTATTCAAATACTGCGCCCGCTGACATCACTTAGAGGCGCGCACGTGCTCTAGTCTTGCTGGCGTCCCAGTGTGCGCTCTCCGCAGCCCTCTACAGTTCATGCTGAGGAGACGGGAGCACGCGCGTGCGCTCCTCTGAGTGATGTCAGCGGGCGCAGTATTTGAATAGTGGACAGCCTGGATGGGAGCCGCAAACTGGGGCTATAACGGGGGACCGGAGGCAAACATCTTTGAACAGAGGGAGCGGTAAGTGACTGCTGAACCCCTCCCACCACCAGCACATGTTTTTTAATGATTAGATGTTCGGCTCTGGTATCCTTTAAAGAGGAGCTGTCAGCCATACTATCAGAAAACCACATATATAAGTAGATAAATACTTGCTCTACTTACATAACAAATGTATTGCAATGTCCACGGTTTGATTTTAGTGATTTTTCTACAGTAAAAAGAGAGAAAATCTTTCTTAGCATTTCCCATTTTAAGTGTGGCTATTTTTAAGCCAATTCTGATGTCATTTCCTGCCTTAGTCTCCTCTGCCTAATTTGCCCGCCCTTCACTTTAGAAAGTGCATTGTCTCAGCATGAGACATATAGGCCAATCAAAGAGGAACAGAGATGTGGGAGGGGAAACAGAAGGGAAAGAGGCTTCAGCCAATCAGGCTGCATTAGTTAAGTCTGAGGGGAAGTACAGAAGCAAAAAAAGGACAACCCAGCATGCCCTGCAACTTCCTTTTTGTGTACCACATTTTGTGTGTACCGAATAAGAGTCAGGTAAACTGGGGAACGATCAATTATCAACACGAAAAGTAATAGAGATTTTAACATTTGGATTGCCTGGTTAGCATCCTTATTACTTGTTTACCAGATAAAAATAAAGGATTGATTTTTTATTTTATGCCCAACAGTTACTCTTTAGTAGACCAGATTAGTACTACACATACAATTATTTATATCACTAGTTTATTTCCACTTCAGGTTTGCTTTTATGCTTTAAAAAAAGTGATGAACAGGTTTGTTTGTGTGCAGGCTATAGGAGTACATCTGATTTACCTATATTTTCATGTGAATAATATCATTTCTACCTTCCTGGCTGTTCAGCAGCAGAGTGACGAAGCCTATAACCACCTCTAATGGCAGCCGTTCTGTACACCCAGCATGAATTATCTGTCTTTTCCTGCTAATTCTTAGTGCCTGTATCCATCTGCCATGCTCAGCCACCTCCACCCACCCTCTGTCTACAGGGGCGGTCAGTGTGCGCGATCACAGGACAGAAAGTTCCATTAGCCAGTGGTGGGCGATGTGCGCATTGGAGATTTAAGGCTTAATTGGGCATTTAGTAGAACAGCTATTACATTTGAAAAAAAAAATTCAAGCACAGAATCAGAATGTATTGTAACCGTGCCTACTGCACAAATGTGAAGGCATCAGTAATTTAATGCAAGTCTGATCTCCAGGTGTCGTGAAAAGAGAATTTCAATTAAAGGAGAGTACAGGTCGAAATTCGAAATTAGGGTCTGGAATTCACACGGGGGACTCGATCCATCTGAGTTTTAGGGTTAGTTTTGCTGACATGGCTTTAAAGGACACCCGAGGTGAAAATAAACTAATGAAATAAAGGATTGTATCTATCTTCCTTCTCCTAAAAATGCCTTTTGAAAATATTCCACAGTTTAATTTTACCGGTATGCTTAAATCTACTTTTTATTAAGTTTTAACAGTTTTATTGTTTTTGCTCAATGACACATTCATTGAATTATGCCAGAGCTAAAAATCTATGAACTATTGACCCTTTTTATCTCTTTCTTGCTCCCAGAAGCCATTTTCTGCTAGGAAAGTGTTTTATAGTTGGACTTTCTTATCAGTGAGGGTCACACTGTAGTCACTTCCTGTCTGAGTCAGGACTGAGTCAGCCACTTACATACCTGATATTTAACTCTTTCAGGCAGAGAAAGAAAAAAAAAGGAACACCGCATAGTTATTTGTGTGCTTGGCATTGTACATACACGTCTGTCTCATCATGTCACATGTCACTTCGGGTATCCTTTAAAGAGAACCTGAGACGAGGAGATTAAAATAATTCATACTTACCTGGGGCTACCTCCAGCCTCATGACCACCCGATTGATGCGACTGAAGGAGGATTACCGGGACCAATAGCGGGCAAACGGAGGCACCGGGAGGCCGGCGAGGGAGCCAGTGGTCATGGGGTTGGAGGTTGTATGAATTCTTTTACCCCCCTCATCTCAGGTTAGCTTTAAAGAGAATCTGTATTGTTAAAATCGCACAAAAGTAAACATACCAGTGCGTTAGGGGACATCTCCTATTACCCTCTGTCACAATTTCGCCGCTCCTCGCCGCATTAAAAGTGGTTAAAAACAGTTTTAAAAAGTTTGTTTATAAACAAACAAAATGGCCACCAAAACAGGAAGTAGGTTGATGTACAGTATGTCCACACATAGAAAATACATCCATACACAAGCAGGCTGTATACACCCTTCCTTTTGAATCTCAAGAGATCATTTGTGTGTTTCTTTCCCCCTGTTCTCATGCACTGAAGTTTCAGGCTGCTCGTTTCTTCCTGCAAACAGCTTTGCCCTTGTCTGTAATCCTTCAGTATGTGAAAGCCCAGCCAGCTCAGAGGACGATTTATCCAGCTTGTAAAAGATAAGAGAGAAGAAAGAAGCTGCTCTAATCTAAATAACACACAGGCAGTGTGCAGAGAGGGGCCTGGAAGGGGGAGTTCATAGCAGAACCACAACACTGAAGAACTTGGCAGACTTCCAGACACAGGCCGACAAGTCTGACAGGGGAAAGATACATTGATTTATTACAGAGACTGTGATAGTAGAAAGTGCTGCAGTAAGCTAGAACACATTAGAATAGCTTTTGGAACTTGTAGGATGATAAAAAACAGGATGCAATTTTTGTTACGGAGTCTCTTTAAAGGGCACATGAATGGACTAGAAATCTATAAACCTGCAAAGACCAGCAGGTGTGGTATGAGGTCTACATGCTAACCTGTCCTGCACATGCATCCTGCACATGTGTATGTGAGAAGTGCCTCTTGTGCACATGCCCAGAACAGTCCTCCCAATATCAGCCCTAAATGTACTCCTTCCCCTACAAGCACTGTTATTAGGGTACATATATCTTCTTCAGTACTTTACAGAGTACAGAATCATGTCACTGACTGTCCTCAGAGGACATCACAATCTAATCAGTAGTCCTATTCTAATGTCCTACCATATTATTATTATTATTATTATTATTGTTATGTATTTATATGGCGCTGACATCTTCTGCAGCACTTTACAGAGTACATAGTCATGTCACTGACTGTCCTCAGAGGAGTTCATAATCTAATCCCTACCATAGTCATACGCTAATATCCTACCATATCATTATTATGTATTTACACATATAGCACTGACATCTTCTGCAGCATTTTACACAGTACATAGTCATGTCGCTGACTGTTCTCAGAGGACCTCACATTCACAATCTAACCTCCACCATCATCATATGTCCATCAGTCTATGGCTAAATTTAGGGGGAAGCAGATTAATTTATCTGCATGTTTTTTGAATGTGGTAGGAAACCAGATTCTCCGGCCTACATATCTCTGTGTGTAATTATACCCCTGGTTCTCTCCTACGGACCCCCCTTTTTTTCTCTCTTGACAAAATGCTAGTTGGCTCTCTGGTGTGCTGATCTTTCAGTTTCTGTATTGTCTGAATCATCTATGTGGTGCAAGCATGCAGTCAGTGCATTCACTACACCTAATGGGTCAGCTCAACACACAGGCAAGTTGCATTCTATTAAAGTGGACCTGAACTCAGAACTTCCCCTCTGCTCTAAAACATAAGCAACAGCATTATAACCGTTAAAGAAAAACATTTCTTATCATGCATATGGAAGATTTAATTTCATCAGATACAGACTTAAACCATTCATTCCTAGCTACGTGGTCAATATGGATAGACCATAAATCCTCTGAAGCATTTAAAAAAGCGGTCCTTACCTAGACCAATCCTAGCCCTTCAGGCCATCCACACCACATCATATCAGATAAGAACCATAACAACAATGTTCAAAATGATTAGTTTCTCTCAACTAACAACTATTTGGTGATGTCTCTCCCCTCTCACCATGTCATTTTACTTAGTCAATGATTAGGATCCTCCCTTTTCTCTTTCCTACTTTCACTCTGAACTCTTTTATCTACTTCCTCTATCCCTTCCCTCCTTTATTTCCCTATATCTCTCCCCTACCCTCCCACGCTCCTTACTTTCTTCCCTTTCCCCTGTTTACCCTCTTTCTTTCTCCTCCTATACTTCTAAATGGTCTTGGACCTCCAGTTACCTGTTAAGGTTATCACATAGTGTAGAAATTTTCATTCTAAATGTTTAATCACTTTTTATACAGTTGAGAAATACCTTGTATAATTTACATATATTTGCCTATGTTGCATTATTCCCGCTATTGTGATGTAACTTTTTCATTCTGCTACAAATTCCTTGTAACTGTACGTCACTTCTATACTTTGTTCATTTTCCTTTAAAGTTAAATAAACTCAGATTTAACAAGAAAAACATTTCTTTGTTGGGCTACTTTCACATTAGGACGTTGCGGTTTGATGCAATGTTAAAGTCGCACCACAAAGTAACAACGCAACGCGGCCAAAAAGTCGCAATGCAGCATTACAACCGCATACAACATGTACAGTAGAAAATATAGGTAATGAAGAGTATGTCGCCAAGTGTTACTGAGCATGTGCAAACAGTCTAATGCAGCTAATAACGTGTATAACGCACTGCATGCAGCACTTTCATTTAACGTGCAGCGTTAGACACCAACGTGACGTCTGCACTGTGAACAGCCCATTGATTTTTCATTGCTGTGAGTTATTCTGCGTTACGTGTTGTTTTAACGTGCGACTTTAACGTTGCGCTGTGAAAGAGCCCTTACAGCTGATACAAATCCTGCTATAAATCTGCAATGTGTCTACTTCCTGCTTTCGTGGAAGCAGACAAAGGGTTAACATCCCGTGTTTACATATTAGCTGCTCTGCTGAGGCAGCCAGCTGACACAGCTGAGTGATCAAATTACACTTGTTATTAGTCACCGATGAGGGGCAATTAGACAGGTTCTTCTCTCTAAAAACACACAGGGTGCATTTCTCTGTTTTACTTGTGTCCTGTTCAGGTCCACTTTAAATGTAAATCAGTAATGGCAGTCTCCATATCCCTCCTGCTTTCCGAAGTGCTCTCTTTGGCGGGGATAGTCGCCCTTAAAAATCATTTTACTAGTTTTATTCACAGAAAACCAGCGTATCGGGAACAGCAGTATGAAAACTAGGAATAAAAGTTGAGATTTTGCTTCCTGCAATTATGACATTTAAGCGGCTCTTAAGAATTCTTCCCCTGTCTGTTCCCGGCCTTCGCAAAGTGCGCCGGCTCGCATTGCTTCCCAGCAGGAGCCTGTGTTAAACTCTCGCTCCTGCTGTCTGGGTTATTTTGTTTCATTAAAATAAAACGCAGCAGAATAAACTGACATTTAAAGTGTAATTTGGCGAGCGGGCAGAATTCCGCCCTAAATAGTTCTGATCGGCTTCCCACGTGTGTCCTGCGGTGGCCGGCACGGAACTTCTTCACCTTATACCAGGAATCTGGAATTACAGAGAAAATCTCTTCTCCCTATTCACACCTTTATATAGCAATTCCTCCATTTACAGGAAGCGCTGAATAAGTCACGTGACACACTGTCCCTTTAAAGGACACCTGAGGTGAGAGGGGTGTGGTGGCTGCCATATTTATTTCCTTTTAAACAATACCAGTTGCCTGGCAGTCCTGCTGATCTTCTGGCATCAGTAGTGTGCCGTGCGTGTTAAAATATCGTGGTCGCGTTACATTCTATCGCGTGGTTTTTAAGAGAGTGCGCGCAACTTCAAATCCAACAGCACCACAGGTAGTGTGCGCTCGGTAGTTTAACTTGCGCTGCTAAGCTTGCTATTCGTCAGTGAATTGTGGCCTAGGGCAGGGGCAAACCCAGGATTTTCAAGGGTAGGATTTCTGAAAGGCCTCCCTCAACCACGCACAATACAGTATAATAATATGGTAGGACATCATGCTGGGTACACATAATGCAATTTTCTGTCCAACTGACCAACCGACAATGGGATTGATCAGGAGCAGTTTGGATACAGATAATAATGAGGACAGTCGACATTGGTAATGAAGGGGAAAGTGAAGCATTCACACAGCAGGGCACAGGGCTGTGCTCATGCCTGACTCTGCTAAGTTCCCCAGAGCTGCTCCATGCTCTGTACACACACTGCTGCTCCATACTCTGTACACACGCTGCTGCTCCATGCTCTGTACACACGCTGCTGCTCCATACTCTGTACACACGCTGCTGCTCCATGCTTTGTACACACATTGCTGCTCAATGCTCTGTACACATGCTGCTGCTCCATGCTCTGTACACACACTGCTGCTCCATACTCTGTACACACGCTACTGCTCCATGCTCTGTACACACGCTGCTGCTCCATGCTCTGTACACACGCTGCTGCTCCATGCTCTGTACACACGCTGCTGCTCCATGCTCTGTACACACGCTGCTGCTCCATGCTCTGTACACACGCTGCCGCTCCATGCTCTGTACACACGCTGCCGCTCCATGCTCTGTACACACGCTGCTGCTCCATGCTCTGTACACACGCTGCTGCTCCATGCTCTGTACACACGCTGCCGCTCCATGCTCTGTACACACGCTGCCGCTCCATGCTCTGTACACACACTGCTGCTCCATGCTCTGTACACACGCTGCCGCTCCATGCTCTGTACACACGCTGCCGCTCCATGCTCTGTACACACGCTGCTGCTCCATGCTCTGTACACACGCTGCCGCTCCATGCTCTGTACACACGCTGCCGCTCCATGCTCTGTACACACGCTGCCGCTCCATGCTCTGTACACACACTGCTGCTCCATGCTCTGTACACACACTGCTCCTCCATGCTCTGTACACACACTGCTGCTCCATGCTCTGTACACACGCTGCTGCTCTATGCTCTGTACACACGCTGCTGCTTCATGCTCTATACACATACTGCTGCTCCATGCTCTGTACACACGCTGCTGCTCCATCCAAAGTCAACTGTAGCCGGGAAAGAAAGGGGGCAGTGCTGTGAGCTGCAGGATTCCTGCAGTTATTCTGGTATCTCAACTTGTGCCTGTCCCCAGCACTGCACCAGCCCCAGTCTGAGGGGAGATTCTGGGCAGCTGTAATCTCCCCCCACCCCCTACATTTTCCTATGCAGGTGTTTCGACATTAATGTCAGATCTTACAAGATTAGCCGCATGCGTGTTTCTGGTGTATTTCAGACACTACTGCAGCCAAATAGATCAGCAGGACAGCCAGGCAACTGGTATTGTTTAACAGGAAATAAATATGGCAGCCTCCATGTCCCTTTCACCTCGGGTTTCACTTTAAGACAGAACCTGACACGAGAGGCTCTGTCTTTTAATACTGGAAGCACTCTTTAAGTTTACGCAATTAAAAATAGCTGTTAATTATCACCTCGTATCAGCGATTAATTAGCGCAGAACTCACACACTTTAATTCATTCTGTGACAAGTTTCCTGTGTGCTCAACAGCCTTGACCCAAATTTAAAAATCACAAGTTTTAAAGTTAGCTTTCATGTGATAAGTGGAAGTGATGAAAGACGTGGACATTTCAGACAATTTGCTCCCAGAGGTTAGGCCAGCGTCAATTGTCGAGCAATTTTCAAAGGAGACCATCAAGCAATTGGATAATTTTCACAGTAAGTGAGGTTTTTTTTGAAGGCTGCTTCTCCACGTCTGTCTTTCCTCTGGTAGATAGGCTGACATTTCACCCCTATTGTGCCGTTATCAAAATGAGAACATTTAGAAAATGTCACAAGGAAAATCCAAGGTCAAGCGTGATGTACAGAGCTGTTTAACGGCCTATCTGGCCATCCGCGGAGCGTATACATACTAATTACATTCTTTATACGCCCATCGGCCCATGCTGTGATCTTCTGTCACTGCTCTGACAGAGGAGACATCAGACAATACTATCACTACGATTTTACGCTGTTATATTTTCAACATCTTCAAAGCGTTTTTAGGACGGAAGCAGTTTCCTTATTAACTCCTCTGTACTGGCGAATTGGGATAATGGGCTCAATCAGGGACGGATTTGCCATAAGGCACTGTAGGCATGTGCCTACAGGCGCCTGATGATAGAAAGGCGGCTCACTCCCCTCCCCAACTATCTCCCTCCCTCCCTATGCAGATTTCTGAGTGGGGTTTAATTGAGAGGTTACTCACCCAGCTCTCGGTATTCCACTGATGATCTCCCTTCAGTCATGGGCACCTCTAGTTACTTAATGTTGAGGGTACTTCTGTCTACCTAATACTAAAAGGCACTTGTAGCTGCCTACACTGGGAAGGACAAGTAAGGGAGAGGTGACAGCTGGGCCAGCCAGGACACCTGCAGTGTGGTTTGCCTTGGTTTGTAAGTCCATGGAGTGTGTCGTCTATGGTGCCAGGACATCTGTGCCTATAGGTTCCTGTAATGTAAATCCAGGCCTGGGCTCAATTCACTGAGCATAAGGCCCGGTTCACACTTGCGGTGGCCCTCCGGAATCGCCGTGCCGGAGCCGCACCGCTTGCAGAACGGACGGAACGGACGCACGGCATAGCAATGAAAGCCTATGCGTCCGTTCACATGCGTCCGTTCTGCCGAACCGGAGCCGGACCGGATCCGGGCCGGATCCGGACTCCGGCCTCCGTTCCAACATGCGCTATTTTTTCATCCGGCTCCTCCGGCAGCCGTATCCGGGGCGGAGCCGGACTGCACCATCCGGCCAATACAAACCAATGGGAACCGGAGAGCGCACAACACACTGGCTGAGAAATCCGGATGTTCTACCCCACTTCCTATGGGGATTGTTGCGGCGATATTGGATGGGGACACATGGGCAAGCATTTTGGAGTGGAGCAGCACAGCTGGATCCGGATCCGGAGATGTTGGCAGCATGTCGGAGGTGGAGGTGAGTGCTAAACAGCAGAGGGCCTGATTCCACAGGTCCCCCTTCTGCTGACCTCCCAGACCCCAACATTTTTTTTGTTTTTAACGAACTTTTGCCAAACGGATCCGGATCGCATCCTGATGGACACCTGATGCAACCTGACCGGATCGGATCCGGATCAGAACCGTACGGTTCCGATCCGGTCCGGATCCGGTCAGGTCATCCGGTCCGTTTGGCAAACAACCGCTAATGTGAACCGGGCCTAAGGCTTGATTTACTCATAAAAAGGTGTCCTGTCAGTTTTTGATAGTTGGCATCAGTTTTGTGTCTGTTTCTATGGCTGCATTCACACAGAAATCTGTACATTTCCAGTCCGATCCTGTCCTGTCAGTTTTGTATGCGTTTCTATGGCTCTGTTGCAGGGGCATTTTTAGGCAAAGGCATTCCAGGCCATTGCCTGAAGTGCCATTGGTACTGGGGAGCGCCATGCCTCTGGATTAAGCCCCACCCCCAAGAAGCCCTGGCCCCCCTGCAGTCCTGTCAATTTTTTTTATGTGTTTCTATTGGTTTGTTCACACATAAAAGGTGTACAAGTCAGTACTGGACTGGACTGGAAATGTGCAGATTTGAGTGTGAACAGGCCTTTCAGTAATGCAGAAAATACCTAATTTTACCTAACATCTTTTAAAATGCCAAATCACTAAGGCTGTTGCAACATTGCAATGCAAAATGACCAACTTCTGTGGTAAATACAGTATAGTAACAAAGGCTGGTCACTGTATGCAGAACTAGCCTCCGTGTCCAAACGGCATCCTTAAAACCCACCTCGGGTTCTCTTTAAGACCAGCCTGGAGCTGTTGGTAACAGACAATCAGCATTTGGTAAAATGGACAGACAAAGGAAACCGTCAATAGGAGTAGCCAAACCATCCTACTACTCAAACCATTGTTGCCGATATACAGGTGGGTGGGACATCCGAAACACAAAAAACAAAAATGAGATCCAGGAGCAGTACAGTATTGTACTGTGTGAGCCATCACTAAAAGCAAGACGTTTTGAATCAGGACGATACCATTTATTGTCTAACTTAGAGATAAATAAAAAGTAGGCTTTCGGCTTATAATATGCCTTCATCTGACTTGTTTGGTCCAAAGAAGGCTTATTATTAGCCAAAAGCTTACTTTTTATTTATCTCTAAGTTAGTCAATAAATGGTATCATCCTGATTCTTTTTGTAGATCCAGGAGCATAAAAAGTATTTCGCCAACTTATTATCTTTTATTGAACAGCCCTTAGTATCGATTCACATATTTTTTTCAATTGACACAGGAATTGTTTGGGAAGTGCTGCTAAGTACTGGTGTATACATTTTAGTAGCAACTTCTTTGTTTACTGTTATCAAAATACATTCAAACTTTACTGACAAAACTGAGGGCTGGCTGAGCCATGAGGAGAGGGGAAATTCGCGTACATCAAAAAAGGGTGTCGGGGAAAAAAGGGCGCGTGGTGTAAACGATAAGCAGTATTATCGTTTATAGAAATATTGTGTAGAATTTCATTTACAAATAGTGTTTTAAGAATTTATAAATCATTAAATAATGTGTATGAGATCGGCAATTCTTAAAACGTTAATCTTCCCTGTTTCTAAACTGAAACTTATATTTACGTTTGTTAAAAATCCTCCCTGTACCTATCCTTAACCCCTAGACCCCCTGTTGGTGCCTAAACCTAAGACCCCCCTGTTGGTGCCTAAACCTAAGACCCCTCTGTTGGTGCCTAAACCTAAGACCCCTCTGTTGGTGCCTAAACCTAAGACCCCCCTGGTGGTGCCTAAACCTAAGACCCCCCCTGTTGGTGCCTAAACCTAAGACCCCCCTGTTGGTGCCTAAACCTAAGACCCCCCTGGTGGTGCCTAAACCTAAGACCCCCCTGGTGGTGCCTAAACCTAAGACCCCCTATGGATAATAATGTTTTACAAACATTAATAAATAAAAAATGTAAATAAAAAAATGTAAATATTTTTTTTGGGTGGATAATAATGTTTTAGAAATGTTTTAGAAATAGTGATTTAGTATCTTTATAAACGTTATTCGTCACAGGCTCATTTTGTAAAGTTAAATCATCACAAACATAGTTATAAAACCTTAAAAATCTCCGGGTGCCGTTTGTAAAACGTTAATAATTTCCGGCGCCTTTTTTTTCCCTGTTCAGCGCCCATTAAACGATATTTATAATGGGAGTGAATGGGGCGCCCTTTTTGTCCACTTGTCTCATGCGCCCAAATCTCCTGCTTCCGGGAAATTCACCTCACACTTCATCAGTTAACTCTATGTGTAGCTCTCTGTGTGTGACAGAGAGAGAGAGCTCCCAACAGCTGCAGCTCCTGTGTCCTGTGTTTCTGACTGACCTGTCTAAAGAGAGCAGAGGAAATGTAACTAATTGTCACTACTTTTTCATACTGTTTTTGCTTTCAGAGTTTGATATGTTTGATATTTGCTTTCTGTAGTCTGATATGCAACTCTGGCTGTGCATTGAAGCAGACACCCCTTCTGCATTTGATTTGTCCCAATATAGCTAAATCCTACCCTCAATAAATTACAGCTTTTGCCTCTGATATTTAACATGAAAAGTAGGAAAATGTTTACACAGCTACTTAGACATTATTTGCACACTGTCATTTTAGAACACTTGGGTATCGATAGTATTCCTTTAAAGAATTTAGGCCATGGCTGTGAAGATCATGATGACCATTTCTGACCATTGCAAGATGGACTTCCAGGCTGTGAGGGACACTGAGGGAACATAGGAGAGGCTCCATTGTGGTGGCCCCCCAATTGTGCTGGGGGGGGGGGGGGAGGCATTATTTGTATTCTTGAAATGTAACACATGATAGGCTTCCTTTGTACTCATTTTCATGTTATTCTCTTCTGAATATCTCTGTACTGAAAACTAGTTTTTGATGTGCCGTTTTCACCGAAGGTGCCCTCTGGTGATCTGCTTTTATCATCAGTTTTTCTTCTTGCTTAGGCCTACTTCAGGATCCCTTTACGCCGAATAATCTCCTGAGCACCCGTGGTCATCCTTCATAACCACCCGTGTTATTGTAGAACGGGATTATTCCGTGAAAAAGGTGACTGAGCCATCCTGGTCCCTCATTCCGTATTCCATCTCCTAATCCTATTATTGAAAATATGTCCCTGCCCCCGCTCTCAGTGACCACAGGCAGATCGTCCTGCTCTCATCGCTGACATTCCATCTACCATGCCCAATGCCTCCCATTTTCCCGCTCTCTGTGTTTTTCACCGCATAATACGATATCACGATGGAGAAAACTACCGATATGTAGTAATGAGATGCAGAGGAGAGACGTGGGTCGCCAGTTCTCCGATTAGGACCTATTTACAGATAAACACCTGCATAGCTGCCTCTCTCGCTCTGATAAAGCTCCGAGGTGGTCTCCCAATCACGTATATAAATCACCTAAACACTGATTGTATAACACATTCCTTCATCTGTGTATGTTTTCTGCTGGTGGGGATGAAACACGAGGTGGGGTGGGGGGTACGCTATCTCCACATAGGGGCTATTTTCTGTAAATATTTACTAGAATGTAATCATCCAGCACAAAGAGCCCTATTCTGCTGCACGTTTCTTCTCAATACATAAAGATGAATTCACCTCCTAGCTTGTCAAGGTAACGTCAACTCATACATTCTACGCCGGAGAACATTTCCCAGAGAAGAACGCTGGGCTCGCTCCACGCTTAAAGGGAAGGTTCAAGCAAAATAAAAAAATGAGATTCACTTACCTGGGGCTTCTACCAGCCCCATGTAGCCATCCTGTGCCCTCGTAGTCACTCACTGCTGCTCCAGTCCCCCGCTGGCAGCTTTCTGACCTCGGAGGTCAGGGCCACATTGCATAAATTTTCGCGCATTCCAGCTAGTGCAGGAACAAAAATGTACGCGTTTCACCACTAACGCGTAAAAATGTATGTGTTAATGATCCTGCACTAGCGGGAATGTGTAAAAATGTACGCAATTTGGCCCTGACCTCCGAGGTCAGAAAGCTGCCAGCGGGGGACTGGAGCAGCAGTGAGTGACTACGAGGGCACAGGATGGCTGCATGGGGCTGGTAGAAGCCCCAGGTAAGTGAATCTCATTTTTTTTTTTTTGCTTGGACCTTCCCTTTAAAGGATGAGCGTGATTTCTGGCTTGCAGCTTGCTGTGAGCTTTTGTTCTTTTCTAGAGTTTTTAATTATTATTGATTTATACAGCAAACGCAACCAGGGACGGTTCTCTCATGAAGCAAGGTGAAACATTAGCATCAGGCACAGTGATTTCAGGGGCAGCATTCTTGTACTGTGTGTACCTTCCTGAGGAGGAATGGAGTGGCTGAGGGTGAGCAGTTTGTTTGTCACAGACTCACAGCCAGCCAGTGCGATATTGTGTTGAACTGCAGCATGTCATGTGAGAACATTAAATGAAGCGGAGTAAATTGCGGGTGCTGTGCGCTCATTCCAAATCAGGGTGGCGGGCGCATCCTCACAGCTTTGCCTCAGGCAGAAAAAAAAGTCTAGAACTGACCCTGGGGGCAACCTATTCCATGGCACTGTACAGAATAAGAAATAAACACGGGCTACTTAAAGCGGTATATAACCCAGAATTTCTTCTTTGCTCTAAAATATTATTTACAGCATATAATATAATATACTAACACAATGTTATTGTTTTTTTTAGTAAAACAGCATTCAAAGGATTACATCACAGGGCTGACTCTTTCTTCTGCAGGGAGAACCGCATTGGAACTGCTTATAATCTTATCTTGTGTACACATTCTTTAATTGATACATTTATGTAAACATTCTCTGGCTGGGCAGGACTTCAGCTGATGAGTGCTGAAGTGAAACACCGATCAGAAATAACTGCTGGCAGCATTTACAACAGAATGACAACAGTTATAAATAAAATGCACCAGCAGCTTTCAAAGTAAATTAACTGAACTTTGGGAAGAATATCTAAATGAATCTAAATGAATAATATTACTTGTGCACAAAAGCAAATATGATAATTGTATGGGTTATAAAAAGTAGGAAAACACATTTTTGTTGAAAATTTTGTCAGAGTTTTAAACCGCTTTAATAATACAGACAATGGTATACAACAGATATGGTACAATACATAGAATCGGTAGACATAGTAATCACAGAGACAGTAATCACAGTAACATGATTAATAAAATATAAAAAAAATTCCAGGACACAAAAGGGTGAGAGAACCCTGCCCTTGTGAGCATATAATTACTGCTACTGCCTACCGCCCCACCAAACTTCCTGATCAGAGTGGTCGTCCTTTGATCGCACAGCCACGGCCAGGAGTGCTCAGCCCTATCTAGTAGTGACATAGTGTGCATGCACAGAGCGCTCCTGCGCCGGGGCACGCAATTAAAGTATGCAGAGCACCTGCTCAGTCAGCCGCGACCACCCCGACCAGGAAGTAAGTGTGGGAGCCGGTAGGCAGTGCCGAAGGGATGGAGGAGAACGGGGGAGCGATGAACATTAGGAGAGCCCACTACACATGCCTGCTCCCTCGTTTTTAAATTATTTTTGCGCTAAGGTATCCTTTAATAGGTATAACTAGAGGCAGGGGTTTTATTTTAGGTTATCTAGTAATGAGCACAACGTCGCCATAGGATGAAGGGGCAATAGCCTAAGTTAGTGCAGATGCTTGTTGGAAAAGGGAGTTTTGAGGGAGCAATTTAACATTTCAAAGGTTGGAGAGTGACAGATGCATTTTGGGAGGGAATTCTGGAGGAGGGGTGAGGCACTTGAGAATTCTTGTATACATGAATGGAAGGAGGTGATTCCAGAGGAGTACAGAAGAAGGTGGAATGCAGAGTGGAGATGGTGGTTGGGTCGGTGTCTGGAAACTAGTGAGGTACATGGGAGAGAGATTGTGGTGAGATTTGTAGGTTAGGGTTAAAACCTGGTACACACGTTCAATTATGATTAGCCCATCAATGACTGATTTTACCACCTCTACTGTATGTACTATGAAGACTTACCTACAGAATCTACTCATAATATTAAATATCTGTTGACCTTCACTGTACATGGAGTTGGTCAAAATGGTCAGTTATTGTCTAATCATAATTAATAGATACTCAATGGAATTGTCTTCTAAACAGTGAGCTCTATGATAAATCCATAACCTTGTAGTAGTAATATCATCAGCTCTATAGTAGTAATATCATTAGCTCTATAGCTATGGCCTCCTGTATCCGGTATATGAGCGGAGGTGTGCTCTGTAGTAGTAATATCAGCTCTATTGCTATGGCCTCCTGTATCCAGTATATGAGCAGAGGTGAGCTCTGTAGTAGTAATCTCAGCTCTATAGCCATGGCCTCCTGTATCCGGTATATGAGTGGAGGTGTGCTCTGTAGTAGTAATATCAGCTCTATAGCTATGGCCTCCTGTATCCGGTATATGAGCAGAGGTGTGCTCTGTAGTAGTAATATCAGCTCTATAGCTATGGCCTCCTGTATCCAGTATATGAGCAGAGGTGAGCTCTGTAGTAGTAATCTCAGCTCTATAGCTATGGCCTCCAGTATCCGGTATATGAGCGGAGGTGTGCTCTGTAGTAGTAATATCAGCTCTATTGCTATGGCCTCCTGTATCCAGTATATGAGCAGAGGTGAGCTCTGTAGTAGTAATCTCAGCTCTATAGCTATGGCCTCCTGTATCCGGTATATGAGTGGAGGTGTGCTCTGTAGTAGTAATATCAGCTCTATAGCTATGGCCTCCTGTATCCGGTATATGAGCAGAGGTGTGCTCTGTAGTAGTAATATCAGCTCTATAGCTATGGCCTCCTGTATCCAGTATATGAGCAGAGGTGAGCTCTGTAGTAGTAATCTCAGCTCTATAGCTATGGCCTCCTGTATCCGGTATATGAGTGGAGGTGTGCTCTGTAGTAGTAATATCAGCTCTATAGCTATGGCCTCCTGTATCCGGTATATGAGCGGAGGTGTGCACTGTAGTAGTAATATCAGCCCTATAGCTATGGCCTCCTGTATCCGGTATATGAGCGGAGGTGTGCTCTGTAGTAGTAATCTCAGCTCTATAGCTATGGCCTCCTGTATCCGGTATATGAGCGGAGGTGTGCTCTGTAGTAGTAATCTCAGCTCTATAGCTATGGCCTCCTGTATCCGGTATATGAGCGGAGGTGTGCTCTGTAGTAGTAATATCAGCTCTATAGCTATGGCCTCCTGTATCCGGTATATGAGCGGAGGTGTGCTCTGTAGTAGTAATCTCAGCTCTATAGCTATGGCCTCCTGTATCCGGTATATGAGTGGAGGTGTGCTCTGTAGTAGTAATATGGTCAGCTCTATAGCTATGGCCTCCTGTATCCGGTATATGAGCGGAGGTGTGCTCCTCTATAGCTATGGCCTCCTGTATCCGGTATATGAGCAGAGGTGTGCTCTGTAGTAGTAATATTATCAGCTCTATAGCTATGGCCTCCTGTATCCGGTATATGAGCGGAGGTGTGCTTTGTAGTAGTAATATCAGCCCTATAGCTATGGCCTCCTGTATCCGGTATATGAGCGGAGGTGTGCACTGTAGTAGTAATATCATCAGCTCTATAGCTATGGCCTCCTGTATCCGGTATATGAGCGGAGGTGTGCACTGTAGTAGTAATAGTATCAGCTCTATAGCTATGGCCTCCTGTATCCGGTATATGAGCAGAGGTGTGCTCTGTAGTAGTAATATCAGCTCTATAGCTATGGCCTCCTGTATCCGGTATATGAGTGGAGGTGTGCTCTGTAGCAGTAATATCAGCTCTATAGCTATGGCCTCTTGTATCCGGAATATGAGCGGAGGTGTGCTCTGTAGTAGTAATATCAGCTCTATAGCTATGGCCTCCTGTAACCGGTATATGAGCAGAGGTGTGCTCTGTAGTAGTAATAATATCAGCTCTATAGCTATAGCCTCCTGTATCCGGTATATGAGCGGAGGTGAGCTCTGTAGTAGTAATATCAGCTCTATAGCTATGGCCTCCTGTAACCGGTATATGAGCGGACGTGTGCTCTGTAGTAGTAATATCAGCTCTATAGCTATGGCCTCCTGTAACCGGTATATGAGCAGAGGTGTGCTCTGTAGTAGTAATATTATCAGCTCTATAGCTATGGCCTCCTGTATCCGGTATATGAGCAGAGGTGTGCTCTGTAGCAGTAATATCAGCTCTATAGCTATGGCCTCCTGTATCCGGTATATGAGCGGAGGTGTGCTCTGTAGTAGTAATACGGTCAGCTCTATAGCTATGGCCTCCTGTATCCGGTATATGAGCGGAGGTGTGCTCTGTAGTAGTAATATCAGCCCTATAGCTATAGCCTCCTGTATACGGTATATGAGCGGAGGTGTGCTCTGTAGCAGTAATATCAGCTCTATAGCTATGGCCTCCTGTATCCGGTATATGAGCGGAGGTGTGCTCTGTAGTAGTAATATCCGCTCTATAGCTATAGCCTCCTGTATCCGGTATATGAGCGGAGGTGAGCTCTGTAGTAGTAATATCAGCTCTATAGCTATGGCCTCCTGTATCCGGTATATGAGTGGAGGTGAGCTCTGTAGTAGTAATATCAGCTCTATAGCTATGGCCTCCTGTATCCGGTATATGAGTGGAGGTGAGCTCTGTAGTAGTAATATTATCAGCTCTATAGCTATGGCCCCCTGTATCCGGTATATGAGCGGAGGTGTGCTCTGTAGCAGTAATATCAGCTCTATAGCTATGGCCTCCTGTATCCGGTATATGAGCGGAGGTGTGCTCTGTAGTAGTAATATCAGCCCTATAGCTATGGCCTCCTGTATCCGGTATATATGAGCGGAGGTGTGCTCTGTAGTAGTAATATTATCAGCTCTATAGCTATGGCCTCCTGTATCCGGTATATGAGCAGAGGTGTGCTCTGTAGTAGTAATATCAGCTCTATAGCTATGGCCTCCTGTATCCGGTATATGAGCAGAGGTTTGCTCTGTAGTAGTAATATCAGCTCTATAGCTATGGCCTCCTGTATCCGGTATATGAGCAGAGGTGTGCTCTGTAGTAGTAATATCAGCTCTATAGCTATGGCCTCCTGTATCCGGTATATGAGCAGAGGTGTGCTCTGTAGTAGTAATATTATCAGCTCTATATCTATGGCCTCCTGTATCCGGTATATGAGCAGAGGTGTGCTCTGTAGTAGTAATACGGTCAGCTCTATAGCTATGGCCTCCTGTATCCGGTATATGAGTGGAGGTGTGCTCTGTAGTAGTAATAGTATCAGCTCTATATCTATGGCCTCCTGTATCCGGTATATGAGCAGAGGTGTGCTCTGTAGTAGTAATACGGTCAGCTCTATAGCTATGGCCTCCTGTATCCGGTATATGAGCGGAGGTGTTCTCTGTAGTAGTAAGATCAGCCCTATAGCTATGGCCCCCTGTATCCGGTATATGAGCGGAGGTGTGCTCTGTAGTAGTAATAGTATCAGCTCTATAGCTATGGCCTCCTGTATCCGGTATATGAGCAGAGGTGTGCTCTGTAGTAGTAATATTATCAGCTTTATAGCTATGGCCTTCTGTATCTGGTATATGAGCGCAGGTGTGCTCTGTAGTAGTAATAATATCAGCTCTATAGCTATGGCCTCCTGTATCCGGTATATGAGCGGAGGTGTGCTCTGTAGTAGTAATATTATCAGCTCTATAGCTATGGCCTCCTGTATCCGGTATATGAGCGGAGGTGTGCTCTGTAGTAGTAATATTATCAGCTTTATAGCTATGGTCTCCTGTATCTGGTATATGAGCGGAGGTGTGCTCTGTAGTAGTAATATCAGCCCTATAGCTATGGCCCCCTGTATCCGGTATATGAGCGGAGGTGTGCACTGTAGTAGTAATAATATCAGCTCTATAGCTATGGCCTCCTGTATCCGGTATATGAGCGGAGGTGTGCTCTGTAGTAGTAATATTATCATCTCTATAGCTATGGCCTCCTGTATCCGGTATATGAGCGGAGGTGTGCTCTGTAGTAGTAATATCAGCTCTATAGCTATGGCCTCCTGTATCCGGTATATGAGCAGAGGTGAGCTCTGTAGTAGTAATATCAGCTCTATAGCTATGGCCTCCTGTATCCGGTATATGAGCGGAGGTGTGCTCTGTAGTAGTAATAGTATCAGCTCTATAGCTATGGCCTCCTGTATCCGGTATATGAGCGGAGGTGTGCTCTGTAGTAGTAATATCAGCTCTATAGCTATGGCCTCCTGTATCCGGTATATGAGCAGAGGTGTGCTCTGTAGTAGTAATAGTATCAGCTCTATAGCTATGGCCTCCTGTATCCGGTATATGAGCGGAGGTGTGCTCTGTAGTAGTAATATCAGCTCTATAGCTATGGCCTCCTGTATCCGGTATATGAGCAGAGGTGAGCTCTGTAGTAGTAATATCAGCTCTATAGCTATGGCCTCCTGTATCCGGTATATGAGCGGAGGTGTGCTCTGTAGTAGTAATAGTATCAGCTCTATAGCTATAGCCTCCTGTATCCGGTATATGAGCGGAGGTGTGCTCTGTAGTAGTAATATCAGCTCTATAGCTATGGCCTCCTGTATCCGGTATATGAGCAGAGGTGTGCTCTGTAGTAGTAATATCAGCTCTATAGCTATGGCCTCCTGTATCCGGTATATGAGCAGAGGTGTGCTCTCACAAAGGCGGGAATCTTTCTCAAGTCTCCCCAGAGAGGAGAAACAACTAATTACTTTTACAACAAAGCCGGTCAGCTCGTATAGCGTGGCTTTCCGCACACATCCATGACATGCCTTTATATATCACTGGTTTATGTGGCGGCAGTAAACCGGCACATCCCTGGTGTTTGCACAAGTGTGGAAGCCATTAGGCCGGGATAGCTGTCATAGACACCTCAGCCTTATTGGTCAGGTATGGCATGGGACAGCTGAAGCATAAACCTGGCCGTCTTGAGTTACGCCACCAGAGCGCTGCTCATAATCTCCCTTCCTTTCCCACAGATGTTGTAATAGGACTACAACACGACGCTCGGCCTGTTTGTCTGCCTGAGCCGTGTTCAGGGCTCTGCCTCTATAGATGGTTTGGATTACATCTTCCACAAGGCTGGGAATTCCCATTGGAGGTCGCTCTTCGTGAGTTCAGCCTTTTCTTGCATGCACGTCCCGATACATCAGTTTTGTAGCTGTGACGACTGAAGTGTCTCATTATAGCGACTCTTGCAGCACCGCCGAGAGCTCTATAAAAACGTTCCCAGGCACTGGCGGGGGGAAGACTGTTTGGAAAGAGAATGATAATTGGTTATTTTTCATCAGTGAACTGGTTGCTATCCAGCTGCAGAGATTTTTGAAAGGCTCCCTTGTAGGTTACGGTTGTTGTACAGCCTGGTCATGCCCAAAGCTGAAACTGTGGCGAAAGTATGTCGAACAGACAGTGTCTGTTGAAAAAAAGTACATGGAAATGTGGGCATCCAGTAAGCTGCATAGTAACATATTGGTATTTAATACCGATGTTTTACTGTTAAAGTGTAAAATAATGGCGTTAAAGAGAATCTGTACTCTAAAATTCTTACAATAAAAAGCATACCATTCTATTCTATTATGTACTCCTGGCCCCCTCTGTGCTGTTTCTGCCACTCCCTGCTGCAATACTGGCTTGTAATTGCCAGTTTTAGGCAGTGTTTACAAACAAAAGACATGGCATGTGATAAGCTGAGAGGAACTCAGTCTGTGACTCATACAGAGCCTGCTGGGGGCATGGAGAGGGTGTTTATAGCTTCTATCCTATTACAAACAGAGCACCACATTCTTGCCTGAGTCCGACAAAGCCGTCAGAGGAAAGAAGATTAGATTATATAACCAAGATAATACAGCCACTGTGCAGCTAGGAAAGGCTGCAGTAAGACAGACCACCTTAGAACAGGTATAGGAACTTATAGGATAGAAGAAATAAGGCTGAACATTTTGTTAGGGTCTCTTTAACCACTTGCCGACCGCGCACTCATAACGCGCGTCGGCAAAGTGGCAGCTGCAGGACCAGCGACGCAGTATTGCGTCGCCGGCTGCAGGCTAATTAATCAGGAAGCAGCCGCTCGCGCGAGCGGCTGCTTCCTGTCAATTCACGGCGGGGGGGGCTCCGTGAATAGCCTGCGGGCCGCCGATCGCGGCTCGCAGGCTAAATGTAAACACGAGCGGAAATAATCCGCTTTGTTTACATTGTACAGGGCGGCTGCGCAGCAGCGCCGTAAGGCAGATCGGCGATCCCCGGCCAATCAGCGGCCGGGGATCGCCGCCATGTGACATGGGACAGCCTGTCACTGGCTGCACAGGACGGATAGCGTCCTGTGCAGCCCCGATCACCGGAGGGGTAGCAGGTAGGAGAGGGAGGGGGAATTTCGCACGGAGGGGGGCTTTGGGGTGCCCCCCCCCCCCCCCGCAACACCCACAGCATGCAGAAGCGATCAGACCCCCCCAGCACATCACCCCCCTAGGGGGGAAAAAGGGGGGGGGCGATCTGATCGCTCTGCATGCCAGCTGATCTGTGCTGGGGGCTGCAGAGCCCACCCAGCACAGATCTGAAAATACAGCGCTGGTCCTTAAGGGGGGGTAAAGGCTAGGTCCTCAAGTGGTTAAATACCAATATTTTACTATGGCTAAATGTAAGCCTAGTCTCATACAGAACTCTCCTCCTCAACGCCTAACCTTAAAGACAAACCGTGTCCAAGAATTGAACTTCATCCCAATCAGTAGCTGATATCCCATTTCCTATGAGAAATCTTTTCCTTTTCGTAAATGGATCATCAGGGGGCTTGGTGAATCCCCTGCCACGGTGTGTTGTCAGGGCCACGGTCATCAGGGGGCTTGGTGAATCCCCTGCCACGGTGTGTTGTCGGGACCACGGTCCTGACAGTTTCCTGTCTATATAACTCATTGCATTGTAGAAAATAACAGCTGTTTACAGCTGGGTCCAACTGCCAAAAAATCAAGCAGCTTCTCCTTCCACTGACATCATCTGCCAGCAGTAAAAATTTCACCATGTGGTAAATGTCAGAATGTAAATCAGGGAGAGGAAATATTTTACAATGGGCAAACACTAAATGATTAAAGCATTTATACATAATTATTGTACAAATGAAGCACTTTTTTATTACATTATTTTAATAAACACATTATTGGAGTTCCTCTTTAACATTCCACCCTGTACAGACACCTTGTGCCTATCCCTAACCCCCTCTGCACAAATACCCTAACTGATGCTTAACCCTAACCCTCCCCCCCGTACAAACTTACTACCTTACGCCTACCTGCTGGGAGTTTAGAAGGGATTAAACTGCTGTGTTTACATAATCGCTTTCAGCTCAGCATTCAAACTTGGCAGACAGCAGAAAGCTCAAATTACATTAGCTCCTTAAGGTCCGTACACACGCCGGACTTTAGGCAACGACGGGTCCGTCGTTGCCTCCCGCTGGGTGGGCGTGCCAGCGACAGTCCGGCGTGTGTACGCTCTGTCGTCAGACTGATACGGCTGTCTCTGAGCGATCCGCCGGGCGGATCGCTCAGAAACAGCCGTATCAGTCTGACGACAGAGCGTACACACGCCGGACTGTCGCTGGCACGCCCACCCAGCGGGAGGCAACGACGGACCCGTCGTTGCCTAAAGTCCGGCGTGTGTACGGACCTTTACTTGCTGAGAAGGGAGAATTAGACAGGCTGTTCTCTATAAAACACATACATGGTGGATTTATCTGTGTTCTCTTTCTCTCCTGTGCAAGTGTTTAGGTCCACTTTAAGTCACGGGTTTACTCCTGCAGATCAGATAGGCAGGAACAATGTAGGCGAGCTGACAGTAAAGGGGCCCATACACTCAGCCGATTTTCTGGCCGACCGATTGATCCCGATCGATAGATCGATTGCAAATCGGTTGGCCAATCGACCGATCGATGATCGATTTCGATGGATTTCCATCGAACTGGCAGGGTGGAAAATTTAGGTCGATCTGATGAGATTGCTTATCAGTTTGCATTGGCCTTAATGGAAATCTGATGGTAAAAAAATGCCATCAGATCGAATTTCAATAGATTTCAAACTGAAATCTATTGGAATTGTATCCTGGTAAAAAATGTTCTAAAAACGCATCAGATAGATCATCAGATGCATTTCTTATCTATCTGTTGCCAATCTGACGAGTGTATGGGCACCTTTACTCTTTTTTTGTTAAATTGCTAAGACCAGCATATGTATACTTTACATTACATACCTAAATACTGTCTGCTACAGATTTTTTATTTTTATGGCCCAGAATGCCCATTAATATAAGCATGCTTCTGTTTTCTAGGGATTGTATACACTGCCGACATCCTGGATAAGGAGACCACCGATTCGTACTGGCTGACAGTCTATGCCACGGACCGAGGCGTGGTGCCGCTCTTCTCCACCATAGAGGTCTACATCGAAGTGGAGGACGTCAATGATAACGCTCCTATGACATCACAGCCCATTTACTACCCCAGCGTCGTGGAAAACTCCCCAAAAGACGTGTCTGTGCTTCAAGTCCAGGCTGTGGACCCCGACTCAAACACCAGTGATAAACTGACCTACAGGATCACCAGTGGGAACCCGCAGAACTTCTTCGCCATCAATGCCAAAACAGGTACTCTTACAAAGTATTTCATATGAAAGGAATATCTTCCCAGCGCACAGAAATAAAGATGTGTGAGCTGAGGGTGGTAAAGCCAGGTTATACCAATGGAAATACGTTTTGACTGTGATTCCTCTGTGTGCCCCCAACTTCCATAGCAGCCATTCCTAGGAGAGAGGTTTTCGGTGCATGGAAGTTGGAAGTCCTGCTCTTAAAATGTAATGATCCGAATATAGAGTCTTGTATCCTATGGTTGTTCTGCAAATCCCTATTTATACACTATGGTCAATCTATAAAGTGTGCAATGTATAAAGTGCATAGATAGCTTCCAAAGGTAGCAGGAAAAAAGGGCGCCGGCTGAGGGTGGACGAAAAGGGCGCCGCCTTAGACTCTAATACAGTTATTGTTAATACGGTGAAAAAAAGCAGAAAAAAGAGCGCCAAGATAAATATAGTTGACCACATTACAACATTACTGTTTTTTAAGCATTTTATCGTTTTAGAAGCTTTCAACTTTATAGTCTTTGTCATATTACTTCTTTGTATGTACAGATTTTACGTTATCAAACATATTATGTGTAAAAGGGTGATACTGCTGAGGGAGTGGTTAGGGTTAGGCACCACCAGGGAGAGTGGTTAGGGTTAGGCACCATCCGGGTGGCAGTTAGTTTTAGGCAACACAGGGAGGGGGGGTTTAGGGATTAGGCACCACCAGGGGGAGTGGTTAGGGTTAGGCACCACCCGGGCGGCAGTTAGTTTTAGGCAACACGGGGAGGGGGGGTTAGGGATTAGGCACCACCAGGGGAGTGGTTTGGGTTAGGCACCACCAGGGGAGTGGTTAGTTTTGTGAAAGTAGGGTTGGGTTAAGCTGTATTACATAACGATTTTTAACGTTACTATCTTTTCATTATTATTTCCCGTCTGTTTTTACAGTGATGCCATTTCGTTATCCAGCCGGGCCTTTTTTCACGGCACCCTTTTTTCATGCACGCCTTCTGTGTTACTTTTACTGAAAGCAGGTAATTTCTGCAATTTGCGGCTACAACCAGAAATGTAGGCGCATGATAAAATAGTGGGTGCCGGGGCCGCCTGCTATACAAGCTCCGGCTACAAATGGTGGGTTCTGTATAGTGGGTGGCCCTGACTCACAAATTTCCAATTACAGCGCAGGGGCGCCCAGCCTTTTCTAGAGCCCAATAAAATAGTGTGCTGTGGTTAAGGTGGGGCAGATATGTTTTTATTCATTGAATGCTTTTATTCATTGAAGCAAAACTGAAGCAACATTTTTTTTGATGAATTGTATGCGTAGTATGGATAATGAATAGAACATTAGTAGCAAAGAAAAGTCTCATATTTATATTTTTAATTATATAGCTTTTTTTTATAACATTGCTGTTACACTGTTACAGTTGCAGTTTTGAAATTACACACTGATTCACAAAGCTGTGATAACTTAAAATAAATTTGCGCGCGGGAATTTCGCGCGAGTTTCTTTTTATCATGCCTAAACTGAGTTTAGGGGCTTGATTGACAAAAGAGTGCTGTTAGCACGGCCGTTTTCGTGCAAATTTTCGCATTGCGCGCGATCGTGAATTTTCACGCGAAATGATAACTGTTTTCGCGCGCAAATGCGAATGTTTGCACGAAATCGATATCGTTTTCGCGGGAAAAAACGCGTTTGCGCGCGAAAACCGTTATCGTTTTGCGCGAAAACGGCTGTGCTAACAGATAGCACTCTTTTGTGAATCAAGCCCTAGGAGTGATAAAGGGCTTTTCACAGGCGTGAAAACACTTTGCACCGCTTTGTGAATCAGGCCCTTTATCTTTATGGTATAAAACAAAGCAGAAATGATGACCCTTTGAACTTTCCTGGAGTAAAACCTTATCTCAAGCTGTCTCTCACTGTTTCTCTGCTGTTTACGTGCTTCAGGAAACAGGACTGTCTTCCACCCAAGTTGGGTCGAATAGCTCAGAGAAGCTCTTTTGCATAGATAACAAGTGACTTTTTTTTAACTCTTCAGGTACTGGGAAACTATATGAGACTATTTTCTTTGCTACTAATGTTCTATTTCTTAGCTGCACTACACATACAATTCATTATCTCATTAGTTTATTGTCGCTTCAGGTTTGTTTTAAATTGCTCTTTAAAGAGAATCTGTATTGTTAAAATCGCACAAAAGTAAACATACTAGTGCGTTAGGGGACATCTCCTATTACCCTCTGTCACAATTTCGCCGCTCCTCGCCGCATTAAAAGTGGTTAAAAACAGTTTTAAAAAGTTTGTTTATAAACAAACAAAATGGCCACCAAAACAGGAAGTAGGTTGATGTACAGTATGTCCACACATAGAAAATACATTCATACACAAGCAGGCTGTATACACCCTTCCTTTTGAATCTCAAGAGATCATTTGTGTGTTTCTTTCCCCCTGCAGCTATCTTCCACTGAAGTGTCAGGCTGTTTCTTCCTGCAGAGTGCAGACAGCTCTGCCTGTATGTAATTCCTCAGTATGTGAAAGCCCAGCCAGCTCAGAGGAGGATTTATCCAGCTTGTAAAAGATAAGAGAGAAGAGAGAAGCTGCCCTAATCTAAATAATACACAGGCAGTGTGCAGAGAGGGGCCTGGAGGAGGGAGATGCATCACAGAACCACAACACTGAAGAACTTGGCAGCCTTCCAGACACAGGCTGACAAGTCTGACAAGAGAGAGATAAGTTGATTTATTACAGAGATGGTGATAGTAGAACGTGCTGCAGTAAGCCAGAACACATTAGAATAGCTTTTGGAACTTGTAGGATGATAAAAAACAGGATGCAATTTTTGTTACGGAGTCTCTTTAAAAGAAAAAAAAGCTGCTAAATAAGATCATAAGCGACAAGGAGGAAAAAAAATATTTTACTTTAATTTAGGGATGTTCTTGTTATTTAAAGACAGTACAACCCTGGCTGCCAACCAGCAGCTGGCAAGACATAGCGGGACTTGTAGTTACCCAATAGCCGGGCCAAGTTCCCATTACCTGCTTGTAAATCCAGGCGCCCCACGGCAGCAGCAGGCAGGAAGTAGGTCACTGGTGGAAGGCGCCAATTCCTCCACACTGTCATTTTGTCATCACCTCTAAGTGATAGCACCGCTGCGGGGAGTCCGTTGTCCATTTTGTGCGGCGTCCAATGCTCTGAAATGACAAGACGAGTCGCTCTTTTCTCCCGGCGGTGTCCGGCCAGATACACGCTCTACACATCTCCTCCACCAACACCCACTGTGTCCTCAGCAGTCACCAGCTACCTCAAATGTTTCAATTCTCCTCCAGAAGAGGCCAGACAGCGCTTCCAAATGAGACGCTATTTGGCCATTTCAAACTCATGGGATCAGTAATAGAAAAAATAAACGGATAAAGAGACAGAGTGTACCAGACAGACCTCGCAAAAAAGTTCTTTACATCAAATTAATGTGTTTTCTGCTATTTGAGTAATAAGGTTTAGAAAGGACAGATTGCGGAATGTTTTTCCCAGAGAATGAGTGTGGTTATATGTACGGTATTATGAATTAATATTAACATTGCAGTAGCGGTATTTTGCCATGTTAGTCATCACAGCTAATTTTTCAAGGAAACTTGGACACGAGTATTGCCAGCAGTATATTGGTAGTATCATCGCTATTCTACTGACGGCTATTTTGGATAGTACAGCATTGGTAGATTTACTACTGTTCTACAAGATGCTCTTCCATATGATACAGCATTGTTAATTTTACCGCTATTCTACTAGTAACTATTCCAGATAGTACAATAGTGATAATTATATAATTATACCGATATTCTTTTATCACCTTATCTTATACTACTCACACACTAACCTTCCCCCCATCTATTGCTAACACTAATCTCCCCCCTACCTATGCCTAACACTAACCTCCCCCCATCTATGCCTAACACTAATCTCCTCAACATCTATGCCTAACACTATGCTCCCCCCATCTATGCCTAACACTAACCTCCTCACCATCTATGCCTAACACTAACCTCCCCCTATCTATGCCTAACACTAACCTCCTCACCATCTCTGCCCACACTAACCTCCCCCTACCTACGCCTAACACTAACCTTCCCCTATCTATGCCCAACACTAACCTACCCCCTACCTACGCCTAACACTAACCTCCCCTCATCTATGCCGAACACTAACCTACCCCCTACCTACGCCTAGCACTAATCTATTCCCATCTATGCCTAACACTAACCTACCCCCTACCTACACATAGCACTAATCTATACACATCTATGCCGGACACTAATCTACCCCCTACCTACGCCTAGCACTAATCTATTCCCATCTATGCCTATCACTAACCTACCCCCTACCCACGCATAGCACTAATCTATTCACATCTATGCCGGACACTAACCTACCCCCTACCTACGCCTAGCACTAATCTATTCCCATCTATGCCTAACACTAACCTACCCCCTACCTATGGCTAACACTTACCTCCCCATCTATGCCTAAAGGTGGCCACACCATACAATTTTTTAAATATCTGTTCAATTCAAGAAAAGCAATCAATTTTTCTGAATGACTGTAACAATTCAAAAATCTGACCAATGTATCACACACCTATGCTACTGAAAATGTGTTTAATACACTCTAAACTTGATTCCCGTCCTTTACATTGATATATTTTGTATTTACGAGTGTTAATATGAAGGAAAATGAAACGGGTTAGAAAGCAACAGTGTGGTTTGAATTCTAAAACATTTTTTTAATGATATTTTTATGGTATGTGTGATTAGTGGTGTGTTGGGGCGTGATTAGGGGTGTGGCTTAAGTGTCCCACTTTCCTATTTCAAAAAGTTGGGAGGTATGCTAATACTTGAGGGCACCTGTAGCTATGACAGGCAAGGGAAGTAAGGGGCTGCCAGGACATCTGTGCCTATAGACTCCTCCTGTGAGGTAAATCTGGGCCTGCCAGGCATATATCGGTTGTGACTCTAGCCGTTTGTTTTGTTAGGGAAAGTTAGAGAAGACTTGAAGTTGCCGAGAATCCTTTGTCTAGCTACGTCGGTGCCGTGCTCTTTGTGGTTTATACAGAAGTTGGGGATGTTTTCCAGGGGAATAAATAATGTATGTTGTTGTGCGCTCAGCATTATAAAGGGAAGCTGTGGGTCCAGAGGACTCTGGCGGGTGAAGCAGAGGCCAGGTCCCACCGTCCGCTTTTATGCTGAATACTTGTTACTAATTTCTGCAGCATTGATGAGCCGTTAATTCTGCGACATGCAATCCGGGGCACTGGAGAGTCATAGAGACGTGTTATTTCTGGAGCTTATTATATAAACAGGCAAATTAAACCGAACACCTCGCTAATGAGCATCTCTTTCCCCTCTCTGCCTGGTAATGTCATTTCCCCGGCTGAACCCAGGAGAGCTCTGCTGTTTGTAGAACAGAAATGATAGCCCCGCGCCAGTGGTGGGTAAATAAATGATATGAGGGTCATAAACCGCGATCGTAGGCTGCTGCGCATTCACATTAACGAGAACAACGGCTTTTGCTTTGACAAAGAAACAAAGGAGTCAGTTTTAGAGTCTACTTATAGCGCAAATAAACGCAAAATTTAAGCGAGTCAAATTCCGAGAGCGATCACAGGGATGGACGGATATACACAGTGTATAGAGGCAAAGTGCTGGGCAGAAGATTTGTGTTTAAGAGAACCCGAGGTGGTGTGGTCGGGGGGCAGATGGGACACAGAGACATGCTTCCTGCCTCATGACATGCCTCTGTATTCCCCCCACCGTAACGATATAGCCCCTGAAATTAGCGACAATAATTGTCCCTATTCCGGAGGGTAATGGGAGGAGAGGGATTCCCTGCTCAAAACGCCCACTAGGGGCATTTTTGCTGGCTTTCCCAAGCTGCCGTTGGGCAGCTCTCTCTCCCTGGCCACACCCTCTGCCGCTTTCCCGCCTACCTGCACGTTGAGAGAGGATCTCTCTCTCCTTCCAGCGTCGTGACCCCGGAGGTCACAAAAGTGAAAGTGAGCCCTAGCAGGCAACAGAGCAACAGGGATGGCGGCTACCTGATCCGCCCAGCCCCACCACTGTGCACCGCTATAGCCGTAATTGCTATTACGGTCTATGGTGGTGCCGGCTGCGCCCAAATCGCCTTCGCTGGATTTCTAGTGTTCGATCCCCGAAGGCTTGTTTTCGGCGGTGCACCTCCCCGCACCACACCACACGGCAAATGCCAATCCATAGTCTGAAACTGGCCTCAAAGTGATTTATTTGTCATCAGTGAATCAAACACTTTGCAGATAAAGACACGCTCTGCCAATGAATGCCGCACAGCATTAGGAAAACTCTTCTGCCCGGGCCTCTCCTTCCATGTCAGTAGTAGTTCTTTCTCCTAATGTTTCCTGTAACTTTTCCAATTTAGGTATAATAGGCAATTTATTTAGTAAGTCAGGGATGTCTGGGTGTAATTACTGCGGTGTCCTGTTGGCAGCTGGGCAGGAATTGGGCGGTAATGGCCTTTCAGAAGATTTGTGTGGTCACCTCAGACCTGATCAGCTCTCTGCATGGCCGTAGATTGCGGGCTAATTGCTTGAGGCGTCAGCAGACTTCCAGTGGCCGCTGTTCTTCGGGTGGCGGCTCTTTCCTGTGATCAGCAGATTTGGCCGCCATGCAGTTGGCTGCGTCTTTTAGCCCATTTGGATTAGGTAGAGCTCTAATCCGAATGCTGACTGCTGGTAAAGCGCCACATTAATGCTTCCCAGTAGCCCACCGACGCGCTTTATCTTCGCCGCCATCCATCCAGGCTTAAGACGCATTTAATAGCATTTCGAGGGAACAAGCGGCAGAAGAGACCTTCCAAATTCCTCCAGCTTTAAATCTCACAACATGCTTTTCTGGATGTGAGGTAAATCTTGTTTCCTTGAAGAGTCTGTGCTGTGCTTTTTATCTTTCATTTTTTTCCCAAAGGAGACCTGACAGTAGCCTCTGTTTTGAGGGCGAGACTGCAGTAGCATGAGGAGAGTCATGTGATTAAACCCTAGAAGTATGGATCTGACAATTTAGAAGCTGATCTACAGATATCTGAGAAATGATCACACTCATAGCCGGCCTTTGACCGGAGCAGTCGCTCAGGGCGCCGGCTTCCAAGGGGGCGCCTATAGGTGGTTACCTATACTGAGGGCACCAACACCTGATTTCCTATACTGGAGGCACCTATAGCTGCTTAACTATACTGAGGGCACCAACACCTGGCTACCTATGGGGGCCATGGAGACCTTCAACTGACTTCCTATACTGGGAGCACCTATGCTTGGCAACCTATATTGAGGGCACCTACACATAAGATCCTATACTGGGGGCACCTATACCTGGCTACCTACCTATACTGAGTCTGAGGGCATTTTTTTTGGGGTAGGGGGGGAGGGGGGGGCACACTGTGGCTATAATGCGTGGTGCACATTGTCGGTGCTGTGCTATCATTCTCAATGGGGGGGAGGGGGGGCTAATTGTCCCACTGAATGTTTTTATTAATATTCCTGAAAGGTTCTAGCCTTCATTTTTTAAGTATATTTAGGATAATGGACTCTTTCCATCCATTCGTGGTTATTAATAGTATTTTTCCTATTATACATATGTGATGTGTCACAGAGATCTGAGCATTTGGCGTGATTTGTCACAACGTCAAAAAGGTTGGGAACCGCTGTCCTAGGAGAGATCTCAGGAGAAAAGGTGAATTGCATATGGGCCTGTGTGTGTGTGTGTGTGTGTGTGTGTGTGTGTGTGTGTGTGTGTGTGTGTGTGTGTGTGTGTGTGTGTGTGTGTGTGTGTGTGTGTGTGTGTGTGTGTGTGTGTGTGTGTGTGTGTGTGTGTGTGTGTGTGCTCACGTGCGTGGGCCAAGAGGATGAAGGGGGTGTCACAAAAATCAGGTTTCACTCAGGGCGCTTTGAAACCTAAGGCCGGCCCTGATCACACTAATAGCTATTTCACACTTTTTTTAAAAAAATCACCTTATGCTAGGTACACACCATACAATTTTCTGTTAGATTTTCTCTTAGATTTACCTGCCAGATAGCTGTTTTCCATGTTGTAGGTAAATCTAACAGAAAATTGTATGGTGTGTACCTAGCATTAGCGCTAGTGCAATGGTCGCTTATGTGAGTGTTCTCACACAAGCGATGAGCTTTCTATCCAATCGCAAACGCAGCGCCTGCACCATTTTCTGAGCATTTGCGATTCAATGGACAGTATAGGGAAATCGCAAAGCGCTGTGAATTGTGATTTTCCGAGCGCTTTCATAATTAAATAGTTTGGATTTATTAATTTCCGGGTCAAAGAGTTCACTTCCTGACATTAGTCTATTTCTATTTAAAAAATCATCGCTGCACAAAAGCTCTTATAAAAGCGCTTTTCTAAGCAAAAATCAGCGCTCAGAAATTAAAAAAGAGCCTTATAAAACATTCAGCGCTTGCGATAGTGCTAGTGGTTTATAACAAGTCCTTACAGGGAGCTCCTGACTTAGGAACGCCTGAGAAACGCACATCCGTCGTGATGACGACATCTCCCGCCTCAGTGGGGAAAGGCTCCCCCAGCCAACTCAATAATCAGAGAATAGGCACAGCGGTACCAGTGCTTCTCTAACCTTCTCCGCTGGGGTACAGTGCTGTGCATCTGGAAGCAGGAAATTCGGGCTCCATGCTAGCGGTGGGAGATATGGTGCCGCCATAGGCGCCCTTTGAAATAGCTGTATTAGAATATGTTATTGTTATGTTTCCCTATTCTAGGGTACCGTATATACTCGCATCTAAGCCGACCCGTGTATAAGCCAAGGTACCCACTTTTCCGTAAAAAAAACAGGAAAAGTGATTGACTCATGTATAAGCCCCCTCCCCAGTATAGCACCCTCCACAGTAGTCAGATGTTCCCCCAGTACAAGTCAGCCCCCCACCCCATAGCCAGATATGCCCCAGGATCATACAGCTGTGTGTCAAGAAGCCACTAGATGGCATCATAGATATGAGACACAGTGATTGCCACACAGGAAAAATGCCCAATAATTGCACAGTTGGCAATGTTGCTTGCACCCTCCGCTCCACAAGCTAGGGGGCAGAGGTAGTCTAGAGCATCACACTCTGCACACTACGTTGCAGGGGATGGAGGGACACAGACACAGCAGGGAGCCAGCTGGCCAAGAGCAGGAGCACTAGTGCAAAATCCTTACATTTCCATTAACAAAACCTGCTGTACCATCTGTTCTGCTCCCCTGACCCACATACAAGCCGAGGGGTTAACTTTTCAGCATATTTTTAATGCTGAAAAATTAGGCTTATACGCGAGTATATACAGTATGTTTATGTTATATCTCTCTAGTTCTATCCACTTACCTACTCCTGGTACTGTGCATTGTCATAGCTGGAAACTAGCAAGATACTGACGGAGGCTCTACGGGGCCACCTGATTCCGCCAGTTAACTTCATAGGCACTGCACCTCTCTGTTTACCCTTAGGGTTAAGTGAATGGCAGTTGAAAAGGTGCACTTGGTACCAAGGACGTTACTACTGTCACTGTTTACTATGCATATATATTTGTATATTCATTATGCTTGGTATGCTATGACAATTTTGTTTCAATAAAAAAACTTTATGATGAAAAAAAAAAAGAAATGGCTGTATTGAGTGTAAATTAGCAGACGCAGGTGCTCAAATTACCCGTCAATGCCGCTATTTCAATGGGCGCCTGTGGCAGCGCATGAAAAATTACATTTTTTGTTTTTGCTGCAATTGGCCGAGAGGGGGCATAGTTAAGGTTAGGCATCAGGTAGGGTGTTTGTGTGAGGGGGGCATTAGAGTTGGGCATCACGGGGAAGGGTTCTGTGTGTGAAAGTAGGGTTAGGTTTAGCGATACTGTAGTAAAATATTGGTATTTAATACCAATATTTTAACCACTTCACAATGGAGAGGTTTTACCCCTGGAGCACTAGAGTAATTTTCACCTTTCAGCGCTCCTTTCATTCAATGGTCTATAACTTTATCATTACTTATCGCAATGAAATTAACTATATCTTGTTTTTTTCGACACCAATTAGGCTTTCTTTAGGTGGGACATTATGCCAATAATTATTTTATTCTAAATGTGTTTTAATGGGAAAATAGGAAAAAATGTGGGAAAAAATGAATTTTTCAGTTTTCGGCCATTATAGTTTTTAAATAATGCATGCTACTGTAATTAAAATCCATTAAATTGATTTGCCCATTTGTCCCGGTTATTACGCCATTTAAATTATGTCCCTATCACAATGTTTGGCGCCAATATTTTATTTGGAAATAAAGGTGCATTTTTTCAGTTTTGCGTCCATCCCTAATTACAAGCCCATAGTTTATAAAGTAAAAGTGTTAGCAGTATTACCCTCTTGACATAAATATTTAAAGAGTTCAGTCCCTAAGGTAACTATTTATGTATTTTTTTTATTGTTATTTTTTTTCTTGTATTTTATTAAAAAAAAAAAAATTGGGGAGTCTGGGCGGTAATGAGTTAATTTATAATATAAAACAATGTATTTATATATGAAAACAAGTTTTTGGATGTAGTTTTACTATTTGGCCACAAGATGGCCACATTAATTTTTTGTGAATGTGTCCTGTAAGCGTAGGAAGTACGCTTACAGGAAGTTCTGTGAGGCTGGGAAACTTTTTTCTTTTTTGACAATGATCGCGCTGCTTCTCATAGAAGCAGCCGAATATTGCTAGGGGGCTTAGATCAATGTACGGGAACATTTTTCCCCGTTCATTGATCTCCAGGAGAGCGGGCGGCGGCGTGCACGAGCGTGGGAGCGCGCGCACGAGCGAGTGGGAGCGCGGTCAGCGGTGGGGGTGCATGTATCTACGCCGCTGGTGGGGAAATTATGTTAAAAGGGGTGTAGATACACTCTACTGTGGTGGTAAAGTGGTTAAGATCCTTCTTAAAGTGAACCTCCGGACTAAAAATCGATTAAGCAGCACTGAAAGGGCTTGGTGTTTCTTTAACAGTTTCACAGCTTCAGAACTTTGTTTCTCTTATACAAGCCTCATTTTTAGCTGCACAGAAGAAAACTGCCCGGGCTTTTTTCCCCTGATGCTGTGCAAAACATGATGGGATTTCTGATGATGTTGTTCTCGTTCTGCTGTTTTGGTGCAATTTTATTTTTGGGACATTTTGAATTTGACATTTGAAGCCTAGCGTGTGCAGCTGGGAGGGGTTATCAGGACACAGGACAGTTGGAACTGTGTCTCCTGCTCCTTGTCACCTCCTTTCAACCAAAAAGATGGCTGCCCCCATGACAAAGATGGCATCCCCCATGAATCACAAACATTTGCCTGTTCTTTTAAAACAGGGTGGGTAAGAGAATATATTACCTATCTATTCTAATTAGCATAACTAATGTAACTTAATGACAGTATGTTTGTTTAGGCTGAAGTTCCCCTTTAAACTTTAATAGTACAATATCAGTAAATGTATTATTGGCTTTCCTGGGAACCCAAATTTCCAGACTCCTTGTTATTACATAAGTGTGCTTCCATACTCCCAGCTCATTTCTCACTTTGGTTCCTGCTTCAATATGTAGCCCTGCCCCCTCCTTCATTTCCCAGCCTAGGCTGATTATTATGCAGAAGTCTCCGCCCCCTGAGCACTCTGGGAGACCAGAAGTCCTGCTGACTTCAGAACACTCAGTAAACAAACATTCCACAAAGATGCACCTGCCAGGACTGAAGATGTCGCCACCTGTGATCATATAAATCAGGGAGAGGAACGATTTTACAAATGGGCAAACACTGACTAAATAATTGACAAAATAATAATGTATAAAAATAAGCAATTTAATTATTTGCATTATTTTCAGTACAGTTCATCCTTAAAGGACAACCGAGGTGACATGTGACAGGATGAGAAAGATACAGTATGTGTATGAAGACACAAAATAACTATGCTGCATTCCTTTTTTTATTTCTCTGTCTGAAAGAGTTAAACATCAGGTATGCAAGTGACAGTTTCGGTTCGGGTCGGGACTGGGTCAGACTATAGCATAACCCTCACACAATTAGGGCTGGTGCACACCAAAACCCGCTAGCAGATCCGCAAAATGCTAGCAGATTTTTAAACGCTTTTTTTTATTTTTATGAGGCGTTTTGCTAGCGTTTTGTGGATTGCTGCTGCGGTTTTCAGTATAGTAGATTTCATGTATTGTTACAGTAAAGCTGTTACTGAACAGCTTCTGTAACAAAAACGCCTGCAAAACCCCTCTGAAGTGCCGTTTTTCAGAGCGGTTTGCGTTTTTCCTATACTTAACATTGAGGCAGAAACGCATCCGAAATCCAAAAAATGCCTCACCCAGGCATTTTTCGTTTCTGCAAAACGCCTGCCGCTCTGGTGTGCACCACCCCATTGAGATACATTGACCAAGCAGATCCGCAGCCGCAAGCGGATCGGAAAACGCCCAAAAAGCCGCTCGGTGTGCACCAGCCCTTACAGCCATAAAACACTTTCCTATCAGTGAATGGCTTCTGAGAGCAGGAAAGAGATAAAAAGGGTCAATAATTCATAGATTTGAGCTCTGACATACTTCAATGAAGGTGTCATTTAGCAGACACAATGAAACAGTAAAAACTTAAAAATTAGATTTAATTATAAAATAAAACTGTGGGATATCTAAAAACAAAAAAAAAAAACAGTCATTTTTAGGAGAAGGAGGAAAGATGCAATTGTTCGTCTCATCAGTTTATTTTCCCCTCCGTTCCGGAGAAATTTGCATGCAAGGTGGAATTTGTAACTCGACTTGTGTCTTGTACTGGTGTAGGAACGGCTGAAGTGGTAATTGTCCTTTCTTGTGGATCTGGATGTGTTATGAAGTCATTGGGGGAATTGGCGTAGTCGGTTTGCATTATAGCTCAGCACTGAAGAAGGTCACAAAGTTCTGCAGACAGAAGCAGTAACCATAAAACGCGCGTCTCCTCAGACGCTGCTTATTTCTTATTGTCTGTGACTCTGAGGGGCTGCTTCTCCCCTCGTTCAATTACACATCATTTCTGCTAGTAAATTAAATTACACTCTTCATTTGCCAGATGAGGTAACAGCACAGTGTAAACACAATGCAGCAGCCCTAAATAATCACCCAAAATTAGAGTTACGTGACACACTTCCCAAGAGGTAACCAAGCAGCTCGGGGTGACCCAAAACCACTAGGAAAGTATTGGGGACTACAAGAGGCTGAAAAGCCCTCCTACTAAAAAGCAATGCTTGGTGTGGTTTGCCTTCTTAAAACAGAAGGTACCGTAACGATAATGTGCGATAATTCAACTTTAAGTTGGTTACCCACAATGCACTGCTACTGAATATGCAAATTATCTCTTTATGCCCCTGTAGCTAGGCTTACATCCAGAACTGCTGGTATATAGCGAGCTTATTGCTTATTGCATTCCACAGGAAGTAGTTATGGCAAATTCCATACCTGCATTTAAAGGGGCTTAGATGCTTTCCTTGCGTTGAAAGACATCCATGGCTAAAAATTACTAGGTAATGCCCAATGGTGTTGATCCAGGGATTTTATCTGATTGCCATCTGGAGTCGGGAAGGGATTTTTTTCCCTTTTGGGGCTAATTGGACCATGCCTTGTAAGGGTTTTTCACCTTCCTCTGGATCAACAGGGATATGTGAGGGAGCAGGCTGGTGTTGTACTTTGTTCTCTGGTTGAACTCGATGGACGTATGTCTTTTTTTAACCAAAGTAACTATGTAACTATGCTTCAAATTTTCTGTTTCGGCCTTTTGGTCCTCATCAGTACATGGCAGGGATTGATATGGCTCTATGGGATAGGGCTTGGACCAGAACAACAGAGTAACCAGGCAGCTCGGGGTGACTCAAAACCACTATATTCTTCACTTGTAGTTTACCACTACACAACAACTGATCAGTTAAAACGCATCTGTTTTTTAGCGCTCAGTGCAAACTAGCCCTCATCCTGTCACTGTGTAAAACAATTGAATAACTATGTGCCTGTGTCAACTGCCTGCGGCTGCCTGCTGAGGCCCAGTGGATTAGTGGGAACTTTGGACAGGCGGTGAATGCACTGTGTTAAAGGGCCCATTTCAGCGCAATCCAGACTTAAGGTGGCCACACACAATCCGATCGGATTTCCTGTTTGTATTCAACATAAGTCGACCGGGAGTGGTGGATTTTTCTGATCAATTTTGATTAAAATTGAATGGTGTAGGTTATTTTGTCAATTTCCTTATATATATTCTCAAGCATTTTTCTCAGAGTTTTCAATCATTTTTCATAATTGGGGAAAAATTGAACACGTGTGTGGTACACTGGCCAGATTTTTTAAGAATTACAATCAATCAAAAAAGTTGATTGTAATCTTTGAATTAAAAACAAATTAAAAAAAATTGAAATGTGTCTGGCCACCTTTAGACTTCGTTCCGATTAAAAAAAAGTATTTGTTTGGTGTGTTTTTTAAAGGGACTCCGAGCAGTGCAGAAACTATGGAATGATGCATATCATTTTAAAGCTCTCTTTCTCCTCTTTCCAATGATATATAAACCGCCGCCCTACGCCTCTTAGTTTTCGCTATTTTTGCGATTGAAATTGCCGCGGCTGCGATTACGATCGCAAAAATAGAGAAAACTAAAAGGCGCAGGGTGACGATTTAGGTGTCGCAAGAAAGAGGAGAAAGAGAGCTTTAAAATTATATCCATCTTTCCATAGTTACATTGTATTACACAGGGCGACTTTTTCTGCTGAATGGAGCTGCTGACTTTGAGAAAAAGTCGCCCTGTGTAATACAGTGTAACTAAAGCTCTCTTTCTGACGACACCTAAATCGTCTCCCTACGCCTTTTAGTTTTCTCTATTTTCGCGAACGAAATCGCGGCCGATGCAATTTTAATCGCGAAAATAGCGAAAACTAAAAGGCGTAGGGTGGCGGTTTATATATCATTGGAAAGAGGAGAAAGAGAGCTTTACAATGATATGCATCTTTCCATAGTTTCTGCACTGCTCGGAGTCCCTTGTTTCCACTGTAGCGGTGCGGAATCGACTGGATTCCACCGCTGAAGAAATCGCATGCGGCTGCGTTTCCGCATGCGGATTTACCCGCGATTTCGCATGGCAAGGAGCCAGGCGAATTTAACCATGTCACTGCCTGTGTAAAGGTCCATTGCCTTTCATGCAAAATCGCCTGCGAAATCGCGGTGAAATCCGCATGACAAAGCCGCATGCAATTTCCCTATTGAATGCATTAGCGGCGATTCGCCTGCATTCCTGACGCACGCGAAATCTGACGACCCTGTCGTGCAGATTTTTCCCGCACCGAAAAACGCCGTCGCCGCCGCACACGTGGAAACAGCCCCATCCACTAACATTGAGTATGCGAATCCGCATGCAGTGCCCGCATGCGGATTCGCTATAGTGGAAACGAGCCCTTAAGCTCCAGTCAGCAAAGGAAAAAAATCTGATCCGCTTCCAGTTGTTAAAAATCTTGGCTTTGATCGCCACCATCATGCAAATACTCACTTGTCCCCTGGTTTCACCGCTGCTGTTTCCTCCGCTTGTCCCCGGGAAAACAGATTGCTGGCCAGCAGAGGTATGGGATCTCCATTGGGTTGCAAAAGACCGATGGGAATCCTCAGAAACTGGGAAGATTCTCATTAGTTCATGGTGGACCAATAAAAATTCTCCCTTTTGCTCGGGAGGATTTGTCTATTGTAATCCTATGGAGAGCCCCAATGCTCCTGCTGACCTACGGTCTGTTTATGGGCTTCAGAAGAAAGAGTCAGCATCCCTCCAACCAGGGGACAAGTGAGTATTGACGATTGAAGAGGACGGACGGGCCGATGAATGCAGCGGATGCAGAACACATGGCGCGGGCATGCGACGGAGCGTTCTGCATCTGCTGCAAGTGTGAACTGATCCCAAGTTCTAAAATATGAAATGTTTGCAACCTAAAAGCAGTCAGTTTTTTGTTTTTAAAAAAAGTTACTGTAGCGCAAATGGGGACAAAATAAATCAATACATTGCAAAGCGAGAAGTTAAAAAATGGAAGAGAAATCAAGAAATGATTGATATTCGCCATGTAATTTGTTCAGGTTGTTTGATCCACAATCAGTCTGCACCTAATCATCTTTTGGCAGACATTGAAGAAAAACAAAGCAAAAAAACGCCCATTAACATTGCGACAGACTAAAAGGTTGTTTTTATAGATATACATATGCACAGAGGGAGATCCTGGTTGCATGGCAGCTGTTATTTCCCACAATGCAACAAGGTTCACAAACAGCAAACTGTAAGGACCTTGGTCCTGACAACACACTGTGGGGTTTCACCACAATATCATACTATACAGACCCCCGGTGATCCACTTGAGAAAAGGTAAATAATTATCATTGGAAAGGGGGCATCAGCTACTGAATGGGAGATAAAGTTCAATCCTTGGTTACAGATCCTCTTTAACCACTTTACCACCGCGCGTACGGATTTCTCCGCCCCTTTTTCCATCCTTTCACCCCCAGGGACGGAGAAATCCGTACTTTGCGCATTCCCGCCGCTGTCCGCGCTCCCGCTCGTAAACACGCCGCCCGCCGCTAGTAAACACGCCGCCGCCCGCTCGCCTAGAGATCAACGAACGGGAAAATCCATTCCCGTTCGTTGATCTAAGCCCCGCAATGATCTGCTGCCGCTCGGCTGAGCAGCGCGATCATTGTGAAAAAATAACAAAGTCCCAGCCTCTTTCTACTTCCTGCAAGCGTCCTTCCGGACGCTTGCAGGTCGCATGAAACAAATTGGTAATGTTGCCATCTTGTGGCCAAATAGTAAAACTACACCCTAACCATTTTTTACACACAAATAAACTTGTTTTACACAGAAAAAATTAACTCCTTACCTCCCACACTCCCCCAATTTTTTTTTTTTTGTAATTAAAAAAAAAAATAAAAAATTTACAATAGCAAAAAAAAATAAATAGTTACCTTAGGGACTGAACTTTTTAAGTATTTATGTCAAGAGGGTATAACACTGTTACTTTATAAACTATGGGCTTGTAATTAGGGATGGACGCAAAACTGAAAAAAAATGCACCTTTATTTCCAACTAAAATATTGGCGGCAAACATTGTGATAGGGACATAATTTAAACGGTTTTATAACCGGGATAAATAGGCATATACATTTAATGGGTTTTAATTATAGTAGCATGCATTATTTAAAAACTATAAAGGCCGAAAACTGAAAAATAATAAATTTTTTTCCCACATTTTTTCCTATTTTGCCATTAAAACACATTTAGAATAAAATTATTCTTGGCATAATGTCCCACCTAAAGAAACCCTAATTGGTGGCGAAAAAAACAAGATATAGTTTATTTCATTGCGATAAGTAATGATAAAATTATAGACGAATGAATGGAAGGAGCACTGAAAGGTGAAAATTGCTCTGGTGGTCAGGGGGTAAAACCCCTCAGTTGGGAAGTGGTTAAATTCAATTCTACATCACCTTTCAGCTTCACTGCTCTCTAACCTTTAGTAAATCAACGTGAAGCTGAGGTATAAAAGACACCGATAGACTCCTTAAACCAGCTTCACAGGAAGGAAACACGTGAGTGGCTCTCCCGCCTTCTCAGGGCGTCGGCTCTGAAAATGTAATATGATTGCCTCATTCACTCTGAATTAGTATCCTCGGCGACGAGGAACGGCGGGGCGCAGGAGATAATCATGTCGCTAAGTATACAGAGCAGCGTAAAACAAAAGGCTTTGGCTTTCTCCGCCAGGCCTTCGGCAGAAATATGACATTATCTCAGTGTGTGGCCTGACTCACGTCACACGCAGACACAGGTGACTATTCTCTTTAGCATCGCTTAAAATGCAGGTACTTAGCGCATTGATCATGGAGAATATTTAAGGAGCCGGGAAATCATTCTCTCCTGACTAAAGGCATGTTCAGATGAACAGCACTACCACACAATTACAGAACGAGGAGCTGTAGTGAAAATAATTGTTTATTTTTTACAATATTCATTTGTAGATTATTTAGTCAGTGTTTGTTCACTGCAAAATGTTTCCTCTCCCTGATTTGCATTGTGAAATGTATCACTGGTGGTGAGTCATACCACTGGTGACATCTTTAGTTCTGCCAGGTAGTTGGTAGTTGGAAAAAGCTGTTCTTTCCCACAATGCAATGAGGGTCACAGACAGCAAACTTTCAGGACCATGGTCATGACATCACACTGTGGGAGGGGTTTCATTACATTCTCAACCATACAGATTTTTCGAATGATCTATTTGAGAAATGATAAAGATTTTTAGTGGGAAAGGGGGTACCTCCCGGTAATTTCAATCTTTGGTTAAAGTTCCTCTTTAAAGTGTTTTTTAGGCTGAGCAATCGCCACTTGCCACCAGACACACGTTTATGAATCAAAGTGTACTTAAAAGTGTCTGGGATTGGCGAATACAGAGCGGTTGGAAACTCCTGTAACATCTTGGTGGCTGCGACTTGGCTCTGCTGCTACTTTAGGGGCCATTCGCACTTTTAGAATTTGCAGGCGTCATGCGAAATTGCATTTTAGTTTGAGGTTTGCTGACTGCAAACATTAAGAGGCAAAAGGTCAGGGAGCCCAGGAAAGAACCAGCTATTGCCAGGGAGGGGGGGGGGGGGGGGGCGACGACCCGATAACAGCCCTGAGGTGTCTATTGACCTGATTGAGAGCCTTAGAGGACAGTTAGTGCTGGACTACGGGTGTGGTGGTAGCCATCTCTGTCCTGAATTGACGACATCCTGGTGCAAGCTGGCCCAAAGCTCATCGAAACGGACTCTGTTGGCTCTATACTCTCCCTGTTTTTTACTCTCTCTCTATACTCTCCAGCTTTCTTTTGCATTGTGGGCATTTATTGCTGGACAATTTTATGTGGCGTTTCCTCAGTGAAATACTTTGGTATTTATTTCGCTGCCTCTTTAAAAATCAAACAGTGAAGGAGCTGTGCACACATGTGTTGTTGGCAAGCTCTCATACTACATGGAAGTGTTAAAATTGGTCAGAAAAGATTGGATGTTTGTTCATGCTTTAAAGGGGCATTACAGCGAAATTATGTTTGTAATAGTAAGAGAAACGCACATTAGGTAATGTATCTGGTTACAAATGCCAGCTGGGTAGGATAATTTATAGCACCTCTTAGGGCCCGTTTCCACTATAGCGTTGCGGAATCACCGGCAAATCACCGCAGGCAAATCGCATGCGGATGCGATTCCGCATGCGTTTTTTTGCCGCGATTTCGCATAGGTAAGGCTGTATGCGAATTTAACCATGTCACTGCCTGTGTAAATTAACATTAATACCTATGCGAAATCGCATGCGAAATCGCGGCAAAAAACGCATGGGGAAAACGCATGCGATTTCCCTATTAAATACATTGCGTGCGATTCGCCTGCATTCCACAAGCAGGCGAATTCTGAGGACCCTACCCTGCAGATTTTTTCTGCACAGAAAAACGTGCGGGGAAACGCACAAGTGGAAACAGTCCCATCCACTTGTACTGACTGTGCGAATCCGCATGCGGGCAACGCATGCGGATTCGCGATAGTGGAAACGGGCCCTTACAGATCCTGGTGTCATTTAGAGAGAACTGACGTCATCGTTCTCAGTTCAGCTGCCTGTAACAGATATTTCTATACTCTCCTTGTGAGCGATAAAAGCCTGTCCTGTCAGGCTGGTGGCAAGTACATATAGCTGAGGTAAATAAACAAGCGGCTTCCTGTTTATTTACCTAAGCTATCCATACTACTTGCTGCTGAGGAGCCAGCCTAAAGTCCAGGCTTTTCTCTCACACTGAGAGGATACGACTAAACAGAGGAGGAGGTCTCATTCTAGTGATGCCGGAATCTGTAAGAGGTGCTATAAATGATCCTATCCATCTGGCATTTGTAACCAGAAGCACTATCTAATATATGCTTCTCTTACTATTAGAAACATGCTACTAGGGTTATCCCAGTAGCCAAAATGTTGCTGTAGTGCCCCTTTAAAGTGAACCTCCTGACTAAGAATCTACTCAGCAGCACTGAAAAGGCTTGGTGTTTCTTTAACCGTTTCACAGCATCAGAACTTTGTTTTTCTTACCCAAGCCTCATTTTTAGCTGCACAGAAGAAAACTGTCCGGGCATTTTTCCCCTGATGCTGTGCAATGCATGATGGGATTTCTGATGATGATGTTCTCGTTCCGCTGTTTTGCCGCAGATTTGTTTTTCTTTCATTTTGAATTTGACATTTGAAGCCTAGCGCGTAGCTGGGAGGGGGGATCAGGACACAGGACAGTTGGAACTGTGTCTCATGTTCTGTCACCTCCTTTCAACCAAAAAGATGGCTGCCCCCATGAAAAAGATGGCTGCCCCCATGAAATCACAAGCATTTGCCTGTTCTTTTAGAACAGGGTGGGTAAGAGATTATATTACCTATCTATTTTAATTAACATAATGTAACTATTGAGTGCTGCAACTCAGACGTCTGATCATTGGTGATCTGCAGAATCACCAATAATACAGACGCTATACCTGATTATGTGGTGATCTGCAGTATCACCAATAATACTAGTATTGCTAGCTGAGAGTAAGGTGTGGTGTTTGGTGCAACAGTAGAATAAATGAATAGATCTCACCATAGGAGCTGGTGAGTACAATCTGCAACAACAGTGCTAGACCTCACCAGAGGAGCTGGTGGGTACCAGCTGCGAGAACAGTGCTAGACCTCACCAGAGTAGCTGGTGGGTACTAGCTGCAACAGTATAGACTTCTCCAGATGAGCTGAAGGGTCTATCAACACAAATAACAATACCTTTACCAGAGGAGCTGGGAAAGTACTAATAATGAGAGAACTAAAGAAGTTTGGCTAAACCTTACCAGAGGGGCTGGTAAGGTACTGACAGTACAAATGACTGAATAGTTAAACTAGACCTTTCCAGAGGAGCTGGGAAGGTAATAACAGCACCAGTGACTGAATAGTTTCGCAAGACCTTTCCAGAGGAGCTGGCAAGGTACTAACAGTCACTGGAGCTATACAAATGAGTCTGAAACTCACCAGAAGAGCTGGTGGGTTCTAATGGTCAGAGCACCTCACCAGTGGAAAGGGCCCACTGGTGAGTAGAGTAGTCAGACAGGCAAAGTACGATAACAGGCAGGCAGAGACAGTACCAAAACGGCAAGCAAGAGAGTAGTTAATATCAGGCAGAGCTTCAGCAACTAAAGTCAGAAAGGCAGAGGTACAGAAACATTTAGCAATAGCAAGGTCAGAGAGTAGCCAGAATCATACACAGGTTATCAGAAATACAATTTAATAGTAGCTAACTATAGATAGATGTATATTGCAAACATTGCATATACATCTATCATCAACTGGAACCTCACTAGGTCTGAGCGCTAACACAAGAGTATTCGCAACAGCAGACGAGTTGCCAATGAACCGTGAAGGCTTAAGAAGCCGAGGAGAGCCCAGCGCCACGCCCCCTAGCAATCAGCCAATCCTAGCGGCGCAAATCACTCCTGACGTCAGCCGACCAGCAGGTCAGCTGACGCGCCTTCTTCCAGCATAAAGGTCCTGTCTCCGCGATACAGAGAGCCTATGAGCAAGAGACAATGCCGTTCCCGGCGTGCTGGATGCCCCCGGGACGGATAAGGCCTGTGAACAGGGAACAAAGGCGGCTGCGGGTATAGCCTGCGTATCCGCAGCCGCCATAGTTTCAGATGTTACACATAACTAATGTAACTTAATGACAGCATGTTTGTTTAGGTTGAAATTCACCTTTAAGTCTGACTAGATTAGCGACATGCTTGATTCAGGTACGTGATTTAGACATTACTGCCAGCCAACTGGTATTGCATACAAGGTAATAAATATGGCAGCCACCATAATCCTCTCACACCAAGTTCGCTTTAATCTCCCGGAAATGGTTGCTTACCATTGAAGGTTAAAAGATAAACAGTAACCTCTTGGAAACATCTTATTGATTTTGTAACAAACCCCGATGAGCGTCACTCACAGTGAGATCGGCTTAGTCAACGTAACCAGCAATCATTTCTGATCAATGACCCTGTTATTATGTAGATCAAGGAACTTGCTCTTGTCTGTTCAGCTTGAAACTTGTATCGATCTGCGGGATAAGCCTGTAATTGTGCAATGATCTTACATCTATCCCAATTAAGATTGCCCGGGATAAGCAGTTTTTCTGGATTTCAAACACAGAATCTCTCTTTGCCTCAGTTATCACATAATGGTAACACATCCCATTTAGAGCGGCCTTAAGTAAGATCCAGCGTTCAACTGTGAGCAGAATGTAGATTGCCTGGAGGGGCAGAAGAGGCTTAAAATGAATCCGAGGTGAAAATAAACTGAAGAGATAAACAATTGTATTTATCCTCCTATTCCTAAAACTGACTTTTTTTTTGAAAGCCTATGGTTTTATTTCACATGTAAACATTTGCAAAGTAGATTGAGTGTTTTGTTGTCTCTGCTCAGTGGTAGCCTATTAACCTTCCTGGCGGTAAATCCGCGCAGGAGGTTTTCTCAGGCCCTGCTGGGCCGATTCGCGTAATTTTTTTTTTTTGCTGGACGCAGCTAGCACTTTGCTAGCTGCGTTAGCATACCGATCGCCGCTATCCGTCGTGCCGTGCCGCCCCCCCCCCCCCCCCCCCCTCCAGACCCCGTGCACTGCCTGGCCAATCAGTGCCAGGCAGCGCTGAGGGGTGGGCCGGGACTCCCAATGACGGCACGACGTCGCTGACGTCAGTGACGTCATCCCCGTCGCCATGGCGACGGGGGAAGCCCTCTAGGAAGTCCCGTTCTTTGAACGGGATTTCCTGATAGGAGATCGCCGAAGGCGATCGAAGCGGGCGGGGGCATGCCGCTGAGCAGCAGCTAAATGATTTAAAAAAAAAAAAAAAAACTGCTGCGCTGCCTCCTGGCGGAATTTTTTATACCGCCAGGAGGGTTAAGTGACCCAGAGTGAAAATACAAGAACTACTGACCTTTTTCTATCGCGCCCTTGCCCTCAGAAGTTATATTATGCCAGGAAAAGTTTTATGGCTGTAATCTGTTCAACAGTGATGTTTACTATATTCCTGACAAGGTACCAAAAAGCTCTTTCACTTCCATGACTCTGAAATTAACTCTTTCAGACATAAAAATAAAACAAGTAAAACAGCCTGGTTATTAATATGTTTTGTACTGTACATACACATGTTTATCTCATCATGTCACATAAATCCTCGGGTACACTTTAACCACTTCCCGACCACCTAACGCACAGAGGCGGCCGGGAAGTGGACCCCGCAAGGACCGCCGTATAGACGAGAGGCGGCGGTCCTTGTAAGGGCATGGGCGGAGCGATCGCGTCATCCGTGACGCGATCCTCCGCCGGCGCCTCTCTCCGCTCACCCGCCGCAACATCCCGCCGGCCATATGGAAGCGCATAATGTTTACAAAGTGTATTATACAGGCTGCCTCCTGCCCTGGTGGTCCCAATGTCCGAGGGACCACCAGGGCAGGCTGCAGCCACCCTAGTCTGCACACAAGCACACTGATTTCTCCCCCCCCCCCCGCCCTAGATCGCCCACAGCACCCCTCAGACCCCCCCTGCCCACCCCCCAGGCCCCTGTTTGCACCCAATCACCCCCCTAATCACCCATCAATCACTCCCTGTCACTATCTGTAAACGCTATTTTTTTTATCCCCCCCTGCCCCCTGCCCCCTCCTGATCACCCCCCCACCCCTCAGATTCTCCCCAGACCCCCCGCCCAGACCCCCCCTCCCTGTGTACTGTATGCATCTATCCCCCTGATCACCTGTCAATCACCCATCAATCACCCCCTGTCACTGCCACCCATCAATCAGCCCCTAACCTGCCCCTTGCGGGCAATCTGATCACCCACCCACACCAATAGATCGCCCGCAGATCCGACGTCAGATCACCTCCCAAGTGCAGTGTTTACATCTGTTATCTACCCTAAACACCCACTAATTACCAATCAATCACCCATCAATCACCCCCTATCACCACCTGTCACTGTTACCCATCAGATCAGACCCTAATCTGCCCCTTGCGGGCACCCAATCACCCGCCTACACGCTCAGATTGCCCTCAGACCCCCCTTATCAATTCACCAGTGCAATATTTACATCTGTGCTTCCCTGTAATAACCCACTGATCACCTGTCAATCACCCATCAATCACCTCCTGTCACTGCCACCCATCAATCACCCCCTGGCACTGCCACCCTTCAATCTGCCCCTTGCGGGCAATCTGATCACCCACCCACACCAATAGATCGCCCGCAGATCCGACGTCAGATCACCTCCCAAGTGCAGTGTTTACATCTGTTATCTACCCTAAACACCCACTAATTACCCATCAATCACCCCCTATCACCACCTGTCACTGTTACCCATCAGATCAGACCCTAATCTGCCCCTTGCGGGCACCCAATCACCCGCCTACACGCTCAGATTGCCCTCAGACCCCCCTTATCAATTCGCCAGTGCAATATTTACATCTGTGCTTCCCTGTAATAACCCACTGATCACCTGTCAATCACCTGTCAATCACCCATCAATCACCTCCTGTCACTGCCACCCATAAATCACCCCCTGGCACTGCCACCCATCAATCTGCCCCTTGCGGGCAATCTGATCACCCACCCACACCAATAGATCGCCCGCAGATCCGACGTCAGATCACCTCCCAAGTGCAGTGTTTACATCTATTATCTACCCTAAACACCCGCTAATTACCCATCAATCACCCCCTATCACCACCTGTCACTGTTACCCATCAGATCAGACCCTAATCTGCCCCTTGCGGGCACCCAATCACCCGCCTACACGTCTCAGATTGCCCTCAGACCCCCCCTTATCAATTCGCCAGTGCATTAGTTACATCTGTTCTTCCCTGTAATAACCCACTGATCACCTGTCAATCACCTGTCAATCACCCATCAATCACCCCCTGTCACTGCCACCCATCAATCACCCCCTGGCACTGCCACCCATCAATCACCCCGTCACTGCCACTCATCAATCAGCCCCTAACCTGCCCCTTGCGGGCAATCTGATCACCCACCCACACCAATAGTTCGCCCGCAGATCCGACGTCAGATCACCTCCCAAGTGCAGTGTTTATATCTGTTCTCTACCCTAAACACCCACTAATTACCCATCAATCACCCCCTGTCACTGCTCCCTTTCAGATTAGACCCCTATCTGCCCCTAGGGCACTCAATCACCCGCCCACACCCTCAGAATGCCCTCAGGCCCCAGCCCTGATCACCTCGCCAGTGCATTGCTTGCATCTATTCCCCCCTCTAATCACACCTTGAGACACCCATCAATCACCTCCCGTCACCCCCTAGCACACCTACCCATCAGATCAGGCCCTAATTAGCCCCGTGTGGGCTCCTGGTCACTCGGCCAAACCCTCAGACCCCCTTCCCGATCACCTCCCCAGTGCATTGATTGCATCTATTTTCCCCTCTAACCACCCCCTGAGACACCCATCAATCACCTCCTGTCACCCCCCTAGCACTCCTATCCATCAGATCAGGCCCAATACAACCTGTCATCTAAAAGGCCACCCTGCATATGACCAGTTCCACAAAATTCGCCCCCTCATAGACCACCTGTCATCAAAATTTGCAGATGCTTATACCCCTGAACAGTCATTTTTAGACATTTGGTTTCCAGACTACTAATGGTTTTGGGCCCGTAAAATGCCAGGGCGGTATAGAAACCCCACAAACTGACCCCATTTTAGAAAAAAGACACCCCAATGTATTCTGTTAGGTGTATGACGAGTTCATAGAAGATTTTATTTTTTGTCAAAAGTTAGCAGAAATTGATTTTTTTTTTTTCACAAAGTGTCATTTTTCACTAACTTGTGACAAAAAATAAAATCTTCTATGAACTCGCCATACACCTAACAGAATACCTTGGGGTGTCTTCTTTCTAAAATGGGGTCACTTGTGGGGTTCCTATATTGCCCTGGCATTTTAGGGGCCCTAAACCGTGAGGAGTAGTCTAGAAAACAAATGCTTCAAAATGACCTGTGATTAGGACGTTGGGCCCCTTAGCGCACCTAGGCTGCAAAAAAGTGTCACACATGTGGTATCGCCGTACTCAGGAGAAATAGTATAATGTGTTTTGGGGTGTATTTTTACACATACCCATGCTGGGTGGGGGAAATCTCTCTGTAAATGGACAATTGTGTGTAAAAAAAATCAAACAATTGTCATTTACAGAGATATTTCTCCCACCCAGCATGGGTATGTGTAAAAATACACCCCAAAACACATTATACTACTTCTCCTGAGTACGGCGGTACCACATATGTGGCACTTTTTTACACACTAAGTACGCTAAGGGGCCCAAAGTCCAATGAGTACCTTTAGGATTTCACAGGTCATTTTGCGACATTTGGTTTCAAGACTACTCCTCACGGTTTAGGGCCCCTAAAATGCCAGGGCAGTATAGGAACCCCACAAATGACCCCATTCTAGAAAGAAGACACCCAAACGTATTCCGTTAGGAGTATGGTGAGTTCATAGAAGATTTTATTTTTTGTCACAAGTTAGCGGAAAATGACACTTTCTGAAAAAAAACAATTACAATCAATTTCCGCTAACTTGTGACAAAAAAATAAAAACTTCTATGAACTCACCATACTCCTAACGGAATACCTTGGGGTGTCTTCTTTATAAAATGGGGTCATTAGTGGGGTTCCTATACTGCCCTGGCATTTTAGGGGCCCTAAACCGTGAGGAGTAGTCTTGAAACAAAAATGACCTGTGAAATCCTAAAGGTACTCATTGGACTTTGGGCCCCTTAGCGCAGTTAGGCTGCAAAAAAGTGCCACACATGTGGTATCGCCGTACTCGGGAGAAGTAGTATAATGTGTTTTGGGGTGTATTTTTACACATACCCATGCTGGGTGGGAGAAATACCTCTGTAAATGACAATCTTTTGTAAATGGACAATTGTGTGTAAAAAAATCAGAGTTATTTCTCCCACCCAGCATGGGTATGTGTAAAAATACACCCCAAAACACATTGTACTACTTCTCCCGAGTACGGCGATACCACATGTGTGGCACTTTTTTGCACCCTAACTGCGCTAAGGGGCACAAAGTCCAATGAGTACCTTTAGGATTTCACAGGTCATTTTGAGAAATTTTGTTTCAAGACTACTCCTCACGGTTTAGGGCCCCTAAAAAACAGTATTGGAACCCCCACAAATGACTCCATTTTAGAAAGAAGACACCCCAAGGTATTCTGTTAGTAGTACGGTGAGTTCATAGAAGATTTTATTTTTTTGTCACAAGTTTGTGAAAAAAAACAATAAAAATCAATTTCCGCTAACTGAGGAACTGTAGGAAAAGAACATAATGAATGAAACTGGTTATTTTTTACATTATCCATTTATAGATTATGTAGTCAGTGTTTGGCCATTGTAAAATCTTTCCTCTCCCTGATTTACATTCTGAAATGTATCACTGGTGGTGACAGCTTTAGTTCTGCCAGGTGATCTGTACGGAATGTTCGTTACTGAGAGTACTATGCACAGAGTGAGATACTGCTTGCTTGGTAGTTGGAAAAAACTGTTATTTCCCACAATGCAATGATGGTTCACAGCAAACTGTCAGGACCATGGTCATGACATCACAATGTGGGAGGGGTTTCACTCTAATATCAGCCACATTTCTTGTAGGAAAGTGGGTATCAGCTACTGATTGGGATGACGTTCAATCCTTGGTGAAAGTTCCTCTGTAAGTTTAAAAAAATGCATATTGACATACGGTAGTCCCCTATTCACTTCTGCTTATAATGAAAAATCTGATGATCGTGAACCAGAGTTTTGAGATTCAGACTACTGCCAGCCATGATTTTTTAGCCATGTTAAATTATACTTACTTTCAGTTTTGGTAGCGGTCCCTTTCAGGTAGACATAAGCATTTTCTGTACTTGCCTTTGCAATGACCTTTTATTCCCAAAGTCTGCTCACTGCCCATCCTTGCACAGGGAATGGACTTTCTTAACCTATACCAAACAAGACATTTTCATTCTACCTATTAGGGCCTGTTCAGACTGTCAGCGTTTGTAGAACGCGTATAAATTCAAAGAAACGCAAGTTGAAAAATGCATGCGTTTATCTTGCCTTTAAATGCGTTTTCTATTGCGTTTTACACACACGTGACCCAGGAAAAAAAAAAGAATTATGGGAACCGCAGAGGGAAACATTCGCTAAAAACGCAATAGTACGCGTTTTTGATACGCGTCCATAGACTTTCATTGCGCCCATTTATATGCGTGACGCACAGAACTGCATGCAGCAATGCGGGTGAGAAACGTATGCGTCTCATACGCATACATGTGAACGAGGCAATTAGAAAAGATTAGTAGCCGTTTCTATGCGGAAAGTCTGCCCGTACGCGTTCTGGAAAAACGGCTAGGAACACACATAGTCTGAACGGGCCCTAAGTGCAGACTCTAGTCATGACATCATTGTTGTCAGTGTGCAAACACTAGTGCACATGACAGACGGGGCCCCCGAGCACTGGCACTGCTCGGGACCCCCAAACCAGCATGTAACACAATAGGGGAGTGCAGGCAAGCCCTGAAGCTGCCACTACCAGGAACTCACCCCCATTACTTTTTCAACTTACCAAACACATCATCACTGTTGTCAGGTCTGAATACACCTTGCAACCAAGCTGCCTTGAGATATAGAAACCAGAGGCGTAATTAGAATGTATGAGGCCACCCTACAAAAAGGTAGCATGGGGGCCCCCTGGGTCCGTAGACTCCTCAACCCCCCTCACAACCAGTCAATCTATCTACTGTATATATCTATTTAGGTATTTATTACGCAGTGCTGTACAGAGCATAATGTCTTGTCACTAACTGTCCCTTGGAGGGGCTCACAATCTAGTCACTACCTAGTCACATGACTATGTATGTATTGTGTAGTGTGTGTATCATAGTCTAGGGCCAATTTTGGGGGGAGGCCAATTAACTTATCTGTATGGGATGTAGCGTGCCTTCCGGAGAGGAAACCGTGCTTACTCCTTCAAGACGGAAGGAGGAAGCGAGGTAGTGAGTCATGGAACGCAGCTTACGATGCGGAATGGAGCACAGACTTTTGGGTAATTTAACCCTCCTGTCACCCGCGATCACAGCTGAGTTATCAGCATTTCATTACCATTTCAATTCCGAGTTGCTTGCTACTCGGAATTACTCGGAAGCCCATCCCTGCTAACTATGCCACTGATAAGGGCTATGATGAGTCCACAGTCCTCTGTGACAAGCAGTCTGCAAATAAGGTCAGACAAGTCCCCTGGTGTCTTTGGCTGAGAAGTGTCCATGACCTCTGCAGGCCATACATCCTCCCCATAGCAGTCTTTTCTATCTGGTCCTCATAACCCGGCCTAAGGTAACACAGTCAAGCCAATTAAGCTCCTGACAATTAAAAACTCCCAGCGTTGTTTACAGCAAGGTGATGGCTCTAAATCAGTTCAATGGACGTTTCATGTAAAGATTAGATGGATTTATGATGCTCTTATATTTAAATTTTATCTACGCCTGCAGAGGACAACCCCGAGAAGGGCCGAGCCCGGAGAGGATTGTTTTTGTTGGTTACGTGTTTGCGTCTGTGCAGGCCCGTACAAATCACTAATGATGGTGCTCAGGAAAAGCCTGCAGACATGATTCGGGATGATGTCTCCCCGCAGGCTTCCTATAAGGGCAAACTTCTCATTTCCTCAAAGTTGACATTGATCAAACCATCAAAAAGGTCCTTGAGGGAGAAGACAATCTGATTTATGCCTCTGACAAGTTGAAGGATGTTTAGCAGGAGAGATCGAAAACACTGCTGACAATATATAGATGTGAAGACCAACATGGAGGCGCCAAGAACTCTAGATATATCTGTTACGCTTGGAAGAAACTAAATCTATTTCTTCAGATGCAATTTTCATACCACTTGTTGGTTCATTCAGGGTTGTTTTTAGAATTGGGCAAGGTAGAAATTTGACTGCAAGTTCTGACCTCCGTGGGCTTTATAGGATGAATTTCTCTGATTCTGGCTGCTATATTGGGCAAAAGGCTATCAGTTTGTGATATTATGTGAATGTTGTGATTATTAATGTAGATAGTTATTGCACTTTAGCCCTAGGCACTCTAGCACGTAGCACTTTTTAGTACCTCTGACGAAGCCCCCCTTTGATTGGCTGAAACATGTAGGGTTTTGTATTTAGGGTGGTGTGTTTTTTTTTTTTTGTCTACAAGACAGTGAGAGTTGTGGTGATACCCCTTTCAATTTAGTTGGGGTAATATCTATGACCATTTCCCAACCCACTGTGAATTCACTTTACTTAGATATTTAGCATCACCATTGTGGTTTTATCCTAATTTAATTAAAAGTTACTTTTTAATTTTTAGTCTCCTACAATTAAGGTTATATACGTTTATTCATGAGTTTTTGAGTTTGCCTCCTGACAAGTTTAGCGTCTTCCTGCTGCACTCTGGTTTTAGTAAAAAAAAAAAGGGTTGTTCTTTGTGTTGCTGGGTGTGGCTTAAAGGACCACTACTGTGAAAACTGTAAAATAGTTACATATAGAATGTACATTTCTCTCAGAGTAAAATTCACTTTAAAATATTTTCCCTATGTTGCTGTCACTTACCGTCGGTATTCAAAAGCCGTCAGATTTGACAGATTTTGGACTAGTCCATCTCCTCATTGACATTGTCATTATTTCCCTTTGGCTAGGGTCACAGTGATTGTTTGCAGAACACATGTGTTATAATGTGAGTGAACTGCAAAGGAGACTGGACATAGACTTTAGTGCATGGAGCAAGTTAGGATAACGTGATCAGTTACAACACAGTACTGTGAAGAGGCCCAAAGAATTGTATGAGCAGTGAGTTAACATGCAGAATTATTCTGGAACACCACTGAGCACTGTGAACTAGCCCTTATTCTTTACAATACCTGGAAAGGATTTATACAAAGATGCTGGCCAGCCTCCCTACAGGTTTGCACTCTATTGCGGCAGTTGGACTGAGCAACTGCTGTTCAATATTTGCTGTTGTAAATAAATAAATACCAGACATCTCAAACCCCCCCCCCCCCCCCATGAGGAGATGGACTACTCTACTTTAGCATTTTGGACGTAGCTACTACGTCCAAAATGCTGCCGCTCGTCGCTGCGGTCGATCGCGCGCTCCCGCCCTCGCCCGTTAGCCCGAAGATCAATGAATGAGAACACAGTTCCCATTCATTGAGCTAAGTCCCAGTATGAAAGACCGACGCTATCCACAAGATGGCTCCGTCTTTCACAAAGCCCATACTTTCAGGTCCACGCATTACTTCCGTTTTAGGTAGCAATACTATGCATATGGTAGAAATGTGTGAGGACATCTTGTGGCCAAATAGTAGAATTACATGAACAAACATTTTTTTTTACATTTAAAATGAACCTCTTACCTCCCATACTCCCCAATAGGTACCCCCCCAAAAAATTGTTAAAAAAAAAATACACAATAAAACAAACAAACATAAATATACATGCCAAACAAGAGAGCTCAGAGCAAAAATAGGTACAAAATGTATGAATGCGTATAACAATGAGAGCAACCTGACACAAATTATAAAAACACCCCCCTAAAATCAGAACAGAATCATCTGGGCTAAATACATATGTCCCTAATAGGAGTGCACTTCCTATAACGCAGGGATCCCAGCATGCACATAATAATTTCTTTGGGCCCAGACTTGTACTGTAGAATGGTGATTACCACCACTTAGCCTGGTATGTAGTAATCTTCAGCTTCCTCCTGTGTGCAATTCATGCACGCCTCTGTGTATTCACTTACACAACCATTACTGACACTTAGAGGTGAGACGAACACTACATATTTTATGTAGGCTATACAGGTTGATATCCCGTGTTTGATGATTTTGGTTTCAAACAAACATAAATACTTACCTTAGGGGCTGAACTTTTTTATTATGTATGTAAATGAGGTATATTAAGTTACTTTTTAAATTATGAGCTTGTAAAAAGGGACTGACGCAAAGCTGAAAAAGTGCACCTTTATTTTCAAATAAAATAGTGGCACCATATATGTGATAGGGACACAATTTAAATGGTGTAATAACCAGGACAAAAGGGCAAATAAAATATGTGGGTTTTCATTATGGTAGCATGTATTATTTTAAAACTATAGTGGCCGAAAACTTAAGAAAAAAATGGGGAAAAAAATCATTATTTCTCATTTTCCCGTTAAATTGCATTTATAATAAAATAAAAATTAGTATAATGTACTACCCAAAGAAAGCCTAAATTGATGCCAGAAAAAAAACAAGATATAGATCATTTCGTTGTGATCAGCAGTGATAAAGTTATTGGCGAATGAACGGAAGGTGAAAGTTGCTCGGATGCATAAGGTGAAACAACACTGAAGGCTGAAGTGGTTAAAAATGTAAAGGAAAAATGTTTTTTTAAACTCCGAAAAATTACAATTTAAAAACCATTTTTCCTTTGCATTTTCAATTGCATCAATTTTCTCAAAAACTAAAATTAATCACTAGTCGGGATGAAATTACGCAAAATTGGGAAATTATGGTTCCTGATTATGTTTACAAGCAAAATTAAATACAATTTTATCCAAAATGTTGCATTACGATTTTGCATCGTAATTGCGAATTACGATTGCGAAATTATGATTATGCAAAATTTGTGTTCATCTCTAGATATAGGAAGTGTTTTGACGCGGTGCCACTTTAAGTGAAGAAATTGACCTACATACGAAACATGCTACTGGGAGAAAGTCTCGGTCTTCAGATATTAGTGTTTTCATATCCCCGTTGCAGGTAGCCCAAGTATTTCATCTTGCAGGACTGACAGCCTCAGGCGTAGGATAATGCTCAGATACTGTACATATTAGTGAAAACAGAAACACATGAGGAAACAAAACTTCAAAGGCGGAAGGAAAAAAAGCATCACTTGCAAAATTACACGCCGTCTCGGTTATTTGCTATCAGGAAACGCCAGAAAACGTGTGATTAAAATTAAACAATGACAAAAATAGTAACTTGCCAGGAATGCAAAATGAGGTGAAATAAAACTTTTAAAATGTGTGAATGCAATCTTTAAGGTGAGAAGAAAAAAATGTGCTCGTTATCTATAAGTTTACGTTCCTGGAAATACATACTGGCCTTAATTCTGGTAGCTATGTGCAATGGTAGCTATGGGCAATTCTGAAAGATTTGATAAAAAGATAAGATGAAAAGTGCGGTAAATGTAGAAAATGCGATAACATGTGCAGTTTTTCAGCGGTAAATAATAATAGTCTTTAGGTCGCATTCACAGTACCACATTGCGGAGCTGCGATATAAAGTTGTATAACGCAGCTTAGCGCACTGCAACGATAATCCTATGGGCCATTTACAGTGCGACATTATCGTTGCGTTGAAAATGTTGCGTTGTGGTATCTCACTGGTTACAGTGGGTTAACTCTAAATACAGACACGTTGTGACTTTAACGTCGCATTAAACCGCGATGTCCCACTGTGAATATGCCCTAAATTGTCTTCTATAATTTAGGATAGTCTGCTGTTTTTTTTTTTTTTTTTTTTTTTTTTTTAGGGGGGGTTGCATTTGATTATGTAGTAAGTATATTTATAGGCATTCCCTACAAAATAAATAAATAAATAAAAAATCTAGTAAACATTTGGGGTTTTATTTCTACTATTCTTCTCTGTTACGCAGCCTGAATAGGAATGCCACTAAAATTTGCAAAATGCACACACATTCACTTTTACTGCCAGGTACAGGCAAGTCGTAAGGATGCCACACACGATACAATTTTTAAAATATCTGTCAAATTCAAGTATTGCAATACATTTTTCTGACTGATTGTAACATTTTCAAAAATCTGACCAATGTACCACACACCTATGGTCAATTTTTCCCCATTTGTGATAAAAATGATTGGAAACTCTGAGGGTGTGTATATTAATAAAATGACAATCTAACACACTTACCATACAATCTTTAGAAAAATTGAAGAAAAATTCCCAGCATTCCGGATCGATAAAATTGAAAAACACTGGAAATCCGATCAGATTTTTCAGTCGAATGAAAAAAAAAGCTTTAAATTTTTTCGGCAGATCCAATCATATTTATCGAATTTCCATAAAATCAGATCACTTTATTGTATCGTGTGTGGCCACCTTTAAACTGATCGGTAACTTATGTGCTAACATGCCCCCCCTTTCTCATGAGAATTCCAATTTTTGGTAAAGTACCGCACATGTTTTACCGCATACCACATGCCGTAAATTATGACTAAAATCTACCAGAATAGCAAACTGCTTTTACCGCATGCGGTAAAATACCACTTATGCGGTAAAACGGACGGTAAACGTACCAGAATTGTTAATATTTCGGGCATCAGTAGTGTCTGAATCACACACCTGAAACAAGCACGTGGCAATCCCGTCAGCCTTCAGTCAGGAACACCTGATCTGCATATTCAGGGTCTACGGCTAAAAGTATTATGCCAGGTACACACCATACGTTTTTTCGGCAGAAGATAGATAAATTCCGTCTTGTCCGATATTATTTCATTTTATATCGTTATATCGTATTATATCGTTTTTTCTGGTTGATTTCTCATAGAAGTGAGTGGATATTGATAAGAAAAGATAAGAGAATTGAACGGAAAATTGATCGGATGGAAAATCGACCGAAAAAACGCATTGTGTGTACCTAGCATTAGAGGAAGACAGCCAGACAATGGGCATTGTTTAAAAGGAAATAAATGTCAGCCTCCATATAACTCCCACCTCGGGTTCCCTTTAACCTTCTGCCGCCCGCGTCACGCCAGCAGGCGTGGCCGCCGCGGCAGCCCCAGGACCGCCTAACGCCAATTGGCGTAAAGTCCTGGGGCTCTGCTTTGCATGAGATCGCGCGCATGGTGCGCGCGCATCTCATGCTCGGAGGGCGGAGCTCCGCCCCGCCTTCAGTCTCTGAGCGGCTATTGCCGCTCGGGAGACTGTTAGACGGCGATCGCGCCGTCTATTTACTTGGTGCAGCGCTGCGATGAGCAGCAGCGCTGCGATGAGCAGCAGCGCTGCACTGGGGACAAGAGAGCGATCGGCTCTCATAGGCAGAAGCCTATGACAGCCGATCGCCATAATTGGCTGGCTGTGGGGAGGGAGGGGGGGAGGGAGGGAGGGAGGTAATAAACTTAAAGAAACAGGGGTTTTGAAGAAAACAAAACAAAACAATAATATTTATTTAAAAAAAATAAACATGGGGGAGCGATCAGACCCCGCCAACAGAGAGCTCTGTTGGTGGGGAGAAAAGGGAGGGGGGGGGGGGGATCACTTGTGTGCTGAGTTGTGCGGCCCTGCAGCTTGGCCTTAAAGCTGCAGTGGCCAATTTAGCTAAAAATTGCCTGGTCACTAGGGGGGTTTAGCCCTGCAGTCCTCAAGTGGTTAATGCTAGGTACACACGGTGCGTTTTTTTTTCACCCGATTTTACGTCCGATTGATTCTCCACTTGATTTTCCGCTTGATTTTCTGCTCGATCCTCTTTTCTTTTCTTATCGATTTCTATTCACTTCTATGAGAAATCGACCAGAAAAACGATATAATATTATCGGACGGAATTTATCTATCGAACCATTTATCTGCAAAAAAAAAAACATACGGTGTGTACCGAGCATAACTGAACATTAAGATTGCTCTCAGCTATTTACCGGTTTCCATTCATCTTCTCCTTTGTATCTGTTGTTTAAGCTTTTCCATAAACATATCATGCAGATGAATAAGTCCCATATAATAGCGATTAGTTTCTGTATACCTGTTTACATTCATTCTCTGGGACGTATCTATTGTTTAACTTTCCTCAAACAAACCGCGCAGATGAATAGATCTTCATTGTTGGATACCGAGACTGAAAACTCTGCCTCATCTCAGGTCATGGCCGGGCCACACTGGTTTCAAGATTTCAGGCTGAGATCCACTAGGACGTCTTTGGCAGCATTTTTGGATCGCCGACGATCATCGGCGATTCCCAAAAACGTTTTGCCAATGAAAGTGAGTGGTGGGAAGCCCACTAGCACAAGGGGTAATCGCAGTACATGCAGCTTTCTGAGCGCTGTGTATAGTGACGCAGCAATATCGCTTTGCCAATGAAAGTGAGTGGTGGGAAGCCCACTAGCACAAGGGGTAATCGCAGGACATGCAGCTTTCTGAGAGCTGTGTATAGTGACGCAGCAATATCGCTTTGCCAATGAAAGTGAGTGGTGGGAAGCCCACTAGCACAAGGGGTAATCGCAGGACATGCAGCTTTCTGAGCGCTGTGTATAGTGACGCAGCAATATCGCTTTGCCAATGAAAGTGAGTGGTGGGAAGCCCACTAGCACAAGGGGTAATCGCAGGACATGCAGCTTTCTGAGCGCTGTGTATAGTGACGCTGCAATATCGCTTTGCCAATGAAAGTGAGTGGTGGGAAGCCCACTAGCACAAGGGGTAATCGCAGGACATGCAGCTTTCTGAGAGCTGTGTATAGTGACGCAGCAATATCGCTTTGCCAATGAAAGTGAGTGGTGGGAAGCCCACTAGCACAAGGGGTAATCGCAGTACATGCAGCTTTCTGAGCGCTGTGTATAGTGACGCAGCAATATCGCTTTGCCAATGAAAGTGAGTGGTGGGAAGCCCACTAGCACAAGGGGTAATCGCAGGACATGCAGCTTTCTGAGAGCTGTGTATTGTGACGCAGCAATATCGCTTTGCCAATGAAAGTGAGTGGTGGGAAGCCCACTAGCACAAGGGGTAATCGCAGGACATGCAGCTTTCTGAGCGCTGTGTATAGTGACGCAGCAATATCGCTTTGCCAATGAAAGTGAGTGGTGGGAAGCCCACTAGCACAAGGGGTAATCGCAGGACATGCAGCTTTCTGAGCGCTGTGTATAGTGACGCAGCAATATCGCTTTGCCAATGAAAGTGAGTGGTGGGAAGCCCACTAGCACAAGGGGTAATCGCAGGACATGCAGCTTTCTGAGCGCTGTGTATAGTGACGCAGCAATATCACTTTGCCAATGAAAGTGAGTGGTGGGAAGCCCACTAGCACAAGGGGTAATCGCAGGACATGCAGCTTTCTGAGCGCTGTGTATAGTGACGCAGCAATATCGCTTTGCCAATGAAAGTGAGTGGTGGGAAGCCCACTAGCACAAGGGGTAATCGCAGGACATGCAGCTTTCTGAGCGCTGTGTATAGTGACGCAGCAATATCGCTTTGCCAATGAAAGTGAGTGGTGGGAAGCCCACTAGCACAAGGGGTAATCGCAGGACATGCAGCTTTCTGAGCGCTGTGTATAGTGACGCAGCAATATCGCTTTGCCAATGAAAGTGAGTGGTGGGAAGCCCACTAGCACAAGGGGTAATCGCAGGACATGCAGCTTTCTGAGCGCTGTGTATAGTGACGCTGCAATATCGCTTTGCCAATGAAAGTGAGTGGTGGGAAGCCCACTAGCACAAGGGGTAATCGCAGGACATGCAGCTTTCTGAGCGCTGTGTATAGTGACGCTGCAATATCGCTTTGCCAATGAAAGTGAGTGGTGGGAAGCCCACTAGCACAAGGGGTAATCGCAGGACATGCAGCTTTCTGAGCGCTGTGTATTGTGACGCAGCAATATCGCTTTGCCAATAAAAGTGAGTGGTGGGAAGCCCACTAGCACAAGGGGTAATCGCAGGACATGCAGCTTTCTGAGCGCTGTGTATAGTGACGCAGCAATATCGCTTTGCCAATGAAAGTGAGTGGTGGGAAGCCCACTAGCACAAGGGGTAATCGCAGGACATGCAGCTTTCTGAGCGCTGTGTATAGTGACGCAGCAATATCGCTTTGCCAATGAAAGTGAGTGGTGGGAAGCCCACTAGCACAAGGGGTAATCGCAGGACATGCAGCTTTCTGAGCGCTGTGTATAGTGACGCAGCAATATCGCTTTGCCAATGAAAGTGAGTGGTGGGAAGCCCACTAGCACAAGGGGTAATCGCAGGACATGCAGCTTTCTGAGCGCTGTGTATAGTGACGCAGCAATATCGCTTTGCCAATGAAAGTGAGTGGTGGGAAGCCCACTAGCACAAGGGGTAATCGCAGGACATGCAGCTTTCTGAGCGCTGTGTATAGTGACGCAGCAATATCGCTTTGCCAATGAAAGTGAGTGGTGGGAAGCCCACTAGCACAAGGGGTAATCGCAGGACATGCAGCTTTCTGAGCGCTGTGTATAGTGACGCTGCAATATCGCTTTGCCAATGAAAGTGAGTGGTGGGAAGCCCACTAGCACAAGGGGTAATCGCAGGACATGCAGCTTTCTGAGCGCTGTGTATAGTGACGCTGCAATATCGCTTTGCCAATGAAAGTGAGTGGTGGGAAGCCCACTAGCACAAGGGGTAATCGCAGGACATGCAGCTTTCTGAGCGCTGTGTATTGTGACGCAGCAATATCGCTTTGCCAATGAAAGTGAGTGGTGGGAAGCCCACTAGCACAAGGGGTAATCGCAGGACATGCAGCTTTCTGAGCGCTGTGTATAGTGACGCAGCAATATCGCTTTGCCAATGAAAGTGAGTGGTGGGAAGCCCACTAGCACAAGGGGTAATCGCAGGACATGCAGCTTTCTGAGCGCTGTGTATAGTGACGCAGCAATATCGCTTTGCCAATGAAAGTGAGTGGTGGGAAGCCCACTAGCACAAGGGGTAATCGCAGGACATGCAGCTTTCTGAGCGCTGTGTATAGTGACGCAGCAATATCGCTTTGCCAATGAAAGTGAGTGGTGGGAAGCCCACTAGCACAAGGGGTAATCGCAGGACATGCAGCTTTCTGAGCGCTGTGTATAGTGACGCAGCAATATCGCTTTGCCAATGAAAGTGAGTGGTGGGAAGCCCACTAGCACAAGGGGTAATCGCAGGACATGCAGCTTTCTGAGCGCTGTGTATAGTGACGCTGCAATATCGCTTTGCCAATGAAAGTGAGTGGTGGGAAGCCCACTAGCACAAGGGGTAATCGCAGGACATGCAGCTTTCTGAGCGCTGTGTATAGTGACGCTGCAATATCGCTTTGCCAATGAAAGTGAGTGGTGGGAAGCCCACTAGCACAAGGGGTAATCGCAGGACATGCAGCTTTCTGAGCGCTGTGTATTGTGACGCAGCAATATCGCTTTGCCAATGAAAGTGAGTGGTGGGAAGCCCACTAGCACAAGGGGTAATCGCAGGACATGCAGCTTTCTGAGCGCTGTGTATAGTGACGCAGCAATATCGCTTTGCCAATGAAAGTGAGTGGTGGGAAGCCCACTAGCACAAGGGGTAATCGCAGGACATGCAGCTTTCTGAGCGCTGTGTATAGTGACGCAGCAATATCGCTTTGCCAATGAAAGTGAGTGGTGGGAAGCCCACTAGCACAAGGGGTAATCGCAGGACATGCAGCTTTCTGAGCGCTGTGTATAGTGACGCAGCAATATCGCTTTGCCAATGAAAGTGAGTGGTGGGAAGCCCACTAGCACAAGGGGTAATCGCAGGACATGCAGCTTTCTGAGCGCTGTGTATAGTGACGCAGCAATATCGCTTTGCCAATGAAAGTGAGTGGTGGGAAGCCCACTAGCACAAGGGGTAATCGCAGGACATGCAGCTTTCTGAGCGCTGTGTATAGTGACGCAGCAATATCGCTTTGCCAATGAAAGTGAGTGGTGGGAAGCCCACTAGCACAAGGGGTAATCGCAGGACATGCAGCTTTCTGAGAGCTGTGTATTGTGACGCAGCAATATCGCTTTGCCAATGAAAGTGAGTGGTGGGAAGCCCACTAGCACAAGGGGTAATCGCAGGACATGCAGCTTTCTGAGCGCTGTGTATAGTGACGCTGCAATATCGCTTTGCCAATGAAAGTGAGTGGTGGGAAGCCCACTAGCACAAGGGGTAATCGCAGGACATGCAGCTTTCTGAGCGCTGTGTATTGTGACGCAGCAATATCGCTTTGCCAATGAAAGTGAGTGGTGGGAAGCCCACTAGCACAAGGGGTAATCGCAGGACATGCAGCTTTCTGAGCGCTGTGTATAGTGACGCAGCAATATCGCTTTGCCAATGAAAGTGAGTGGTGGGAAGCCCACTAGCACAAGGGGTAATCGCAGTACATGCAGCTTTCTGAGCGCTGTGTATAGTGACGCTGCAATATCGCTTTGCCAATGAAAGTGAGTGGTGGGAAGCCCACTAGCACAAGGGGTAATCGCAGGACATGCAGCTTTCTGAGCGCTGTGTATAGTGACGCTGCAATATCGCTTTGCCAATGAAAGTGAGTGGTGGGAAGCCCACTAGCACAAGGGGTAATCGCAGGACATGCAGCTTTCTGAGCGCTGTGTATTGTGACGCAGCAATATCGCTTTGCCAATGAAAGTGAGTGGTGGGAAGCCCACTAGCACAAGGGGTAATCGCAGGACATGCAGCTTTCTGAGCGCTGTGTATAGTGACGCAGCAATATCGCTTTGCCAATGAAAGTGAGTGGTGGGAAGCCCACTAGCACAAGGGGTAATCGCAGGACATGCAGCTTTCTGAGCGCTGTGTATAGTGACGCAGCAATATCGCTTTGCCAATGAAAGTGAGTGGTGGGAAGCCCACTAGCACAAGGGGTAATCGCAGGACATGCAGCTTTCTGAGCGCTGTGTATAGTGACGCAGCAATATCGCTTTGCCAATGAAAGTGAGTGGTGGGAAGCCCACTAGCACAAGGGGTAATCGCAGGACATGCAGCTTTCTGAGCGCTGTGTATAGTGACGCAGCAATATCGCTTTGCCAATGAAAGTGAGTGGTGGGAAGCCCACTAGCACAAGGGGTAATCGCAGGACATGCAGCTTTCTGAGCGCTGTGTATAGTGACGCTGCAATATCGCTTTGCCAATGAAAGTGAGTGGTGGGAAGCCCACTAGCACAAGGGGTAATCGCAGGACATGCAGCTTTCTGAGCGCTGTGTATAGTGACGCTGCAATATCGCTTTGCCAATGAAAGTGAGTGGTGGGAAGCCCACTAGCACAAGGGGTAATCGCAGGACATGCAGCTTTCTGAGCGCTGTGTATTGTGACGCAGCAATATCGCTTTGCCAATGAAAGTGAGTGGTGGGAAGCCCACTAGCACAAGGGGTAATCGCAGGACATGCAGCTTTCTGAGCGCTGTGTATTGTGACGCAGCAATATCGCTTTGCCAATGAAAGTGAGTGGTGGGAAGCCCACTAGCACAAGGGGTAATCGCAGGACATGCAGCTTTCTGAGCGCTGTGTATAGTGACGCAGCAATATCGCTTTGAAAAGGGACAACACAGGCCAAATAAGAATGTTCTAGTGATGTCTCTTTCATCATCATGGGCTCGGTGTATACCACAGAGGTTTAATTTAGGCTCACTTTAAGGTCTGCCTGTCACTCCTGCCTAGGAAGGATAAGGATGTACCAACCACAGATAATTATTCCAGCAACGTTTCCACGCTGCAGACGTGACGCCGGGCGGTTGTTGAGTCTCCGACAAGCTCTTTAGTTATGGATAGGTGAACCTAATAATGCTGAAAATATGCCGTCTACTTGTGTCATAAATCACCATACCGCACAATGTACTATCTGTGTTCATTGGCTGGTATCAGTAGATTATATTTCCGCTTAGGAAATAATACTATCATGGCTTCAAGTTCACCGAGTCCTTTAGAGCCTTACCGGCGCCCTGTTTTGACTGACACAATTCGCCCAACAGTGTGCCGATACATGGAGTTTCTACTGTCACCAGTGATGGGTTGCCATGGATAGGTTCATGCCAAGAACTCCGGATTGCATACAAGGTAGAAATGGACCTGAACTCTTGCACAGGGCAGAAGGAAAACCTAAAGAAATGCACCCTGTAAGTATTTTGAGAGTTTAGCCCGTCTAATTCCCCCTCGTCATCTGTGACTAATCACAAGTAACATTTGATCTCTCAGCTGTGTCAGCTCAGGAATCTCCTCTGCCGTGGTAGAGCAGCTAATTTGTAAACACAGGATGTTAACTATATATCTGCTTCCATGAAAGCAGGAAGTAGACACACTGCAGATTTATTGCAGGATTTGTATCAGCTGTAGCAAAGACATGTTTTTCTGTAAAGGTTATTATGCTGTTGCTTATTTTTTAGAGCAGAGAGGACATTCTTAGTTCAGGTCTGCTTTCATGTAAATTGTATGCTGCTTGAAAATGGACTAATTAAATTTTAGTTTAATTTCGATTGGCCAAATTCCAAGCTACAATCTGCATTAAATTTGAATTCAGGCCGGAAACATTACCGTTTTATTGACTGTGTCTAATGACCAATGTTAGCTGGGGAATACTCTTCTTGGGTCATCTAGCCTTTGGCCTGGAATGGTTATTTGAACACTCAGCAGATGATTGGCTGAAACAGCTGATCTTTATCATCTAAAGGGTAAAGCTGGCCACTAACGGTCCAATTTCTAGTGAAAAATCATTTGAGCGATCAGAAATTCTAACCGGACGAAAAATCGTTCACTACACCATCAACTAACCAATCATTGCTTCCTATCTATCACGACCACCAAGAAAATCCACCAAGAAAATCCAAATTTTCGTTCGACGAAAATTCATTCGGGCGACATTTTTTTCACACGTTCATAATCGATTGTGTCCACCAATGGAGATTATTTACGACCAATCCGATCAGAATTTTTGATCGCTCTAACGATTTTTCGCTAGAAATTGGACCGTTAGTGGCCAGCTTAAAGGACTTCCGAGGCCAAAAAGATGAAATTTACACAATACCTTTTATATATCTGAATCCACGGAGGACGTCCAGCGCGTCCTCCGCACCGTACCGCCGTCATTGCTGCCTTTCTCTTTCCCCCCTGGCTCGGCCCGACCCCACTGAACGGGTCGCATAGGCTTCCACTACTAATACGGCCGCCGTCTTGAGCCGCGGCTGCGCAGTACGCTTTGCCCTTAGTGTGACTGCGCAGCCTTCAGCCCGCCTCCCGCAGCGTACGGATTCCGTAATGCTGCCCAAGCGTATGTCCGTACGCTGCGGGAGGCGGGCTGAAGGCTGCGCAGTCGCACTAAGGGCAAAGCGTACTGCGCAGCCGCGGCTCAAGGCGGCGGCCATCTTAGTAGTGGAAGCCTATGCGACCCGTTCAGTGGGGTCGGGTGGGGTCGGGCCGAGCCAGGGGGGAAAGAAAAAGGCAGCAATGACGGCGGTACGGTGCGGAGGACGCGCTGGACGTCCTCCGTGGATTCAGATATATAAAAGGTATTGTGTAATTTTCATCTTTTTGGCCTCGGAAGTCCTTTAAGAGTATATGAAGTAGGTAGAATCCGCTCAATTGCTGTAAAGAAGGACAGTGCAGGAGCCAGGTGACTCTGTCCCCAAAAATAGGCCAGAAAGAAGATGGGTTCCACACAATATCCGGTACGGAATTAGCAACCTTTATTAAGTCAATCTGATGGAAAACCAAACACACCGACAGTCAGCCACCAACCACCAATCAGATGAAAAACCAAACGCTAACTGCCAGTCAGCTACCAACTGTCAATCGGGTGGAAAAAAAACACCGACTGCCAGTTGGTGTTTGTTTTTTCACCTGAATTATTACCGGACATTGTGCAGGACCCATCTTTTTGCCAAAGCTCAAGTGCATAACCGTTACCATTTCCAGTGAATCTGCCAATGTCAAATCAGCATGCACCCCCATAAGATATCCATAAAACATAATGGCTCTTATCCAATCAACTTTTTCCCCTGAATTTTTTTAATTTTTCATCTTATCTAAAAATAACTTTTAAGCACTTAGCAAGTCATCTTAAACTTATTATGAGTGTTTTCTTGCATGGAGGGAGTGTTAAAGGTCATTGCAAGGTTTAAAAATATCTCCTTGGAAAAAGGCAAACAGGATACGGGGCATTACATGTTAGCTGTTCTGCCTTGTGCAAATGATGCAAGATGCCCCACCTACACTGAGGTCCCTACCTCTCCATGCCCTCTTTCCACACAGGAAGTGTGCTGGAGTATTATGCCACGCCCCCAGGTGCTAAGTCTGTGCACACATGGTTGTGTGCACAGATCCATCCTCCGAGGAGGGCCCACTGACTTATCCTCCTCCCAACAAGCTCTTGAAAGACATGCATGTGTGGGTCAGTCCCAAGCAGCAGACCAGCCATAATACATATCTCTATAATGTTTTTGTTTTCCTACCAAGGGTGAAACAACACTTTAAAGTTGTTGTTTGTTTTTTTTTGGGTTTTTTTTGTTTACGATAAGTTTATCTGAAATTTGCCATCCTTTTCTCATCTTGGAGATAAAATAAAAAAGAAGGCGGCTATATATTAATACGCAGCGTGACATAACAAATAGTCTGGAGTTGTTTGGAGTTGTTTGAGCTGTCGAGCGGCCTGATAGAGCAGGAGAATGAGATAAGCGATCGATGGTAAATGTCTTCGCATTTTCTGGAGATTGCTTCAGAAGCAACCAGAGGAAGAGCATCAAAACCTGAAGCTCACCAGAGGACAGCTGTGCTCAGAGTATTAACCTTTCATGAAAGAGGCCCCTGGCTCAGGCCTGATATTGGCTGCTCTTCCCCATACACTTTGGGGGGGGGGGGGGGGGGGATTGAAGTTGGCTGGTTCAATGTCTTTGTGCTGTCAGATCATAAACAACTTAGAGGCTTCTGAGCTTGGCTGCAGAATGAGATCTGACTGCTGAGATAATAAAACCAGGAGGAAGATATCTTCGTGCGCATTGTGGCAGCTCAGGACGGCTTTGCTTAGTTTTAGTTTCAGTTCTTTCAGTTATATAGTTTTTTTTTTGTTTGTTTTTTTTACTAGGTAATTGTATTTCTCTTCAGTTTCTTTTCAGATTTCTCATTGTGGTTAGGAACTGTAGTCCAGGATTGAACTGCATCCCAATCATTAGCTGACCCCCCCCCCCCCCCCCCCCCCCCCGCCTTTCCCACAAGAAAGCTTTATCTTTTCTCAAATAGATCATCAGGGGGTCTGTATGCCTGATATTGTGGTGAAACTCCTCCCACAGTGTGATGTCAAAGCCATGGCCCTGACCGTTTCCTATCTGTGAGCCTCTTTGCATTGTGGGAAATGACGACTGTTTCCAACTGCCAAGCAAGCAGTATCTCCCTCTGTGCATGTGTGGCAGTTAGTGGCGTGCTGCCTGTTTGGTTTTTTATTGATTGCCAATAGTAAAGATGCTAACTAGCAGGCTTCGGGGGATCAAGCAACATGAACAAATTACAAGGCAAATAACAGTCATTTCTCAATCTACCTACTATTAACTCTTCACTTTGCAATGTGATTTATATTTCCCCTTTACTATGATCTTTCAGTGAAGTTTCTCTTTAAGCTTAATAAGAGACTGTGCTATGATTAAAACAGTTTTTATATGTGATGCACCTGTTCTACAAAACTTCCCTTTGGAAGAGTCAGATATGTGGCCCAGCTGCACTGCTGGCCACAAAGAGCTAATCTCTCAGCAGAGGGAGGGGGTGGGAGAGGTCATCTGTGTGCACAAGGAGGGACTTTGGTGTTTCATGTGTGAGTAAGGCTGAGATAGAGGGAGGAGTCTGTACAACTTCTGACCCTTGCTGCTCGCTCTGCCGTTTTCCAGAGTTCGGTGGCAAAATAGCCAAACTATGGGTGGTGTTTGCAGACTGCCGAGCTTGGTCCTCCGGTAGCTGGTGTTTAGCTATATTAATGCCCAATTTACTCAGTCAGTGCAGCCTTAAAGTAGATCTTGCACAGAATAGAAGGAAACTGTCGAATTCCCCCTCATCTGCGACTAATCACAAGTGTCAGTTGATATTTCAGCTGTGTCAGCTGGCTGCCTCGTCAGAGCAGCTTATTTGTAAACACAGAATGCTAACCCTATGTCTGCTTGCATGAAAGCAGGAAGAAGTGGACATACTGCAGATTTATTGCAGGATTTCTATCAGCTGTAGCTGTTTATTGTGGTTTGCCTTCTTAAAACAGAAGGTATCAGTATTTGTGATAATTTAGGTCTAAGTGTGTAATTGTTGTTACCCACAATGCACCACTACACAATATGCAAATTATCTCTTCATCCCCCTGAAGACAGACTCGCATCCAGAACCGCTGGTGTATAGCAGACCTGTAGCTTATAATTTTACAGTGCCGCATCAACATGCAGACAGCCTGTTCTGGACTGTTTGTCCTCCTAAATGCATGGTAGGGATTGATATGGCTCTATGGTAACCAAGTGGCGTAACTGGAAATCACTGGGCCCACCTGCAAAACTTTGGATGGGGCCGCTGCACACTGAATAGGGACTGTCTACAAATCTTTGTCTACAAAACTTTATATGCTTCGATATCAGTGGCTGAGCAGATGCAGTCATTAGAACAATTGTGCAGAGAGCAGAACGTTTTTTCTCTACTTGCCCTTCATTGTCAGTCTCAGGACGGGGCTCCCTGTAGCTTCTGCCCCCCCCTGCGGCTGCATCCCTTGCAGGGTCTATTGTTACGCCCCTGCAAGTAACCAAGCAGCTCGGGGTGAGCCAAACCACTAGGAAAGTATAGGGGACTAAAAGAGACAGAAAAGCACTCTTACCATCAGCTGTAACAAAGATGTTTTTTTTCTTTAAAGGTTATCATACTGTTGCTTATATTTTACAGCAGAGAGGACGTTCTGAGTTCAGGTCCGCTCTAACCGCAGAATACATTGTGGTATCGCCCATGTTAGCGGTCGTGCCTAAATTAACAATTCCAGCTTCCATTTCGGCCAGTACTATGCGGATGTCTCAACAGACAAATTCATTGCGTCTTATGAGAGACCAGACTTCATGTCTGTACCGGCCCTTCCTTCCCTTTGTTCTCAGTTTGCCGTCAAACCTTAGAGAACTGAAATAGAATTCCTTCTCCGCCGGACAGCCGCATGGTGGGATAAAATCTCTGTCTCAGCTCGCGGAAAATTAGGCGTGCAAGATCCATTATCTGTAATGGTCCGAGGTGTAAAATAATTCTCCGCTCTGGAAATCACCTCCAAGGGCCTGTACAGCGGCTGGGAAACGCCATAGACAATCTCTATACGGAGCGTCTTGCAGTAGTCTATAGGGTAGTAAAATGGGTGTTAGACTAGGACAGCTGCCAGGATGAAGTATTCCTTGCTATTAAAACGTATGCATGATTTACATCGCAGGAGTTAGCCAGCATACGGTATTTATAGAAATTATTTAAATTTTTTGGTTTTATGAGAATAAAGTAATCCAGCTTCAAGGCATTGGGATTCCTACAAACCCGGCCCCTGCCGCATCCCAACGTGGTACTTCCCTGCGGTCGTTCCTTCACTCTCATCTGAATATGGATCATGTTACATCAGCCTATATGTAGGGGGTGGAGTAGCATGTAACTAATGGGATCTATACACTATTAGATGGCCTTAAAGAGACTCCGTAACAAAAATAGCATCCTGTTTTTTATCATCCTACAAGTTCCAAAAGCTATTCTAATGTGTTCTGGCGTACTGTAGCACTTTCTACTATCACAGTCTCTGTAATAAATCAATGTATCTTTCCCCTTTCAGACTTGTCGGCCTGTGTCTGGAAGGCTGCCAAGTTCTTCAGTGTTGTGGTTCTGCTATGAACTACCCCTTCCAGGCCCCTCTCTGCACACTGCCTGTGTATTTAGATTAGGGAAGCTTCTCTCTTCTCTCTTATATTTTACAAGCTGGATAAATCGTCCTCTGAGCTGGCTGGGCTTTCACATACTGAGGAATTACAGACAAGGGCAAAGTTGTTTGCAGGAAGAAAGGAGCAGCCTGAAACTTCAGTGCATGAGAACTGCAGGGGGAAAGAAACACACAAATGATCTCTTGAGATTCAAAAGGAATGCTGTATACAGCCTGCTTGTGTATGGATGTATTTTCTATATATGGACATACAGTACATCAACCTACTTCCTGTTTTGGTGGCCATTTTGTTTGTTTATAAACAAACTTTTTAAAACTGTTTTTAACCACTTTTAATGCGGCGGGGAGCGGCGAAATTGTGACAGAGGGTAATAGGAGATGTCCCCTAACGCACTGGTATGTTTACTTTTGTGTGATTTTAACAATACAGATTCTCTTTAATGAATCAGTAGAGTCAGGGCCGGTTCTAGACTTTCTGTTACCTGAAGCAACCTTTACAGGATGCTCCAATGTCATATATATGCTCGCATCCAGGACTTTACACGAGCATCACCCCTTATCTGGAACTCTCTTCCACAGCCTGTACTTCATGCTCCAAACCTGGACATCTTCATACGCACTCTTAAAACACACCTTTTCAGACAAGCTTATAACATTCTATAGCCCTTATCTGTCACAATGTAATCAGAGGCAAAGGGTCACTGCCTCATCCATCCTCCACCCCCTAATCTAGTGTGTCCCCCACAACCCATTAGAGTGTAAGCTCGCAAGGGCAGGGTCATCCTCCTAATGTTTACTGTTTTTGTAACAATATCTGTGCTGCTTGGAACTCTGCTATACATTTGTTAGTTGTATCTATGTTCCCCTTGTCGTATTATTGAGCTTTGTAAAGCGCTGCGAAATATGTTGGCGCTATATAAATAAAAAAATTATAATTATATATCCGGGCAGCGGAGAGGGTCATTGGAAGACCTCTCCCCTCACTTGACCTCCTACACAAGAGAAGGTTGAGATCAAGGGCGCTGAAAATCGCTAACGATCCTGCTCACCCGGGCAACCGCTACTTCTGTCAGCTCCCACTAGGACGGAGACTTCGGGCCATCTCCACAAGGACGGCCAGACACAGTAACTCTTTCTTTCCCGCGGCCGTCAGTCTCCTAAATTCCCTCCACATACTCCCATCAGCACAAAAAACAGACAAAAAAGTGATGATAGGCCATTCCATGAGTACGGTAATGGGTGTTAGATGCTGCTCTAGCATGTAACACAAATGTCAAGTGCAATATAATGTGAATGTAATTGCTTTCCTCTGCGTATAAGTGTAGTGTTAACTCTGTTCTGCTGTTCTATGCTACCTACCGTTGTCTCTCTTGAGCTATATGTACTGTGCCAAACCCAATTCCTGGCATGACCCAGTCATGCTTGGCGAAATAAAGAATTCCTGATTCCTGATACATAGTATAAGAGCAGAGGCGTAGCTAGGGTTTTCAGCATCTGGGGACTGACAGTTTTAGCCCCCCCCCCCCCCCCAAAAAAAATTATATATATATATATATATATATATATATATATATATATATATATATATATATTGAAGTGACTACGCTTCCAAATGTGGCTGTGCTCATGGGTGGAGCCAAATGTACAAATGTTGTTTAGCCAAATGTGGCCTCTTTCCCCATTCAGATAGCCAGTGTGCTCCCTACAAATGCCAGATGCAACAGCAAAAGACTCACTGGCTCCAACGTTCCAGCAATGCCATCATCTGCTCTCTGCAGTGTACCCAGCGTCCTCTCCTCGGTAACAGAGGAAAGATGAGGTCATCGCCAGAACGTCTGAGCCGGTGAGTCTTCTGGAGTTATTAACATTTACTCACTCCCTAGCAGAGGGAGAGAAGCGCCAGTTCAGGTGGCCAGCAAGCCACCTCTCACAAATGTGGGGATGCACGCAACCGTGCCAAGTGCCCTCACCGTGCTGCGCCTGGGGAAATATGTTCCCCCTTGCCCACCCATAGCTACGCCTCTGTATGAGAGTCTCACACCATATGGTAGTCCAGGTGCTGGACCGAAAGTGTTCAAAGCAAAAAATCCAAAAGGTCCACACACTCAGCAATTTCAGTTATTTATTCCTAACATGACAAGCCAGATGTCCATTCAATTGACCAACAAAAGTTTTGGGGCCACAGTCAGTCCCTTTTGTCAAGGTATCCGACAGAATGATCGTATCTTTCTGTCGAATACCTTGACAAAGGGGACCCCTGTTGCCCCAAAACGTTTGTTGGTCGGTTGAATAGACATCTGACTTGTCAGGTTATGAATAAATAACTGAAATTGCTGAGTGTTGGACCTATTGGATTCCCCCCCCCCCCATATGATATAAACCATGATCACTGATGCTGATCGAGTGCAGTGATTGGCCCAATGACCGTGGCATGGTCCCAACTGTGGGACCATCAGCACCAGTTAGCAAAAGGAGCAGCGGGTGGCTGTGATTGGCCTGTCTTGTGCTAGCACACGCACCTGATTGGTCATGTGCCAAAGCTTCCCCCTAAATTTTGCCACCTGACTCACATGGTTCAGGTGGCTTCATGGTAGGCCTGCCCCGAGTAGAGCACTGTACCGCATTATCTATCAGTAAATGCAAGAAGTTTTGAGTAAGGATGATACCATTTATTGGCAAACTTTAGAAGACCAAGAGTAAGCTTTCAGCTAATAGACCTTCTTCAGACTCCATCTCTTTATTTATTTGACATAAATTAGCAAGAACACTTTTGATCTCCTGTTTTTATTTCAGTGTACCTGTAGGGGATAAAGTACCCGATTTGGATACTTAGAGAGAAGTCTCTTGATAATCCAGAGGCTTTCCCTGCCCCCTTAGCCTTCAGTGATCTAGCGTTGGGAACCCAATTACCTCTTCGACAAGGGCTTGTTGTGAGGTACGCGCGGCTGCTTACGCCTCTCTGCTCTATGCTACTGAGCAGACATGAGGCTGCACAGTGCGGCCGCATTTGTTCATGGACAGGAGCGCAGCTGTGACATTCCAAAGCACAGGTGTGGAACTTCAGACCTCAAGGGCCATAGCCATGCCAGTGATTAGGATGGGCCCATAGCCATGCCAGTGATTAGGACGGGCCCATAGCCATGCCAGTGATTAGGATGAGCCATAGCCATGCCAGTGATTAGGATGAGCCCATAGCCATGCCAGTGATTAGGGTGGGCCACAGCCATGCCAGTGATTAGGATGGGCCATAGCCATGCCAGTGATTAGGATGGGAAATAACCATGCCAGTGAGTAGGGTTGGGCCATAGCCATGCCAATAATTACGATGGGCCACAGCCATGCCAGTGATTACGATGGGCCATAGACATGCCACTGAATAGGATGGGTCATAGCCATGCCAGTGATTATGATGGGCCATAACCATGCCAGTGATTAGAATGGGCTATAGCCATGCCAGTCATTAAGATGGACTGAGAAATGGAGAAATGTGTTCTACTTGATGAAATATGGCTTTCCTGATTCAGTCCCATCAATTAATTTGAGTTGTGCCAAAAATGTGTGAGGACCTCGGAGTCGGCCTTTGAAGACAGGCGTTCGACATCCCTGTTTCCGAGGAACCCAGCATTGGATCGGTGGTGGATCGCAATACCTGTTATTGATCAGTAATTCAGAATATTGCAGGCAGGAAGTCATGAGCCAGGCAACCTTCTTATCTCTGTCACCACCGGTTTCCTTTGATAGTGAGAAATAATAATGGGATTTTTTGCTGCTGATATACCCTGGAGATCCATACAAAGTGTGATTTTAGTAATAGATTGGTTTAAAAAACAGCAGCTAAGCGTATTGGTATTCTTGTAATAAAATCGTTTTACCAGACGATGAGGGTTAGCGTCTTATTTGACCTGACCCCCCATCGAGCGGTTTCTTGTTTGTTTTGTAGAGAAGTGTTTAGATTTGTCAGCAGGAGGCTGTGAGACTCGTCCCGTTTTACTCCCATGAGATCGTTGTCCAATGTCACTCTAAATATATTTCCACCTCGTTTCTCCGCCAACAAACCCAGGTCCACATCTGATTCCCTTTCCAGCACGTCAATATGAGGGCTATAGATCCAGGAAGAAATTCAATCCTATAACTGCTATTGTATCCAATTGCCTCCGGATAGAAATGTCACTGCTTTTCCTTATAATTGCCCAAAGCCCACCAGTAGCCCCAGCTGCTATATGTATGAAACCGCTAGTCTTTGCTAGAAGTTTCTCAAAATGGGGCTTTATCGAGCCTCTGTAGGTGCCTAAATTTGGCTGTAATCACTCCATTCCTCTGCCTAACCCTAACCCCCCTGCCCCCATAGACAGCAATAATAAACGCCACAATTAGCAGCATGGAAGTTAAATGACGGTGCCCTGTGAATAGCGGGCGCCAGCCTTTTACTATTGCTGCCTACAGCGCTGCCATTTTTATTGGCGCTCGGCCTGCGCCATTTTTATCTGCTCCGTTAGTAGAGCGGCAGAGCTGCAGATCCACCTTCTAAATGCCACGAAGGGTTAAAGTACTAAAAAGTAACTTGGAAAGGTTATGTCAAACCTATGTCAATTTTTTTATTGTGTTTTTCTGCTATCTGTTGGCTGAAAAGCCATTTGATTGCTAAGGCATGACATTTTCCTTAGAGCTTATTGACCCCATCTAATGGCCACCCTCTGCAGTACGTATGCAATTTGACACAATATCAAAATAAAATAATGACAACCCATATTTATTTTTGTATTTGTATTGATATACATATTTACAGAGCCATTGATCTGAAGGTGATGTTGCTGTCCAGGCGAGGAGACACAACCTGCTGTGACATTTCCTTCAGATCTACCATTGGTCACTTCTAAAGCTGAAGGATTGGAAGATCCTTTGCTGCTTGGCTGGGATACACGGATTCTGTGCTTCTGAATGCATCAGATCCTGTGCCCTAATTTCCCGAAGCTTCTTCTGGTAGAGTGGCGTCTTCTGCAGTGGTGGCACCACACGGAAAGGAGGAGGAGCTACTCCGGCTTCTACATCCTCCCAGAATATGGGGAAGAATAGCGGGTCTTCTTGCAGCACCTCGATGACCAACTTCTCTCGTTTTATCTGGCTTTTACACAGCAGCTGAAGAAAAAAACATAAAAGCAAAGCATTACCACCACATAAACAATAGCTGCCTCATTCAAATGGTTTGCATGTTGAATGGATTATTCAGGGACAGATTTTCCATAAGGCACTGTAGGCTTGTGCCTACAGGTGCCCGATGATATAAAGGTGGCTCACTCCCCTCCTCTAGTGCCTCTCTCCCTCCTTCCCTATGCAGAGTCCTGATGAGAGTGTAAATGAGAGGTTACTCACCCGGCACTCGGCATTCCACTGACGAGAACTCCCTTCAGTCGGGGGCAGCACTGCCTAATTAATTCTCTTTTTTTAATCTTACAGGTTCACTTTAAGCTTGGGACACACATTTATTTTGTATTTATGTATTTAAATTCCATGGCTCCCATGTAGTATGAGGGCCAATATATTGTAAATACTATGAACAGATTGTGCAGGTCAGCTCTCCCATCTCTTCAATCATTAACCAATCAAAATTGGATGCGTGTTTGGGCATACCTGCACAGTCTGTGTGTATAAAGCCCTCTCCCCCTCCCCTCTACAACCCTGATTACTCACCTTCTTGAGGAAGTCCTCCAGCATAGAATGAAGGTTCCTCGGATACACAGGAGTTTTGCTGCATGTGGCTGCACAAAGGTCATTATTTGCCTTCATGTCCTCGAAGGGATGTGCGGTGCAGCACAAGCTGTAGAGAAGGACTCCCATGGAAAAGAAGTCCACTGCGTGGTTGTAGGACTGTCCAAGTAAAATCTCCGGGGCCATATAACCCAAGGTGCCTGTACGTCCAAACACCCTGTTGCCGTCAAAGACATCTGTTGCGGCAAGGCCGAAATCGGCAATTCTTATATGGCCGGCTGCATCGAGTAAGATGTTCTCCAGCTTCAAGTCTCGATGTATGATTCCCTTGGAGTGGATGAACTTTAGACCGCACAGCGGTCCTGCAGAAAACCGGCTGAAAGACAAAAAGTGAGAGATATATTAGCATAACACTATTGCACACTATTAGAATTTATAGCTAAAATTGATGTTGCATGCAACTGCAGTTAAGTCAAAATTGCATCACAACATAGCAATTAAATTGCTGCAAAATCATGTAGAGTGGAAAAAACAGCCCTATGACAGGTTGGTTTTCACTACCAGTAGCTAGCAGATTCCACTGACATCAGTAGCTAGCAGTTGCACTGACATCAGTAGCTAGCGGTGCACTGACATCAGTAGCTAGCAGTTGCACTGACATCAGTAGCTAGCAGGTGCACTGACATCAGTAGCTAGCGGTTGCAGTGACATCAGAAGCTTAGCAGTTGCACTGACATCAGTAGCTAGCAGTGCACTGACATCAGTAGCTAGCGGTTGCACTGACATCAGTAGCTAGCAGTTGCACTGACATCAGTAGCTAGCAGGTGCACTGACATCAGTAGCTAGCGGTTGCACTGACATCAGTAGCTTAGCAGTTGCACTGACATCAGTAGCTAGCAGGTGCACTGACATCAGTAGCTAGCGGTTGCACTGACATCAGTAGCTTAGCAGTTGCACTGACATCAGTAGCTAGCGGTTGCACTGACATCAGTAGCTAGCGGTTGCACTGACATCAGTAGCTAGCGGTTGCACTGACATCAGTAGCTAGCGGTGCACTGACATCAGTAGCTAGCAGTTGCACTGACATCAGTAGCTAGCAGATGCACTGACATCAGTAGCTAGCGGTGCACTGACATCAGTAGCTAGCGGTTGCACTGACATCAGTAGCTTAGCAGTTGCACTGACATCAGTAGCTAGCAGTTGCACTGACATCAGTAGCTAGCAGGTGCACTGACATCAGTAGCTAGCAGTTGCACTGACATCAGTAGCTTAGCAGGTGCACTGACATCAGTAGCTAGCAAGTGCACTGACATCAGTAGCTAGCAGGTGCACTGACATCAGTAGCTATCAGGTGCACTGACATCAGTAGCTAGCAGTTGCACTGACATCAGTAGCTAGCGTTTGCACTGACATCAGTAGCTAGCATTTGCACTGACATCAGTAGCTAGCAGGTGCACTGACATCAGTAGCTAGCAAGTGCACTGACATCAGTAGCTAGCAGGTGCACTGACATCAGTAGCTATCAGGTGCACTGACATCAGTAGCTAGCAGTTGCACTGACATCAGTAGCTAGCGTTTGCACTGACATCAGTAGCTAGCATTTGCACTGACATCAGTAGCTAGCAAGTGCACTGACATCAGTAGCTATCAGGTGCACTGACATCAGTAGCTAGCAGTTGCACTGACATCAGTAGCTTAGCAGTTGCACTGACATCAGTAGCTAGCAGTTGCACTGACATCAGTAGCTAGCAGTTGCACTGACATCAGTAGCTTAGCAGTTGCACTGACATCAGTAGCTAATAGTTGCACTGACATCAGTAGCTAGCAGGTGCACTGACATCAGTAGCTAGCAGTTGCATTGAATCCGTAGCTTAGCAGTTGCACTGACATCAGTAGGTAGCAGTTGCACTGACATCAGTAGCTAGCAGTTGCACTGACATCAGTAGCTAGCAGTTGCACTGACATCAGGTACAGACTGGTTTGCATAGTGTGTTTAGTAAGATACATTTCCGGCCCTTCTAAGCCCCTTACACACTCCTAGGAATTCTGGCTCACAGTTGCACTGACATCAGTAGCTAGCAGTTGCATTGAATCCGTAGCTTAGCAGTTGCACTGACATCAGGCACACAGCAGTGAGTCGGGGACTTTGCAGATAAATCGGAGGAGTTCATATTTTCTTAGCCTATGGGCAGAATTGACCTTTTGAGTTCTGCATGTTGGAAGTGTCTCTGATGGGGCATCTATGAAGCAGTTCTAAGAGGGAAAAAAGACCCACAAAACTTTTTGGGGGGCCACAGTGTCATCAGCTGAACATGTATACATTTATTGAATTTCAGGCTCTTTTTAATGGTAGTACATCTGCCCCCTCCCATCCCCCCAGCAGTAGACCGTTGTTTGTCTTACCTCATTGCAGTCACATCAAATGGCTTTCCGTGATCATTTAGAAAGTCAATTAGGTCTCCTCCGCTCAGGTATTCCATCACGTAAAAGAGATAGTCCTTTGCCTGGAACGTGGCGAAGGTCCGGGTGATATAAGGACCCTTCCTGACCATCTCCAGCACCTGGCGCTCCAACAGGATGCTGTCCCAGTCCTGCTCTAGGAAATCTCTCTTCTTCACCATCTTTATAGCTGCTAGCTGATCAGTGGCTTTATGGGAAGCGAGATACACCTGAAAGAGACAAAGTATAAGAAGTTATCGATAGTTTAGGTAAAACTGGGCGGTCATCATAAATCCATAATACTGGTCAGAGGTTATTGGCTCTGTACATCTTGTGACAATGGGGCCTCTATAGAGATCCATATCTAGAGCCATGTGCTTATAGGGAAACCTATCCAGTCACTCACCTTGCCAAACCCTCCCTCCCGAATAAAGTCATGGAAAATAAAGCTGTCCACAGTCATCGGCTTCCTGGTGGGCTGGTTGCCACATCCTCCAGAGAAAGACAATTAACATTTAGAATTTCCATTAACATTTCAGGCACACAAATACAATTTAGATAGATAGATAGATAGATAGATAGATAGATATATAGATAGATAGAGATATATTACTAGCTGAAGACCCGGTGTTGCCCGGGCATGCATTTGGTTGTTGTTGGGTCCGGTCACTTTTTCTAACCTTGACACACAGTCAATTACCACGTTTGAACTTTTGGGTCCTTGGCATCAATAATGTGAAAATGCAAATAATTGACATTTTCCCTTTAAAATCAATCAAATAACTGATTGGCTGGTTGTGGCCCCACCCCCTTTTTAAGAATTTAAAACCACAGTCACCCAATGATCCACTGTAGCAGGTTTCAGGCCTCTGCCATTAACAGAGTAAGAATGGCAACAATTTAAATAATTCTCCTTGAAAATCAATAGGTGAATTTTGATTGGCTGTTGTAGGCTCCATGCACTTTACTGAATATTAATCCCAGTCACCAACTGTGCGACGTTTAAGAACCCTGCCATTAACTGTATACAAATGGCTGCAGTTTAAATTTCCCTATTTATAATATTGATTGTTGTTGGCTCTGCACACTTGTAACTGTGAGACACAGTCAGTCACTCCGTGACAAAGTTTGTGAACTTTGTGGTCCTTGACATCAATAATGTGAGACTGGAAGAAGTTTTAATTTTCCCATTGAAATCAATCAACACATCTCATTGGCTGTTTGTTGTTCCACCCCCTTTTATGAATTTGATCCCCAGTCACCAATGACCCACTGTACCAGGTTTGAGGCCTCTGATATTAACAGAACTTTGTTTGGCTGTTGTAGGTTCCACTCTCTTTTCCAGAATTTTTCACCTTGGTCACCAAGTGGCCAACTGTGACAGGTGTGCGATTCTATTGAGAATCAGGGTTTTACAGCAATTTCATGATGCCGTCCTTACCTGTGTCTTCACCTCCACTGTTACGACAGCAGAAAAGTCTGCCGAAGAAAGTCCTGATGGCTCGCACGGCTGCCCAAGCTCTGCCACCGGCTGGTGGTGGCTCAGCGGCAGGCTGTGCATCCAGGTCAGGACATTTTTTGCGTTGGATTTTACAACAGCGCAGCATGATTAAGAACAGAAATTCGCTTTCTGGGGGGCAAATTTAGCTAGGGGGGAGGGTGGCTGTGAGAGTCCTAGCGCCCGTTATTTATAGGTCTAGTCCTATATATTAACCGAAGGTTGTAAGTATGCATGGATCCCGGGTGGCGGCTTAGTGTGGGTGGAGCAGTTATGGGCATTGGCTTAGTGTGGGCGGCGCACTTGTGGGCATTGGCTTAGTGTGGACTGAGGCGGTTGTGGTGTGCACAGGTTTTGGTGCGGGCTCAGCCACAGTTGTGATGTTGGGTGGTGTGGGCTCAGCGGCAGGTTGTGGTGTTGGGTGGTGTGGGCTCAGCGGCGGTTGTGGTGTTGGATGGCACAAGCTCAGCCACGGTTGTGATGTTGGGTGGCGCGGGCTCAGCCACGGTTGTGATGTTGGGTGGCGCGGGCTCAGCCACGGTTGTGATGTTGGGTGGTGCGGGCTCAGCCACGGTTGTGATGTTGGGTGGCGCGGGCTCAGCCACGGTTGTCGTGTTGGGTGGTGCGGGTTCAGCCACCATTATGATGTTGGGTGGCGCGGGCTACGCCACAGTTGTGGTGTTGGGTGAAGGGGGCTCAGCAGCGGTTGTGGTGATGGGTGAAGGGGGCTCAGCCATGGTTGTGGTGATGGGTGGTGCCAGGTCAGTGGCGGTTGTGGTGTTGGGGGGGGCGGGCTCACCCACGGATGTGGTGTTGGGTAGCACAGGCTCTGCAGTGGTTGTGGTGTTGGGTGAAGGGGGCTCAGCGGCGGTTGTAGTGTTGGGTGGTGTGGGCTCAGCCAAGGTTGTGGTGATGGGTGGTGTGGGCTCAGCGGCGGTTGTGGTGTTGGGTGGCAGCGGTTGTGGTGTTGGGTGGCAGCGGTTGTGGTGTTGGGTGGCGCGGGTTCAGCAGCGGTTGTGGTATTGGGTGAAAGGGGCTTGGTGGCAGTTGTAGTGTTGGGTGGCGTGGTCTCAGCCATGGTTGTAGTGATGGGTGGTGTGGGCTCAGCGGCGGTTGTGGTGTAGAGTGAAGGGGGCTCAGCCACAGTTGTGGTGTTGGGTGGTGCGGGCTTAGAGGCGGTTGTGGTGTGTGACTCTATTGAGAATCTGGGATTTACAGCTATTTCATGATGCCGTCCTTACCTGTGTCTTTACCTCCACTGTTATGACGGCAGAAAAGTCTGCCGAAGTAAGTCCTGATGGCTCGCACGGCTCCCCAAGCTCTGCCACCGGCTGGTGGTGGCTCAGCGGCAGGCTGTGCATCCAGGTCAGGACATTTTTTGCGTTGGTTTTTACAACAGCGCAGCATGATTAAGAACAGAAATTCGCTTTCTGGGGGGCAAATTTAGCTAGGTCAGCGCCTTCTGCGCAAACACGTTCATGTGACCGAGAGCTTTGTGCGCAAGTGCAGTATTTCTGCGTCTGCCCCGAACGCTCCCGGCTACGTCAACACGATCTTGAGCAGCCATGCACGGAAGCCGCGACTTTGTCAGGCTGGTGGCTGCTATGGAGGGGACCCGGGGAGAGCGGCCTGGAGCGGAGCTGCGGCGAGGGACACGTAGACTTCCAGGGGCTGGAGGAAGCCCCAGGTAAGTAGATGTAATTTTGTTTAAATTACCTGATGTTTCCGTTAAGAGTACCATGTGAAAGAGTACAAAAGTAACATGTGGCACTCGGCATGCTGACACTTGTAGTGCCTCACCAGCGAGGAGGGGCGGGGGGAGGGGCTTACCCCTTATTACAGTCTGGCAGTATCACCGCTTTCTGAAAGGAATGTGAAAATCAAATTTTTTCCTGTCACCAGCAAAGCAATTGACTGCTTGCCTGCCTTGCGAGTATCATAGAATACACAATAAACAGATCCACATCTTTTTTTATATTGAATCTGATTTGAGAGGGGAATACAAACAAGTCAGGTCACCGATTGGCTGCAGACATTGGCGACATCTGAACGCTGCTATGCTGAGATAGCGCAGCTCTCGGGGTCCATCTGTGAGACTTATTTCAGAAGATGTCAGTCTGGGGGGCAAAGCCAGATAAGCTGTTTTGAAAAAAAAAACAAAAAAAAAACAACATACCACATATTAGAAATGCATTCCTGTTACTGCTTCTGCCTTGTGATAAAGGCAGTCCCCTGCTAACCTCTACATGTACAATATGTACAATTTTAAGATCATCACTACAGTTCCTCTTTAAGGGGCCAGATACCGCTGGCACTGAAGTGATTGAAGGAGTCATCAGGGCAAAATTTAATAAAATAAGTGCTACTTACCGGGGGCTCCGTCCCGGTCCCCGGCGATGACGTCACGGCGGCCTCCAGGTCGGCCTGTACTGCGCCTGTACGAGCGGCGCTGTCAATCACCGCCACGTGGGCCGAGTGGACTGCGTGGCAGTGATTGACAGCGCCGTTCGTGCAGGCGCAGTACAGGCTGACCTGGAGGTCGTCCTGACGTCATCACCGGGGACCGGGACGGAGCTGCGGCGAACGGCTGCGGGTAGAGCTGTGGCGAGGGACATGCTGGGAGCTTGGGGCTGGAGGAAGCCCCCGGTAAGTAGCGCTTATTTTATTCATTTTGCCCTGAGGACTCCTTTAAAGAGTACCCAAGCCAAAGTTCAGGTACAAAACCACATACTTACCCAAGAAGAGGAAAGCCTCTGGGCTCTGGGCTTAGCTATAAATGGCTCCATAGCAATTTATATGCCCCTCCCACCGACAGACCTCCCATCCCAATGATATTAGAAAAGTTAGAGGAAAATACAAATAAGTATTTGAACATTTTTATTCAAATTGAAAACCGTTCAGTGAACAATAAAGCGGCAAATGTGGAAAACTGGGACATTTAAAAAAGAAATAAATACATTTTATGTGTGTGTGTGTGTATTATGCTGGGTACACACTATGAGATTTTCTGGCAGATTTACTGTCAGATCGATTGTTTCCAACATGTCCGATCAGATTTCCGATCGATTTCCGTTCACTTCAGTAGGAAATCGATCAGAAAATGCTCGGAGATCGAAAATGAAATCAGATCAGACATGTTGGAAATAATCGATCTTACAGTAAATCGGCCAGAAAATCTCATAGTGTGTACCCAGCATTAGACTTACTTAAGGGACCCATACACCTAACGATTTTCTCGCCGATATACAGCAGATTCGATCACTGTGATCGAATCTGCTGTGAAATTGTTGCGCAAACGCTGACAATGATCGATTTCCGTCCAGCCGTCCGTGCGGAAGATTTTGCTCGATCGCCGGCGGGTCGGGAGTGCGTCGATAGCGGTGTTCGAATGCCCGATGACCGACGCAATACAGTGGCAATACATTACCTGCTCCGGCCGGCGCGTGTCCCGCTGTCATCACTGTCTTCTTCGCCGCTGAGTTCCGGGTTCCGGACCGACTGGCTTAACTTCCTGTCCCGGCAGGAAGTTTAAACAGTAGAGCGCCCTTTACTGTTTAAACTTCCCCGGACAGAAAGAAGTGAAGCCAGCCGGTCCGGAACTCGGAACCCAGCGGAGAAGAAGACAGTGGTGACAGCGGGACACGCGCCGACCGGAGCAGGTAATGTATGGGGGGGGGGGGGGGGGGGGAGGCTGGGGGGCAGCGGCAGCACCACCACCACAGATTGTGATCGGTTTCATGCTGAAATCCATTCACGATCTGTTTGCAGTAAAGGCAGCCATACGATCCCTTTCTGGTCAGATTCGATCAGAGATGCATCTATCTGTTGGTTGATCTGATGGCAAATCGACCAGTGTATGGCCACCTTTAGAAGACCTGTACTTCATTAGTTGGAAAGTGTCGTCTTCGCAGATTTCGCAAACTTCCTGATGTGCCATTATTAATCGTTACCTTTAAAGGAAAGGGTAAAAATTTAAATAGACACTGTAGCGAAAAGGGGGTAAAAATAAATCAATGCATTACAAAGTGAGAAGTTAAAAACATAAGAGAGATAAAGAAATTGATAATCACCATGTCATTTGTTCATATTGTTTGATTCATAATCAGCCTGCATGTCATCTTTACTACTGGCAGACAAGAAAAAAAGTAGACATTACAAATTACTATTATCTCTAACCTCACCCTCTAACAATGCGATAGGCTAGAAGGTTTTGTTTTGTTTTATAGATATACATCTGCACAGAGGGTGATACTGGTTGCTTTGCAGTTGAAAACAGCTGTTATTTCCCACAATGCAACAAGGCTTAGAGACAAGAAACTGTCAGGACCTAGGTGCTGACATCACACTGTGGAAGGGGTTTCACCACAATCAATTTTCCTTCATTTGTGCAGGGCTGTGGAGTCGGTACAAAAATCTTCCAACTCCGACTCCTCGGTTTATGAAACCACGACTCCGACTCCGGGTACCCAAAATGGCTCAGACTCCGACTCCGACTCCTTAATCTAATACTTAACAGGGCTGTGGATTTTGTACAAAAATCATCCGACTCCTCAGTTTATGAAATCAACGACTCTGACTCCGGGTGCCCAAAATTTCCACGACTCCTCGACTACAACTCCGACTCCACAGCCCTGCATTTGTGTCACCTGCCAGGATCGCCAGGATCAAACTTGATCCTGCTGGGGACAATGCTGGTCCCCAATGCTTTACAGACATGTCACTCCATAATGGCCAAGAAATGCGTTCTGCGTCGGTAACAATGGAACTGCCTTCGCATGCCAGTAAGGAGGGGAACAATTGACTTGGCCGCCAATTGTCACATAAAGATCTGACATACCGGACCATTGAACGAACTTAGCAGCCCTTGTGGACTCCTGCACACTTTGGATTGTTGGGCGAGGCAGGCATGAGTAAAAAAGGGATCTCCCGTCTCGGTGGCGTTTTTTTTTTTCTTTAATTTTTTTTCAGAAAATACATACACAGTGTTCAGTTTTACTTCAGTTGTAAAAATGAAAATATATATTTCCTCACAACTCCCACTGAAAGAAGTTTTCTGGGGTAGCTAAGAACGGTTGTTCCATTTATCAGGTGACTCATCTTGTTTATTAAAAGAAAACCTCTATGAATCACAGCTTGCGTCTGAAGTTATCACACCATCACCTTCTCATTTTGCATATTTCAGGGGCCCCGCCTACTCAATAGATTGTCATAACCAATCTGAACTGAAAAGCAAATAATGAAATTGGCCCTTATTCAATTCACTTTTTATCCTAAGTTTTTTCCTAGGTTATATTTTCACACATTATGCCATTTATCCTAACATTAAAGGATACCAGATGTAAAAAAACCAAAAACAAATTTGCAGCGGGTAGGGGAGTATGAACTAATACTTACTGCACCTTTTGTTCCCCTCCATCAGCAGCCATTCTCCTGTAATCCTTCCCGGTCTTCTCCTCAAGTCAGACAACTCTACTGACTTGTAATCCAGACATACTGCACTGCGCATGCGCAGTATGTTCGTTCTGCTTTCCTGTGGCCACGCATAATGTCGTAGCAGCCTGCTACGGGGGAGCAGAAAGGACATACTGCGCATGCGCGGTGCAGTATGTCCGGATTACAAGCCAGGAAAGTCTCCTGACTTGCGGAGAACACCGGGAAGGATTACAGAACAGCGGCTGACGGAGGGGAACGGAAGGCGTGGTAAGTATTAGCTCATACTCCCCTACCAACTCCATATTCATCTGGTATCCTTTAAGCAAGTAAATGCTCGGAATATTTTTGACCATACTTTTTCACCTACTTTTTGATACTTTTTCAGCTGCAGAGTTATTATAAACAGAGAATGAAAAACAATTTCCCCAAGAAAAAACTTGGAGAAAATGTAAATTGGATCGGCCCATTGTGTCTTCCATGCTGCTGTACAGCAGATTTGAGAGTATGACTGTGGGAGGTGCTGGGGTCAAACATTTTATGCTCCAGCTGCCCTGATATGGTGTGTCCGGTACAAATTTATGCTCCAGCTACCCTGATATGGTGTGTCCGGTACAATTTTCTGAGGTGTACCAGTTTGAACCCTGTTTCTGTTTTTACCGATTTTTAAATAACACTGCAGCTACAATCGAGCTCCTTCTGCTGAGCTGCAACACTGGCCACAAAGGCCTTGATTCATAAAAAAAAAATCAGGTTGTTAAAATACTGCATTCGATATTTTAGACGTTTGTTTGCTGATTCATAAAAATGTTTACAGGGACGGTAGAAGTTCTGTAATTTACCAAAAAAATGGGCTTCAGTTGACAAAAACCTGTTTGGTTACAGCAGAACAGTGTGGAGTTGTCTCTGTTTTGTTACATGCTGTTCCATGCAATGATGGCATTACAATAGTAAGATGCATCCCAGATATCCCTTTGGAATGTGCATGTTTGTTATATTGCCTCTGCTCCCTCTGAATCTGTCCATTAGTCTTTTTTAACATTTTATTTAAAAACCACAGCTTAGATGAACCTCCAAGAAACATTAAACATACCATGCTTAGGTGATTTCCCCACTAGCTCCTCCACATCTTCAAACAGGAACCTAAAGGGTTAAATATCTGAAGGGCTGCAGGGGAAACCTCTTTTGTTCCTGCTCTCTCCGCTCCGCTGCCTGGGGGTGGTAGAAAAGCTTGTTCCTCCTGAAAAGCTGTTGCATCCTATCAGCATCCGATCAGCGGGACTTGCAGGAGAGCGGGTCAGCCTCCACTTCCCCTTTAACTTGAGAGTAACCAATGGGGGCCATTACAGTTAAAGCAGCATGTTTGGATAGTACAACAGAAAGCCTTATATGGGCTTCACGCCTTTTAGGCACTGCAGACTGCTTTTAAATCCATTTCAGATTGTTAGTATTTGTAACTTGTTCTCTTTAATATGGAGGCCCACAAGGCATTGTTATTGGGCCATTAAATTGCCTTTCACTCCCTGGGCTGCTACCACTAAGTGGGATATTTTATGGGCTTGTGGTTCTGACTTAAGAGGTCCCATTTTGAAGTAGCACATTCCTGTCTGAGCCTTCATGCTGCTCATTCCGCCACACACTGTATGACTGTACCGTCTGCCTTTCTGCGGATTAACTCGCAGAGCTTGGCGGTGTCTCCAGACACTAGAGAAGCGAGTCACCATAAACTACCCCATAATAAGAACTTCAATATCTGCACTGGAGGCATGCAGTGCTATGAGCTGCCCTCATGGCAATGACATTAATCCTCCGTCTGGACAAGTGCTGTCAGAGTATAGCATGGCACTAGTGGCCAGTATCTCCAGCACGGGATAGATGCGGCTGCTCTGTCAGCTTGTGTTCTTGCATAGAGAGAAGCAGCACAGAAGTCCGGGTAGTTAAGAAGAAGGTTCCGCCTCACTTTGTTGTCACTTTTGCGCTGAAGTATGAAGTGTTTGTAGTACAGTAACCTCTGATCATCCCCCGCTGTGTCTGGAAATTACCAGAGACTTTCAGGGCCAGAAATAGACTGCATACAACCTTTGAAAGGGAAAATTAAGGGATGGTAGTCTGTAAATGTGCCCAAACCAAGCCTTCAAACGATCTTGCAGCATTAGAATTAAATAAAACTATGGTCAACAATGTGTACCTAAGATGACTAGCAAGAAATGCATCATGCATACCTGGGGCATCCTCCAGCCCACCTCAGCCTGATCGCTCCCTCACCGCCTGGATCCACCACAAGGGCTCCCATAAGTGTAGCCAGTTTGGGCCATTCGGCACACATGCAGTGCTCCCTCGTGGTGCTCCCGTGGCTGGGAGCGCTCTACGTCTGTGCAGAAGCAGAATGCTCCCAGTCACTGGAGCATGATGAGGGGTGCGTGCGTTGCCGGGCCTTGCATGCTCAGTAAGCCCCGACTAGCCGAACTTACGGGAGCCCTTACAGAGGATCCAGAAGCCGGAGGACAGCAGCGAGGGACAGATCAGGCTGAAGTGGGCTGGAGGAAGCCCCAGGTATGTATGAATTTTTTCTTGCAGGTCATCTCAGGTACACTTTAAAGCAGAGTTCCCCAACCCTGTCCTCAAGGCCCACCGACAGTGCATGTTTTGCAGAAACCCAGACAAATGAGGAGGAAAGAGGGACAGAGGGACAGTCCTCCCCAAAGAGGGACAGTTTGGAGCTATGTATATAGGAGGAATAAAGTCATCATGCTTTGCCACCGAGTGCTGCACAGGACCATGGAACGTTGGTGCCTGGAAGGGGACTCATTTTTTGCTATATTATGGTTTTCACTTAAAGCTTGAACATAAATTCCTCAGAAAATGGCACGATGGTATCTGGAATCACCGCAGACTTGATGGGCGATGAGAGATATGCAGCTGACACACTGTAAAATAGTTTATAGAAGTGTTCCTAAAGCTTTTTATCCCAGCCAACGTATAATAACCTTCTTACACATCAAGAGAGTGGCTGGTCCAGGCTCAGCTCTCCACAGAGCAGATCTGACCTCATCTGTCAGCAACACACTGATGTCTGCATCTGAGGGCAGCTGTGTCTTACTTTCCTTATACAATCCATACGCTTCCTGCTAACAAAGGAACTTTCTTTATTTTGTAGTGGCAAAACCTGTTTGGACCACTTCATGTTTGCAGCAAATCTCTTCAGGGAGGTTACACTGGCCCTTGTGCAAGCAAAGAAATGAGAACCAACTTTTGTCTGATAGTTAACTCTTTCTGCTGACACTGTCAGGAGGCCAAGTTATTACTGCTTTTCTTATAGAACCAACAGTCTACAGGGCCAGATTTGTACTCTTTACCACCCTAGGCCACTGTCACCAGCCTCCCCCCTTTAGTACCCCTTCCCTCTAGTAAAGGTAGCCTGATGACCCCCCCGTATAGGTAGCCAAATGACTCCTCCCTTCTTTCCCTCAAGTATAGGTAGCCAGATGGCCCCTCCCCCTTCCCTCTAGTATATGTAGCCAGATGACTCCTCCCCCCTTTCCCTCCAGTATAGGTTGCCAGATGACTCCCTTAATCCCTCCTTCCACCCCTATCCCACACCCTCCACCTTTCAGTATACATAGCCAGCTCGCCTTCACACCTCATCTCCACTGCAGAAGCTTCCTCTTTCTTTCCATCTCCAATGCTGCCCAAGTCCATAGCCGCCGGCCACAATGCAAACGTGCACAGAGAGCAAGGTGGCCGCTGTACAGGCAGCTAGCAGCAGAGTTCCGCGGTCAGGCACTCGCCTGATCTCCCTGCATTGCAGCATTTGCAAACTTTCAAATGCTGCACCAGTTTAGCCTGCTGCTTTGGTGCCCTAGCTCCTGTGGTGCCCTAGGCCATGGCCTAGGAGTCCTTGGCCTAAATCCGGCCCTGATCGTATATATATCTTATAAGAAAAGTATAAAAGAAAACAAAAAAAAAACCCTGGTTTAACCTGCTCTCTCAGTGCTGTACAGATATTGCTAGGCAACAGCCTAGTGATGCATCTATACAGTGTCGGGGGCCGTTAATTGTCACATCGCTAATGGTGGCAGCCATTACAGGTGTCCACAAATCTTAATGCAATATAGGTGACATTGGGGTTACCGGTAATTAACTACGAAGGGGTTAACACCTCACTGCGTGGGGGAAGGGGGCTCTTTATTTTTTTTTTAATGTGGCACTTTCGCTTTTATAAACTTGGCAGTGGGGAGGGGGGGGGGGGGGGTAACTTTTTTTAAAGTGTGGTTTTTCAACTTTACTGATTGCTGAACACTAAAATGAGCGGGCAACGGCTTGCTTTTGCAAAAGGTATGTGAAGGCTGCCATATTTGTTTTTCCTTTTAAACAATACCAGTTGCCTGGCAGTCCTTCTGGTTTTTGTCAGAGACATCTGATCTACATGCTTGTTCAGGATCTAGGTTTAAATATATTAGAGGATCAGCAGGAGAGCCAGGCAATGTGCACTGTTTAAAATTACCCGTATATTCTGGCGTATAAAACGACGACTGGGCGTATAAGACGACCCCCCAACTTTTCCAGTTAAAATATAGAGTTTGGGATATACTCATCATATAAGACTACCCCTCTTCCAATGCACACCAAATTAAAATAAATATAAAAAAATCATGTACTGGTGCTGTGTATGAACAGATACTGGTGCTGTACTGTATGTGATGCCCAGTATATAACAGTATATAGTCAATTGACTTGTTGCATTGGTCAACTCTCCTTAAGTAGACTGGTCAGCTCTCCTTGTCTACCTGTTTATCAGAGCAGTATGGAAGAATAGATTGCGCTCCCTCAGCAGGGAGATCTGAGAGGTGGTAACAGGATAGGGCGTATCACCTGGCATCAATGACAGCCGGCGTATAAGACGACCCCCAACTTTTCAGAAGATTTTCAAGGGTTAAAAAGTAGTCTTATACACAGGAATATACAGTAAATAAATATGTAAGCTCCCCATATCCCTCTACCTTCAGGTTCCTTTTAAATACCGTACATCCCCTGTAAAATGAACAACTTGGTCCTCCATGGTGGGCCACACAGGCTTCTCCAACGGCTGAGGAGTCCAGCAGATCAGGTCACATGATTGGGCTTCCTAACTCAAAACTGGGACTTTTAACTCCATTTATAAACGTGTCTTTGTAGACAACAGGGTGCAAAGTAATGGGATAAAGGAACCATAAATGTTGAAATGCAGCATGAGGAAGGAGCTTTAGGGCATACTTTGGATAAATATTACTTTATGTTACTCTAGAGTGACACATACTGTATATACTCGAGTATAAGTCTAGAAATGTTGCTCGAATCCGCTTCATAAAAGTATAGGGGGCGACTTATACACGAGTCATGGGCAACACTGAGCACAATGAGAAATGTGTGTACTAATAGTGCCATTCCCATTTGCAGTAATTTACCCTCTGGTAAGTGATACTGTGAGGAAAGGAAATGCCAAGAAAACCCAGGTCTGAAAGACTTGACTGCTGATCCTGTGTCTCTAATACGTTTAACCACAGCCCCTAAACAAGCATGCAGATCAGATGATCTGACTGAAGTCAGACTGAATTAGCTGCATGCTTGTTTCAGGTGTGTGATTCAGCCACTACTGCTGTCAAAGAGATCAGAAGGGCTGCCAAGCAACTGGTGTTAAAGGAAACATCTAAATCCCTCTCAGTTAAGGTTCCTTTTAACCCCTCCTGAGCCCCAAGTGCAGCCATTAACTTTGCTGGGTAGACTTATACTTGAGTCAATAAAAAAATTCCAGCTTAAGAGGGTTAAATATTGGAGTCGACTTGTATTCGAGTATATACGGTACTTACCATAGTATGGTTTCACCTTAACTGTGAAAATCTTACATAAATAAACGTACCAGTCTGTTTGTTGTGTTCTCCTAACCCCCTCTGTGACATTTTTGCCACACCCCGCTGCTTTCTTGGTGATAAAATCATTATCATAATTATTCATTATCATAATTAATCATCATAATTATTCATTGTTTTTGTAAACCATAAAGATGGCAGCCAAACAGGAAATACATAATCCGAGCAGGTGCCCGTTTGCAGTGGCTCCTCTCAAGAGTGACTTGACTGCTGGAATAGTACTTCCACTTGTTACCTTAGCTGCTTGTCTGGGCTCTGCACTGATCGCTCTGCACTCACAGCTGTTCACAAGGTCACAGCTCCATGAGCCTGCTAACAGGCTGGCTGTGAGCAGAGACCTTGCCCATGACTCATACACACAGCACACAGGAGAGCAGAGGGGGGGGTGGAGGGGACGTGCATGACTTCTCCCTATCACAGCAGAGGCAGCACATTTGCGTCTATTTGAAAAGGGTGCCCAGAAAAAAGGTGTAGCCCATATATGACAAATTCGGCTACAAAAAGGGCACCTGGTGTAGCCCATATGCCAACTTTGGCTACAAAGGGCGCCTGGTTGTAGCCCATATATGCCAGATTCGGCTACAAAAAGGGCGCCTGGTGTAGCCCTTATGCCAACTTCGGCTACTAAGGGTGCCTGGAATAACCCATATATGCCAAATTTGGCTACAAAGCTAGTTTTAGTTTGTAAAAAGGATGCTGGTATAGGCAAAATTTGTTGGGCTATAAAAGGGCTCTAGATATACCTGAGAAAAGTGATAACTATGACCTAACTTCTCCCCACACTCACACAGAGCCCTCCCCTGATGGTGCCTAACCCTAACCCCTCTCTGGTGATTACTATGACCTAACTTCTCCCTACTCTCACACAGAACCCTCCTCTAACTCTACCCCCCCCCCGTGATGCCTAACCCTAAGACCCCCCAGGTGGTGCCTAACCCTAAGACTCCCCAGGTGGTGCCTAACCCTAAGACCCCCCCCAAGTGGTCCCTAATCCTAAGACTCCCCAGGTGATGCCTACCTTAAGACTCCCCTGGTGGTGCCTAACCTTAAAATTCCCCTGGTGGTGCCTAACCGTAAGACCCCCAGGTGGTGCCTAACCCTAACCCAAAACCTTGTAGCTGAATAAAAAATATGGGCTACAGTAGGGCACCCTTTTGTAGCCAAAAGATTTGTAGCCGAATAAAATACATGGGCTACAAAGGGGCACCCTTTTGTAGCCCGAAAACCTTGTAGCCAAATAAATATGGGCTACAAAGGGGCGCCCGCTTGTAGCCTATATCAAAACTCGGGCACCCTTTTCACCACCTTGTAGCCGATATTTGCAGAAATAACATTGCTTATAAAGGCGCCCTTTTCATACAGGCAGCTCAGGCGCCCTTTTCAACTTCCCACACATTCCTAGAACAACTAGAAAAGGCTGCAGTAATCCAGACCACATTAGAACAGGTATAGGAATTTATAGGATAGAGGAAATGAGGCTGAAAATTTTGTTACAGAGTCTCTTTAAATACTTTTCTGCAGGTGATTTTTGTCTCCAATTGTTTTGCCAGCATGGGAACTTCCTCTTGGTAATCACTTTAGCATTGGGGATATTCACAGCAAAATGGGCCATCTCTGCTCTGCAGGCACCTCCAGACTGTTGGCAGAATCGGTTAGCTATCAGACAGAAGCTGTTTCTTATCGGCCCTTTGTGCAAAGGACTTTGAAATCCATCCTGAGGGATTTAGTGTAAACACAAAGAGGCCATGAAAACTAATTAGGCTTCTGCATAGGACATGGCCAGGAGTTAATCTCTAATGCTGTGTATTTATTCTACAGTCTGATTTCAATATTTTTTTTCTCCTGGTGAGAGCTGTTTTTTTTTTTTTTTTTTTAAAGGAAGAGGCGGAGGTACTTTAACCATTCCAGCAAAGAAAGTAAGCAGTTAAAATCTGACAGAACCGACAGGTTTTTGACTAGTCCACCTCCTCAGGGGGGATTCTATGGATTTTCTTTTGTTTTCAACAGCATTTCCTGCCAGCCTCCCTACTCACTTGTACACTATTTTGCCAGATGGACTTAGCAAGTGCCGTTCAGGAAATGCTTTTGAAAGCCAAAGAAAACCCTGAGAATACCCCATGAGGAGATGGACTAGTCTAAAATCTGTTGGTTCTGTCAGATTTTAACTGCTTACTTTTTTGCTGGAGTGGACCTTTAACCGGTTAAGGAGGACGCTAGTTGAAATCTACGCCCTGTTTTGATGCTGATGTGGCTGCCGGGGCGTAGATTTCAGCTTACTGATGCCTCGTGTTCTCACCGCTCTGGTCGCTCCCGCCGATCTCGCCGCTGTCTCGCTCGCTCTGCCGTCTCTATAACGGCAGAGCCCTGCGAGCGGGTCAGGGGCCAATTTTATTGGCTCCTGACCCTGTCTATCAACATAAGCAACTCCCATTGGCTTACATTAATAGACACGGTCTGACTGGCTTACAGAGCTCTGCCATCATAGAGACGGCAGAGTGGGTGGCCTGAGGTTCCCGGCGTGCAGCGTGGACAGCGCTTGTGGCGGGTATGTGCGGCGATTCATCAGCGTTTCTTGTACCAGCAGTCTTTGGTCCTTATGGGGGCAGAGACCGCTGATACTTAAGTGGTTAATTCTGTTCCAGTGGACAATTCTGCCTATGCCAAGAAACCCATCTAAGCACTGGTTCGGTTATTAAAATTCACGCACCCAGCACTCGAGCTCCCATTAGATATTACAGATGCTTTGGTTTTAATCCTATCACTTTCATAAACAAAGCTTTGCGGTTGTATAAAATTATGACACTGGGTCCCTCGGCAGCTGAGGCTTTTACATTTTATTGTGAGGCTGCATGAGAGGATGTTTCAAGATGCATTATTCCCCATTTGTCTCTCAAGAAATCAATCAATAAAGCTTCCTGACATTGAATATTTTCTCATATTGTCCTGTCATCTGAGGATCTTAATGGGCAACGCTTCATGCATAATAGAGTTACACATTACTTATTCAGCCTCATGATATCATCCATTTACCTTTAAATATTTTTTTTGTTAATGGATAAAGTGCAATTTTTTTTTCACATTTTCCATTTGGAATCTTAGCCGTTGAAAGTTCATGTTACGCTTGTGTAAAAGTTCATGGTTTTATCTCATAATAGGCCCGGCGCACTATCTAGCGGTAATATTGCTGTGCAAAAACGGCTTACGGCACCATTACTGGTACTACCGCAGCAATGTACAACAAGAGGAACTTTAAAGATTGAACTTCCTCTCAGTCAGCAGCTGATACCCCCTTTCCCACGAGAAATGTTTTCCCTTTTCTTAAATAGATCATTAGGGGCATCTGTTTGGCTAATACTGTGGTGGAACTCCTCCTACAGTGTGATGTCAGGACCAGTTTGTCGCATTGTGGGAAATGCTGCTTGCTTGGCAGTTGGAAAAAGCCATTATTTCCCACAATGCAACAAGGTTCACAGACAACAAACTGTCAAGACCATGGTCCTGACATCACACACCACCACAATATCAGCCAGGTCATCTGTACAGAATGTTTGTTACTGAGAGTTCTATGCACAGAGGGAGCTACTGCTTGTGTGGCATTTGGAAAAAGCCATTATCTCTCTCTGTGCATAGAACTCTCAGTAACAAACATTCTGTACAGATCACCTGGCTCATACTGTGGTGGAACTCCTCCCACAGTGTGATGTCAGGACCATGGTCCTGACAGTTTGCGGTCTGTGAACCTTGTTGCATTGTGGGAAATAATGGCTTTTTCCGACTGCCAAGCAAGCAGTATCTACCTCTGTGCATAGAACTTTCAATATCGAACATTCTGTACAGATCACCTGACAGAGCTGAAGATGTGATACATTTCAGAAGGTAAATCAGGGAGAGGAATGATTTTACAATGGCCAAACACTGACTAAATAATCTATCAATTACTTTTGTAAAAAAAAAAAAAAGCAATTTTGTTCATTGGTATTTTCACTACAGTTCCTCTTTAAGCTAGCAGTGTGACCCGCGGTACTCAAGAACCGTGTGCGTTGCTAGGGTAACGCACATCACTAACTAGCTTTACCATAGGAATGCGCTAATATCATTGTAACTTGTGGTGCACTGCAGCAGTTCTACCTATCTTTGTACTGCAGTTATCCAGGGACTTTCCTCTATAGAGGTAAGCATTTTTTTTAAAGTCCCAGGTACTCTTTAAAGTGACCCTGCAGTGGATGTGTGCATATGAGTCCATGACTGTATCCTGAAACAGATGTATGTTACTACAGAATTGATTTTATTTCCTACCCTGATGTTCCTTTCTTCTGTCTTATCCAGCCACATGAAAAAATGTGCAGGTTAAAGGACCACTATTGCGAAAAAAGTAGGCAGTTAAAATCTGATCGAACTGACAGGTTTTGGGCCAGTCCACCTCCTCAAGGGGATTCTCAGGGTTTTCTTTGTTTTTGTCAGATTTAACTGCCTCCGATAGTGGTCCTTTAAAGAGCTTCTGAAAATGCCCCTTTTTATTAGCCAGTCTTGTTATGCAGTAATGTATCAGCTGAACCACTGCTATCCCGCAGCAAAACGAGCCCTAATCACCCTCAAACACCGGGGCAAAAATCCACGACTTACTTGGTAGTGGATTTTGCTTTCAGCTGCAGCTCTGCCTCCATTCACGTCTATCTCCCGTGGATCTCCGCCTCCTCCCCGCCCCTCTCAGTGAAGGAAGACTGAGAGGGGTGGGAGGAGGCGGAGATCCGCGGGAGATAGACGTGAATGGAGGCAGAGCTGCAGCTGAAATCCCTGCCTCCAACAGGAAGGGGCCCCGCCTTGTTTTGCCGCGGGAAAGTTCAGCTAATACATTAATGCTTAACAAGGCTGGCTAAAAAAAAGGGTCATGTTCAGAGGCTACAGAGTCTCTTTAAATAAACAAATAATGAGTCACACCTGAACTTGCTGACTCCCACATGATTACTTCTCGCTCTGTGACTGTGTACATAACGTGAGTTGTGCTACTTGCGCAATGCCCATTATGCAGTTGGCTTAAATGCCAGTTAAATTTACTTGTGATGTGTGTCCACATTAAATTCGCTGCATATTGTGAATTTTTCCCATTGTGTGTTGACTTGAAAAAGTTTTTCCAAGTAAGGTTTCAGGGCTGGAACCCACTAGGGCGATTTTTTGAGCATTTAGGGAGCGTGCGAAATCGCTAGTGATTTCCTTAAACGCTCTGCCAATGTAATTGGATGGTGCAAATTCCACAGAAGCGATTGCGATTAGCAAAATCGCAAACACAAGACATGCGGCATTTTGTTAGCGTTTGCGCTTCAATGTAAAGTACATAATCGCTGGCGTAATCGCTCATCAAAACCTGCATGGAGCGATTCTGCAAGCGTTTTGAAGTTACTGCACACTGTAACAAAATTAAAATTAATAGAAAGGACCAATCAGACTAATCGCTAATCGCTACACAACTGCTGGCAGATTGATACACTTTTTAAAATTGCTCCCTAAAACGCTCAAGGAATCGCTTACAAACTGCTCATACGAAACGCTAGCGATTTTTTTTTAAAATAAATCTCCCCATAAAGGAGCTCAGTATGCCATTGAGAGGCTGGGGGTTAGGGGGAGCACCATTGCATACCTATGGGGGGCGACATGTGTAGCCCCCTATTCCCACTGTAGAGCACACTCCTGGCTGCAATGCATCCTGGGAGATGCATGCCTCAACGAGCTGTGGTTCGTACATCTTCCCAGCGGGAGATGTACTCAAATCTATGTACTACAGCTCCCGGCATGCGTTGCGGCATGCATCTCCCAGCATGCATTGCACCCAGGAGTGCACTCTATAGTGATATTCTTTAAAGTGCGGCCAGCTGCGGCTTGGATGGCGACCAACACAGGGTCAGAGGGGATAAGCGAGCACCCCCCACCCCCCGCCAATGGCGTTCCCCCTAACCCACCGCTCCCCCAATAGCATACTGAGTTACGAACCACCCTTATGGGAAGTTTCATTTTATTTATTTATTATTTTTCACTGGTGCTCAGTGCACTTTTTAAGATTGAGTAGGGTAGAAGCATTTGAGATATCCTGATTTGGCCCAAAAAAAGCGTTTGCCACTTAAAAAAAAACACAATCCACTTTGGCATAGTCACTTATTCCCTCCTGTGTATTTCACTTTTCTTAGTAAACCAACCTTTTTGTTACCAGACTCTCAGCTGAAATTTGAAGGAAAGAAAGTACAGTAGTCGTAATTCCAGCAGCAATTTTCAGAATGCGTTCGTTTCACCTCCGAAGTACTTTTTATAACTTTCCTTTTAAATGGATGCAGAGAAGGAAAAAAAAAAACACATAAAACAATGTTTGTGTGAATATGAGAGGCAAGATTAAAAACCTAATTGCGGTTTAGACTTCAGATTTATTTGAAAAGGGGATAATGATAGTAATTACCCAGTTTGAGTTTTGTGGAAGCCTAATTAGATCCCCCAAAAAGCATTTGTATGCAGAAGAAACAACGAGCACATAAAAGGACCATCTGTTTTCTATCTTCTTACATCGGTAATGCCGGCTGCCATTATTTCCTGCGCTGCTACCCATGTTGACATTGAGTGTGTGACATGCTTTTATTCACTTGGCGGATAACTTGTTGTTCCTACATAAATTCTCATGCCCACGTTCTACTTCTGGGCTTATAAAGAGCTGTGGTGGACAGGAGACCACAGAGAAGCAAGACCGGTTGGCTGTGCAGTTTTAGAGTGTGGGGTCGGGAAGGGGGGTGATGTTTATTGTCCTCAGTAGTCCTAAACATATAAACTTAGTGGGCCTAGTTAAAGTGAACCTAAAGTGAACCAAAAAAAATGAGATTAACTCACCTGGGGTTTCCCTCAGCCCCCTGCAGACGATCGGTGCCCTCGCAGCCCCGCTCAGATGCTTCTGCACCCGGCAAGGAGGTCGCAATAGCAGCATAGGGGGCGCTATACAGGCTGGGAACGCGAACAATCACTCGCGTTCCCATGCCTGTCGGCCGGTGACGGCGAAACCGGAAGTCGTCGCCGGCGGGTGCAGAAGCATCTGAGCGGGGCTGCGAGGGCACCGATCGTCCGCAAGGGGCTGAGGGAAGCCCCAGGTGAGTTAATCTAATTTTTTTTGGCTCACTTTAGGTTCACTTTAAAGAGAACCAGAGATGAAGCACCCTCTTGTATTTTACCTTATAAATCAGTAGGAACATGACAGTAAACACCTAATCTGCTCTTTGTTTCATTGTTCACTGTTTAATCTGACTTATCACCTCTGATACGAATCCCCGACTGAGCACTCAGTCTAGCTTTGCTACGGAATGATTATAGCTGAGTCTGTCTTCTCTGGTATCTTTTCAAGCCCAAGCCTGCTCCCTTGTGGCTCTGCTATAATGACTCAGCAATAATCATTCCCTGCAAAGCCAGACTGAATGCTCAGTCCGGGATTCTTATCACAGCTGATAACAGACACTTTTAGCAGTGAGGATGAAACCGAGAGCATGATAAGTGTTTTCTCTAATGTTCTTACTGATATATATGGTAAAATACACAAGGGTGCTTCGTCTCTGGTTCACTTTAACTAAGGATCTTCTGGCTTGAGGACATTGGTGGTCCTGCAAACCTGGTATGGATCTATTTTTTAAAAAAAAATGCAGGCTGTGGGCGCTGGACAATTGAATCTGATGGCAGTTCCACTACTGCTAAATCAAGGATTCTTGTTGTGCTTTGATATCATCTCTGAGGGGTGTGCATTGGTTATGGATGGGACCACATGGGGTTCCTACAAGCGGTGGACAGCCAACAGACCAGATTTATACTTTTTCAACCGCTAGGTGACTTTGTTGGGTGTTCCCTTCCTTCCATTTACAACTGCCCCATTTCCTGTGCAAACCTCTTTGCCATGTGTAATATCGGTTTACCCCAAAATTTCTATTGCTATCAACAACATGTCCATCCGCCCTGCTCCACAGACCCGCTGCCTGGGTGTCACCAAACGCGAAAGTGATGTTAGCACTTTCCTTCATACCCCCACATCCAGAACATCTCCAGGTCCCGCCACTTCCATATTCGCGGCACTGCTAAACTCCTGGTCCTTCATCTCCCATCTGTACTACTGCAATGCCTGACTCCGACCCCTGCAATGTGTTATGAACGCAGCTGTTAGACTCATTCACTTCTCCCACTGTTCCTCTTCAGTTGCGCCTCCTTGCAAGTTCCTTTCACTGGTTCCCTCTCCTCCTTAGAATTAAATTTAAACTGACCTTCCTGGCATAGAAATACATCCACCATACCTCCCCTTCGTACATCGCCAATGTTGTCCAGAGATACGCCCACACCTGCTGACTCTCCACACCTCCAACACTCTATAGACTCCTCCTGAGCAGCCCCTACTCTATGGAGCTTCCTCCCTGCCTCTACTCAGGCTCGCCCTCACCTTCAGCTCAATCATAGACCCATCTGTTCACCATTGCTGACCCACCATCTTCATAGCTCTAGGCCCCTCCCCATGTGGCCTCTCTCTGACCCCATAGATTGTAAGCCTATTTGACATGGCCCTCTTCCCCGAGTGCTTTTCTGCACCACCATGAGGACTCAGTGACTTGTCTGCTGTATTCATCCCTGCATTATTCCATCACCATTTTGTGTACGATTGTTTAACGCTGTAATGCCCCTGTGTATCATTGTTTACTGTAGCAATGTCTCCCCTTTGTATTGGACAGCACTGTTTAACGAGAAACCATAACCAAGAATTGAACTTAACCCAATCAGTAGCTGATACTTTCTTTTCAATGAGAAATCTTTTCCTTTTCACAAATGGATCATCAGGGGACTCTGTACGGCTGATATTGTCTTGAAACCCCTCCCACAGTGTGATGTCAGTGCCATGGTTCTGACATCACACTGTGGGAGCCTTGTTGCATTGCGGGAAATTACAGCTGTTTCCAACTGCCAAAAAAAGCAAGGAGCATCTCCTTCCACTGACATCACCTGCCAGCAATAAAGATGTCACCATGAGATAAATGTCAGAATGTAATTCAGAGAGTGGAAAGATTTTACAATCTTTCATAATAACAACAGTAATAATACTAATATTAATACTAATAATTATAATGTACAGCTCACTTAGGAGTAGCTTCCCCTATCCATGTGTTGCTCCACATTCAAGCCTCCCTTTAACATATACAGCATCCTCTTCTATATGCAGCAATCCCCTCTTCCATGTCCAGCCCCCTTTTCTACAGAAGTTGCCCAAGACCCGGGCCTCTGTGGCCTTTCCAGAAATCCTGGCAGTCATGCAGGCATCCTAACGGTGCTTTTCCATATTTCATTTTGTACCTTCGCTGTCCTTTTAAAATAAATACAAAATCATATTGTTTACATTTTCTGCCACACGTTTGTTTGCCGTGTGCCAGAACCCATTTAAAAAAGGAAAACAGAGGAGTAAATTTAGCGTATGATTAACGAGCAGCAGTCCATGCATGAACTGAGATTTAAAAAGGCATGGAAAATAATTTCACTTGGCCCGAGGGAAGTCATAAGAGATCAGGTTGTTTTATTCACCTTACCGGAAAAAAAGCTTAATGCAAGTGTACCTTCCATAGAAAGAGTCCTGGATGGAGTAATCTAGAGTCTGCGAAGGCTCAGGCTACAGCAGTTGTGGCCAGAAATAGTCTTTACTTTAATTGAGGACAGCGAGGTTTATGTTATAGCAATTACCTGTACTCTAATGTTTGGACTGCTGTAGTTATTGGAGCACTGGCCTTCTGCTCACGTGGATGGCATACTAACTATGCCTGTTATTTCGTGTTTCATCGTCTTCTAACCTTCTATAAAAAGACTTGGTTAACTCGGTTAAAGTGAACCTCCAGACTAAAAATCTACTCAGCAGTACTGAAAAGGCTTGGTGTTTATTTATCAGTTTCACAGCATCAGAACTTTGTTTTTCTTACCCAAGCCTCATTTTTAGCTGCACAGAAGAAAACTGCCCGGGTGTTTTTCCCCTGATGCTGTGCAAAGCATGATGGGATTTCTGATGATGTTCCCCTTATGCTGTTTTGGTGCAATTTTTTTTTTTTTTTTTTTTTTTTTTGAATTTGAGATTTGAAGCCCAGCATGTGCAGCTGGGAGGAGTGATCAGGACACAGGACAGTTGGAACTGTGTCTCATGCTCCCTGTCACCTCCTTTTACCAAAAAGATGGCTGCCCCCATGAAATCACAAATATTTGCCTGTTCTTTTAAAACAGGTTGGGAAGGAGTTTATATTACCTATCTATTTTACATAACTAATGTAACTTAATGACAGTATGTTTGTTTGGGCTGGAGTTCCCCTATAAAGTGACACTGAAGTGAAAAAAAAGTATAATGAATTGTACATGGAATACAGATAATGAATAGAACATTAGTTATATAGCTTTTTTTTTTTTTATAACATTGCATCATTCTGTCATATATGCAATTACAAACCACACTCTGTATTTTAAACTATGAAACAGAGCAGAGCGAATGACCCTTTCACCCCTCCCTCCCCCCTGCAGTAAAACCTTATCTAAAGCTGTATTTCACTGTTTCTTTGATGTATAACTGCTTCAGAAAAGTGGACTGTCTGTGACCCAAGTTTGGGCCCCAGAGGTCAGAGAAGCTCTTTTGCATAGATAACAGCTGAAGTTTGTTAACTCTTTCTGCACTAGAGACAATATGAGACTTCTATCTGTGCTAATAATGTTCTATTTCTTAGCTGTACTAAACATACAATTCACATAATCATAATTTATTTTCACTTCAGATTCCCTTTAACTCATACGTAGCTAAAGTAAAGTATCGTGAAAATACATACATATAAAATGTAGATTTCTCCTAAAGTAAATAGGACACTATAAATTACTTTTTTTACATGTCACTGTGACTTAAAGCGGACCTGAGATGAAAAACTAACTATAACAAGTAACTTGTCCATATGTCTTTTCTAGAGTTTAGATAGTTTACACAGCAAATCTAGCTGCAAACAGCTTCAAGAGAATATGATCATTTCTCCCTGTGATACAATGGCAGCAGCCATGCTGTTTGTAAACATTACACAGAGGCAGGCTTATCTGCATCTTGAGCACTCAGCCTGTGAAAAAACCTAATCCACCTCCTCCCCCTCCTCCCCTCTGCCTCTGAAATCTCTGGCTAGTAATACCTCCCCCTCCTCCTGCCCAGACTGAGCTCCCATGAGCCCTTGCTACTGTCTGAAAATGCCTTGGCTCTCTGAAAACCTGTGGGCGTGGCTTGTTTAGTTTATAGGGATTTAGAGTATTAAAACAAAAACAAAAAAAGCATTTGGCTTGAGGAATGCCCTATAAATAATAGGAAAGGAACACAATTATGCAATGAGTAAAAGTTCATCTCGGATCCACTTTAACCACTTGCCGACCAGTGGATTTTACACTGATCGGTGCTGCGTGGGCTCTACAGCCCGCAGCACCGATCAGGAGTCCAGCAGGGCGATCAGACTACCCCCCTTTTTTCCCCACTAGGGGGATGTCCTGCTGGGGGGGTCTGATCGCTGCCGGCCTTCTGCGTTTTGCGGGGGGGGGCTTCTCAAAGCCCCCCTCCGCAGCCATTTCTGCCCTCCCGCTCCTTACCTCCCTCCCTCCCTCCCTCTCTCCGTAATGCGCAGGACGGAGCTCCGTCCTGCGCATTGAAGGATAGGCTTCAGCCTATCATATGCCGGCGATCCCCGGCCAATCAGAGGCCGGGGATCGCCGATCTGCCTTACGGCGCTGCTGCGCAGCAGCGCCGTATGATGTAAACAGCGGGGATTTCTTCCCCGCCTGTTTACATTTTGCCGGAGAGCTGCGATCGGCGGCTCTCCGGCTGTTCACGGAGACACCCTCCGTGAACTGACATGGAAAGGCCGCTCGATCGAGCGGCCGTTTCCATGGTAACCCGCAGACGACCAGTTTACGCCAATCGGCGTTAGCTGGTCGTCAAGAGGGGAACCTAAACTGAGAGGGATATGGATTTTTCCTTTTAAAATACCAGTTGACTGACGGGTGCTGAAAAAAAACAGCTACGCCTCTGGGAGCCAATGACAATTATATACCATTTCTGAAGAGGAGTGATTTCTTTTTGTTTGTTTTATTGGAATAAATATTTCATTGAGGTAACACACTGCTCTATTGAATGGTGCGTTGGTAGACTCTCAGCAGAGGACATCCCGCTTGCCAGCAGCCATTAAGACCAGAGAGGCTGGGTTTTAGAACAAGTTATGACTGTTTGTTCTGTCATTGTTTCTGGTGAGGGAGAACTGGCGTAGGATGTGGTGGCAGAGTGTGCTGAAGATCAAAAAGACACAGAGAAGGGAGATTGTTTCTATTTTATTTATTACATTTTGCAAATGTGTGCATTAAATATCTTGATCTCAAAGCAAACCTGAAGTGAAATAGAAAATAGTTTGTTGATGGTTCCTGTGATTGTAACAACCCCAGGTTCATCTAAAAGACAACAGGAGACCAGAAGCCCAATGGTGCAGAATCGTGTAAGATTCAGGAAAGCAAATTGCTAAGGATGTATATGTTACGGCCAGAACCCGAAGTTTGGCCAGAACTAGAAGTGGCCGGCCACTTCGGGTTCTGGCCGGCCAATGTGCGAACTGGCCGCTGCGCTGCGGCCAATGTGAGAAATGCAACAATTCCTGTAAAGTTAATGGGATGTTGTGGCCGCAGCGCAGCGGGCAAATGTATCACACATCTTTACTTTATTCAATGACATTAAGCCGACCGGCTTTTTCCCCGCTTTCTCTCTTCCCCTCGCCTCTCTCTCCTCCCCTCGCCTCTCTCTCTTCCTTCTCTTATGGGCAGCCGGGCGGGGGACACGCGTGTCCAGGAGAGTCGTTCGTCGCGGCAGGAGAGCAGAGCGGGGAGGCTGCAGACATCGCTTCTGCCAGCACCCGCTCTGCAAGAACGGCAGGATTCCCCTGCCGCGACGAACGACTCCGGAGGGACACGCGTGTCCCCGCCCGGCTGCCCATAAGAGAAGAAGAGAGAGAGGCGGGGGGAGGAGAGAGAGGCGGGGGGGGGGGGGGGAGGAGAGAGGCAGAGAAAAAGCCGGGCGGCTTAATGTCATTGAATAAAGTAAGATGTGTGATACATTTGCCCGCTGCGCTGCGGCCACAACATCCCATTAACCTTACAGGAATTGTTGCATTTCTCACATTGGCCGCAGCGCAGCGGCCAGTTTGCACATTGGCCGGCCAGAACCCGAAGTGGCCGGCCACTTCTAGTTCTGGCCAAACTTCGGGTTCTGGCCGTAACATATATACTCACAGAGGTGGGTTGCAAATCCTTGCAACCACCGTCAGAGCAGGCGGGAAGTGAACCGTCCCTGCTCGGTTTTCCAGGTCTGTTGACAGGAACTGGGTGGTCGCACGCCGGAAATTCTTTAGGACAACTAAAGACAAGACAAATAACATTTTCTCCTGGCGGACTCAAAGCGCCAGAGCTACAGCCACTAGGGCACGCTCTATAGGCAGTAGCAGTGTTAGAAAGACTTGCCTAAGGTCTCCTACTGAATAGGTGCTGGCTTACTGAACAAGCAGAGCAGAGATTCGAACCCTGGTCTCCTGTGTCAGAGGCAGAGCCCTTAACCATTACACCATTCAGCCACTAAACAACTATCACCTCTAAAAGAGGTATCAATACAAACAATAAATAATATCAATAAATATCAATACAAATTATATCAGCGCTCACAGTATAAATATCAAATAATTAAGGAAATAAATGGTACATCAGAGAAAAATATGCAAACACCAGTTCATCAGGTGGAGCGCTCCCTGCTTTCTGTGTAAAGATAAATAGTAAAAAAATGGGTACAGCGCTCAGTGTATATCAGTCTCTCTATTAATTCATAAACGATATCTTGCACTTCATAGACATAGGAGGGAGTTTGGATCAATCAACACTCCCCCCAATATGAAAGGACTCACCGGATCAGCAGGGCCAAACGGGCCCATCAGCGCGATACCCCTATCGCACTGACGGGCCCGTTTGGCCAGCTGATCCGGTGAGTCCTTTCATATTGGCACTTAAAGAGAACCAGAGATGTTGGACAAAAGATTTTATACATACCTGGGGCTTCCTCCAGCCCCATAAGCCTGGATCGCTCCCACGTCACCGTCCTCCGCTGCCTCTATCCGCCGGTATCGGGTCCCGTACTTTCGGGCAGTCGACGCAAGCGCAATGCGTCACTGCCGGTGGACGCGCCCAATTGTACGCAAGAACAGGGACTCCCGCCATATCCTTATGCATGCGCCTCCTACTACGCAGACGCATGCGTAAGGATATGGATGGAGTCCCTGCTCTTGCGTACAATTGGCCGCGTCCACCGGAAGTGACGGGACCCGGTAGCAGCGATAGAGGCAGCAGAGGACGGCGGCGTGAGAGCGATCCAGGCTTATGTGGTTGGAGGAAGCCCCAGGTATGTATAAAAGCTTTTTCATTTTTTTAATACAGTTCGTCTCTGGTTCCCTTTAAAACGGAGTGGAGGCACCCAATGCATAAAAGATAAGCTAATACGCTATTAATCTTATAAACAGAGAGGGAATCTCACCTCTCTTGAAGAATTTGGACCAGTTTATTGAAAAATTGAGGCGCTCATGCTTGCCAGACAGCCATAGCAGTTAGGGCACATGTTTTTTTCACTGACCTGAGGAAGTGGGCAAGTACCCGCGAAACGCGTTGTCAATTTGATGTGCTTGAATAAAAGACCTTTTTTTCAATAAACTAGTACAAATTCTTCAAGAGATGAGATTCCCTCTCTGTTTATAAGATTAATAGCTTATTAGCCTATCTTATATGCATTGGGCGAACTGAAGTGAAATAAACTGACGAGATAAACAAGTGTATGTATAGTAGTAATCCTAAATAGGACTGTTTTTGGAACCCTATATTGTGATTTTGTTTTGTTTTTAATGGACCAGCAAAAAAAAGTAAGCAGTTAAAATCTGACAGAACCAACAGGTGTTGGACCAGTCTATCTCCTCATGGAGGATTCTCTGAGTTTTCTTAGTTTTCAAAAGCATTTCCTGAACGGCGGTGTAACTGCCAAAATAGTAATATACCAGCCAGCCTCCCTACTCACTTGCACACTATTTTGGTAGACTTAGCACGTGCCTTTCATGAAATGCTGTTGACAACAAAGAAAACCATGGCAATCCCCTATGAGGAGATGGACTAGTCCAAAACCTGTCGGTTCTGTCTTTTTCGCTGAAGTGGTCCTTTAAAGGTAAAATCTATGTTTAAAGCTTTGACCATCTCACGTACATAAGGGTAGATTTTCTAAGGTTATTCTGATCCTATATAAACTCATTGTGAACCAAATATTAGTATTATTATTTATTGTATTTAAAAAGCGTCACCATATTATGCAACACTTAGAAATAGATAAATGGGGAGACAAACAAGGTACAAGATCATGCAACGGAGTTTAAAGGGATACTTAAGGCCGTTTAAAAAAAAAAAAAACAGTTGAACTTATCTGGGGCTTCTTGCAGCCCCCTGCAGTCATCTTGTGCTCACACTATCCTTCCAAGACTCTCCAGAGGCGACCCATTCAAAGCTCACTGGTTGCAGCCGGTTGGAGGGTACTGCGCAGGTGCGGCCATGTGCCACGTGCACCCTGATAGCAACCCCGGAGTCGGTAGCATTCTGCGCATGCGCATTATCGATTTTTCCGTACTGCACATGCGCAGAACACTGTCATGTGTGGGGGCACAATTAGGAGACGCGTGGTTGGCCAGTTTAGAGAGGATTGCTGCTGCTGGTTGGAGGGAATCAAGAGGACAGTGCGGGCAGGGAATGACTACAGGGGCTGCAAGAAGCCCTAGTAAGTTCAACTGTTTTTCTTTTCTTTTACAGGCTGTGTCCATTGATACTAGGTGCACACATTGAAGAAACGCTAGTGTTGCGGAAAATGCTGCGTTTTGCCGCTAATGGAAGTATATGGGCCGTAGGCATATAAAAAAATGTTTGTGTTTTTAAAAACGCATGTTTTGTTGCATAACATTCAAAAATGCATCAAAAACGCACATAATGAAAGGCAATGGAAACGCAATGGTATGCGTTTTTCATGTGTTTTTATATGCGTTTTTGTCTTTAAAAAATTGTTTCATGATGTATTTCCACTTCCTGTTGTCGCATAAAACACAATTGGAGAACGCATGAAAAACGCATACATAACACATGCGTTTTATATAAGTGAAACGCATATGCATTAAAATGCACGCAAAACACTTGAAAAACGCCTCTGCGGTAAAAAAAACGCTAACACAAACGCAGGAAAAATGCAGCAAAAACCCACGAAAAAACCTGCACATGACATAAAATGCGACCTTTCACGTTATGTGTGCACCCAGCCTGAGTCTTATGCTGGGAATCTGAAATGCTTCTTTCCGTCCGATCGACCGAAATCAGGCAAATACTTTTGACATGTCCAATCTGTTTCCGATAGAGAAAGGGATCGATTTTGAGAAGTTATCATCAGGAAATTGCATTGTCTGTTCCCTGCATTAGTGACCACGTCATTCAAGTCCACGTCAGTCTGCTAATCTGCATACAATTTGCATATGATTGACCATCCCTCCCACTGGAGCGTGAGGTAAAAACATAGAGAAACCGAGCCAAAGTTGTATTGTCTGTTCCGCCTCGGTTCTCACGCAGTATGGGACAGGTCTGCAAAAAATAATTAAAAATCATTAAGCCAAAAGGGATGAAGACTGTTTCTGATGTATACCTTCCAACCTGTTTCCATGGCAGCTGCAGAACGTTGCTATATTTCATCCGTAACTAACTAACTCTGTATGGTAGCTGGTAACCTCCTGATTTACACGCCGCTTAGCATGGTGGCAACTAATTGATCTGAAAATATAATTCTCATTCTATTTATGAAGCTGTTGAATCACACACATAAATTAGCTCAGCTGTCTGCCTTTTATTTAACAGTAGCAGGTAATTTGGTCCATCGTTGTTAATCTTCAACAAAAGCAGCACTGCTGTAACAAAGGTTTTGCTTTATTAGCGGATATCCCAGCAGGGTCCTAAAGTGTACCTGTCCAGGGCTAAAACCTGATTGGTTAGACATGGGGAACATGGAGGCTGCCTCCTGTTATAATGAGGTGCGTTTCAGTAAATAGGATGTCTAGGAGCAACACACTCAAATGTCATTTGAACGCAATATTATAGAGGAGATAAAAGATGAACTGAATATTTTCTTATATAAATCTATGAGCTTTCAGCAGAAGGTCATGCTTTAAAGAGAAAACGTAACCAAGAATTGAACTTCATCCCAATCAGTAGCTGATACTACCTTTCCCATGGGAAATCTTTTCCTTTTCACAAACGGATTATCAGGGGGCTCTGTATGGCTGATATTGTGGTGAAACCCCTCCCACGGTGTGATGTCAGGACCATGGTTCTGACGTCACACTGTGGGAGCCTTGTTGCATTGTGGGAAATAACAGCTGTTTACAGCTGTTTCCAACAGCCAAAAAAGCAAGCAGCATCTCCTTCCACTGACATCACCTGCCAGCAGTAGAAATGTCACCATGTGATAAATGTCAAAATGTAAATCGGGGAGAGGAAAGATTTTACAATGAACAAACACTGACTAAATCATTTACACATTGTTGTAAAAACCATTATATTCACTGGAGTTGCTCTTTAAGGTTGAGTCTTAAAACAAATAAATCATCATATAGCAGCTGTTAGGTACATATTCAGGAATGTTACTGTGCCCAACCCTATCCAAACTTCTAATGGTCTAACTTAACCCACCCTTCTTTTAGACCAAACTTGCATAGCCATCTTTGACCCAAACTTGCCTGTCCTTCTCCTGGCCAAACCTTACCCAAGCTCCTCATGGCCCAACTTTACCAACACTTGTTCTAGCCCAACCACCCTTCTGCTGGTCCAAACCTATCAATTTCTCCCATCTAGCACAACAATGCAAAGCCTTCTCCTACTCCAAACATAACTATTCTAACCTAACCATTCACAGCGGTCTCCTGGGCCAACCTTGCCCGACCTTGTCATGGACCAACTTACTCACCCTTCTAGCCCGACCATACAGTCTTCCCTGACCTAAACATACCTGTCCTTCTCCTGGCCCAACCTTACCGATCTTCCTAATGGACCAACTTACTCACCCTTCTAGCCCGACCACACATAGTCTTCCCTGACCTAAACTTACCTGTCCTTCTCCTGGCCCAACCTTACCAATCTTCCTAATGGACCAACTTTATCCACCCTTCCTTTAGCCCAGGGATGTCAAACTCCAGTCATTGAGGGCTGAGGGCCTCACACATTTTTGGCACAGCTCAAATTAATTGATGAGACTAAGGGCCCTTTTCCACCAGCGCGTTTGCGCTGGCTGAATCGCAAAGACGCAAACCGCTAGCGATTTTACAATCGCTACGGTTTGCTCTTTAACATAGGAATCGCGGTAGGTCATTTCCACTACGTTTCGTTTTTTTTACGGGAACGCGAACGCGCGGCGGAGCGATATTTGCCGCGATTTTGCTATGCAGTGCATAGCATAGCAAAATCGCGGCCGCAAACTTCGGGGAATCGCCAGTAATTGCGATTCAGCAATCACTTGCGTTCAGCGTGAACGCTAGCGACTGCTAGTGGAAAAGGGCCCTTAATCAGGAAAGGTGTGATTCTTTCATGCTGCCCCTACTCTGAGGAATGCCTTGCCAATCAAAACTGAAAAGCCACCTGTTTATGATCACATGACTTTTCCTCCTGTACACATCACTATGTACTGATCTGAGACAAGCTTATGCTCTTTGGGTCCTACAGGAGAAAAGCGCTTTACCAATCATTGTTGTCATTGTAGCAATAGTAATAATAATACACGGGGCTAATAAAAAATACCATGATGTGCACTAATACTAATGTGAGTTTTTGTCCCTCTTTTTCGGTCCTAAAAACCGGGAGCTGTGATGATTTATTGTTTCTATACCCTATAAAGGAAGAAATAATCCTTAATACAGATCTAAAGGAACGTGCGACGCAGAACTCTGATTAATGGAACATGAGCCGCATGAAATGTTCCAGGCGTGAAATAACAAGTTTTTTACATTAAGGGAACAATGGAGAGATGAATAGTCTGCGCTGGCCCTGCCTCCGTACACATGTTATTATGTGGCGGGCAGCCTCTCTGCCGTCTGTAGGGGAAGATGTTTACTGCGCACCCAGCAGGCAATTATACACTTGCTGGAGGATGAGGGGGATCATTTATCACTCTGTCTGGGGCTCGGCGCACCCTGGATTGGGGATCTATGTATAGATTGCACACTGACACACTTACTGCTGATCTGATTCCAGCAGCCTCACCAGCAGGAAATCATTCCGGGAGGATGAACCAGATTTGTGAGGCTGCCTGAGGAAGATAGGAGGGAAGGGCTCTTATCTGAAATGAGGGGAGACAATTGTGTGCCAAGATCTCAGCGCTGCCTGCTTCATGTGCACCGGGGAGGGCAGCTAGAGACACATTATTAGTATGCATATGTACAGGTATAGAGCTACCCACTACTTGTCTTCTACTATGTAAAGCGCCGCGGAAGGGGCTGGTGCTATCTACATGCATATACATACATCATTCTAGCATCTGGCAATAGATGTACATACATAGATTATGCACAGCACAATGCAGTTGATGCAGAAAAGGTTGCTAACATTGCACATCACACTTCAATGTTACCGGCCTGTACTGAACCTAGTAACTCTAGTGGCGCCAATAGCACAAGAACGTTACCATAGCAACGCGCGTAAACAGTGTACGTGAGGTACGAGAGTAATGTAGCGTGCGCTACACTACTGCCATACTGTGCGTACACAATTAGTGTGAGAATGTTACCATAGCAACATGTGTAATCAGCACACCGCCCAAATAGAAATTACAGCATTTAGGTTTAGGGAACCTCAAGTGACAGGGATATGGAGGCTGCCATATTTAATTAATTTTGTATCAATGCACATTTCCTGGCCGTCCTACTGATCCTCTGTCTCTAAACGTGGCCACTAACAATCCAATTTCTAGTGAAAAATCGCTAGAGCGATCAGAAAATTCAGATCGGAAGAAAAATCGTTCACTAAACCATCAACGAACCAATCTTTGCTTCCTATCTATCACAACCAACAAGAAAATCCAAATTTTGATTTGATGAAAATCCAATTGGACGTTTGTAATCGATTGTGCCAATCAACATAGATTATTTACAACCAATCCGATCAGAATTTCTGATCGATCTAACAATTTTTCGCTGCAAATTGGACAATTAGTGGCCACCTTTAGTCTTTTAGCCATAGACCCTGAAGAAGCATGCAGATCAGGCATTTCTGACTGAAGTCTGACTGGATTTGTTGCATGCTTGTTTCAGGTGTGTGATTCCAGACACTATGAGGCCAGAAAGATCAGCAGGACTGACAGGCAACCAGTTGCCTGGCAGCCCTGCTGATCTATTTGGCTGCAGTAGTATCTGAATAACACCTGAAACAAGCATGCAGCTAATCTTGTCAGATCTGACAATAATGTCAGAAATGCCTGATCTGCTGCATGCTTGTTCAGGGGTCTATGGCTAAACGTATTAGAAGCAGAGGATCAGCTGGACTGCCAGGCAACTGGTATTGCTTAGAAGGAAATAAATATGGCAGCCTCCATATCCCTCTTGCTTCAATTGTCCTTTAAAGTGAATAATCCACAGCCAGAGCTATCTTTTAAACTGCGCGTTGGTTATATTCCGCCGTCCTTGTGTAAAATACTTCATTTATCTTATATTCCACCCAAACTGGCTGTGACACTGTTGTTGCTGAGAGTTCCCATGTCCTGACAGCTTGCTAATAAAGCAGATGAGAGCCCATGTGCCAGCAGCTATTACAGTTCACAAGTGTGAGCGCGCTGACAGGACTTGAAATACGGAGCTGTCTCTGTGACAGTGGCTCAGCCTCCTGCCTGCGCTTCCAGCCTTTGTAGACTTTACAGCAAGGCTGAGAGGAGACGCCAATGATTGAAATGATGAAGCAGCAAAACAGACATGTAAATCATTGTGGCAATGGCTGGGATTAGACACACCGAGCCATAATGTCTTATTTCCCAGCAGCCAGTGGGAGGGGTGTGCTGCAGCATTATTCTGCATTAGATGCACTCCGCACATTGTTGCCAGCACCGTCTGCAGCCATTTTGTTGGCCAAGACAGTAGTGTCTGGAATCACATGCCTGAAGCACGCATGCAACTAATCTAGTCAGACTTCAGTCAGAAACAACTGATATGTGGCATGCTTGTTCAGGGTCTATAGCAGGGGTCAGAATCCTTTTTGACTGAGAGAGCCATAAACCCCACATATTTTAAAATGTAATTCCGTGAGAGCCATACAATATGTTTCAAACTGGGACAATAGGGCTCATGTCCCTGCTGCCATGCTGATGTGTATACAGTTGATCCGCCGGGCACCAGAAGTGTCAGACACGTCTTCAGCTTCTCTTTGGTTTCAGCAATTTCCCCTAGAGCCAGACAGGGGAAATACCGACTAGCAGCTTGTACAATTAGCTAGCTGACTTGGGGGTTGATTCGCCCCCCTCAAAACTAACGGCCACTCCAATTGTCCCACCCTGGACCCTGTCGGGTCCAGTGGCTTTGTAGGACGAGGTCCCCTAACTTTTGCCCGATAGGCTGCCTGTCAAGTGACAAGCAGCCTCTTGGGCCAATCAAAGTGCGGGGATCTCGTCCTACAAAGTCACTACAGTTCCTCTTTGAAGTGAGAAGTTAAAAACAGAAGAGAGATTAAGAAATGATTGATATTTGCCATGTAATTTGTCCACGTTGTTTGATCCACATTCAGCCTGCACGTAATCATCTTTTCTACTAGCAGACAAGAAAAAAATTAGACAGCACCACACCAACATTGTGATAGGCTAAAAGGTTGTTTTTGTTATAGATTTGCATATGCACAGAGGGAGATACTGGTTGCTTGGTAGTTTTAAACCGTTCTTTCCCACAATAAAACAAGGTTTACAGACAGAAAACTGTCAGGACCTAGGTCATGACATCACACACACTGTGGAAGTTGTTTCACCACAATTGCCTCAATTCACTTAGATCATGCTGGAGGTAATAAGGCAAGAGTAAACTTGCCGCCCACCACACAGTGACAGAGTTATCTTACCTCTTCATTCCTTAAAGGGACTCCGAGCAGTGCAGAAACTATGGAAAGATGCATATCATCTTAAAGCTCTCTTTCTCCTCTTTCCGATGATATATAAACCGCTGCCCTACCCCTTTTAGTTTTTGCTATTTTCGCGATTGAAATTGCCGCGGCCGCGATTTCAATCGCGAAAATAAAGAAAACTAAAAGGTGTAGGGCAACGATTTAGGTGTCGCCAGAAAGAGGAGAAAGAGAGCTTTAAAATGATATCCATCTTTCCATAGTTACTTGTATTACACAGGACGACTTTTTCTGCTGAATGGAGCTGCTGACACTGGGGAAAGTGTCGTCCTGTGTAATATAAGTAACTATGGAAAGATGGATATCATTTTAAAGCTCTCTTTCTCCTCTTTCTGGCGACACCTAAATCGTCGCTCTACGCCTTTTAGTTTTCTTTATTTTCGCGATTGAAATTGTGGCCGCGGCAATTTCAATCGCGAAACTAGCGAAAACTAAAAGGCGTAGGTTGGCGGTTTATATATCATTGGAAAGAGGAGAAAGAGAGCTTTAAAATGATATGCATCTTTCCATAGTTTCTGCACTGCTCGGAGTCCCTTTAAGTTACCTCCTCTGTAGTTATTTTCACACGGAGTTAATTAACAGCCTGTGTTTAACTTCTTTAGGGCTCATTTCCACTATCGCGAATTCGCATGCGTTTTTCGCATGCAAATTCGCATAGCAATACAAGTGAATGGGACTGTTTCCACTTGTCAGGATTCCTTTGCGTTTTTCTGTGCAGAAAAAATTCGCATGGCAGAGCCATCAGAATTCGCATACCGCATACCGCTATGCGAATCGCATACAATGTATTTAATAGGAAATTCGCATGAGGTTTGGGTATGCGAATTTTCATGCGAATTTTCATGCGAATTCGCATAGAAACAATGGAAAAGCACACCAGCAGTGCCATGGTTAAATTCGCATACATCGTCATCCATGCGAATTCGCGTGCGAATTTGCATGAAAATTCGCATGGACCCGCATGCGAATTTCGCATCCGCATGCAAATTTTTACCGCGGCGATTCGCACCGCACAAGTGGAAATGCAGCCTAAAGTTAAATGCTGAAGTTATTTTAAGGATTGAAGAATTAACTTAGACAGAAGAGTTAACTTTAGGTTTGCCTGAGGTAAAATGTTTCCTAAATACTACATGCCTTATCACCATGGTGATAACTCTAGAAATGTTATTAAAGACAGGAGATACGGTTAGTGAATTGAGGCCAATATCAGCCATACAGACCCTCCTATTTGAGAAAAGGTGGAGATTTCTCATAGGAAAGAGGGCATCATCTGATTGGGATGTAGTTCAATCCTTGGTTATAGCTCTTCAGCCTAAACAAACATACTGTCATTAAGTTACATTAGTTATGTTAATTACAATAGATAGGTAATAATATAATCTCTTACCCACCCTATTTTAAAAGAACAGGCAAATGTTTGATTTCATGAGGGCAGCCATCTTTTTGGTTGAAAGGAGGTGACAGGGAGCATGAGACACAGTTCCAACTGTCCTGTGTCCTGAGCACCTCTCCCAGTTGCTAGGCAACATGAATAACAACATAGCAAATCCCATCATGCTTTGCACAGCATCAGGGCAAAAAAAGCCCGGGCAGTTTTCTTTGATGGGTGGAGCTTAGCTAAAAACACAGCTAAAAAATGATGCTTTGGTAAGAAAAACAAAGTTCTGATGCTGTGAAACTGTTAAAGAAACACCAAGCCTTTTCAGTTCTGCTGAGTAGATTTTTAGTCCGGAGGTTCACTTTAATAAATATTGACATAGCACAGAGGGTATCTTTTGAAATCTCGCTCAAGTGCTCTCTGTGCAGGTTAAGAAACACAGAGGTGTATTTGTCATTTCTTTTGGAGGCTGTAGCCTTTTTTTAGCTCTTGAAATCCCGGTCGGAGCAGGTCTGCTTTAGTGGCTGTGAAGACTATAATGCGAGAGCGGGCACCAGTTGCGTCTGTCAGGAATGTTCCTGTCGGTATTGCTAAGTAGAGCGTTTCCCTCCTGCGGTAATCAATATGTAAGACGTAACAGAAAGAGAACCTTTTCTCCGATGTACACACTCAGCACCAGCTAAAGTCGATGATTATTCTCTGGCACAGGGAGCCGCGCCATCTGCTCTGCTCTGTACCGCACATAGCAGCTTTCAAACCAACTTTGTTGCTTAATTTAGAAGCGGAAAATATGTGTGTAATTAAAAGGCAATATAGGGACGATCGTTTACAGTAAGACGCTTGCGAGCAAAGTGGCTACGGAAGCAATACTGAGCCGGACATCTGGCTATATTACGATTATTAATTTATATTATGCTGACATTTCCCACAGCACACAAAATCATTCATGTCACTAACTGTCCCTCAGAGGCGCTCGCCGTCTAACCTCCCTGGCGTGATCATTATTGTTGATGGTCGGTGATAAGCATATTGCATACCCTGGCCACCGCTTTTATCAGTCGGCTATCATCAGGCCGGAGGTTTCAGGCCATCTCCACCAGATCTTCAAGGCACAGGAATCCCTTTTTTGCCTCTGCTGTCAATCTGTTGAACTCACTCCATGCCACCCCCTCACTTTTTCCCCCCTTAAAGAGAAACCGTAACCAAGAATTGAATTTCATCTAAATCAGTAGCTGACTCCCCCCCCCCCCCCCCCCCTCCTTTCCCATGAGAAATCTATTTATTTTCTCAAACCGATCATCAGGGGGCTCTGTATGGCTGATATTGTGGTGAAAACCCTCCCACAGTGTGATGTCAGCGCCTCACAGCACTGAAGTCCTGGCATCACACTGTGGGAGTCTTGTTGGATTGTGGGAAATAACAGCTGTTTCCAACTGCCAAAAAAGCAAGCAGCATCTCCTTCCAGTGGCATCACCTGCCAGCAGTAGAAATGTCACCATGTGATAAATGTCTGAAGGTAAATCAGGGAGAGGAAAGATTTTACAATGAGGAAAAGCTGACTAAATCATTTACACATAATTATTGTAAAAATGAAGCACTTTTTCTAATACATTATTTTCACTGGAGTTCCTCTTTAAGGCTGAGGCCACCTGTCTAGTGAAACTCTGCTTCTGTATTGTATCTTGTCCTGATTATCTTTATTCGTACCTTAGGCCTCGTTCACATCAGGGCCGTTTCTGTGCGCTTTTTACAGCGCACTGCCCTGTGCGATCAGCAAGGTATTTATTTTCCCATGTAACTAAATGTAGCTGGTTCACATCTATGCGCTGCGCTGAGCAGCGTTACAGAAACGTAGTGTTGCATGCCTTTCTGTGCGTTGAGCTGGAAAGCGCACATCAATGCAAGTGAATGGGTGCGCTTTTTTAGCGCATAGAAGCGCGTACAAGCGCATAGAAGCGCATGCGTTTTTTACCCCTAATTGGAGAAAAAAATACATTTACATACAAAAACAAAGTTTTATTGACAACTGCTGCTGGTACAACAAGCAATACGTGCTTTAAAGAAGCGCAGCCCAACGCACAGAAACGCACACTAAAGCGTGCACAAGTGCATGCGTTTTTTACCACGCGCTTTCACACGTTTTTCAGCGCAGCAGATGTGAACGAGCCCTTACTCTGAGCTATGTAGATTTGTGTGGTCAGTTTGATCATGTGATTGTTTTGTAACAAGTCTCTGATTGGCAGGTTGCAGTCATGTGCCTGATCATGTTTCGTTTCTGCTTCCTGTGTAAGCTAAAGCAAGGAGCAGAAGTGTGATGTAATTACATGAACACAGCTAGGCATTTGGAGGCTTATAAACCGGTCATCCTCTCAAATGTCACATGCTTTCTTGTGCATTCTCCTTAAAGGGACACTTAAGTTAAAAAAAATGAGTTTACCTCACCTGAGGCTTCCAATAGCCCCCTGCAGCTGTCCGGTGCCCTCGCCGTCTCCCTCCGATCTTCCTGGCCCCGCCAGCAGCCACTTCCTGTTTCGGTGACAGGAGCTGACAGGCTGGGGACGCGAGTGATTCTTCGCGTTCCTGGCCACAATAGCGCCATCTATGCTGCTATAGCATATATCATATACCATATAGCAGCATAGAGGGTGCTAATGTGTCTGGGAACGCGAAGAATCACTAGTGTCCCCAGCCTGTCAGCTCCTGTCACCGAAACAGGAAGTGGCTGCCGGCGGGGCCAGGAGGATCTGAGGAAGACGGCGAGGTCACCGGACAGCTGCAGGGGGCTATTGGAAGCCCTGGGTGAGTAAAACTCATTTTTTTGTTTGACTTTTAAGTGTCCCTTTAAAGTGCAAACAACATTTTGCACACTTTCTTGCCAATCTTCCAACCCACATGTGTTGGCACTATGCTGATGATTGGCGATGCATGGTGTGCGGCAATAGTAGCCTGGTGTGTCGCTATGGAATGTGTTTATATCTATCAGCCTGAGTTCTCTGCTCGCTATATGCAAAATACAAATAACAATTTGAGGAAATGTGGATGGAGACAGTGTCCCTGATTGTCTTGACAATAGTGAGGAATTAAGGTACAGCAGAAGTAAGGGTATAAAGAGACTGGACAATCACTGTGCTAAGCACACTGACAAAGTACACAAGGAGCTGGCGAAACATGTCAGTGGGAGCGGCCTTGTCCCTGTTGATCGGAGCGCTCCGTTTCGCCAACCCATAGGATTACATAAATTGTATTGAAGTTAATCAATTTGCCTATAAATGTTGTCCTGTTGTGACTAATCTTTCAGAGCAGAGAGGAAATTCTAAATTTAGTTCCACTTAAAGAAAATTCCTGTAGAGTAAATTCACCGTCTCCAGTAGAGCGCATTGGAGCCGGCGCTGTTTGGTTTTTACGGGTGACAGTCCCCACTGGCTGGTGGTTTCCGGATAAGACACGCGTTGACCTTTTAATTCCGTCGCAATCTCATGTTAATAATTATATCCTTCTTTCTTATTTCTGAAGACTTTTTTTTATAGAACACAGTCCGAGAATAGGAATTATGAAGACTAAGTAAATGCAGTTGGAACATTAACTCCTGACATTTCCGTTTTTCAGCGCTGGGAGTTTATTGCGTGGACAGCTTGCCCCGCAGTTACTTCCAGCTTTTCAGAAGAGATCATTGTCAGAAAACTGAAGTCTCGCTGCAATTACCTTCCGCACATGAAAGCAATCAGAAAAAGCTCCATCGCTTTATGAATAGAATCTCTTAAATGCCGCGTGTTTGTTAATCAAGCTGCAGTTATATCATCGACCTGTTGGTAATTTTAAAGTTTGACTCGATGAATATCCAATTACTGGGTTTAATCAGGTTTAATAAAGCGTCTTTTTTTGCATGAGTCGTAATTAAGGATTGAAATGATCAATGAAATACATTGATATTGATCTGGATTAAACTATAATTTGACCCGTAGTTTCAACGAAGCCCAACTGCGGGGAACAGCTAAATGGAGTGTGAAAAATATGGGTACCCGCCCGGTTTGGTGGGAGGAAGGTTAAAGTAAGAGGGGTTAAAGTCAATGTAAAGTTGATTTAAAAACAAAACAAAAAAGATACTTACTGTACCTAAGGAGAGGAGAGGCTCTGGGTCCCAATGAGCCTTCTCGTTCCTCTCACGGTCCCTGCGTTCCAGGGCTGGATCTCCGGATCAAATCTCCTGCCGCGGGAGGCTTTCGGAAGTCTTCAGGAGCCCAAGTGCTTCTGAAGACGGGCGGCTCCGTACTCCGAGAGCGTGTGAGACGGGGGGATACAGCGCAGTCACGACGGGACCAGGAGAGGAACGGGAACGCTCTACTGAACCCATAGTCTTTCCTCACCTTATAGTTGGTGAGTATCTGGTCTGTTTTTTTTCTTGCTTCAGACTTCCCTTAACCACTTAACGACCACGGTTTTAAACCCCCCTAGTGACCAGGCTATTTTTTATAAAATAGGCCACTGCAGCAGCTTTAAGACCTCGCTGCAGGGCCGTGCAACTCAACACACAAGTGATTCCCCCCCTTTTCTGCCCACCAACAGAGCTTTCTGTTGGTGGGCTGTGATTGCTCCCCCAATGTTTATTTTTTTCACAAATATTTGTTTAATTTAATAATAAATTTCTTCTTCTAAACCCCCCCCCCCCCCCCCCCCCCCGCCAGCCAATCAGCGCAATAGGCTGTCATAGACTTCAGCCTATGACAGCGGATCGCTTCCCTGCCGCCCAGGGGGACAGCCGTGTCACACGGCTGTCCACAGTACAGTGCTGCCATAGATTGCAGCTCTATGGGGGGGGGGGGTTGAAGTTAGGCTCCTGTGGGGGTTCAGGTTAGTTGCCTATCGGAAGGGGGGCGTGGTTAAGGTTAGACACCATGGTTCTTTGTGAGAGTAGGGAGAGGTTAGGTCATTGAGAATATTACTGATATTCCACTATATCAGTTAAGTAGTAGAAGATTGGTATTTTAAGAGTGTATTATTTTTCATTGGCTAATCAAGAGCAAATCAAAACAAGCGCTTGAGCATCCACACGGATGCTCAAAGAACATGGATCTGAATGTGGATCTGGAATGGGACTCCCAGTGTAATCCCTTTGTAATCATGTGGTTTGAAGGCATGCATGAAATAGAGGCGCGAGGAAAAATGGGCTGCGGGTGAACATGCAGATTCCCACACAGGTGAATGGTAATCATTCAATCCTGAGCTGGCCAGACCTGCAGAGCCACTGCAGATGGAATCAGCAACTAGTTTGAGTGCAAACCAAACTATGCAAGCAAATGCATGTAATGACATGTAATGACATCAGAACTGCTTGGATTGCAATACCACTGCAGCCAGCAGTAAATGCTGCAGAAGCGATCGTGACAGCAGCGCTCAAATTGTCCATTAGCCGCGGGTGCCCACATTTCCTTTTGAAGTTTGAAGAGGTACACGACAAATAACATTTATATTGTGCTTTTCTCTTGGTGGATTCAAAGCACTTGAGCTGCAGCCACTAGTTCGCACCCAGTAGGCAGTTGCTGTGTTAGGGAGTCTAGCCCAAGAACTCCTTACTGAATAGGCACTGGCTTACTGAACAGGTCTCCTGTGTCAGAGGCAGAGCCCTTATAACCATTACTCTATCCAGCCAGATAGGAATTGTTACTACAAGCTGGAGCGCTCTCTTTATTTGACTTCAGTTCTGCTTTATATATGCAACTAATCTAATCAAAGTTTATTGGAAAGCAGAGCGGCATTTGCATCTGTCTGTAGCTAAACACTGAATAATTTACCGCAGCAGCTTCTACCCTCCTATGAATGATTGCAATAAGGCTTTGCATTGATCTCAGAGGCACCGAGCGTGGTATTAAAACACACTCAAATGATTTAACAAACTTTCTGATGCTCACAAAAATCAAACTGCATCTCTTTTGTTTTCATCCAGGTCTCGTTACCACGACGTCGCGAAAGCTGGACCGAGAGCAACAGGCCGAGCACTTTCTGGAGGTAGGATGCCGACTAAATGTTCTTCTTATGTGTAGGCTTTTTGGGGTATTTTTGTGCTATTCAAGGCGTCTTTTACACTGCAAATCCCAATTCTGATTTGCGATTCTGATTTGCGATTCCGATTTGCGATTATCATTGGCTGCTAGCAACACAAGAAGAAAAACGCGGCATAAAGGACTTTTTTTTGATTGCTTCAAAAATCGTAATTACATTTAAAATCGCATCTGAATTGTGTGTAGTGTAAAAGAGCCCTTACAGTGGGCTAAAACTCTGACATGACATTCAATAAAGATGTGTTTTCCACTTTTTATTACCCATACAATTACCATATTTGAATTTGTGCACAAGTAATATTGTCTACATATCCTTAAAGAGACACTGAAGCGAAAAAAAATTATGATATTATGATTTGTATGTGTAGTACAGCTAAGAAATAAAACATTAAGATCAGATACATCAGTCTAATGGTTTCCAGTACAGGAAGATTTAAGAAACTCCAGTTGTTATCTCTATACAACAAAGCCATTAAGCTCTACGACTTTCATAATCGTGGAGAGGGCTGTTATCTGACTTTTATTATCTCAACTGTTAGTTAATTTTTTACTTTTCCTCTGCCATAGGAGAGGTCATTAGTTCACAGACTGCTCTGAAAGAATCATTTTGAATGCTGAGTGTTGTGTAATCTGCACATATTAGAGAATGATGCAATGTTAGAAAAAACACTATATACCTGAAAATAAAAATATGAGAATATTTTCTTTGCTGCTAATCTTCTAGTAATTATTCATAGTACACAACCAATTCATTATATCATATATTTTTTTTTTTCGCTTCAGTGTCTCTTTAAGCAGTGTAATGGATCCAGTGTAATGGATAGTGTAATGGTTAAGGGCTCTGCCTCTGACACAGGAGACCAGGGTTCGAATCTCGGCTCTGTCTGCTCAGTAAGCCAGCACCTATTCAGTAGGAGACATTTGACAAGTCTCCCTAACACTGCTACTGCCTATAGAGCATGCCCTAGTGGCTGCAGCTCTGGTGCTTTGAGTCTGCCAGGAGAAAAGTGTGATATAAATGTTATTTGTCTTGTCTAATTTTTCTTTTGGATTGAGCATAAATGGTACATGCTAGGCTAGTTTCAGCTAGTAGTGTTGGTGGTATAATGGATATGTTAGTTATCTACCATATACTGAGACCTGGGTTCAATCCCCAGCCACGGTATGTAAGCTGGCTTATGAAATACTGGAATTCCCTGGCAGATGAGCCCCTTCTCCCTCCGGTAGGAGGGAATAAGTAGAAGGGGAGGAGGGTGGAGGGAGGTATTAGAAGCCTTGAAACATGTCTTCAATTATTTTTCTAGCCAGAAGAAATGTTGGTAAATTTTGAAGTTCGCCTCCCCATTGAAGTGTATTGCGGTTCGCAAACTTTTTCGCGAACTGAACTTTCCGCGGAGGTTCGCGAACCGAAAATCGGAGGTTCGCGACATCACTAATTAGAGATAAATTTGTTTCTTTGTCGAAGCTGCCCATACACTACAGGCCGATTCACGTCCGATTTCAGCATGAAATCTTCAGGGAATCGGCTGAGAATCCGCTGCCCCCCAATGTATAAATGTGTCCCCCAGTGTGTGCATTTATACATTACCTGTCCTGCAGGAGGCTGCTGCAGGACCGGTAATGTATAAATGTACAAAGGTGGGGCTCATTTATAGATTGCAGTGACAGCGGCGGGTGTTTCATCGCTCGTTCTGAAATCGTCCGCCGTATCGCCGCACACCCGACCAACCAACTTCAGCCCGACATCTTGCGGCATGAGCGATCGACAATGCAACCAATTTTTGTCCCGAAATTGATCGCTTTGTCGGTCGGGCATGCACTCGGCAGCACTGATTTTCATCCAATTCGGTTATAATAATCGAATCGGGTAGTTGACCGGCTGCCAAGTCACCGGGTGTATGGCCACCTTAATGTTTACTAAATGTATCTGATGAAGGAATGTAAACAAAAGATAATGTTATCACCTGGGATTTTTTTCAATGGGCTAGAAGCTGCCCATTGAAAAAAGGAACTTTCCACTGAAGAACAAGGTGCTGTGTTTAACTGTTTAAATGCTGCTCTGCTACAAATGCTGAGTTTTGTACCACTTTAAGCATGGTTGCATTGCTAGCCTTACTATAAAGAAAAATGTTGGTTATCCTATGGATGAATTTCATAAAATGTCATTTAGCATTGAATAAAGAAAATAACAATTATGATATATATGTTTTTAGAATATGCATCCTTGAAAACTTATCAGCAGAAGATTTTTTTAACAACTGTGTGGCTGATTTACAATTTTATAGACAAAATATTTTTTATACAGTATAACTGAGGATTATAAGCAAGGAAAAGTAAATGTTAAAAAGTAATGTTAAAGATGTATTTCATTAACTGAAATACATGTATGGTTGGTTATGTTGAGCTGATGCCTTTTTGTGTTTTTATTTACATACAGTAAAGAAACAGTTGTTTTATATTTTTGTAATTCATTTTGGGGTACAGGATGAGTCCCACCTCTTGTTGCTGTTGTGCGGCCCACATATTTGGTAATGGTTATGGCATGATGGCTTCTTTGGTTTTATTGAGAACTTTTTCAATAATCTTTCAACCTTTTACCCTATCACCTAATTACTGGGTGTGTTTATAGATAATGACAGTTGTTGCTGTCTGTTTTTTTACAAGATGATGATCAATCATTTCTTGAGAGGTATATGGTGGCTGCTATATTTACGGTATTTCCTTTTAAACAATACAAGTTGACCGGCGGCCCACTGGTCTATTTAGCTGCAGTAGTGTCTGAATCACACACCAGAAACAAGCATGCAGCTAATCTTGTCAGATCTGACAATAATGTCAGAAACGCCTGATCTGCTGCATGCTTGTTCAGGGTCTGTGGCTAAAAGTATTAGAGGCAGAGGATCAGCAGGATAGCCAGGCAACTGGTATTGCTTAAAGGGAAATAAGTATGGCAGCCTCCACATCCCTCTCACTACAGTTTTCCTTTTTAGTAAATCAGATTTTTTTTCGTACAGACAAAGAGAGCAAACTAGAGTCTGGGCACCAGCAGGCATGAAATGCATGTCACCTTTATTTATTATTATTATTGTTTTATAAAGTACCAGCGTACGCCGTGGTGCTGTACAAAGTAGGAAAACAAAAAAGGGGTGCATAATGATACAGACAATTATATTCATTAAATGGACACTGGTACTACAGACAGAACTGGGGGTTACAATGATGAATAACAGGTATAACAGAGTGCAAGCTATGACATGAACAGTGGCGTAGCTAAGAAGCTGTGGGCCCCGGTGCAAGTTTTGCATTGGGGCCCCCCAAGCACTCTATACATAATATACTGTATACCACACCAAAACCAACGAAGGACAACCACAGAGTCAGAGGTGCAAGAAGGGGATGGGAAACAGTGTGTTCATGATCACTGCTATTCTAATCATCTATAGTGGCTGGGTAGTGTAATGGTTAAGGGCTCTGCCTCTGACACAGGAGACCTGGGTTCGAATCTCGGCTCTGCCTGTTCAGTAAGTCAGCACCTATTCAGTAGGAGACCTTAGGCAAGTCTCCCTTACACTGCTACTGCCTATAGAACGTGTCCTCTAGGTGTCCGCTTTGAGTCCGTCAGGAGAAAAGCGCAAAATAAGTGTTCTGTGTTTGTTTGTTCTGTGTCTGTGTTTGTATAGAAGTGAACATTATCAGCATAGGACCAATAAAGAGCTAATACTGTGTTTGAGGGTGGGTCCCTTGGGGGTCACTCTAACCCAAGGGCCCCGTTGCGGTCGGTAGCTCTGCACTCCCTATTGCTACGCCCCTGGACTTGAATAACAACTTCCAAGACACAAAAGGGTTAGAGAGCCCTTCTGAGCTTACAATCTAAAGGTATGGGGGGAAACGAGAGGTGGGGAAGTATGCGGTATACATACAGGCACAGTACCTGTTTAGGTTATCTAGTATGGAGTAAAACTTGAGAGGTTGAAGGGCGAATGGACTATGGTAAGTCAGAGCATATGCGTGTCAGAAAAAATGAGTTTTGAGGGAGCGACCTCAACATACAATAAAGCGGCTGCCTAATGTATAGCCTGTTTCGCCGAATACCCTGCTTTGTCAGCCAAAAACATAATACCCCAATATCCCAGTATATTGTTTTTGCCTCCGACGAAGCAGGGTATCCTGCGAAACAGGATGTTAGGCTATACACTTTGCAACCGCTGTCTTGTATGTTGAGGATGGAATAATGGTGACATGCTTTTCATGCCAGGACTCTATTTTGCTCTCTTTTTCACAATTGACTCTGCTTGGCACAGTACTGCATTTGACACCCTCAACATTCTATCTACTCCTCTAGTGCCGATCTTTTCTTGTCTCCCATCCATACAGTTTTTTCTTACACTTTGCTGTAGTTGATAATAAATGCCACAGTGATTTCTTCTCTCCTATAACTCCTTTTGTCTTGTCATGCCATGTAATTAATAGGCCTACTCCTGCCTTCACGGGGGAATATCCCTTTATCGGAAGATGATTCCATCTCCCAGCATGGGTTTCACATGCTACGCGGCCCCCTATCAAATAATGTAATACATCATCTGCGTTTTTAATAAAGGTTCCTTCTCCTCCGCCTTGTGAAGACGGTAGATTGAAATCGTCGTCTCCGCGTTTGAAGAGGAAATGGCGGTGGAAATAGTTGCGGCGTCCCGTGACCCGAATCAGATCGTTGTCTGGGTGAGCTCACGTTGCGGCATAAAATTAAATTATGTAGTTAAATTAATTCTGCGTTCCCCGCGCTGTAGTATAAAGGAACGTGTACCATTAAATGGATTAGCAACGGGGAATAAGTTCAGGATGAAAGACACAACAGCGAATGTTAGACGTGCGTCTGTGTGTGTGGCTGGGGTATTTGTAGATGCCATTTTTAAGGGGGGGAATAATGCAAGCTACAGCTCAGTACCGCAAGTCAAAGAGGGTGACACCGCTAAGGTCAAAGTATACTTTTTCTGCCCTTGGGCCAACTTGCAGCTTCCCTGCCATGTGCAGCATCCCCTCCTATTCCTTGTGCAGCCCCCTCTTCCATGTCTAACATCCATGTACAGCAGCCTCTTTAATTTCTATACAGGTTATTTGGGCAGCAGCACCCCCCTCCTATTCCTTGTGCAGCCCCCTCTTCCATGTCTAACCTTCATATACAGCAGCCTCCTTAATTTCTATACAGGTTCTTTGGGTAGCAGAACCCCCTCCTATTCCTTGTGCAGCCCCCTCTTCCATGTCTAGCCTTCATACACAGCAGCCCCTTCAGTTCTGTACAGCTCCCTTGGGCAGCAGTTGCCTATCTCCTTGTGTTGCAACCTTTGTATTCCATTTGCAGCCTCTTCTTCCATATGCAGTCATTCTTCCTCCATGTCCAGCCGCCCCATGGCCAGCTGCCGCTCAACACCCAGGCCTTACTGGCCTTCCCAGAAATCAGGCCCTGGACACCGCTCATAACCCATACATGCTCTGTAGGTGCAAGAAAAGGCCTCTTCTAAAGGGAAAATGCACAGACTGTCAGAAGGAATCTGCAACTCTCCAATGGCTCCAATAAAACTTCCATTCCTTTTATTTATAAGCTAAACAGGACAGACAAAATGGCTGACGCGTTTCAGACAATGATGTGTCCTTATGTTTTGGTACCATTTCACATGGGCATTAATCGTGGTGCTTGTGGCCATGGTGGTGTTCATCATTCAAGCACTGTCTGGTTTATTTTTCTTGTTCATTAAAGAGAGTCTGAAGCGAGAATAAATCTCGCTACAGACCTCATAGATAGCAGGGGCATGTGTGCCCCTGCTAAACCGCAGCTACCCCGCGGCTTAACGGGGGTCGCTGATCCCCAAATCCCCTCGGTGCAGCGGGGGAGCGCTTCCTGGTTGGGGCAGGGCTAACCGCCGCAGCCCTGCCCCACTCGCGTCTGTCAGCGCGTATCTCCGCCTCTCCCCCGCCCCTCTCAGTCTTCCTTCACTGAGAGGGGCGGGGGAGAGGCGGCGATGCGCCACTGATAGACGTGACTGGAGGCAGGGCTGCAGCCGTTAGCCCTGCCTCCAGGAGCGACCAAATATACAACCAACGCTTGTGAGGGTGGGTTTGGGGGTGAAGGGACCCCCGTTTAGCCGCGGGATAGCGGCGTTTAGCAGGGGCACACATGCCCCTGCTAACTATGAGCTCTGAAGCAAGATTTATTCTCGCTTCAGAGTCTCTTTAAGCCAGCACTTATTCAGCAAGACTCCCTAACACTTCTACTGCCTATATAGCTTGCACTAGTGGCTGCAGCTCGGGTGCTTTGAGTCTGCCAGGAGAAAAACGCAATATGAATGTACTGTGTCTTTTCCTAGAAATCAACCCACAGGTTAGGTACACCTCAAACTCACCCAAATAAACTGCAGTGGCAAATTGAGTAAAAGAGACTGGGAATACCTAAATTTAGGGACAATAATGGTGGTGTTGGTCACCTGACCTCTCCTGTCTCCCCTTCCACTTCATCTTAGGTCAAAGACACACATCCTCTATCTTCTCTACAGTGGCCTATGAGAGGAGATGTGGCCCAGACCACCATTGTCCCTTACTCCACCCACATGACTGCTGCCAATAGGACCTGAATTTAAAGAGAAACCGTGACCAATAATTGAACTTTATCCCAATCAGTAGCTGATATTTTACATGAGAAATCTATTCCTTTTCACAAACGGATCATCAGGGGGCTATGAATGGCTGATATTGTGGTGAAACCCCTCTTCCTGTCTGTGAACCTCATTGCATTGTGGGAAATAACTGCTGTTTTACTTTTTACAGCGGTTTCCAACTGCCAAAAAAGCAAGCAGCCTCTCCTTCCACTGACATCACCTGCCAGCTGTAAAAATCTCACCATGTGATAAATGTCAGAATTTAAATCAGGGAGAGGAAAGATTTTACAATGGGCAAACACCGACTAAATCATTTATACATAAAATGAAGCACTTTTTGTATTACATTATTTTGACTGGAGTTCCTCTTTAAGTATGTTGGTGCTGTGTGTAGGCTGCACAGAGAGGAAACTGACTTTCACATGGTATTCACCGCTAATAAATTATGGTTCAGAGGGCAAAATGGCCGCCGTAAGCCATTTGCTTTGAGTGTTCTCACACTCCGTTGTAACTGTACCAAACAGAGAGTTGTCTTTACCTCAGAGGAATATTAGCAGGGAAACAACTCTGACATACATGGTGCTTTATTAGCACACACCATTCTGTTTTTATAGAATGTGAACTAAAAATAACAAGACCATTTCAGAGTAATCAGTAAAAATGGCTCCTTTGGCAGCTTCAGTAGTCTACTTCATAAACCCCAGGATTTTGCTCTCAACCTTATAAAGCCCTGTATATCTAGAAATACTCCTCGGATTCAAGGATCACTTCAGAATATTTCAGTCAAGTGTTTTCAGGCAAGAAGTGTTAGGGAATCAGCTATACCGCTACTCTGGATTAAATGTTCAATATCCCTGCAAGAGAGGCAACTTGGTGTGTGTAACGATCTGCTGGTGTAGGGGCACCAGCAGATCGTAAATCTGAACAGAGTAGCTATATCAGAACAATAGTCAGCATTTTATTCAGAGTGTGATCACACGTGTTTTACTGTGCACAGTAAATGATGGAGTACTCCTAGATGATAGCCCTTGTCTGTAGGGACTATCACTGGAAAGAGTGGTCGTACAGGCAATGTCGGTAACAAGTCGGTCAGGTAGCGGTACAGTAATGTCAGGAAAATACGTAGTCTAAATACAAGCCAAAGTCTACAACAATCAGATGAGCAAAGGTACAGAATCAAAAAACTAGATCAGAGTGGAGGTCGGGCCGAGGTCGGCGCCAGATCAGATTGGCAAGGTACAGATTCGAGAGGCAGTAAGAGTAATCATTGGTTCAGGCAAAGAGTCATACACATAAATAAATACAATTATATGTTTTTTCCTAGTCTAAGTGTGAATCCCCGGGGTCCTGCCGGATCAAACACACATGGATCTGACTAAGGTCTGAGAGCTTTCACTGCAAAGTTTCAGCAACAGCAGACAACGAGCCACTGATGGCTCAGGCCTTAAATACAAAAGGACATTCAGAAAGTTCCGCCCCGTGGATTCCAACCAATCGGCGGCGAGAACCAATCCAATGCTGTCAGTTGACCGGCAGGTCAGCTGGCCCGCCTCCTCAATGCATAAAGGTCCTGTCTCCTGGTGCGCGCGTGCGCTGCTCTGCTTTGATGCACCCTGGAGAGACCTGCTCTATCGGAAGAGGATGCCTGAGATCCGCGGTGACGTCAGACGCGGGAGCGGCTGCCGCACCGCTGCCCACTGCAGAGGTAACCCTATCAATCCTGACATTGTGTAAGTCTACAGGGAATTATTTTGCTCTCTCTGTGGTTCACTGCAATTTTGCCATTCTAGAAAATAGCTCCTACCCGGCTGATGTTTATATTTCATCAACTTTTTCTCATGCCTTCTGGCGTTTCCTTTGATCATAGATTAGTGTCTTGTGGGAACTTTTTTATACTGTGTTTTATTCTCGACCTTTCTGGCTGTAAACAAGCCTGACTATGTTCAGTTAAGCGTATCTAATTGTTAATTGGTCATTTGGTTGTTGGGTGAACTAAAGATTAGCTGGGGAGTAGTACGGTTGCTTCTTTCAAACCCATTCAAAACAGCCCCTAACAACCGTGTACATGTATGCACATGGTGGTGTGAATGAAGCAGCTGAAAGGTGTTTGTGACTATTGTTGTACACTATGAGTAGCTACTCGTAATCGAAATTTAAATAAGGCCCGGTTCACATTGGAAATAATGAGCCAAACAGATAAGGTAAGCGGGATCTGGTCTCCGCGTCACCGAATCTGCATGGCTTTGTGCACACTGGATTGGTTTTCACTCAGTTTGCCGTAAAATACTTGGTAAAATACATACCTAAAGTCAGCGGTAGATGCTTCCTCTTCTTGCGCTGTGACTACACAGTGCATCATGTCACTAGTCACATGACATGGAAGACGACGGATGCCTCTACCGCCGGCCTTAGGTTCATATTAGGCCCGGTTCACCCTCGCTCACCATCCGCCCCGGCTGCTGCACCCACCCTCACCCTCCCGCCACTCAGGTTCGTGTCCCCACATTCCCCCACCCCCTAGTGTGAAGCAACGCTCCATTCCCATTGCCCCCAATGCAATAGCATTTTTTTCCCATTCCGTTCTATTGAGGAGAGCGGTCTGGAAAATTAGGGCCTGCAGCATTTTTTAGGTCTGGGGACCGGAACATACGGAACGTATCCGTACCAACGGACGCATGTGAACGGTCCAATAGGTTAACATTGGATCCTTTCACATCCGTTCCGTTTGTACAGTATACAGTACGTTCCACAAAAAAACGCAGATGTGACCAGGGCCTAAGAACACAACGCCACGTGTGTGTGTGTGTGTGTGTGTGTGTGTGTGTGTTAACTTACCCATACCACTGCCTTTTTTTGAGGTCAAATCCAGAAGACCTTGCAACCTCCTGTTGACTACTTATAGCCAATCACAAGAAAAACACAAATGCACTGAACAATGCAAGCAAAGACTCAAACGCATCACAAAAATGCAAGCATGCAATTTTAAAATCCCATCAAATGTGATTTTAAAATTGCATTGCATTTGTTTACGCTTGCCGCTTCCCAGTGTGTACAGGCCCTAGAAATGGGTATCCTGAATCATTTTACTACATTCTACCATATGCTGCTACAGTGCTCATGTTTACTATGTATTTAGAATGTTGTCAGAGTTGGCACATAATCTCTCCGTATACGTTTGCTTTAATATTCCATAGATCAGAGACGGAAATGTCCCGTCCCCAAGTCAACGGTGGTGTAGTGGTTAGCGCTCTCGCCTTGCAGCGCTGGGTCCCCAGTTTGAATCCTAGCCAGGGTATTATCTGCATGGAGTTTGTATGTTCTCCTCGTGTCTGCATAGGTTTCCTCCAAGCACTCTGGTTTCCCCCAACAGCCCAAAAACATACAGATAGGTTAATTGGCCCTAGACTACGATACATACACCACATGATCCATACATAGACATAAGACTATGGTAGGGATTACCATAGGACAGCCTGTGACAAGACAATATACTCTGTACACTGCGGAAGATGTCAACGCTATATAAATACTAAATAATAATAATATTATATAGGTGTGATCTGTAATAAACCAATGAGCTGATTCTTTCTTCATACCAAAGTCCTCCGATCTCCAACGGTTACAGCGCCTGGAAACTTGTGTGCTTTCACCTTGTTTGGTTGCCTGTGGCAAGTCTGAAATTGTGGTCCCCCCCCCCCTCCATAGCACGGATTAAATCCTGAGCTGGATGTATTGAGCAGCAGCGGCACTTTCCGCACGTTAGCTCTCATTTCAAGCATTATAATTACCTGCTTACAGCGTGTGATAATACGCCGTGATTTGTCACAGAGATGAAAGTGGCACAGGCAGGGGGATATTAACATCTAAATTATTTCCATTCAATCCTTCAAGACTCCTTTTTTTCGCCATTGTGCTGTAAAGCAAAAACAAGGCTTTATGAACACTGTAGCTTTTCCTCCGGGAAGTATTGCGTCCAATTAGAACGAAGCATTCTTTTGTACTGTTTGCCTACCATATACTCCAGATTGTGTTAATCTTGTAAACGCAAGCTGAGCATTACAGTTGTTTTTTTCTGCAAATACCTTCCAGGTAGTCCACTGCAATATAAGTACCACTGAGCTCTGTGGCTTTACAGTTAGATCACTGTTAGTTTATTGCCAGAGCCAGATCATCAAGAGGCAACATAGGCAGATGCCTAGGGCGGCCATTTTCTCTGATCTCCACTCGCTCACTCTTCTTTTTTTATCAGAAAGATAAGATGGCAAGCATTGGGAGCCTCAGCTACTTCAAGACAACTGAAGCAAGAGGGATATAGCTGCCATATTGAATTCCTTTTAAACAATACCAGTTGCCTGACAAGGGCTGATCTGTGTGGCTGCAGTAGTGTCTGCATAACACCAGAATCAAGCATGCAGCTAATCCAGTCAGATCTGACAATAATGTCAGAAACACCGGATCTGCTGCATGCTTGTTCAGGGTCTATGGCTAAAAAGTATTAGAGGCAGAGGATCAGCAGGATAGACAGGCAACTGGTATTGCTTATAAAGAAATAAATATGGCAACCTCCATATACCTCTCACTTCAGTTGTCCTTTAAAATAGAAGGTATTTGTGATTATTCAGCTTTAAATGAGCGATTGTGGTTACCCACAATGCACCACTACTGTATATGCAAATGATCTCTTTAGGCCCATGAAGCCAGGCTAGCATCCAGGACCACTGGTGTAAAGCAAGCCCATAACTTGCTGTACATAGACATAGCTTGCATAGTCACACCAAACCCACATGCAGACAGCCTGTTTTGGACTTTTGGTCCTCATCAGTGCATGGCAGGGATTGGGTATTCTGTTACCTGAATTTGGTGACTTTACAGACCGGCAAGTGCTAAGGTAAGCCAGCCATTGTGATCAAACAGTCGTACTAGCTCACCCCCCATTGCTAAGGATGGTGACATTACAAGCAGAGAAAGGCCTGACACTCCACCTGGATTTTTGACCTTGACTTTAAAGAGACGCTGAAGCGGAAAAAAAAATGATGATATAATGATTTTTATGTGTAGTACAGCTAAGAAATAAAACATTAGGAGCAGAGACATAAGTCTAATATTGTTTCCAGTACAGGAAGAGTTAAGAAACTCCAGTTGTTATCTATGCAAAAGAGCCATTGAGCTCCACGTCTTTCAAAGTCACAGAGATCTCTGTCTTCTGAAGCTTGTTATCACAACTGTCAGTCTCTGTAATTTCTTTTTCTCTCCAGAGGATAGGTCAATAGTTCACTAGCCTGCTCTGTAAAATAATTAAGAATGCTGAGTAGTGTGTAAACTGCAAATATTAGAGAATGTTGCAATGTTATAAAAAAACACTATTCAACTGAAAATAAAAATATGAGAATATTTTCTTTGCTACTAATGTTCTAGTAATTATCCGTACAACACAACCAATTCATTATATCATAATTTTTTTTCTCCCTTCAGTGTCCCTTTAAGGCACCTTTTAAACTAGGAAGCTTTCTTTGCGTTACCTTTTCTGTGTGCAGGGTAACGCAACAGCAATGAACGTCCTATGGGGCCTATGGTAGTACACTTACCGCGTTGCGCTGGAAGTCAACAGTGCATTACGATCAGACTTCTGTGTTGACACAGCAGTGACGAAATGCATCCAAGTCAATGGACGATGCAGAAAATGTAAATATGATGGTGGTGGCGGTGCTACATGCATATGCGAAGCGACACAAATACGACAGGGAACCCAGGAATCCCAGTGGCGTACTTTCTGTCCAGCAGGTAGTATGCTACTGGGCTAGGGGCGGCGACAGGTGCGCAGGGAGGTGGCGCCATGCATATAGGGCACCGTCTTTGACATGGGAGACCAGGGTTCAAATCCTGGCTAGGGCAGTACCTATTAAGCAAGGAGCCCTTAAGGCGCGTACACACGCCGTACTTTTTCAAACGACGGGTCCGTCAGACCCCCCCGCGAGGCGGTCGTTCTGCCGACAGTTGCATGTGAGTACAAGCTCGGCGGATCAGTCAAAAACAGTCTTATCAGTCTGCCAACAGCTTGTACTCATGTGCAACTGTTGGCAGAACGACTACCCCGCGGGAGGGTCTGACGGACCCGTCGTTTGAAAAGGTACGGTGTGTGTACGCACCTTTAGGCAAGACTGGATTTTTGGGGGGTTTGGATTCATATGACCCTGTTAGCCCATCTGCCTCAGGGTCATATGAATGTAAGTTTTACAGTGTGATGCAATGAGGGCCGAGCAGCGCACGCAAACGCAAGACCAAGGTGTAAAACTGGCCAAAAAACAAATCCTGTCCAAGTTTGCTACAGGATATCAGTTAGGTCTACCAGTGTTCTTTACCCTACGAGAGACTTCATAAGTCATATCCTGTGTGTCTAATGATGAGTGGACTGTAAGCTTTGTGCTCATTCATGCTGTATGTGTAATTTTTTTTTAAAGAAATCAAGACTGTTTCTATTAGTGATGAGTTTTGCATTCACAAAACTGAACCCGAGAAACGTTGGTTACTAAAGTCATACGTACCTCCCAACTTTTTTTATATAAGAAAGAGGGACACTTAAGCCATGCCCCTGCCACACCCCTAACAACGCTCCCGGCCCACCGTAAAGATTTTATCAGAAAATATGTTTTTTGAAAAGTCAAAGTACACTGGTCCTTTGTATCCTGGTGCATTATCCTTCATATTAACATTTAAAAATAAGAAATGTATCAATTTAAAGGATGGGAATAAAGTTTAGAGTCAATTGAAGTGAGTCTGAAGCTAAATTGGTCCTACAGAGCACAGTTCCAGGGCTGTGGAGTCGGAGTTGGAGTCAGAGTCAGAGCAATTTTGGGTACCTGGAGTCGGAGTTGGTGGTTTCATAAACTGAGGAGTCGGATGATTTTTGTACCAAATCCACAGTTCTGGAAAGTATTAGACTAAGGAGTCGGAGTCGAGGAGTCTGATCCATTTTGGGTACCCGCAGTCTGAGTTGGCGTCGGAGTCGTTTCATAAACTGAGGAGTTGAAGTCGGTTGATTTTGTACCGACTCCACAGCCCTGCACGGTTCGCTCATTCCAATGCGGGCTCCTCCGTTCAAATCCCCCGCTGTGGGAGGCTTCGGCAGGCTTTGGCAGAGTTTGGGAGCCCGAGTGCTCCTGATTCAAGACAGGCAGCTCCGTACTGCACATGCGGGAGTGCACAAAAATGCGTGCTTGCACATGCACAGTACGGAGCGGGCCCATCTTCGGGAGCACTTGGGCTCCTGAAGACTGCCAAAGCCTCCCACAGCGGTGGAAGTGAGTAGTCTCAGACCCATCGGTCAGAGACTGCTAGCAGGGGGTCCAGCACTGGAACGCCGTGACCATAGGGGGAATGGGAAAGCTCTGTAGGACCCATAGCCATCCCTCTCCTTAGGTGAGTATATGTTTGTTCTAGTTTTTCTCTTTTATTGTTTAGCTTCAGACTCCCTTTAAAGCGGATCCAAGAGGAAAAACTAACTATAGCAAGTAACTTGTCTATATATCTTATCTAAAGTTTAAATAGTTTACACAGTAAATCCTAGCTGCAAACAGCTTCAACGGTATATGATTATTTATTCCTGTGATCAAATGAGAGCAGCCATCTTCTGCTTGTCATCATTACACAAACAAGCTGCTCTGCATCTCCACCTCTCAGCCTGTGAAAACTCCACTCCCCTCTCCTACTTTCTCCTCCCTCTCCACCCCCTTGCCTCTGAAATCTCCTGCATACTTCAGCAAAAGCCTCTTCCTCACCAGGCTGAGCTCCCATGAGCACTTGCAGTATGGGACTCAGAATGCCTAGGAGCTGGAAGAGCTGGGGGCGTGGATACATTCATGTACATGCAATTAGGCAATAAATAAAATGTAAAAAAGCATTTGGGGTGAAGAATACCAAATAAACTATATGAAGGCACTGGCAGCAAAAGTTTGTCTCGGATCCACTTTAAAGAGACTCCGTAACAAAAATTTCATCCGGTTTTCTTCCATCCTACGAGTTCTAAAATCTATTCTAATGTGCTCTGGCTTACTGCAGCACGTTCTACTATCACCATCTCTGTAATAAATCAACTTATCTCTCTCTTGTCAGACTTGTCAGCCTGTGTCTGGAAGGCTGCCAAGTTCTTCAGTGTTGTGGTTCTGTGATGCATCTCCCCCCTCCAGGCCCCTCTCTGCACACTGCCTGTGTGTTATTTAGATTAGTGCAGCTTCTCTCTGCTCTCTTATCTTTTACAAGCTGGATAAATCGTCCTCTGAGCTGGCTGGGCTTTCACATACTGAAGAATTACATACAGGCAGAGCGGTCTGCACTCTGCAGGAAGAAACAGCCTGACACTTCAGTGGAAGATAGCTGCAGGGGGAAAGAAACACACAAATGATCTCTTGAGATTAATAAGGAATGCGGTATACAGCCTGCTTATGTATGAATGTATTTTCTATGTGTGGACATGCTGTACATCAACCTACTTCCTGTTTTGGTGGCCATTTTGTTTGTTTATAAACAAACTTTTTAAAACTGTTTTTAACCACTTTTAATGCGGCGGGGAGCAGCGAAATTGTGACAGAGGGTAATAGGAGATGTCCCCTAACGCACTGGTATGTTTACTTTTGTGCGATTTTAACAATACAGATTCTCTTTAAACACGTTTTCTGTAGAAAAATACATATATATTCATAGATCTGTGCATCAGTCCTGAAAGAGGAACAAATAAGGAGGACAGAGGGATTTGGTTCCAAAAGAGGGACAGTTGGGAGCTATGCTAAAGTGGTCCTTTTTAGAAAAACACCCAAATCTAGTTGGCAGTTTACTAAAAGTGATTTACTGCTTCTTTCGAGAAAACACTTTAAAATTGTTTTAACAATACTCTTTTTATTTTCCTGGGTTTAGGGACTACGTCAGGTTGCTGTGATAAGCCCGAATAAATCCTGAAATGAGAAATAAAGACATAAAACTAATCAATAAAAATATACACTGTAGTAAAATGTGGCGGACGGTGGGATGGCTCCTCGGAGACCCCCAATTTGCTGTGCAGGATTATGTTGTTATCAGTCTGGGGTTACATGAAGATTTAGATGGGAATCGGATTTAGAGGGAAGGTTGTAAAATATTCCACTCCGAGGAGCTGGAGCAGAAATAAAAATACAGACCTGGATTTATCAAGGAATTAAAATCTGCTGCCTCCTGTGACCACTATCTGGCTGAGCGTGACTCTGAAATCTGACACCACGCTGATCAGGCCACGTCTGTGACATGCTAGATTAGGCCGCCCCGTATCCTATCAGCACACATCTGTTTCATTCCGGAGGCCTGGAGAGAAAACCTACAGTGAATGCAGTCATATTGGTGGAAAATTCAAAAAAAAAAAAAACAGTTGTATAAAATACTAAAGCAAAGCAGATTTTATTATTATTGTATTGTTAATATTATTAACTTTATTTTCTAGCATAGCGTTTCTCTTAAAGAGACACTGAAGCGAATTAGGAGCAGAGACATTGGTCTAATATTGTTTCCATTACAGGAAGAGTTAAGAAACGCCAGTTGTTATCTATGCAAAAGAGCCACTGAGCTCCACGACTTTCAATGTCACAGAGAGATCTGTCTTCTGAAGCTGTTATCTCAACTGTCAGGCACTGTATTTTCTTTTTCTCTCCAGAGGACATTTCAAAAGTTCACTTGGCTGCTCTGTAAAATAATTTAGAATGCTGAGTAGTGTGTAAACTGCAAATATTAGAGAATGATGTATGTTATAAAAAACACTACATAACTGAAAATAAAAATATGAGAATATTTATTTTGCTACTAATGTTCTAGTAATTATCCGTACTATACAACCAATTCATTATATTATCATTTTTTTTCGCTTAAAGAGACTCTGAAGCGAGAATAAATCTCGCTTCAGAGCTCATAGTTAGCAGGGGCACGTGTGCCCCTGCTAAACCGCCGCATACGCACCGCTAAACGGGGGTCCCTTCACCCCCAAACCCCCCACTGCGACACTTGGTAGCAGGCTTGGTCGCTCCTGGAGGCAGGGCTAACGGCTTCAGCCCTGCCTCCAGTCGCGTCTATCAGCCGCGCATCGCCGCCTCTCCCCCGCCCCTCTTAGTGAAGGAAGACTGAGAGGGGCGGGGGAGAGGCGGAGATACGCGCTGACAGATGCGCGTGGGGCAGGGCTGCGGCGGTTAGCCCTGCCCCAACCAGGAAGCGCTCCCCCGCTGCACGGAGGGGGATTTTGGGGTCAAGGGACCCCCGTTAAGCTGCGGGATAGCGGCGGTTTAGCAGGGGCACATGTGCCCCTGCTATATATGAGGTCTGAGGCGAGATTTATTCTCGCTTCAGACTCTCTTTAAGTGTCTCTTTAAAAAAAAAGATGTTTTATTACAAAGGTTGAGTGAGGTTGGTTTCAGGCCTACTAAACTCTGCAAGCAATTTACATTCCAATTTGCGACTTTAACATGATTTTACATGTGATTCCGATTTGCGATTTTGAATTGGTACAGCATGCTGAGATTTTTCTGTGTTTTTCTTGTGTTGATAGCTTCCAGGGAAAATCAGAATAGGAAATCGGATTTGCAATTTGCAGTGTGCAAGAGGCCTCACACTTGTATGGTGTGTTTCTCCTGCCATGGGAGAAGCCACCAGAGGTGAATCGCACTGCACCAATGCCCCTTTTATATTACCCTGCGGCAGACAGCAAAGATAGGGTAATATGCATAGGCCCACCCCCGCTCAGTGACGCACTCCTTACCGGGCAGGAAGTGACGTACTGGACAGGAAGTACGTCACTGGGATTCAAGTCAGTCTGTGCATGCGCACAGCGTGGCCCCATGCTCCGTCATTTACACTTACTGCGTCCGCACAGATTTGCTTAGGCACAGATCATGCTGTAACGCATGGATTACTTTGCGGCAGGTATAAACTTCCATTGACTTAGCAGCCTCTTGCTTACCATAACGCCATAGTGTAAAAAAAAAAAAGGAATTTATAATGCATTTCACTCTGGGAACATTTTTTATTTTAAATGTATTTTTAATTTTACAATTTTTCATGATAATAGGCCTTTAAAATACTCATCTCAAAAAAAGAAATAGTTTAGAAAATATAATAGTAATCAAATGATGATTGTATGTACAACATAATGAAGGCTAAAGGCCGTGATGCAGAGGCGGTCTTTGGGGGGGTCAAGTGGGGTAATCGCCGTAGGCCCCGCTTCTGAAGAAGGCCCCGCACCCTCTGTGGCGGGAGAGCAGGCATAGTAGTTACATCTCACCTTCCTTCCGCCGATCCCCCGCAGCCTCTATTTCCTTACTCCTCCGGCATTTGTCGCTTTGATAACAGAGCCCCCCTGGATGACGTGACTGCAGTGGTGCTGTTTCCAATGCGACAGATGCTGGGACAGGAAGGAGATGGAGGCTGTTGGGGATCGGCGGAAGGAAGGTGAGTTTTAACTACCATGCCCGTTCCCCCCCCTGCCGCTGCCGGGCACCTACCTTTCTAACCTTTACTCGGGGCGCCTACATATCTAACCTACACTGGGGGAACCTACAGATCAGAATCCATTTTATTTCGCCAAGCATGACTGGGTCAAGCCTGGAATTGGGTTTGGCACAATGGAGCAGTTCATAGAAAGAAAGGCAGGAAAAGGGTTAGAATGACACAATCATACTCAAATATAAGCATACACGAATATACAATCAAAAATTACATATACAAAGCCAAAGTCTGCCGCTCCTATGCGGGTGGTAGGGCGCTGATAGGGGATGGTAGCATGTTAAGGGAGTTCAGGAGGCTAACGGCCATCGGGAAGAAAGAGTTCTTGTGTCTGGTGGTCTTGGTGGGGATGGTCCGAAGTCTCCGACCCAGTGGAAGTGGGGTGAAAAAACGGTGGCCTGGGTGAGAGAGGTCACTTGCAATCCTCAGTGCCCTGGCTTGCAGTCTAGTGTTATACAGGTGGTCAAGTGGGGGCACCTACCTATCTGACCTACACTGGAGGCACCTACCTATCTAGCCTATACTGGGGGCACCTACCTATCTAACCTATACAGCTGGCACCTACCTATCTAACCTATACAGAGTTTGTGTGTGTTTCCACAATGTGTGCGTGTTTCCACAGCGCGTGCGCGTGTGTGTGTCCATGCGTGTGTGCGCACGCTCTCCCAAGCATATACAACATGTATGTGTGTATCCACAGCATATCTGTGTCTCTACGCCCCGCATATGACATTCCCCCCAGGCCCGCATACTCTAAGGCCACCTCTGCCGTGATAGAATAGAGAAGCCTAGCAGCCATGCTGGACAATGGAGGAATGAGTGTTTGAATGTTCCTTTGGCATTGTGGCCTTCCCCCAGCAAGGCTCAGGATAGTTCATTTTACACTTTAAGACCACCCCGGCATAGATGTGTAATTCATACACAGTTATGAAAACAGAAAGATAGAAAAGTCATATAGTGTATGTAATCTAACAACACCATAGACGTGTATCTAGCACTCTAGCAGCCAATTTATTTAGAGGTTGGTACGGCCCAGGCCAATTTATTTAAGCACATTTTTTGTATTTCTTATTTGTTACACTTCCTTGCTTCTAATAAGTACTGCTGTGATGTATGGCCACTTGTCACTAGGGGGCAGTGTGAGACAATAACAGAGGACTTCTGCTTTCAGTTTCATTTTCTCCTAGAAGAGAGAGATGAAAGCATTCCAAGAATTTACAGCACAATGAATTCTGCCAGCTGAGGTCAAAGGCAAGGCACTTATCTCAAATAATATAACTCTACTGAAGCTGCTAATGGTTTAAAAGATTCTGCAATGGGCTATGGTAGTGATTAGATTGTGAGCTCCTTCGAGTAACAGAAGAATTGAGTATCTGTATCCGACACCAAGACGGCCAGTGCCAAATGAGAAACGCCAATAGAATCTGCTTTGCTTTGCTAGCATAATGTTGCCCCTGTTTAACTCTCTAGTAAGGCCACATCTGGAATATAGAATTCAGTTCTGGGCACCACATTACAGGAAAAATATTGCAGTTTTAGAGCAGGTGCAGAGACGAGCAACAAAATTGATACGTGGGATGGAAGGCCTCGCTTACCAAGAAAGGTTAGATAAACTGGGTTTACTTAGTCTGGAGAAAAGACGCCTTAGAGGAGATCTAATTAACATGTATCAATACATCAGAGGGCAATATAATAGCTTGGCGGATGAGCTTTTTGTCCCTAGGCCTTCTCAAAGGACTAGAGGACATGATCTGTGCATGGAGGAAAAACGTTTTAGCCATTTATTTAGGAAAGGGTTCTTTACAGTAAGAGTGATTAAGATGTGGAATGCATTGCCACAGGAAGTCGTTATGGCAAACTCTATACCTGCATTTAAAGGGGGCTTAGATGCTTTCCTTGCGTTGAAAGACATCCATGGCTACAATTACTAGGTAATGCCTAATGATGTTGATCCAGGGATTTTATCTGATTGCCATCTGGAGTCAGGAAGGATTTTTTCCCTTTTGGGGCTAATTGGACCATGCCTTGTGGGGTTTTTTGCCTTCCTCTGGATCAACGGGTATGTGAGAGAGCAGGCTGGTGTTGTACTTTGTTCTCTGGTTGAACTCGATGGACGTATGTCTTTTTTCAACCAAAATAACTATGTAACTATGTAACAGTTTTCTCACTTTTCTCTTCAGTGCTAATCCCGCTCTTACTGTCTCATTCAGAGCACCACACTTGTCTTCTGAAGAGCGTCCATCAGAAAACAAATCCTGCTCTAATATGATTTTTTACAGTACATAGCAGTGAATGGAGAAAACGGAACCGGAATAGTCCAGTCACCGGGATATAAATCTTCTCCAGCCAGTTTTTGCCTTTCTGTTTTATGGACCCCCACGGGCCTCTCCTTTGTGCGGTGGTCTGCAGAGTGCTGCGCGGCTCCAGAAATTCAATTAGCAGTCTGAACATCAGAGCAATCTTTGGGAATGAACTTTTGGCAACAGTGTGCGTGTGACATAATTGTATCCGATAGAAGGGGGTTTGGAAGTCGGCCAGGTTACAATGGGATTATCTTCATAAAAGGCTGTGTGTCGCTGTGAAGACTGAGAAAAAATGTTTTTTTTTATCAAAATATCTGTTGAACATCTTTAGGGAAATTTTAAAGGTCAGTCTTTTTTTGGTCCGACTTTGATTAAATTTTTTTTTGGTAAAGTTCACACCTTAAAAAACTGATGGTATAGACTTTTTTTTAAAAAAGTTTATTCATGTAGGTTAAAAAATTTGCTTTTTTTAGTACATTTTATAGCACCCTGTTGTAAGTGTTCCAAAAAGTATGCAGTCATGGATCCTGAAAGCCTATCTACTCTTCCAGCCAGTGGCGTAGCATGAGAGGGTGTAGAGGTGGCCACCGCGCCAGGTTCCCTGTACCTGAAGAGCCTACATAGGCCCATCCTCCTGTAGCTGCATTAGCTCTTTATTGATGCTGTAATGCAGGGGCATAGCTAGAAATAATGGGGCACCATGTCAAATTTTGTACCTGAGAAATTGTGTCCCCAGTATAGGGAGCAACCCCTATATTAAGTAGCTAGAGGTACTCCCACTATGGCAGGGGTGTCAAACACAAATACAAAGTGGGCCGAAATTGTACAATGGGACCAAGTCAGGGGCCATCCTCAATGTCTACTGACCACCGTCCTCCCTTATAAGGTTATTTGGTGTGTAATGCATCCCCTCCAACCCCCATACAGTTCCTTGCTGTCTAATGGCCCCCCTACCTCCCCCATATGGCTTCCCCAGTGTCCTAGGGCTTCACCTCCAATATAGCTGCCCTGGTGTTCTAGAGTGGGCCAAACATAATGCAAAGTGGGAAAACCACTTGAGGGCCAAATGTAATGGCTCTGAGGGCCAGATTTGGCTCACGGGCCGGAGTTGATGACATGTATGCACTATGGGTAGACAGGCCCCCAGAATAGGTAGCCAGATTCACCTCCCATGTATGTTGCATAGGCTGGGGGGAGGGTATTAAACATTTTAAAACTACATTAAACAAAAAGAAGTCCTCTGCCTCCGGAATAGGGCCTCCAGTGGTGTTGAGATCCATAGTGGCTGCTTTGGCAATTCCTAAGCCACATCAGGGAATGCCTGTACTTCTGCTAGGTCTTCACTCGAGATGATTATGTACAGTTGTCTTAGGCCCCTTTCACAATAGGACATTTTCATTGCGTTGCGTTACCCATTTGTACTGCAGGGTAATGCCCCCTGAGGCTGAAGGGCACGGGAACAGTCTCATTAGGATCCAGAGGCTTCCTCCTCCTGAGTTAAGTATCCCACCATCTTCTCTTCCTCCACCGGCGGCTCTGATCTTCCGGCAGGTCTTCTGGGTCCAATCACATCTGGTCAAATGATATGACATGTAATCGGGATCCAGGAGACCATGTCAGCTTTACAGCCCCACCTGGTGGAGGAAGATGGGTGATGGAGGAGATGGAAGAGACTCTTCAATCACCCATCTTCTACCATAGGGTGGGGCATTAACGCTGACATGGTCTCCTGGATCCCAATCACATGTCATATCATGTGCTCAGAATCAAGAAGACATGTCGGGAGTATGTCGCCATCGGTGGAAGAAAAAGAAGCCGATCAAACCATCCAGAAAGGTGTGTATTAGAGACCCCCGCTGCCACCGAGGGCCGACTGTACCATAAGGCACTGTAGGGACATGCCTACAGGCACCTGATGATGGAAACAAGGCTCACTTCCCTCCCCAAGTGTCTCCCTCCCGCTCCCTATGCAGAGTCCCCAGCAGAGCGTACATGAGCGGTTACTCAACCAGCTCTCGGCATTCCACTGACGAGATCTCCCTTCAGTCAGGGGCACCACTAGCTACCTAATACTGAGGGTACCAATGGCTACCTAATGTTAAGGGACACCTGTAGCTATGACGGGCAAGGGAAGTAAGGGAGAAGTGACAGGTGGGCAAGGCAGCACACTTGTGAGTTTGAAAGTTGATGGAGGGCGAGGTCTAAGGTGCCAGGACAGCTGTGCCTATAGGCTCTTGTGGAGTAAATCTGGGCCCGCTACCACCCCTACCCTGCTGAGCCTGCCAGGGTGAGGAAGGCACACTTCCCCAGCAGCAGAAAAAAATTGGGTTTAAAGGGTTAAAAAAATTAGCAAATTTAAAAAAAGTTTTAAAAAACCCATTGTATTTTTTTTTTTTGCAGTGTGACCTTAGCCTTACACTCTACTCATTGTGCTGTAAGACTTTATGTACGTAATTCTGCTTAATGCAGTTTAGTGTGCACACCCCATTATTCCTCATTGATCTCAAACCAGTGCTATTATTATTATTATCAATGGCCTCATGTTATAAAGTGCATGAAGTGACAACTTTTTCTAAGACAACATGCACAAAATCTTAGCGGCCTTTTGACTTTTTTTGCTTGTCCATCTTCTGCCCGGTCCCCAAGTCTTTACATCCCACTTTTTACTGGGAAAAAAATAAAACAAGGCCAGTGCTTTCCTCACACCTCCTTGTGGCCTATAATTTTCTCCAAAATTACAGATACACTTAATTATAGATGGATTAACTTTAGTGCATTTGTTCTTGTGCATGAAAGAGTTTTAGCTTTCTTGTTTCAATGTCTACACAGTGTACGAGAGAGATGGGGGTCCAGGCCATATTCCGAGAGAAAAGAAAGCTGCAAGGTTTTGTGATTTTGGTCGCCATGGGGAATTGGTGGCCCTCCAGTGGTTGGCAGAGCCTGCGTGGACTTCCTGTAGTTCCTCAGCAGACTGTAGGCCACAGCTTGGCAAGGCAAAATCGACATTCTAGCTTGCCTTTCTATGACACCTCTACATTAGCATTCCATTAGTAAATGGCTCGGTGCCTACCACTAATTAGAAGCTGGGTATAATTCAACACCCCCCTGCCCGTCATTAGCTATTTTTTTTTGTTCTTATTTTCTTCATTTTGCCTTCAATGAGTTTGCAATTACTACATTGATTACGAGGGTTCAGCTGAACAATTAAGCTGTTTTTTTTAACATCCTGTTCATATATAGTCTCCGTTACATCGGCTAATGAACAGAGATGTGTTGAAAATATACAGTTAGAGCTGCTAAAATCATTTTCTAAGCAATAGGCAGTTGCCAATTAAAGCCATTTATCGTTGAACGTAGAGTTTATACTGCCTACTTATAAGTGTAGCTAAGGGGTCAGCAGATGGACATTAATTAAAGTAAATTAATATTTAGAATCTGATATTGCTAGATACCTTTGTTGACTTCCAAAATATGTCCATTTAATTCTACAATTTTGAAGTTCCACAAGGCTTTTTGGCACACTTTCCCAATCACCCACGTCCCTTCAGCCGTAGCCGTGCAAAACAGCGCTGGAGATTTGGGAGTCGCTGGGAGCCACCATAGGTTGTAATGTAGGTTGTGCTCTGACAATAATTTGGGCGCCGTCAAAATACGGTGCACAAATTACTTTAAAAACAGCGTACATGACAGAGTGCGAGTGCATGGCTATGGAGTTGATTCATTAAGTTGACTCATTAATGTAAGGAGCGCGAGTTTTGCGCACGATACACACGGTAGTGCAGCGTAGCATGCGCTGGCAACTTACATGCGCTCTTTCCAAATGAGGGTCATTCCACTGTTTCCGCACTGAGCCCTGTTGGGTCCAGTGGCTTTATAGGACGTGTTCCTACACACTTTGATTTGCCCAATGGGCTGCCTGTCGAGCGTGTTATTTGGAAGGAGCATGCGTAATTTGGCAACATACGCTACGCTTCAGCACCGCGTGTAGCATACACACAACTCGCGCTCTTCACATTAAGCTGTGCTGCTTTAGCAGAGCAACTTAAAGTGAACCTAAACTGAACACAAGAAAAAGAGTTTCATTTACCTGGGGCTTCCACCAGGCCCCTGCAGCAGCCCTGTGCCCACAGCATGCCAAATCGCTTCTCAGGTCCCGTGGCTTATTGTTGTTTCTGCTGACTGATCAGTCTGCTGCCCATTGTGCCTGCTCGGCCCTGGCCGCGCACATCCTCGTACGCGTTCACACCAGCGAGACGAGGTTCTTGTTAGAATGTAGGTATGATATGCTTGAATTCACAGGAGGTTTAGTAGAAATGCTGTATGGGTAGGTACAAGGCCGTAGAATAGATATCAAGCTCTAGATGTACAGACTTCCAGGCCTTGTGGGATAAACATCAAGTGTTTTCATATTTCCTAAAGGTAAACAATAGCCAGGGAACAGAAAACAATCCTCTCCTCAGAGCAAGGGGACAGGTCATTGGAAAATGGAATTTTCCAGTGCATGCGCAGTAAAGACTGTGCTTGTCATGATATCACGTGTTCTTCTCAGCCAATAGCAGGGCGATGGGTATTGATTTATCCCTGCTGGATGATGTCACATTTAACTCTTTAGAGGCTAGTATCAAACAGCCAACGGGCTCCAGAGAGCTACTTCTGACTTCCAACTTTCAGCTTCCACCTTCTAGCTTCAGACTTCAACCTTACTTCTTGTAACTTCCATTACCTGTATGTTCTAAGTGCAACGTATCATAGATTATAAGATAAAGCCTGGACCATTCACAAGAGATGGACCAAGTTTGCATGGAACACATAAGATTTTAGAGACTGATTGCTTTGCTGAGGTAACGAAGAGATAAGCATCTGTATATTTGTTTTCCGAATAAACTCCTGAAACTTTGACGATGCCTAAGCAGTTCTATCTCCTGTGCTGTTGCTGTGATGAGTGTCAAGTTATCACACTTTCTGTGATAGGGTGCCGAACAAAGGTGTAGTGTTGCCCATAGCAACCAACAAATATTTATAACAGTTCTCTTACCGCGCATGCGCAGGATGGTCCCGCTGACGTGAACGCGTATGGGGATGCAGTGGCCCTCTGACTGATCAGTCAGCAGAAACTAAACTTAGCCGCAGCGGGGGACCAAAGGATCGGTTTGGCACGCCGCGGGCACAGGACGGCTGCAGGGGGCTGGTTGATGCCCCAGGTAAGTGAAGCTCTTTTTCTCGTGTTCAGTTTAGGTTCACTTTAATGAATCAACCCCTATGTACTCTGTAAAGTGCTGCAGAAGATGTCAGTGCCATATAAATACTTTATATAAATAATATTAATAACCGTTACGGAAGGCCAATCCCTGCACACTTTTTAAGACGATACTAGTTTACAGCTAGTAAGAAAACTCGCTATTACTGGTTGTCTGATCCAGTTCTGGAACTTTGTGTTTAACACGTTTCCGGTTACTGGATCCTCCATGTCTGGAATTGCTGAATTTTCAATGTAACGTAATGACCTGCTAAGGCCAATTTTGCAGCAACTCAAAACAGAGATCTTCTTGTTCGAGTCCTAAGGTCACGTTTCCTTCTAATAAACATCAGAAACGAACATTGTTGATGTAACCTCCTGTCATCGCTTCCTTTACAGATCCCGCCGCAACGTGATATTTCCTACTGCCTTCATTTTCTTGTAGCGGCCCGCCGCAATCCGCTTGTAAATTAGCCGGCTTTTGGCAATGGTTTTTTTTTTTTTAACCGGCTTAGAATCCTCGCCATTGAAGTTCTATATGGGGGGGGGGGGGGGGGGGAGGGTGTAAATAAAAGCTTATTTCATGATTTCTAACGAGGAAACCAAGAGAAAGCTTGAATATGTATGAGTTCTTTGATTCCGCCTTCCCCCAGAAGAGCTTTGATCTCGTGTTTAGAAAAAGATTTCACCTCGAAAAAAAGTTACAGAATCGGCGGCATCTGAGACAGATTATCCAAACAATACATTGCCGAGCGTCTGGGAAGAAATCATCGTCTCAGACGCCTCCGTTGTATTCTTCTCAGAGTGCGAAAAGTACTTCAACATTTGCGCTGATTGAGGGAAACAATAGACCCTCAAGGCCATCCAAAAATTTAATATTCGGCAGCATGCTAGTAATATTCTAATACCTTCCTCTATATAACAGTTAGAGCTTTAGTTAACTCTCCCACATATCTCATTGTTTATGAAGGTGCAGAGAGGACTATGCCATTAATTACAACAGCACGGTGGCGTAGTGGTTAGGTCTCACGCCTTGCAGTGCTGCGTCCTCAATTCAAATTCCAGCCAGGGCACTAACTGCAAGGAGTTTGTATGTTCTACTTGTGTCTGTGTGGGTTTCCTCCAGGGACTTTGGTTTCCCCCATTCCAAAAACATACAGATAAGGTAATTGGCTTGACCCTATACTACGATACATACACTACACGATACATACATAGACACAGGCCTATGGAAGGGATTAGATTATGAGCTCCTCACTACAGTTAAGTGACAAGACAATATACTCTGTACAGCGCAGCAGAAGATGTCAGCGCTATATAAATAGTACATAATAATAATTATTATACATTTTTAAGATTTTATGCATCCGACAAGTTTCCAGACAAATTCCGTTTGAAACCGTCTGTTATGGGACCTACGAAAACTAGCAGCAGCCCAGAGAGAACACTCTTTAGCTAGTGAACAGCTTTCGCTCTTTAGCACACAACTCATCACCTGACCACACCCACTTGTGCTGGTTAGAGATAAACACTTTGTGGCCAGCACTGCTTCATCTTCCTTCCCATTTCTTACATCATCAGTGTTAAATAAAGCATTTAACCCTTCCCACACCCTCCCCAGTGGTTCTGGCTTAAATGAAAAAATATTTCTCAGGTACCAATCAGGAATTAATTATTAGATTCTGTAGAGGTGTAGCTACAGTGCGGGTCAAAAAGAGTTAATCTCTTAGCAGTATAGGGAGTAGATGGGTTGAGCCAATGTTTTATTACACACTGATTACTGCGGAACTATATGGGATTTGGTTATTAAACATCTGTAGAGGTGTAGCTGCAGTGCAGGTCAAAAAGAGTTAATATCTGGGCAGCATAGGAAGTCGATGGGAGGAGTCAGGTCATTATCTCTGTTTACAGTGAAATGTAACTGGTGCTTTGGATGATAATGCGATATAAGGAGGGATACAAACAGCTCGCAAACCGCTGCTGTCAGCCAATTTGCATCTAACAGAGAGACCTTCAGGCCGTAAGGTTATAAACCTGAACAAAGCAAAAAATGGTTTATATGCAACACACAAAACTGTTGCTTAATATATATATATATATATATATATATATATATATATATATATATATATATATATATATATATATATATATATATATAATCCACACAATCCAATTTACTTTTTCTCCTAAGTTTTCTCATAGGAGATGACTTTTCATCTTCTGATTAAAATAACTTTAGCACTCTGCATTTGAAAAAGTACCAAAATGTAGGTAAAAAGTATTGGCAAAATAATTTAGTGTATTTTCTTGCATGCTGATAGCTTAAATAGACACTGCAACGAAAAAAAATATTTGAGAGCTGCTGTGGGAGACAGCGGAGATTCAGCGGCGAGATCGGCGGGTGTGATGAAAACGGCGGGTGCTCACAGCGGCGGTGAGTTGAAATCTATGCCGTGGCAGCCAGATAGTCATCAAAACAGGGCGTAGATTTCAACTATCTTGATCCTTAAAGGGACTCCGAGGTCAACTTAAAAATGAAAATCGTACTCACCCGGGGCTTTCTCCTGCCCAGTGCTGGTTGGGAGGTCCCACGACGGCGTCCTGGCTCCTCTCCTGGTCCCCGCTCAGGAATGGATGCCGATCGCATGTGCCGTACTTTCACGCCGGCCGCCGTGATGACACGAGGCGGACGGCGTGGTGACGTCAGCCGCATCATACGCAGAAGAAGGAGCCCGACACTCGGCCGAGTGTCGCCGGGCTACCGCCGGGCAGCCATTCCGGAGCTGGGACTAGGAGAGGAGCCAGGACGCCGTCGTGGGACCTCCCGACCAGCACTGGGCTGGAGAAAGCCCCGGGTGAGTACTATTTTCATTTTTAAGTTGACCTCAGTGTCCCTTTAAAGGGAACCTAAACTGAGAGGGATATGGATGTTTTCTTTTAAACAATACCAGTTGCCTGACAGTCCAGCTGATCTGTGGCCTCAGTAGTGTTTGCATCACACACCTGAAACAAGCATGCAGCTAATCCAGTCTGACTTCAGTCAGAGCACCTGCTCTGCATGCTTGTTCAAGGGCTGTGGCTAAAAGTATAGAGGCACAGGATCAGCAGCAAGGAGGGTCAGCCAACTGGTATTATTTTAAATGGGAAAATCCATATCCTTCTCAGTTTAGTTTCCCTTTAAGTAGTTCATTTTCTTATGAACAGTACCTGCCGTTCATAGTTATGCTATTCAGGCAACCGTTGCTTTGTTAATCAGAAGTGCTTATTTGGGTGTTAAAATTAACATTCGTCCCTATCTTGAAGCGGACCTGAACTCAGAACTTCATCTCTGCTCTAAAAGATAAGCAACAGCATAATAACGTTGAAAGAAAAACATTTCTTTGTTACAGCAGATTCGAATCCTGCAATAGATCTGCAGTGCGTCTACTTCCTGCTTTCATGGAAGCAGACCTAGGGATAACATCCTATGTTTACCGATTAGCTGCTCTGCCGTAGCAGAGGAGATTGCTGAGCTGACACAGCGGAGAGATCAAACTACAGTGGTGATTAGTCACAGATGAGGGGGAATTAGACAGGCTAAACTCTCTAAACACATACAGGGTGCATTTATGTGTTTTACTTCTGCCCTGTGTAAGAGTTCAGGTCCACTTCAATGAAACTGGCAGTTCATAAGAATGGCATAGAGCACATTCTGCTAGGAATAGCTTTTTGGTGCCCCCTCAAACAGCTGTCACCCCAGGCATCTGCCTTGTTTGTCTATGCCGAAAAAACTACCCTGTAGGCACATCAGTCTTTTAGCCAAGGGATGAATTACTTGGGTAAATTGTAGGATCTGAGTTTACTCAGAGATATGTGACAGGTTCTCTAGCACAGTTTCTTTCAACTTTATGTTTTGTGATTTTGTTTCAACACTTTTCCCCCCCATTTACTAGTTTGCACGAGGTGACAAGTGGCCCGACGAAGGTGTTGACAGTTTGGAAGGATGCTGCGAAGCCGTAGCATCTGCTGGTGACTTGAAGTGTGCTGCTGTTCATTTTCCACAAGCTTTGTAGCTCAGCCATATGAATGTGATACATGCCGGCACACATCACCACGGCAGAGTCCTGGAGACCGCATCCAGACAGATGCATTCCCGGCTACGGCCAGCAGGGGCAGGACACAGTCTGAGCCCCGCAAAGAGGTTTTCCTAGGCCTGTGTAAGGGCTGGTGCTCACCAAGGGCTTGATTCACAAAACTGTGCTAGCTCACAGCATGGCCTCGCTAGCGTTTTGTGCACGCAATCGCAAATTTTCACGCTCAATCACGGATTTCCGCACACAATCGCGAATTAAATTTGCGATTGCGCGCAAAGACGCTAGTGCGGCCGCGCTATGAGTTAGCACGTTTACGTGAACAAGCCCCAAGAGCGGCTCTAAGCGTTTTTAACGCTTGGGGATAGAAAACCGAGATGGTGCACGCCAAAGCGGCTCATTTTTCCCCCAAACGCAAACTCGGGTCCTTCAGCATTTATGAGATTTCTGAGGCGTTTCTGCCTCAATGCAAAGTATAGAAAAGTGGAAAAACGCTACATCAGAGCGGGTTTCCAAGTGTTTTTGTTACAGAAGCTGTTCAGTTACAGCTTTACTCTAACAAAATATAAAAAATGCTACACAAAAACTCTCCAAAAAACGCTAGGCATGTATAGAGAATCTCTCTAAACATGCCTTGAATCGCTCTGAAAAACGTCTTTAAAAACCGCTAGTGTTGAGTATCCGCTAGAGGTTTTTGGTGTGCACGGGCCTTAGAGCTTGTGACAGAGCTTATTTCTATCTGTGTAGGAGGTTCTTGAATAGCTGATGTAAGATTAATAACAGTGGTGTAGCAATCGGTATAGCAACCATAGCCGTTGCTATGGGGCCCGCGGCAGCCCTACGTCACAGGGGGCCCGCAGCTGAGAGAGGACTTTTCTTTTAAAATTATAATAATGCTGGCGCCGTCCCGGGCCCCTCCCTCGATAATTAGAGAAAGCGGGCCCCCCTCGCTCGTCGCTAAGTGTGGCTGGTGAGAAGGGGGACTACTTTAGCCGGTGCGCATTGATTTACTCCCTGGCGGCATACCCGACACTCACTCTATAATTCTGGCCAGCCAGGGAGGAAGGAGGAGGAGTTCCGCCCGGCGGGATCGTGCAGGGCTCACGGAGAGGCAGCGGACAGTGGCTGCGACTGGAGCCAGCGGAGTGTGCCCTGGATATCTGCAATATCCGCTGAAATCCGTGTCATGCATCCAAATATCCGCAGATAGCTATTCGGATTTTAAAAATAAATCCGGAATCCGAATCGGATGGTGTAAAAAAGTTCGGATATCCGGAATCCGGATGAGCATCTCTGTTGTAGATGGAAAGGAAGAGGAAGCTTCTGTACTGGAGACAAGTGGAGAAATGAGTGACACTGATGGCTGCTGTGGTGTGAAGGCGAGCTGGCTACCTATACTGAAAGGGGGTGGGAAAAGCAGTTATTACGGGATTTATCTGGCTAGGGGGAGGGGTCACCTGGCTACCTATACTGGAGGGGGGTTATCAGGCTACCTATACTAGAGGGAAGGGGGAGGGGTCATCTGGCTTCCTGTACTTTAAGAGGCGGGGTCATCAGGCTACCTATACTAGAGGGAAGGGGGAGAGGGGTCATCTGGCTACCTATATTGGAGGGAAAGGGTGAGGGGTCATCATGCTATACTAAAGGGGGGGGGGGGGGGGCTGGTGACAGTGACCTTGGGCGGTAAAGAGTACAAAGGCCTGACTACAGCTAGTTTTTTACTAGCCCATGTCCAGAGCAACAGCCTACACTGTACATATTGCGGTGACATGTTAGTATCCTAAAACAGGGCTAAAATCAGTAATGTACGCATAATGCATTATTGATCACGGTCTAATTTACAGACAATTTAGCCGGAACACGTTAAGTCTTGGACACAGTTTCCCAGCTCCCCCCTCCCCCCATCTCCATGCTCTCTCCAGCTCCCATTAATTAAAATCTGCTAATCGCTTCAGCTATCCGCAGACAGCTATTAGCAGCAGGAGGCTGCAATGGATGCAAAACCATATTTATAGCAAAATTAGCATTTGGTATTTAGCAGCGCAAGTTTTAACGCGTCTCCATCTGCCAATATTCCAGAATCGAAGTTTATATTCACAACATCCTCTAAATGGATTTGTTTGCAGTATGTAAGTGTTTCATAGCAGCTGGTATTGCACCATGTGGCTTTTGTGTTTCTCATTAACAATCCAAACGTGTTCAACATCACATTACAGAATAGTTTTAAAGTGGCACTCCGATGACTCTAGATACATTATAATATATATATATATATATATATATATGTTGAGTGGTCAAAAATTACAGACCCCCTCTAATTATGAGTTGGTCCACCTTTCCACCTTTAGTTATGATCACAGCCGGTATTCTTCTTGGCATGGACTCAAACAGATGCTAAAACCGTTTCTGAGGAATGTTGGCCCATGCTCACATAATGGCAGCTCTAAGTTGGGTCAGATTGGATGGTGACGTTTCCAAGCTTTGAAGTAATCTTTCCATGTTGTCCCACAAATGCTCAATAGGATTGAGGTCAGGGGACTGAGCTGGCCATGGAAGCAGATTAAACTCTGATTGATGTTCCTCAAACCAATATGAGACCATGGTGGCAAGGTGCATTGTTGTTGTTCCTCAGCCAATAACAGGTGTCTTTGCCTATTTTTCTGTGATACCAAAGCCACTCTTGATGGTCTCCTGCTTCTAAAGTCTATCTTTTGATGCGTCTTGTTGAGCAGTAGTGCACTGTTTGGTAAGATGAACCACCTTCTTTTATCTCTGCTTGAGTGGTTGGATCAGAATAGTTGGAAGTAAGTTTTTTTGAACACCCCAAAGTCTAACTAAAAAGCTTTGGAGCCAGAGCCTTCTGTTATGCTGCCCCTACCCTTTGAAACGCCTTGTCTCAGCCAATTGAGATAGCGCCAACCCTAGAGGTGGTGAAATCAAAGTTGAAAAGCCACCTATTTAGTCTGGCATTTACATCACATAACGTTATCCCCCTGTACACATCACTATATACCGATGTGAGACAAGCTTATGTGTGTTGGATCCTATGGGAGAAAAGTGCTCTTTACAAATGTTTGGTTGTTGTTTTGTATCCCCAACCAAAAAATCCTTACTTTTTCTGTAGTTGGTATAACAAGTTGGTTTCCAAGATAGGTATATATATATTTGTAACCTATAATCCCCATCTCACCCTTCTATTTGATGCTTGCCACTCCCTGCGTCATTGTCTGTCATTGCTACAGGCTGCAGTGTTTTTAGAAAGATTCAGTCTTTGTCGACCCCCCCCTCCCCCCGTGCAATCTGAAAAGAAAGATAATGCAATCTAAGCAGCAGCAGAAGCCCCACCCACAGAGTCTGAAACTCACTCTGTTTACTCAGATGCTTCTAGTCATGTGATCAGAACTTATAAGCAACAGAAGCTACATCTCTTACAAACATGTAACTGATTGCTAAATGTTTAGATGATATTTTTTTAGCTCTGCCTGGAGAGGAGTTTTAAGAGGGCAACAAATCTGCATTTCCAATTACCGGCAGAATCAGCTACAGAGAGGTTGACTCTCTACAACAACCCTATAAGTGCATTATGCCTGGATGAGATTTATAGTAAGAGGCTTGTGCAGGATGCTGTGTTGCACTCTCGTCTTTCTCTTATGATTACAGAAGTTGAGTTTTCCCCAGATTTGATGAGAGTGGCAGAATGAGAGCTGTTACATCAAGAGGGCTTTATTACACAGCTCAAGCACCCTCTCGTCATCGGAACCTGCCATTAACCCCGTGAGCGCTGGATTGGGTAAAGACTGAGCACGCCTAGTACGCTTTAATAACCTTCCGTTACAGTTTTTGGATTCTTGCTCTGAAGACTTCTTATGCTTAGTCTTTTCACATCACATTGTACTTGTTGTTCTTTTGGTGTTCACCGTGTTTTTCGTCCATATAACATGCACTTTTCCCCCCCAAAAACGGGAAGAAAAGGGCACTGCATCTTATATGCCAAATACTGGGAGTCCGCGGCTTATGAACACCCGCCAGTACAAACCGCCGACCCACCGCGATGTCAGGAACTACCTGTATTGTCCCCCATATCTCCTCTGCTTCCCTAGTGTTCTCCTCCCTTCCCTCGTGTATAATTATAAGCAGCGGCAGCAGAGCTCAACTCATCCATCGACTCCAGCGGTGATCAGAGATCTCTCCTCTCTCTCACTGTTCCCCTAGTACCAGCTTCTGCTGATATCACAATCGTGGGGAGTGATGGGGGAGCAGAGAAGAAGACAGGGGGGAACAGGGGACAGAATGACATACATGGGGGATACAAGAGGACACATGAGGTACAAGGAGGACACAATAATTGGGACGAACATCTACAAGACGACCTTGGACGCACCAGGTTTAGTATACTTTTTTCCCTGTTTTTTGCCCTCTAAACCTAGGTGCATCTTATAGTACGGAAAATCTTATATGCTGAAAAATACGATACTTACTAAGTTGTTTGGTACTTCTTTCTTTATTGAGTTGGCCGGAGGGGTCTGGGTGGTCAATACTCTCGCCTTGCAGTTCTGGTGTTTTCGGAGACATGTTCTTTCCACTAAGGGACTACATAAGTACATAGAACATGCCATTTCTAACAAACTTCTTATAAATTCTTCTTGGTTCGAATATATGCTCATCTTTTTTCTCCTCTGTTGATATTTTTTTCAGCGAAACTGACTCTCCCCTTCCAAAATGGTTCCAGAATAGAATTATACACAATGCTTATTTGGCCAGCCTACTGCCCTAATTGTTACGTAACATAGCACCCAGTTATGAACACTTTTCCGGCTAGCGCCACATATGGGCAAGTCGTGAACAAGCTTTTTCCAACTGCCAGGCAAGCAATACTCCCTCTGTGCATAGAACTACCCGTAACCAACATTCCGTACAGATAACTTGACAGGACTAAAGATGTCACCACCAGTGATAAATTTAAGAAAGTAAATCAGGGAGAGGAAAGATTTTACAATGGGCAAACACTGATTTAAAGTGAACCTCCAGACTAAAAATGTACTCAGCAGCACTGAAAAGGCTTGGGGTTTCTTTAGCAGTTTTACAGCATCAGAACTTTTTTTTTTTTATTTACACAAGCCTTATTTTTAGCTGAACAAAAGCTAAGCTCCGCCCCATCAAAGAAAACTGCCCGGACATTTTCCCCCTGATGCTGTGCAAGCCATGATGGGATTTCCTATGTTGTTATTCATGTTGCCTAGCAACTGGGAGGGGTGATCAGCACACAGGACAGTTGGAACTGTGCCTCATGCTACGTCACCTCCTTTCAACCAAAAAGATGGCTGCCCCCATGAAATCACAAACATTTGCCTGTTCTTTTAAAACAGAGTGGGTAGGAGATTATATTACCTATCTATTTTAATTAACATAACTAATGTATCTAAATGACAGTATGTTTGTTTAGGCTGAAGTTCCTCTTTAATTTCTAAATTAATATTGTAAAAAAGAAGCAATTTTATCCACTATGTTATTTTCACTACAGTTCCTCTTGAAATGCATTTTATAGATGAGGTGTGGAAATATCACTTAGGGGAAAACTTGAATTGAATAAGTTCCACTGAATTCAGCCATACAGCGATACTCTATCTCTAAAAAAAGAAGAGCCAACCACTGTCTTACCCAGGAAGAAGGTACAGTGAAATCACAAGATCAAAAATGATGCCATTGTAAGGGTTACAGCCATGGCCACAATGGCCATGGCCTCGGGCACCAGGAGGCAAGGGGCGGGCAGTTGGCTGGCACACTCATGCAGTAAAGCTGTCAAACATGTGCACTGTAGCAGTCAGACAAGTGTCTGGGACTCAGGGGATGCAAGTGGCAGCAAACAAGGGAAGCTTCCTATCTGTGACCTGAGTTTCACTCACCTCACCAATTATTTCAGATGGAATCAATCCACAAAACATATCACATCATTTGTAAGTGATTGGCACCATCAGCACTGTCCAATCCAATCAATCAGAAGGTTCAGTAAAATTGCATTGTGTGGTTGTGGGTGGGGGTTTGCTGTTTGTCAGGGGGGCGGCTGGTGATAGTGGCGGTAAAAAGTACAAATCTGGCCCTGGTTGCAGCTAACAGAGAGATTCCTGTTGGTAGATTTTGGAAAATGCTTGCCCTGAGTTTTATGTATTCACCTGCCTGCTGCCGGCACCAGTTTCTCGGTTTTCACTGCAGGGATTTGAAGGACGGCGGGCAGAAACACGGCGGCACTTGCCGAGCGGCTCTGAGTTCGCACACTGTGCTTATAAAAAGGAGCGGAACACTCCGAAATGGCGCTATAAAAATAAGAGCTAAACAAAGCAATGGAATAGAAAAGCAGGAACTAAAGCAGGCACACAAATAAAATCAAAGTGCCTATATAGAGACATCTGTGCAGAAGGGAACAATGTGCCCATGTAAATAGAGATCACCAAGTGATGATTATTGCAGTGCTATGAAGACCTCAGCATCTTGGTTTAAAGGGAAGGCCACATTTTGCTAAGATCGGAGCATCTCCTTCAGTTCAGCTGAATAAGAGGCAGGCATTGTTTTAGCTACTTTTGCTTTCGTGTGCAACTCGTGTAGTCGAAGCTGCCAGTCGGATGTGCACACAGTGCCGTTTCTAGGGCAGTGCGGTTGCCCTGGCAGAAGGACATAACCGGCTAGGGAGTTGGTGACGCGCGCTGCAGCCAAATGCAAGAAGAAAGATTACCAGCGCGATCACCTTCCTTGACTCCTCCTGCTTGGCCTGTGTCAGACGTCAAGTTATCATCACGTCACCACCGCGTGATGACACCTGATGTCCTGTAGCGGTAATGCAGGATGTCAGTGCGCAGCGCCCATGGAGGAGTCGGCTTTCCAGGCTCTCTTCACCTGTGTGTTTTCCTGGTCCCTGCTTCCTCCCGGATGAGCGGCTGGTCACTAGTAAGTAGGCAGATCTACTTGTGACCTGTGGCTGTATGACTGTCCCTAAAGAGTAAGGGTTCGTGAGTGGGGGAGGGGTGCAATTTTTACACCCTCGCCCTGGGTGCAATTTAGCCTAGAAACTGCCCTGGTGCCACACGCTGGTGCCAGTCTCTTGATTAATTCAAGCTTTTAATGAGAAAATCAGGGCTTTTCTGTTCTTTAACATGCTGGAGATTGAGACATTTGGGGAAGTCTATACTCCAAAGTACTGTTGTCAAGGTTGCAGTTGGATCCTAAATGGGAAATCTATAACATACTGCAAGTTGAAATGGAAAGATCGCTCTAAGGGCTTGTTCACACTAAGGGCGCTTTTCGGGAATTTCTTAAGCGTCAGCAATTTTGAAAATCGCCCTAAAAACGTCTGTGCAATGATTCCCTATGAGAGTGTTCACATCTGAGCGGTTCGATTACGATCCGTTCGCCAAAGTGCTGCCTGTACCATTTTCAGGGAGATTTGCCTATAATGGCAGGTATAGGGAAATCGCAAAGCGCTTTTAAGAATAAATACATTGTATTTATTATTTTCCAGGTCAAAGACCTGACTGACGTTAGGAAGGGAAAAAACAAATCGCTCTGCAAAGGCACGTAAAAAAACGCTGTAAAATAAACTAACGCGCAGGTAAGCTCCGGGAGGTGCTACAAAAAATCACACACAAAATCGTGAAACGATGGCGTCAGCGATTGCGATTTATGATGTGAACAAGGCGTTTATGGGATCCTGAAGTAAGAGGGATATGGAGGCTTCCTTATTTATTTCCTTATCAGTTATCAGTTGCCTGGCAACATTATCAGTTGCCTGGCAGTCCTGCTGATCTCTTTTGCTGCAGTAGTGTCTGAATTACACACCTGAAACAAGCATGCAGGTAATCTTGTCAGACTTCAGTCAGAAACACCTGAGGATTATACAAATGTTAGGATCTGCTGCATGCTTGTCCATGGTCTATGGCTTTACGTATCAGAGGAAAAGGATCAGAAGGACAGGCAGACAGAGAGAAGAAATGGCATGGGGGTTTGAAACCTACATTTGATTCATGTAACATGCATTCTGTTCCAAGCCTTTTAAAGGGGAACTTCAGCCTAAACAAACATACTGTCATCAAGTTACATTAGTTATGTTAATTAGAATAGATAGGTAACATAATCTCTTACCCACCCTGTTTTAAAAGAGCAGGCAAATGTTTGTGATTTCATGGGGGCAGCCATCTTTTTGGTTTAAAGGAGGTGATAGGGAGCAGGAGACACAGTTCCAACTGTCCTGTGACCTGATTACCCCTCCCAGCTGCACACGCTAGGCTTCAAATGTCAAATTCAAAATGTAAAAAACAAAAAAATTGCACCAAAACAGCAGAATGAGAACAAAATCAGAAATCCCATCATGCTTTGCACAGCATCAGGGGAAAAAAGCCCGGGCAGTTTTCTTCTGTGCAGCTAAAAATGAGGCTTGTATAAGAGAAACAAAGTTCTGATGCTGAGAAACTGTTAAAGAAACACAAAGCCTTTTCAGTGCTTCTGAGTCGATTTTTAGTCTGAAGGTTCACTTTAAGGGCCTTTTTCCACTAGCCTGCGATTTGCGATTTGCTTCTGATCGCAAATCGCAAGGTACATTAAAACTAATGGAAACTGCAGCAGCAATTTCCATTAGTGCGATCCGATTGCAATGCGATTTTGGTCAAAGCGCAATCGTTGTCCTGCCGCGTTTTGTATGCGATTGAGCTGGACTAGAATGAGTATAGTAGCTCAATCGCATGGTGGAAATTGAAATGTGATTGCGATCGGAATCGCGATCGCAATCGCATTTCATAGTGGAAAAGAGCCCTAAGGGTTTTTGCCTTCTCCTGGATCAACTGCAATATATAGGGGTGCAGGCAAGTGTTAGTGTTATGCTAGTACAATGCTGGGCAAACTACGGCCTGTAGGCCATATCAGACCTGTTAGCATTTTGAATCCGCCCAACTGATAGAGGGCCAGGTTAATTCCCCTGAATAGTTTGTGGTGCATAATGACGCACACCAGCTAAGTGATAACTGGCCCCTCACCCAATCGCAGCTTTCAGCGTGATCTCCATGGCCACAGCAGCGTCATGTGACCCAGAGTCAGAACGTGTGGCGGGACGCCACTGGAGACTTAAGTAACTCTGCAAGGAGAGGAGGAGGAGATGTGCGCAGGCTACTGAGAAATGCAACCCACAGCGTATAAAGGTTGCCCTGCCCACCCCCATACTTTCTGGTTGAACTCGATGGACCAATGTGTTTTTTCAACCCCAAAAGAAGTGGAGGAAGCCAAGTACTGTTAAAAGTAATGTGGTGCAAATGCTGGGTGAGCCATGGGGTGGGGCGCCAGGGTACAAAGCAAAGCATTACTACGGCCATTTCATGTCTAAGGGACGCTTGTGTACGTGCGGCTCAGACCAACCACATGTGAGCAAGTGTCCCTTGGATGTGAAATGGTCTCCTTTGTGCCTTGGCTCCCGATCTCCTGGATAACCCAGCGTTTGCACCACAATACTTTCAAATTTGCACATGCTGCTCCTCCTGCAACGCTGTAATAAGCAGTTTGAATAAACACACTATTCGGGCAGTGCCTGGCTTCCTCCTCTTCTCCTTTCCTTGAGTACTATTGTCTATCAAGTTTGCCATGAGCACTTCCGAAGACGTCAATCAGAAGCCTTAGCCACAAGGGCGAGCAGGCCTGGTCCTCCCATGATGCCAAGTGAGGCAACTTCCTCAGGCAGCAGAGGTCTGGGGGAAACAGGAAGTGAAGAGAGTGCCTGGCCAACCTATGCTGAGGGCAACTGTACCTGGCTAACCTATACTGGGGGCAACTGTACCTAGCTACCAATACTGGGGGCACCTATACCTGGCTACCTACCTATACTGAGGGTGTTTTGGGGGGGGCTTACTGCAGCTATAATGTACGGTGCAAATTGTCTGGTGCTGTACGTTCATTTGAATGGGGGGGGGGGGGGGGGGGAGCTTCCTCACAAGTTTGCCTCAGGCAGCAAAAAGTCTAAAACCTGCCCTGAGGGCAGGTGATCCATTTTCGCATGTTTTTATAGCCTCCATAGAGTGCCGTTGTTTCATCTTACTTCTCACAAAACTATGTAACTATGTTCACCAGTTTTTCTGAGTACTGTTTATATTCCGTTGCCCACCTGATTGTTAGGCGAATTTGCCATTTTTTAATCCTGGATGTAGTCCGGTTTTGAAGAACCCCCCCAACTCAGATTAGTCTGAGGACCTCTGCTTCATAAAAGTGTACAATTTGTCTCTCAGACCATTATAATGTGAGACACATTTTTATGGCCTCATTTTATGCCCGGCTCTGATCGGATGAGACTTTTTACAAACAAGCTGCTCTGTGGTCCTTGGCACAGACTCGCCCGCGACCCAGGAGACCTCGCAAGCCGGTATTTAGGCAAGAACAGGTGCGGCACCCCACCTCTAATTGGTTACCGCAGAGGTAAGTGCCTCGTAAACGATAGCACAGCCAGCCCCGAGTAGGCTTGATGAGACATCTGTCAACTCCAATAGTAAAGTTAATCTGGCTCTGACAGATATATTGTCTAATCTGAATATGCATAAAGCTCACACGGTGTATATTAAAAGAGAAGCTATGGGTTTCTGGAACCGACGTCTCGGCTCCCCATCAAATCGCTCAATCAAGCTGCCAGCAAATGCATTATGCACCTGTCATGTCTGAATAAGGGGGGAAAAACAACGAGATGTACGCTCCTGGGAAATGTGTCGTTTGTTACGAGAGAGGTGTGCGATCCACTAAAGTTACTTGTGAAAGTTTAGCAGCGATATGCCTGTGGCCTGCAGCAGAGAATCTGTCTGGGCAGAAACTATTCTCAGCAGCTATAGAATGTTTTGTAGAAGTACGACTGTTCATAAAGTTCTGAAAGTATGGCATTCAGGGAAGATGAAGGAGATATGTGATCAAACACCGTCATACATTCTCTCTCTTTCTCCCTCTGTTCAAAATGATCTGCTACGTTTAAAGTTTCTATCTAAGCTCAAATAATTATACTTAATAGTCAGATTCAGATATATAAGGTATGGTTAAAGCAAACCTATGATTAGTGAAAAAAACTGAAAAAGTTAGATACTTCAAGGAAACCTGAACTGAAAATTAAAAGTAGAAATAAACATACACACATCATACTTGCCTCCGGTGTAGTCTACTCATTAGTCTCTTTCTCCTCTCCTGTGTCCTGTTTGACCTCTGTGATCAGTAGAATTCTCCATTTTAAAAAGGGTGGTGATTCTGTAACAGCTTCCGGGCCAGTTAGTTAAAAAGCAGAGAGATACAGAAGGAGGAGAGCTGTCTATTTCGTGATTAGTCAATATGAAACACTGCAATGCTTCCCTGTGCTGCTCTGCCACCGGGGATTTTAAGTTGTGTATTTCACTCTTTATTTTAATTAAAAATATGGCGACACTTGTGTATATGATGACATCCTCTTTATTTTCTATCTTTATTATGTAATAAACACTTGCAGTATACTGTAACTAGATAGATAGATAGATAGATAGATAGATAGATACCTGTAGATAGATAGATAGATGTATATACACACACACATATACATACACACATATTAGTGCATGTCTGTGTGTGTAATATATATATATATATATATATATATATATATATATATATATATATACACACACACATACAGTATATATACACAAACATCACTTCCTGGTTAGCGGCCATGTTTTTTGTGTGCTAACACTGCCTAAAACTGGCGATTAAAAGCCAGGATTGTGGTGGGGAGCGGCGGAAACGGCAAAGAGGGATCACAGTGACTCGATTGGTATGTTTTTTATTGTACAAATCGGACAGTACAGATTCTCTTTAAAGGACACCTGAAATGAGAGTAATATGGAGGCTGCCATATGTATTTCCTTTTAAAGTGAACCTCCAGACTAAAAATCTACTTAGCAGCACTGAAAAGGTGGTGTTTTTTTAACAGTTACACAGCATCAGACCTTTTGTTTTTCTTATATAAGTCTAATTTTTAGCTAAGCTCCACCCCATCAAAGAAAACTGCCCGGGCTTTTTTCCCCAGATGCTGTGCAAAGCATGATGGGATTTCCTATGTTGTTGTTCATGTTGCCTAGCAACTGGCAGGGGTGATCAGGACACAGGACAGTTGGAACTCCCTGTCACCGCCTTTCAACCAAAAAGATGGCTGCCCCATGAAATCACAAACCTTTGCCTGTTCTTTTAAAACGGGGTGGGTAAGATATTATATTACCTATCTATTTTAATTAACATAAATAGTGTAACTTAATGACAGTATGTTTGTTTAGGCTGAAGTTCCTCTTTAAGCAATACCAGTTGACTGGCTATCATGCTGATCCTCTGCCTCTAATACTTTTTAGCCATAGACCCTGAACAAGCATGCAGAAGATCAGGTGTTTCTGACATTATTGTCAGATCTGACGAGCTTTAGCTGCATGCTTGTTTCTGGTGTTATTCAGACACTATTGCAGCCAAATAGATCAGCAGGGCTGCCAGGCAACTGGTATTGTTTAATAGGAAATAAATATGGCGGCCTCCATATCCCTCTAACTTCAGTTGTCCTTTAACTGAAATTGGGTCAAAATGACTTAACTTTATTTTGAGTATAAATGTTTATTTTACTACACAGCAATGTAAAGGTGAATATGACACATGAATTTTCCCATTTGTAAACACATCCTTTTTGTTATTTTATTTCATACTCCTACTTTTCGGATCTTTCTTCACGCATCTCATTTTGCATTTTTACTGCTTTTAGGGCATTCACCCCGCCTCTGAATGTTTTCATTACCTTTTACTGCCGCGCAGTGACTTGTCAGAGAGGGTTTTGGGTAATGTCAGCCCTTTACGCTGTATCCTGCACCTGTCAGGCCGTATTACCTGTGGCTCCCCTTTATGGGTGCATCTGCAGGCTGGTGAGGCCGGGATTGTTCTATAGAGGCTGCGTTCTGCTACTGTGAATGGGAATGGCTGCGGGGCGGGCGTTAATGCCGCTGATGGTATAATGCGCTCCCTTCCAGATGACTTTGGGCACCCCGCTGTGCCCCAGCTATGTTTATAGTCATGTTCATAGACTTTTATAGCGAAGAAATTAGAGAAGCCCAGGCTCCCGCAGTGCGGTTTTACGATGACACGCCGATACAATATAACAGGGCTATTACTTGGAAAAACTCAATACAGGTGTTGTGCTAAAACACAACCCAACTCGCATTTATAGAACGCTGTGTTCTCAGCTTATAGCCAGGCGTTTTCAGAGATTTCACAAAATGTACTGGAGTGTCGTGGCTTCCCTTTGTCCTTCTTCCAGCAGCCGCGTCCTGGTGTCCTTCCTCCAGCAGCCACATCCCTGTGTCCTTCCTCCAGCAGCCGCATCCCTGTGTCCTTCTTCCAGCAGCCGCATTCCTGTGTCCTTCCTCCAGCAGCCTCATTACCTTGTCCTTCCTCCAGCAGCCGCATCCCCGTGTCCTTCCTCCAGCAGCCGCATCCTCATGTCCTTCCTCCAGCAGCCACATCCCTGTGTCCTTCCTCCAGCAGCCACATCCCTGTGTCCTTCCTCCAGCAGCCGCATCCCCGTGTCCTTCCTCCAGCAGCCACATCCCGTGTCCTTCCTCCAGCAGCCGCATCCCTGTGTCCTCCCTCCAGCTGCCACATCCCTGTGTCCTTCTTCCAGTAGCCGCATCCCCATGTCCTTCCTCCAGCAGCCACATGCTCGTGTCCTCCCTCCAGCAGCCGCATCCCCGTCTCCTTCCTCCAGCAGCCACATCCCGTGTCCTTCCTCCAGCAGCCGCATCCCTGTGTCCTCCCTCCAGCAGCCGCATCCCTGTGTCCTCCCTCCAGCAGCCGCATCCCTGTGTCCTCCCTCCAGCAGCCGCATCCCCGTGTCCTTCCTCCAGCAGCCGCATCCCCGTGTCCTTCCTCCAGCAGCCGCATCCCTGTGTCCTTCCTCCAGCAGCCGCATCCCTGTGTCCTCCCTCCAGCAGCCGCATCCCTGTGTCCTTCTTCCAGCAGCCGCAACCCCATGTCCTTCCTCCAGCAGCCACATGCTCGTGTCCTCCCTCCAGCAGCCGCATCCCCGTGTCCTTCCTCCAGCAGCCACATCCCGTGTCCTTCCTCCAGCAGCCGCATCCCTGTGTCCTCCCTCCAGCAGCTGCATCCCTGTGTCCTTCCTCCAGCAGCTGCATCCCTGTGTCCTCCCTCCAGCAGCCGTATCCCCATGTCCTTCCTCCAGCAGCCGCATTCCAGTGTCCTTCCTCCAGCAGCCACATCCCCGTGTCCTTCCTCCAGCAGCCACATCCCCGTGTCCTTCCTCCAGCAGCCTCATCCTCGTGTCCTTCCTCCAGCAGCCGCATCCCAGTGTCCTTCCTCCAGCAGCCACATCCCTGTGTCCTTCCTCCAGCAGCCGCATCCCTGTGTCCTTCCTCCAGCAGCCACATGCCTGTGTCCTCCCTCCAGCAGCCGCATCATCGTGTCCTTCCTCCAGCAGCCACATCCCTGTGTCCTTCCTCCAGCAGCCACATGCCCGTGTCCTCCCTCCAGCAGCCGCATCCCCGTGTCCTTCCATCAGCAGCCGCATCCCTGTGACCTTCCTCCAGCAGCCACATGCCCGTGTCCTTCCTCCAGCAGCCACATCCATGTGTCCTTCCTCCAGCAGCCACATCCCGTGTCCTTCCTCCAGCAGCCGCATCCCTGTGTCCTTCCTCCAGCAGCCGCATTCCTGTGTCCTTCCTCCAGCAGCCACATGCCCTGTGTCAGCAGCATCTCCATAGGGTGAGGTGTTGAAGGGGGGGGGGGGTTAGGTGTTGAGGGCGTGGTTAGGGTGAGGTGTTGAGGGGTTCATTAAAGTTAGGTGTTGGGGGAGTGGTTAGATTTAGGTGTTGAGGGATAGTTAGGGTGAGGTGTTGAGGTGGTGGTTAGGGTTAGGTGTTGAGGAGGTGGGTAAATTTAGGTGTTGGGTGGAGTGTTAAGGGGGGTGTTAAGTTTGTGTTGAGGGGATGGTTAGGGTGATGTGTTGAGGGATGGTTAGGATGATGTGGATAGGGTGGTGCTAGGCGTATACAAGACTTTATGCTGTGTGATACTCCTCCTTTTTATTGCCTGAGGAAACGGGAATATACCTGCAAAACACATTGCTGTACACTTTGCAGTATGTAAATAAACTTCTTTTGATGAAAAATTGACAGCTATATGTCAGCTTGGGGGAGGGAAGTCCAACACTGCCTCCGCAGCGATTTTAAACAATTTTAGCCATTTTTATTCTTTTGGCGTCTCTGTTCACCTTCTGCGATACCAGTGTCCTCCCCAGGTGAAGGGGCGATATACCCTTTTTTCCTGAACTACAGACAGTGACATCTTAGCCCTGAGTGGGGACAGGCTTTAATCTCCCCACCTGCATTTACAGTGGTTGCCTGACTGAGCGGTAACCCTGGTTTGTGAGCATTATTATTACTTCCAAATTCCAATACATACTACACTATATTGTTCTCTCGATTTTCTTTCCCTTGTAGGGTGAGGTGTTGAGGGGGTAGTTAAATTTAGGTGTTGAGTGTTGGTTAGGGTGGGTTGTTAAGAGGTTAAAGGGGGGGGGGGGTTGAGGTAAGGTGTTGACGGGGTGGTTAGGGTGAGGTGTTGTCTGCGCATTGTGCCGCTTACTGTTAAGCATACATCAATGAAAAGTATGCTTCACTGTTAACACAGGTGTTTTGCTATAACACACTGCATGGTCGTGTGAAGGTCATATAGGTGGTGCAGGGCTGCAAGCCATTATGCCGCAATGCACCACTGTGAACGTAGCCCAAATCTAAAGTCATATAACAGACCTGGACTGGATTTTTCTTTATTTTTTATTTGCCATTTGGTGGCAAAAGTTTGCAGCCTCCTGAGTGCATCATACCAAAACATAATAGGAAATAATGGTGAAAAGCAAGCAAAAAGTACGGTAGTCTTATACTGGGGTTATGTGTGGTGAGACTTTTTAATTAATTCTGGCTTCTCTGGATTTATTAAAAATAGGTTCTTGCTTTAGGTGCTGCAATAGCACAAGCGCTAATTAAAGAAAATCTAAACTTTTGCAATTTAAAAAAAAAGGATTTTCTCCATGAAGGCTTTATATACTGAAATTATTTTAGGTGGAAAAAGACTCTTAATTTGTGCACATACCATGCAAGTGGTGTGTGAGCAACTGAACAGAGAATGGTAACTTAGTGTGTCTACTGGCATCAGGCAGATGTGAGCACCTGAACAGAAAGAGGTAACTGTAGTATTAACTTAAAGAGGAACTGTTACCAAGGATTGAACTTCATCCCAATCAGTATCTGATACCATCTTTCCCATGAGAAATCTTTACCTTTTCTTAAATAGATCTTCAGGTGTGTCTGTATGGCTGATATTGTGGTGAACCCCTCCCACAGTGTGATGTCAGCACCTAGGCCCTGACAGTTTTCTGTCTGTGAGCCTTGTTGCATTGTGGGAAATAATGGCTGTTTCCAACTGCCAAGCAACTAGTATCTCCCTCTGTGCATATGTATATCTATATAAAAAAAAATAATCTCTTAGCCTATCGCATTGTTAGGGGTTTCGGTTATAGATAATGGCAGGTGATGCTGTTTTGTAAAGATGATGAAGTGCAGGCTGATTGTGGATCAAACAATACGAGCCAATTACATGGCGAATAGCAATCATTTCTTGATCTTCTTGAAAACTTTTATTTTTTAATTTCTCACTTTTGCAGTGTTTATATTTATTTAATTCCTCTTTTTGCTAAAGTTCCTTTTTATGCCAACGCTTTAAACGCCGGTTTGCATTAAACACGTGTGCGTCATGTGACACTTAATTTAGAAGTAGTGTCGGATCTGCTTTCTAGAAACGTGTCCAGCAGTACCTAATGCAGAAGACAAACGTGAAAGGGCCCATAGGAAAATGTAAACAAGTTTTTGTGTGTCCGTTGTGTAGCCTCATCTGCTGTGTTAAACCGCCACTCATCTATATTTGTTTGAAGCGGCCCTGTGTAACCTTTCTGTAATCCCCCCTGTGCTTAACTGTAAATCCAGGTTTGCTGAATCATTCTATTCCCCAATGTTATCCTGTTTTTGTAAATCAAGCTACAAAAATGACTCCTCTTCCTGCTAGGGCCTCTGGAAACTTTCACTGGTACCATTATTTTGATTGACGCTATCAAATTTGGAAAGCAGGCACAGTGTGTAAAATCGCCTCATCATCATCATCAACAGACTCTTTGTAGTCCAAGCAGTCCTCGTTCTTCCCCCCTACAGAGCTGCTTTTGAGCTTCCTCACAAAGACAGTAAACAAGAAAATAACCCTACCATTCACCACCACGAGACTGCTCTCTTACGGCAAGAAAAACATATTCTCACACGGAGGTGGGTGTCTCATGTTCAGTCCGACTTTGTTTCCAAACCTATATTCTGCTTTCAGCAAAAACAAAGAAACAAATTCAGAAAAAAGTATGTTTGTGCTTGTCAGGATAGCTCCAGCTTGCCCATTATCTCTGTGGAAATCGCCTCTATTGCTGTCTTCGTGGTCGTGTCACATTTACTTCCTACTGACTCCGAGCACCTCAGGAAAGGCCCCATGCCAGCCTTTGTACTCTGTGTCCTTTGCCAAACGGCAGAGTCAGAGTGAAAAGTTTCTCCTGTCTGAAAGTTTGAAAAGCGTCGTCACGTGATCGGCTTCTTTGTGTTCCAGTCAGCCGGTGACGCTGTGAACTTTTGTGAGGGAGTTTGTACGAAGCGGAAGATGAATGGCGCGCATAGCAAGCCCTTTGTGATATGACAGATCTGAGGTTCTCTAAACGCTGTGGTGCGCCTTGTTGTCCTTTTCAGGCAGTTGGAATAAACATTTGGAGAAGCCGTTTTAATGTTTAATGTCGGACATTCGTCTGTGAAAATCTAATCTGTTCTTTTACAGCTTGATGAATCTGCTGCTGGCTTCTGATTTATATATTTTGGGGTGGTGTGGCGTATAAGTACTAAATGGTTCCCACCAGGGCCAGTTCTAGACTTTTTGCTGCCTGAAGCAATACATTATTAGGATGCCTTACATTTTTTCCAGCACTGAGGGGCACGCCAGATTCCAGTTACAACCCTGTGCAACATGTTTGTAGATCACAGTCTTCCGGCCATGTGCTTGTCACAATCAGGGCTGGTTCTAGACTTTTTGCAGCCTGAGGCAAACTTGTGAGGATACCCCACACCCACCCATTTAGAATGATCACACAGCACCCAACACTTACTCTGCTTCATTTAATGTTCTCACATGACATGCTGCAGCTCATCACAATAACACTTGGGCTGGCTGTGAGTCTGTGACAAACTGCTCGCCCTAAGCCAATTCATTCCTCCACAGTTAGGACAACAGGTGCCACCTCCTCCCTTCTGCTGTGCAAGTCAAATGAAACACTGCTGCTTTCCTGCCTCCTCACTCACTGTCAGACTCCTCACACAGCACAACAAGCTGCTTTTCCCCAATGATGACCTCTTCACCTAGCTCTCCTCTCGCTTCTCCTCCTACTCTGACTGCATGCTGTTAGTGTAAACACACAGTACAGGTCGCAATGCACGGTTCCTCTTCCCCAGCCATGTGTAATGTGAGCGTAATGTTTGTGTGGCATAACTAAGGTGTTTGGGGCCCCAGTGTGAGTTTTACTTGGGCCCCCAAGAACTCTATTGATCTGGAGTCTGGACAGCTGCAGTGTCCGAGAGGTGTAATCAGAGTAAGGAAGCAATTTGTTATGGGTTACTACTAGTCAGTACACATATAGAGGTGATCAATATCGGCATATCACCAATGCAAAGCTAATAAGATGGATGATGGAGGGCCTCTAGTAGGAACCTCTGGTCCAGGAGACTGGTGCAGTTACAACCTCTGCATCTCCTATTGCTACGCTACAGACAGGTTCAAGTTGTCCATTAGCGCACCGCTCAGTTTGCGCAATAACTACAGAACAGAACCCAACTCACCTCGGAGTCCATGAGCCAGTGTGAATGGGACAATTGCTGTTACTTACATCTTTTACGTCATAACGCACCGCAAAGCGTGAACGCACCCTTAAGGTGGCCACATACGATACAATAAAATGATCCGATTTTACAGTAATTCGATAAAAACGATCATATCTCTCGAAAAAATCGAAAGCTTTTTTTTCATTCGACTGAAAAATCCGATCGGATTTCCTGGTTTTTTCGATTTAAATCGATCCGTAATGCCAGATATTTATCTTCAATTTCTACCAAAGATTGTATGGTGTGTGTTGGATTGTTAATTTATTAATATACACACCCTATCAATTTCCTCTGAGTTTCCAATCATTTTTATCACAATTGAGGAAAAAATTGAACATAGGTGTGTGGTACATTGGTCATATTTTTGAAATGTTACAATCAGTCAGAAAAATTGATTGCAATTCTTAAATTGAACAGATATTTAAAAAAAATGTATGGTGTGTGGCCACCTTTAGTCTCATTCAAACTATATTCTGTCCAACACTTTTTATTTATAGACTACTAGCTGAAGACCCGGCATTCTCTGGTATGTATTTGGTTGTTGTTGGGTCCGCCCACTTTTTCTAACCTTGACACACAGTCAGTCAATGACCAAGTTTGTGACCTTTGGGGTTCTTGGCATTAAAAATGTGAGAATAGAAGTAGTTCATCAATCAAAGAAATCTGATTGGCAGTTTATGGCTCTGCCCACTTTTCTGAATTCGAACCCCAGTCACTCAATGACCAACAAGTTTGAGAACCCTGCCATTAACAATATAAGAATGGCTGCAGTTCACATTTTCCCATTGAAAGTTAATTGTTGAAATTTGATTGGCTATTTTATGCTCTGCCCACTTTTCCTGAATTTTTAACCTGGGTCATCAATTGACCAACTGTGCCAAGGTTGGGTTCTCTGGCTGTTTGTAGCTCCGCCCAGGTGTGCAGGGGGGACGCGAGGCCCCAGAACATATCATCCCAGGTAGTAAGGGATCTGTGTACCAAGTTTCATTGAAATTGGTCAAGGCGTTTTCAATTGATGACGGTACACACACACAAACGTCGATTTTATATATAACTAGCTGATTGCCCGGCGTTGCCCGGGTATGTATTTGGCTGGTGTTGGCTCAGCCTACTTTTTCTAACCCTAACACACAATTACTCACTGACCAAGTTTGTGAGCTTTGCGGTCTTTGGTATCAATAATCAGCATTGAAATGAAACAAATCTGATTGGGTGTGTGTGGCTCCACCCCCTTTTCTGAATTTGAATCCCAGTCACCCAATAACCAACTGTACCAGGTTTGAGGCCTGTGCCATTAACAGTTCAAGAATGGTAGCAATTAAATATTCCCCTTGAAAAACAACAGGTGAAGTTTGATTCACTTTTGTAGGCTCCACCCACTTTTCTGAATATTAATTTCAGTCACCCAGTGACCAACTGTGCAAAGTTTAAAAACCCTGCCATTAACAGAATGGCTGCAGTTTACATTTTCTCAGTGAAATTTGTATTTGTCTTCACCCACTGATGACCCGGCGTTGCCCGGGTATGTATTTGACTGGTGTTGGCTCCGCCCACTTTCTAACCCTAACGCACAAACACTCAATGACCAAGTTTGTGAGCTTTGGGGTCCTTGGCATCAATAATTTGTATAATCCCATAGAAATTAAACAAATCAGATAGGCTGTTTGTGGCTCCACCCCTCTCCAGCATTTGAACCCCAGTCAACCAATGACCAACTGTAGCAGGTTTGAGGCATCTGCTATTAACAGTGTAAAAATGGCAGCAATTTAAATATTCCACTTGAAAATCAACAGGTGAATTTTGATTGGCTACTATAGGCTCCACCCACTTCCCTGAATATTAATCTCAGTCACAAGAAATCTGGCTGTTTTTGGCTCCGCCCCTTTACTTAATTTGAACCCCAAACACTTAAAGGGAACCTGAAGTGAGTAAAATTTAATATAAACACATGACGTCGCTGCAAATGAATATTACATACTTACCTCACTGTCAGTTCCTCTCAGAAGCTCACCATTTTCTCCTTACAGTGATCACTTCCAGTTCTGACAATATTTTGTCAGAACTGAAATATACCAGTTGCTGTCAGTTATATATCAGCAGCTGTCAGTTACAACTGAATGTACAAGGTAATGTCCATGTTTCCCTATGGCTCAAGTGAGCGATATTACAGTTTAACAGTGTGATGAGCAGGAAGCTGTTATGGGGTAATGGCCATTTTTAAAATGGAGGACGGAGAATTCCATTGATCACAGTGGACAAATGGGACACGGGAGAGGAGAAAGAGATTGGGGAGTAGACTGCACGGGAGGTAAGTATGACCTGTGCATGTTTATTTTGACTTTTTATTTTCAGTTCAGGTTCTCTTTAACGACCGACTGTAGCAGGTTTGAGGCCTCTGCTATTAACAGTGTGAGAATGGCTGCAGTTTCAACATTCCCCTTGAAAATCAATAGGTGAATTTTGATTGGCTCTTGTAGGCTCCACCTACTTTTCCGAATATTAATTCTAGTCACCCAGTGACCAACTGTGTGAAGTTTGAGAACCCTGCCATTAACAGTGTAAGAAAAGCTGCAGTTTACATTTCCCCATGTAAAAAGTTAGTTGTTTTTGGCTCTGCCCACTATTTCTAATCTTGACATACAGTCACTTAATGACCAAGTTTATGAGCTTTGGCATCAATAAGTTGCATTTCACCATTGAAATTAAACAAATCTGATTGGCTGTTTTTGGCCCGCTCCTTTCAGAATTTAATCCTCAGTCTCCCAGTGACTGACTGTAGCAGATGTTAGGCCTCTGCCATTAAGAGTGCATGAATGTCAGCAATGTAAATATTCCCCTTGAAAATCAAAAGGTGAATTTTGATTGGCTGCTGTAGGCTCCACCCACTTTTCTGAATATTAGTCCCAGTCACCCAGTTGCCAACTGTGTCACGTTTGAGAACCCTGCCAATAACAGAATGGCTGAAATCAATCTAACAAATCTGATTGGCTGTTTGTGGCTCCACCCCTATAGTGAATTTGGACCCCAGTCACCCAATGACTGACTGTATCAGGTTTGAGGCCTCTGCCACTAACAGTGTAAGAATGGTAGCAATGTGAATATTCCCCTTGAAAATCAATAGGTTCATTTTGATTGGCTGTTGTAGGCTCCACCCACATTTCTGAATATTCATCCCAGTCACCCAGTGGCCAATTGTGTAAAGTTTGGGAACCCTGCAATGTAAAAAATGAAGTTGTTGGCACTGCCCACTTTTTCTAACCTTGACATACAGTCACTCAATTATCAAGTTTATCAGCTTTGGGGTCCTTGGTATCAATACTTTGTATATTCCCATTGAAAAATAAACAAATCTGGCTGTTTGTGGCTCCGCCCCCTTCCTGAATTTGGACCCTAATCACCCAGTGACCAACTATACCAGGTTTGAGGCATCTGCTTTTACCAGTATAAGAGAATGGTAGCAGATGAAATATTCCCTTTGAAAATCAAAAGGTGAATTTTTATTGGCTGTTGTAGGCTCCACCCACCTTCCAAAATCTTAATCTGTCACCCAATGACCAACTGTGCAAAGTTTGAGAACCCTGCCATTAACGGTGTAAGAATGGTTGCAGTTTATATTTTCCCAGTAAAAGTTGTTTTGGCTCCACCCACTTTTTGTAACCTTGACACACAGTCACTCAATGACCAAGTTTGTGAGCTTTCAGGTTCCTGGCATCAAAAATGTGTGAATGGAAGCAGTTTATCCACTAAGGAAATCTGATTGGCTGTATGTGGCCCCGCCCCTTTAGTGAATTTGGACCCCAGTTACCCAATGACCGACTGTAGGAAGTTTGAAGCCTCTGCCATTAACAGTGTAAGAATAGCAGCAGTTTAAATATTCCCCTTGAAAATCAATAGGTGAATTTTGATTGGCTGTTGTGGGCTCCACCCATTTTCTTGAATCTTAATCGGATTCACCCAGTGACCAAATGTGCCAAGTTTGAGAACCCTGCGATTAACAGTCTAAGAATGGCTGCAGTTTACATTTTCCCATTTAAAATTAACGGCTGAAATTTGATTGGCTGTTTTATGCTCCGCCCACTTTTCCTGGATTTGTAACCTCGGTCACCAAGTGACCAACTGTGCCAAGTGTGGGGACTCTGGCTTGATTACTGTGAGAATGGCAGCCTTATACATTTTTTCCATTGACTTGAATGGGTGGAATCTGATTGGCTGTTTGTAGCTCCGCCCACATGTGCAGGGGGGCCGCGAGACCCCCAGAACATATCATCCCAGGTAGTAAGGGATCTGTGTACCAAGTTTCGTTCAAATCGGTCAAGCCGTTTTCGCGTGATCGCGGCACATACACACACACATACACACACACATACACACACACATACATACATACATCCGATTTTATATATATATATAGATTATCAGCCTTAGAGCTAATACAATTTCCCTTGTGCAATTAAGTGTTTAGTTGAGGTGAAATATTATTATCATTATTATTACGACTGCTATATTCTCTGTCAGCCTGACTTACATAGGCTACACAGTGTAAATGGCCATGTAACGCTCTGAGTTGTTAGACTATGATAACCCATCTGTATAGCATTCTATAAAATGAAGTTGTTTTACGCTCCTCTCATTATAATGGCAGTATAAAGTGCAATAACGCATCCCTTACATACGCAGAAAGAGCTGGAAAATGTGGCGCGTTTACGAAGGTTGCTCATTTAACACCCTCCATTGTGCCGTTAATTGTTTTCAACGGGATCAACGTGAGAGCGAGCGCGGCGGTGCGGCAAGCACCTGCCTGATCACAATGCACTCGCGGCGTCTTCTCCAGGACAATTACGGCGCTGTAACGTGTTATATACCGTCTTAGCGGCTCGCCGCTGCTCCCGTGTAAAGAGCTTCTGTGATTGGGCAAATTAGGACCATCTGTTTAAAATGCCGAGAAGCAATCAGGGTAAGTAAAAGAAGCCGGAGTGAAGGTATTTAGTTCCCGCTGATTTTGGAAATTAAAACAGGAAGAAAAAAAAAAATAGATGAATATTTGGAAATTGGTTGCACGAGGCTTTCTGAAGAATGAATAAGACCGTCTGCAATCTCAGGCGGCTTTTACAAGAGCTTATGGTTGGCTACAGCCCATCTTCTGGACACAGACCTGACTATACCAACAAATGGCTTATTACAGGGGATGTCCAGATGTTACTGGTTTGTCTTAAATGTGACTCCTATTGCTGGCATACTTTAAAGCGGACCAGAACACAAAGCACATCTCTGTTCTAAAAGATAGGCAACAACATAATAACCATTAAAAAGACAAACACTTATATCGCACTTTTCTCCTGGTGGACTCAAAGCGCCAGAGCAGCAGCCACTAGGTCGCGCCCTATAGGCAGTAGCAGTGTTAGGGAGACTTGCCTAAGGTCTCCTGCAGAATAGGTGCTGGCTTACTGAACAGGCAGAGTCCAGATTAGAACCCTGGTCTCCTGTGTAAGAGGCAGAGCCCTCCATTACACTATCCAACCACCATCTATTTGTTACAGCTGATACAAATCCTGTAATAAATCTGCAGTGTGTCTACTTCCTGCTTTCATGGAGGCAAACATACTCAGTGTTCTCCCCAGAATTTTTCTCCAGCCGGGTGGCATGAAATAGTAGGCGGGTGGCATGAAAAAGTAGCCGGGTGGGGCGAGGTGAAAATGCAGGGCAACTGTGCTTACAGCATAGGACTAGGTGAGGAGGTGAGCCGATGACAGCCGGGTGGTCACAAAATCTAGCCGGGTGGAGCACCCGGCTAAAAGAGCCTGGGGAGAACACTGATACTGTTAACATTCTGTGTTTACAAATTAGCTGCTCTGCCTTGGCAGTCAGCCGACACAGAGGAGAGATTGAATTACGACTTGTGACTAGTCACAGATGAGGGGGAGTTAGACAGGCTAAACTCTCTAAATACATACAGGGTGCATTTTGCAGGTCTACTTTAAACATGTAGTTATGTAATCTGAAGAAGCCATTTCTACCACTTACAGTATATGGAAAAAAGGCATTGGGAAATTTGGGTACAAGGTAATATACCGATAGAGAGAAAGGATCCACAGACCAGACTTGGCTCAGTGAAAAAATGTCCGTTCTTTTATTAGAAAAATCCACATGACAAGAAATGGTGCAATAAAATCACAGGGTCGACTAACGCGTGTCGGGCTTACAATCTGCCCTTAGTCATAGTCAAAGTGAACCTGATAAGGGAACGGCTTATAAATGGCTATGAGGAATGACTCCACCCCTAACAAGCCAACAGCCAGGTCCTTAAAGGGAAACATTACATACAAGCAGTAATATACCGATAGTAGAATGTCATTAATATTACCAATATTCTACATTTCTGACACCAGGTACCAATATTCTACTATTCTTCTATTACCTTCCCTAGCCTATCCCTCACACTAACCCCTAACCCACCCACCTACTCCTAACATTAACCCCTCCACTTAAGTAATGTAAGTAAACACCTTTATTACTACACACAAAGTATTATTAGTTTTGTTTAACCTGATGAGGATAGAGGTTCATGGGGTAAGAGGGGGTGACACTATGATATTCTGCACCAGGTGACACCAACCCTAGTTACGCATTTGTCCACCATACCTTCTCTTCATACATCTCTGATTTCAGAATCTCAGAGATACTCCCTAAACTGCTCTCTCCACTCCTCAAGCACTCTATGGATGTCCACCCCTTGCATCACTTTCTCACTCGTACAGCTCCAGGACTTCTTCAGAGCAGCCCCTACTCTATGGAACTCCCTCTTCTACCCACCAGACTTATGGTGTGTACCATAGACCATAGTCTGTCTGGCCGTCATCTTCATACCTCCTATTCTCCCACCCCTCAAATGTGTCCCATTTCTCCACCTGTTAGATTGCCTATTGGGCAGGGCCCTCTTACCCATGTGCTCTTCTCCACCACCAAGTGGAATCAGTGACTCGTCTTCTATATTTATCTCTACCTTGCAATCTGTGCACCTTTGTTTATTGTTTCACTAGTTTGTGTGCCATTGTTTATCACTGTATCGTCCATGTGTGACATTGTTAAACGTGGTAATGTCTTCTCTATCTATTGTACAGTGCTGTGTAATATGTAAGTGCTATATAAATAAAGTTTAAAGTGAACCTCCGGACTAAAAATCTACTCAGCAGCACTGAAAACACACAGACTCAGAACATTTATATTGCACTTTTCTCCTGGCGGACTCAAAGCGCCAAAAGGCTTGGTGTTTCTTTAACAGTTTCACAGCATCAGAACTTTGTTTTTCTTACCCAAGCCTCATTTTTAGCTACACAGAAGAAAACTGCCCGGGCATTTTTCCCCTGATGCTGTGCAAAGCATGATGGGATTTCCGATGTTGTTCTTGTTGCCTAGCACGCGCAGCTGGGAGGAGTGATCAGGACACAGGACAGTTGGAACTGTGTCTCATGCTCCCTGTCACCTCCTTTCAACCAAAAAGATGGCTGCCCCATGAAAAAGATGGCTGCCTTCATGAAATCACAAACATTTGCCTGTTCTTTTAAAACAGTAAGAGATTATATTACCTATCCATTTTAATTAACATAACTAATGTAACTTAATGACAGTGTGTTTGTTTAGGCTGATGTTCCCCTTTAACAAAGCACGCAGTAAGGTACTGCATAACCCATGTTAACCATTCACTGTGTGCGTTGCAACGCATGCGTAGCCTGTGATGCGACTCTTCACCTCCGCAACGCCCCAGTGTGAGCATTATGCCCCATTCACACTGGTGCTGTGCGGTGGATCATTTTACCTCACCACTATGCTAATGAAAGCCTATGGGTACTTTAATACAACGTTCAGTGCGCTGGAAGTCATCAATCTACCGCGAGCGCATACCGACGTTACTGCTTGACCTCTTTGATGATCTGCGGTGACGTGCGGCAGACCAGAAGTTGTGTAAGTTTATGGCGATGCAGGATTTGCCAAAATGTTGGGGTTGCACAGTGCTGCGTGTATTCGCAGAATCGTGTTTTTACAATAAGCTTCCGATTTCCGAAACAGGAAGTGACCGCAAGCAAACGTCACTTCCTGTTTGGATCTGAGCCAGAAGGGGATTACCGCATATTAACACGGTAATTCCCAAAGGCCTGTTTTTGGCAGCCGCAACGTTGCCGGCAGTACATAGTCTGAACTGGCCCTAAAGGTTGATGTAAATAGTGAACTGTAGAATGAAATTCTCCCATACTGATGACTCGTAATAGAGGATTATTGATTATTACAGGAAACATATTGCGCTTTTATTGCCACAGTATTTCACCGAGGCCCAGACGTGATCCCCGAATAGTGCTGGATTTAAGCTGCGCTACTTAATGTAAATTTAGCAGGTTTAAACATTTAATAAGCAGAAATAAACTTGACAAATGATTTGGTTCTGCCCAGTACCCAGAAATACACCATTTCCAGAGTAATGACTTTTCCCCCGAGCAATGCAATTCATAATTATATTTCCCTAATCCCACGGTTAGTAAAAGACACGTTGTATAATCATTAACAGATTTGTACTCACCAGGTAGACCATATGGCCTTAAAAGCGAATGAGAGAGAGCAACGCTGAGCCAATTTCACTCGGAGACTGCCAGCCGAAACTGATATCCCACTAAATGAATTGCGGTATGAAGCGGGGAAAGGACAGCATGCCAATGGCTTGAGAATTCCCAGGGGATGACGTGAGATTATAATGTATTTATCAAGTAGTATTCTTTATGGCAGCAAGGGAATATCAGATAAACACCCTGAGAAAATAATATTAAAGAGAACCGGTTTGTACATTTGAATGCCTAACTTTCCATCCTCTATAAGAGGGGTCAGGAACCTTTTTGGCTGAGAGAGCTTTAAACGGCACATATTCTAAAATGTAATTCCGTGGAAGCCATATGATATGTTTTAAACTGGGACAGTAGGGCTGACGTCCCTGTTGCTATGGTGATGTGTAAACAGTTGATCCACCGGGCAGCAGACGTGTCAGACACGTCTTCAGCTTCTCTTGGGTATCAGCAACATCATATTTCCCTGAGAGCCAGACAGGAGAAATACCGACTAACAGCTTGTACAATTAGCTAGCTGACTTGGGGGTTGATTCACTTTGTAGGACGAGATCTCTGCACTTTGGCCCAATAGGCTGCCTGGCAAGAGACAGGCAGCCTATTGGGCCAAAGTGCGGGGATCTCGTTCTACAAAGTCACTGGACCTGGCAAGGTCCAGAGTGGGACTACTGGAGCAGCTGTTGGCACGAGTAAGTTAGTAGTGCAAGCTATAGCAGTAGCGTGAACTACTTTGAAAATGTTACTTGTGCTGCCACACTAAGCTGTGCTGCTTGAGCAGTGAAGCTTAATGAACCAACAACTACTGATTTGTTTGTGAGCCAGATGTATCCATGAAAAGAGCCACATCCGGCTCCCGAGCCATAGGTTCCCTACCCCCTGCTCTATAACATACTAAACATACTCTAAGTTATTATGATAGGAGCGTGCAAATGATACCCTGCATTTATACATGGCTGTATTTACCATTTAGCACTCCTGAAGACTGTTGCCATGGCAGGGGGCTCGCTATTTTATCGGGATGGCTCAGGCATCCAAATTAGTAAGTATAGTGGCTTATCACGGGCATTAACATGGGCGCTTATGGTGGCCCCCAAATAACCGCAGAGGATAATTAGTGCAAATCGGCTGGGATTGCGGTGGCGGCTGAACACGTTTTGTATTTTCATACAAATCGATAAACTACACTCCCCTCTGGAATGTAAGCTCACAATGGCAGGGACCTCCTCCTAGTGTTTCCTATTCTGCTGTATTATCCAATGAACATGCACCATTATTGCTGATGTCCAAACAACACATCACCCAGGCAGGTCTGTGTATAGCTGGATGTCCTGATTGTACAGAGTTTTCAACATCTTCTGTATCTATGTTCCTTACAAATGTAAGGAAAGATGTTGGCACACAGGCCCAGAATTACATCACAGGAGCCAGGATGTTCTGGCACCCTAGACTTCGCCCTTCACAAACCTACAAACACTTGCTGAACCGCACTGTATGCATGCTAGCAGGCCCAACTGTTACCTCTCCCCTATTTCCCCTGCCCAAAGTAAGTAGCCATAGGTGCCCCTCAGCATTAGCAGCCCAGAAGTACCCTAAGTATTAAGTAAATAGAAGTGCCCCAGAGTATTAGGTAGCTTGAGATACCCTCAGCTGAAGAGAGATCTCGTCAGTGGAATGGTGCATTCCCATCATCAGGCGCCTGTAGGCACAAGCCTACAGTGCCTTATAGAAAATCTAGCCCTACAGAAATAAAATAATCCTGACGGCTTACGGTTAGCGTTATTAATCTGATTTGCATAACTGATTGTTTAATTTTATGTAATAGCAAGTTTGTAAATGAACTGACACATTTTGGCTTTGGCACGTCTGCAGTTCCGGTACACCTTGTTTATGGCGGAGGGTGTGGAGCGCGAGGAACGTGTCTTTGAGTTTTTCCTGCTCTCTCTTCTTCCTGGTTAGCCAGTTGATGTGCTTGGATGTGACTCCAGCGCTCCGGGCTTCAAGGTCTTGTGGTTAAGGAGAGCTTTATATATTTATTTTAGACAAAGGGTGCTCAGTGTCATCTCCTCGCTCTGTCATAACTTTCAGTTGGCTGTCAGGCTGAGCACGACCTCAGAAGCTGAATTGTTTATCCCAGACGAGAGCTCTTGGACGGGATCCTGGCGATGAGACAAGCCAGAAGCAAAAGGGTTCCTCTACTTCATATCTTTCTGGTCTAGTTTTATGAAAAATAGAGGACTTAAAGCTCTGTGGGGCCCGACGTGCAACGTGAACCAGACCCCACTGACATTTCCCTTATTGTTGCTACATGTTGGGTTGATGTGGCTGTGTAAAATGTAAAGCTATAGGCTTGCTATACACCAGCGGTTCTGGATACTTGTCTGGCTTACAGGGGCGGAAAGAGATAATTTGCATATTCAGTAGTGGTGCATTGTGGGTAACGACACATAATCACTTAAAGCTGAATTATTGCAAGTTTTCTGTTTTAAGAAGCCAAATTTCACCAAGCATTGCTTTTTAGTAGGAGGGCTTTTCGGTCTCTTTTATCCGTGTATACATTTCTAGTGGTTTGGGTCACCCTGACCTGCTTGGTTACTTTGTTGTACTGGTCCAAGCCCTATCCCATACAGCCATATCAATCCCTACCATGTACTGATGAGGACCAAAAGTCCTAAACAGGCTGTCTACATGTGGGGTTGATGTGGCTGTGTAAAATTTAAAGAGAAACTCCTACCAAGAATTGAACTTTATCCCAATCAGTAGCTGATACCCCTTTTACATGAGAAATCTATTCCTTTTCACAAACAGACCATCAGGGGGCGCTGTATGGCTAATATTGTGGTGAACCCCCCTCCCACAAAGAAATTCTGAGTATGTACTCTTGGCAGTTTCCTGTCTGTGAACCCTGTTGCATTGTAGGAAATAGCTGTTTACAGCTGGTTCCAACTGCCAAAACAACAAGCAGCAGTTACATCACTTGCCAGCAGTAAAAATGTCACCATGTGATAAATATAAATAAGGGATTTAAAATATTTTACAATGGGCAAACACTGATTAAATCATTAATACATAATTATTGTAAAAATGAAGCACTTTTTTATTACATTATTTTCACTGGAGTTCCTCTTTAAAGCTATGTGCTTGCTATATACCAGCGGTTCTGGATGCTTGCCTGGCTTAAAGGGGCGAAAAGAGATAATTTGCATATTCAGTAGTGGTGCATTGTGGGTAACCACAAATGTTCACATATAGCTAAATTATTGCAAGTTTCCACCTGTTTTAAGAAGGCAAATTACACCAAGCATTCCTTATTGTTGAAACCCTAGTTCACCCATTGTTTTTAGAATTATATTTCATAGACGTGCAATTTAAAAAAAAAAAAGTTCAAATTCTGTTGTGAAAATGTTAAAGTGATATAAAACTCTGACATAACATTCAATAATAATGTGTTTTCTGCTTTGTATTACCCATACTGTTACCATATTTGCTTCTGTGCACAAGTAATATTGCCTGTGTTTACAAATTATGAATTCCCAAAATAAAAGTATGCCTTCTTAAAACATAAGGTATTTGCGATTATTCAGATTGGAGTGAGCATATGATGTCCCCCACGACGCATTACTGCTAAGTAAGCAAATCATCCTTTTGTTTTTGTTTTGCATAACATTTTAGTAAAAGGGCTTATTGGTCCTTTGTAACCCCTTGCATACTCCTAAGAGTTCTGGTTCACCAAGAGCTTGCTGGGTAAACTAAAATTCTCAAAGTACAGTTTATCTGCTCTGAAAGCTGCCATTGAATTTTATTGCATAGCTGCTGTATTTGTATATTAAAATCTATCTAGTGCTCACTTCTTAGCTCTTTCTGCTTCTCAGTTCAGTACAGCTCAGTTTCAGCAGTTTGCTAATGTTTACTATATGTATTTAACAAAGGAATTATTATTGTTATTTAGTATTTATGTAGCGCAGGCATCTTTGGTAGCGCTGTACAGAGTATATTGGCTTGTCTCTTAACCGTCCCTCAGAGGGGCTCATAATCTAATCCCTACCATAGTCCTATGTCTATGTATGTATCATGTAGTGTATGTATCGTAGTCTAGGGCCAATTTAAAGGGAAGTCAATTAATTGATCTGTATGTTTTTGGGATGTGGGAGGAAAACGGTGTGCCTGGAGAAAACCCGCACAGACACAGTGAGAACATACAAACTCCATGCAGATAGTGCTCCAGCTGGTATTCGAAATAGAATGTAAGCAAAATATAATGTTACTAGTAGACCTAAGCCCATTACAATAGAGGGTGCTAGGCCTCACTTGCAACCCCCCTCCCCTCCCACACCTGTCACTGCCACCATCCGCCACATCAGCGCACATGCACGTGCACCGTGGATGCACACACGGCCCTCCCCTTGCCCCGTCCTCCTCCTGACCGCCCGTGTACCTCAAAAGCACAGACACAGGAGGACGACACAGGAACACAGGGGTTTTATTAGGTAGTTTCTGGATAGCATGAAAACCATTTTTAGTATTCCTAGCCTTCTTCTCCGCGATCTCCAGAGGCAACCTTCTCTTCTTCCGCGATTTGTGTTCTTCACGACCCCCAGCATGTCCCTCTGATGACGTTGTGTGCGCCCCCTGGTGTCAGGCGTACACAGTGTCAACACATAAGACAGCAATTTTTTTTTTATTTTATTGGATCCAACACAAACATCTGTAATAGATCCAACATAAAAAAATTCTAAGTGTAAAGAAAAAAAAAAAAAAGCTATAGGCAGCACTACTGCCCATAGCAGCAAATAATAAAGTAAAAATAAAAAAATCATAAAAATATATTTATATTGTACGCATGCTTGCAGACAGCTTGCAAGATTGCAACTTGGACGCGGTCTGCAAAAATGCTTACAATAAAGAAACACATTTAAAAATTGCAGGGAAATCAAACGCCGGGGAGGCTAATTCCTTCTCTACTTATTTTTTGTTAGGCCTTTCCATTGAGTTAGTGATTTTCTCACACGTATATGTAACTCTTCATGTTGCGCAGTCCTATATATCTAAACAGCGTTCGCTTCTGTCCTCTCCTTTCCCATAATTAAAGCTAAGTCCATTCCCTAAGAAGTAAAATCATATTAAATCTTAGCGATGGGGCAGATTACGCCTTTTACCGCCTCCCCCCTCCTTATCGCAGTATTGATTTTCAGCCGTGCTGCGGGGTGTTGCTGTAAGATGATAGAGGCAGCGGGTTTTCCAAGGATTAACATTGCAGCGGGAGGGATGATACCATGTGAAATTGTGCTTTTGGTTCTAGCCTGGCGGAATGGAGTCTCCAGAGGGCGGGAATGGACCGCTGCAGCCGACTGCTGAGTGGATAAACAGCTCAGCAATCAATGTGTAATAATCAAAATGACCTGAGCCGACAGTGTGGAAAGCTAGCCTCCGCGTCTCACTGCAGCTTCCTCGCTGGAGCAATCCTCAGGACGGAGAGATCTGACACTGCCATACATTTTGGCTGCCTTTTTATTGTTGAAATTTTACCTTTCAAACGTTGCTGTGTGTTTTTTTTTCTTTTCTTTTCTGTAATATAAAAATAATCATCTTCCTCTCAGAGTTGCTGTGGTTTTGTAAAGGGGAGTGTGTAAAGTATTGCACCTGTTTAGCGCCTCGATCAAAACCGAGTGGGCCTTAGAAGTGGTGTCAGGTAGGCGCAAAACAGCTGTTATGCAGTGGCCATAGCCACGCAGTTCAGGTCTGAAAGTTACACTGCTGGGGTCACTCTTAGGTCTGGGCCCCACTAGAGCGCTCTCAGCAGTGATTCAGGCCTTATTCACACTGGGGCGTAGTCAGCCAGTGTCTTGTGCTTTGTTGATTCCCAGTGATCAGCAAATCGCTGCAGCCCGTTATCCTATGAGATTACTCACACTGTGGCTATTGCGATTTCCGACAATCGCAAACACACTGCAGGTAGCATTTTCTGGGCGATTGCATTGCGATTTTCATTCACTGGAATGTAAAATAACTATTTACTTAAAGTGTAACTGTCGGGCATAAAATCAAAAATCAATTCTTACTTTTTATCTGGTAAACAAGTAATAAGGATGCTAACCAGGAAATCTAAAAGTTAAAAATCACTCTTACTTTTCTTGTTGATAAATGATCATTCCCCAGTTTACCTGACTCTTATTTGGTACACACCAAGTTTGGTACACAAAAAGGAAGTTGCAGGGCATGCTGGGTTGTCCTTGCTTGCTTCTCAGAGTTAAATAATGCAGCCTGATTGGCTGAAGCCTCTTTCCCTCCTGTTTTCCCCTCCCACACCTCTGTTCCTCTCTGATTGGCCAATATTTCTCACCCTGAGACAATGCAATTTCTACAGTGGAGGGTGGGCAATGCATACACAATCAAACAGAGGAGAGTAAGGGAGGAAATGACATCAGGATTGGCTTCAAAATAGCCACACTTGAAATGGGAAATGCTAAGAAGGATTTTCTCTTTTTTTTTAACTGTAGAAAAATCACTAAAATCAAAACGTGGACAGTGCAATACACGTGTTATGTAAGTAGAGCAAGTATTTATCTACTTATATATGTGTTTTTTTTTTTCTGAGATAGTATGGCTGACAGCTCCTCTTTAAAGGGAACCTAAATCCATGTAAAGAAATTAGTTTCACTTACCTGGGGTTTCTACCAGCCCCCTGCAGCCATCCTGTGCCCTCAAAGTCACTCACAGATCCTCTGGTCCCCCGCCGCCATCTAGTTTGGTTTTTACCAACTCGGAGTCGGTGGGCTGCCACGCGTATCCTTGCATGCGTTCCCGCAGGTACAGGACGCTATTGCAGGAGTCAACACTTATCTTTGTACATGTTACATTTCTTTCAGGGTAAAATGAGCCTTAAATTACCTTTCTTCTATGTTGCTGTCATTTATAGTAGGTAGTAGAAATCTGACAGAACCGAGAGATTTTGGAGTACCCCATCTTCTCATAGGGGACTCTCAGGGCTTTCTGTATTTTCAAAAGCACTCAGTGAATGGCAGTTGCTCCGTTCAACTGCCAAAATAGTGTACAGCGAACAGGGAGGCTGGCCAGCATCTTTGCATAAATCCTTTTCAGGGAGTGTCTTTATAAAGAATAAAGGCCATGCTGAGAATCCCCATGAAGAGATGGACTAGTCCAAAACCTGTCAGTTCTGCCAGATTTCTACTACCTACTGTAAGTGACAGCAACATAAGAGAAAAGTAATTAATGGCTCATTTTACTCTGGAAGAAATATACTTCTATTTTGTGTGTGTTTACATCTATTTTATATTTTACATTTTTTCCTGATAGTGGTCCTTGCGCTGCATTCATGAAAAGTCTTGTATGTTTAAATACAATATTCAAAATTAATACTACAAAACCAAACGGCCGTTTGTGACCGGGACCCCCTCCGTTCGCATGGGGTGACTTCAAACAGCTGGCGATCCTCTGCGCAGGCTCTAGAGGTTGCAAGAAGAGCAAGGCTTGTGAAGATCTCTTGCTCCTGTTGTATGACCTGATCACCCTTTCCTGTTACCTCTCCCGCCACTCGTCAGCTAATCAGCCTCCTGCTAATTGCATGTAGTCATATCGCCTGATGGCTGCTAAATATACCAGATAATTGGCAGGCGGTGCTGGAGAATGAAGGAGGAAAGCAATCAGATGGAATGTCTCTCAGGCAGAGGGGAATTTTTTTTCTTTTTGTTTTTTGAGTATAGATAATTTTGCTGGTTTAGATAATTCCGCTCATTAAAGGGTTGCCAAGAAAATAGAGAGTAATGCCTCCCTGATATCAGTGACAGCGACTAAGGCTGGGACCACACTTACATCTGCGGAAAATGGTCATAGTTTTCTATGGACGATTTTACACATTTAGTGTGTGTTTGAAAAGTATCCCTGGCTCGGTTTTCCCCAATTTACTTTTAATACTGTATATACTCGCATATAAGCTGACCCGCGTATAAGCCGAGGCACCCACTTTTCCACTGAGAAACCAGAAAAAGTGATTGACTCCTGTAAAAGCCCCCTCCCCAGTATAGCTCTTACACAGTAGCCAGATCTGCTCCCAGTACAAATCAGCCCCCCTCCCCATAGCCAGATGTGCCCCAAGGATGATACAGCTGTGTCTCAAGACGCCAGTAGATGGCGTCATAGATATGAGACACAGCAAATGCCACACAGGAAGAATCCCCGATCATTGCCCAGCTGACACATTGCTGGCATGCTCCATAAGCCAGGGGACACAGGTAGTCTTGAGCAGTGCACTCTGCACACCATGCTGTGGGGGATGGGGGACATGGACACAGCAAGGAGCCAGCTGGCAAGAGCAGGATCACTAGTGCACAATCCTTACGCTCCTCTGCCAGTAAAAAAAACCTGCTCCACCATCTGTTCTACTCCAATAACTTGCATATAAGCCGAGGGGGTAACTTTTCAGCAATCAGTGCTGAAAAATTAGGCTTGTACATGAGTATATAAGGTACTGGTGCTGTGACTATGTCAGAGCACTCTCCTCCCCCCCTCCCCCAGCTCCCCCTGTAGCCCCTGTTCTGTCGTAATCATCGACTGAGCAGAATGTCAAGTATGGGCGGGTAGGAAGTGGCAGTTCTTCCTCCTCTCTGCCTGTCCTTATTTCCGCCCCCTTCCGCTCGCCACTTTAGTTCCAGATTCACTGCACACAGGGGCTGCGCTGTGTGCAGGCTTGTGGTAATTGGGGACTTGCAAATCGCAGTATAAAAATCTAAGACTTTTGAACAAGTGTGCATACAGCCATTGAAAAGCACGCAATTTTAAGCATGTTTGGCCCCAGCCTTACCAGTAAATCAGTCTCTGTTATGCATATATTTTTACAAGGCGAGTTCATATTTACCGTGGCTTTTTTATATTTATTTTTTTTTATAAGAGGGGTTTTGGGTCCTTTTGTACCCTTTATAATATCCTAGTGGCTGTAGGTTATCATGGACTATCTGGGTATTCCTTAGCATTACAATGGGTGGAAGGCAGGACCCACAATTTTTAATAGTTTAACATGCAGTGTACATAAAAATTTACTGAAAGCCAGTAGTAAACGAGCATCTCATGTAGGCCTGAACGATTTATCGTTTTTAAACCGAAATCGTGATCACGGATACGGCGATTCCGTGATCGTCAGAGTGGCGATTTTTTACGATATCCCGCGCCCTCCCGCTCTGCACTCCCCCTCGCCGCTCTGTGTACAAGTCGCTCGCGGCTTCTCATTCCCGGCGGTTCGCCTGCAAACCTCATTCTCCCGCTGTGCGCCGCCTCTCCTCCTCCGTCATCAGCTCTTTTGGCTTCTTCCTCTGCCTAGCGCTTCATCAGCTGGGCGGGCGCCGGGCATCAGACTCCGCCCGCAGGCTCTCGTTTTCCTGCGCTGTGCGCCGCCTCTCCTCCGTCATCAGCTCTTTTGGCTTCTTCCTCTGCCTAGCGTGTCATGAGCTGGGTGGCACCGGGCATCAGATTCCGCCCACAGGCTCTCACTCGTTTCCCTCTGCAGGACAGTGGAACATCAGAGCTGCCTCAGGTAGACTTTTGGTGGCTGGAAGAAGCCGGTGCACCGGCAAGGAAAGCTTTACTTTTATTTTACCTCAGAGCCTCCACACACTTGTTTTCCCTCTCCACCCATTGCTAGCTGGGCCTGTCAGTTAAAAATAGTGTGGCAGGCAATCAGGCTTAGGAAATGGAATTACAGGATCACAGTTCAGCGCCCGCCTCCTTTGCACAGTAGAATTCTGAATGAGGCTTACAGCCTCCTAAAGCTTCATTTGAAGAAAATCGTGGATCGAATCGAAATCGCAATTTCTGACAGAAATCGTGCGATTCAATCTTTTCCTAAAATTGTTCAGGCCTATGGGTAATTTGCCCTTAATGCCTGTACCCATGACACGATTTTCCCGATGATTTTTCTGACGACAGGGAATACTATGAGGGATTGTTCCAACAACCTTGCGACATGGGTACAGGCGCACAATCACGTGGATGTCGTTTAAGCGCCGTGTGGCGATATCAACTGTCACGGCGGATCGGATGAAAAATGAAGAAACCGTCCCCAATGTTGCATTTACAAATGTGGGCCATGCCTAAGTAAACATATCTATTCAGGATACAGTAGGGGATTTATATACCGGTGACACTCAAAAAATTAGAATATCGTGCAAATGTCCATTTATTTCAGTAATTTAAAGTGAACCAGTGACTAAGCACCCTCTTGTATTTTACCATATATATCAGTGGGAACATTAGAGAAAACACCTACCCTGCTCTCTGTTTCATTCTTCACTGTTCAGCTTGCATGTTATCAGCCCTGATAAAATCCCCGACTGAGCATTCAGTCTGGCTTTATTATAGAGTCATTATAGCAGAGCCAGAAGGGGGCAGGCTTGGGCTTGAAAAGACATAAAAGAAAACAGACTCAGCTATAATGATTCCTGAGCAAAGCCAGACTGAATGCTCAGTCAGGGATTTTATCAGGGCTGATTAGAAGCAGGCTGAGCAGTGAAGGATGAAACGGAGAGCAGGGTAGGTGTTTTCTCTAATGTTCCCACTGATATATATGGTAACCTACATGAGGGTGCTTCGTCTCTGGTTCACTTTAACTTAAAAGGTGAAACTAATCTATGAAATAGGATCATTACATGTAAAGCGAGATATTTCAAGCCTTTATCTGTTATAATTTTGATGATTTTGCCTTACAGCTTATGAGAAACCCAAATTCTAAATCTCAGCCCATTAGAATATTGTGAAAAGGTTCAATAATCTAGGCTCAAAGTGTCAGACTCTAACCAGCTAATTAATACAAAACTCCTGCATAGGGTTCCTATTTCATAGATTAGTTTCACCTTTTAAGTGGAATAACTGAAATAAATGGACTTTTGCACGATATTCTAATTTTTCGAGTTTCACTTGTAATTTACTGGACTCCTTTAAGTTGCTGCAGCCGCTCAAGACATCTTTAAAATGGTTTTGTTGATAGGTAGGATGCAAATGTATATATCGGAGGTGTTTTTCTATAAAGCACAATCATAGTTTTCTTACTGCGATGTTACATGAAATGATCCGTAATTGTTTCATCGCTCAAACATCCGCAATTTTATTTTAAAAGCAAAATGTTTACAACGTTTTCTTCCTTAATATGATATTCAGAGATTTTGAATACAGCTATTAGGCTCTAAAACTTTAAAAATGCTGTTGTTCAATGATCATGGAAACATACTACTTGTATATTAGAATCACATCATATTTAAAGCGGATCTGAACTCAAAACTTCCTCTCTGCTCTAAAAAATAAGCAACAGCATAATAACTTTTAAAGAAAACATTTCTTTGTTACAGCTGATACAAATCCCACAATAAATCTGCAGTGTGTCTTCTTGCTTTCATGTAAGCAGACACAGGGTTAGTTTTCCGTGTTTACAAATAAGCTGCTCTGCCGAGACAGCCAGCTGACACATCTGTGAGATCAAATTATAGTTGTGATTAGTCACAGATATGAGGGAATTAGACAGGCTAAACTCTCTAGATACATACAGGGTGCATTTCTCTGGGTTTTCCTTCTGTCCTGGCTGTTTCCTAGCTGCATGTTTGTTTCTGGCGCAGACACTACTGCAGCCAAAGAGGTCAGCAGGACAGCCAGGCAACTGGTATTTTTTAAAATGAAATAAATAAGGCAGCCTCCATATCCCTCTCCCTTTAAGTCCCCTTTAAATATCTGTTTCTATAATATCCAAATATTCCGTAAAATAAACAGCATTTTTATCCTGTATCTTTAGGTGACCGTAAGCGATGGCGGCCCAACCCCTAAGCAATCTACCGTCTGGGTCATTGTACAAGTCCTGGACGAAAACGATAACAAGCCTCAGTTTCCGGAGAAAGTCTACCAGATCAAACTTCCCGAGCGAGATCGGAAAAAACGTGGCGAGCCCATCTACAGAGCTTTTGCTTACGACAAAGACGAGGGTCCGAACGCCGAGATCTCCTACAGCATCGTAGACGGGAACGAGGATGGGAAGTTCTTCATCGACCCTAAAACCGGCATGGTGTCTTCAAGAAAGCAGTTTTCAGCAGGAAGCTACGACATTCTAACAGTAAGAATTCATTATCCATTCACTTCACGTTGTTTAACAGTGAGCCGGAGAGGTTATTTACAAGGCTAATGCAAAATCAAAACACTTCACTACCTACTTGTATTTTAAATTTGCAAGTGCAAGCGGCCAATTCCCCCGGGGAACCCAAAAGGCTCGAACAGCGTGCTGCCATAAATGATACATTTGTCTTTAATTCAAAACAGATCTGCTGAACAGGGCTCAGCGGCGAGCAACGGTTAGGAACCAGAAATAGATCTTTTAAAATTCATTGCAACCGTCGACTTTAATTTAGGCTCTCAGCGTTACGTCCGCACATTATCGCCATTATTTAATAAATTATGGATGGCTCGCTTTCTTAATACAATGGTCTACTCTGAGGGTATTGAAATGAATTGGGTTGGATTATGGAAAATGTATCTGGAAGATGTTTTTAATCGAGGTATTTATGCTAAAAAAAAATGATAGAAGTTTAGGATTTTTGTAAAATTAAATATTATAATAATAATGTGTATGAAAGATCACTTATCACTTTTGAGTATATTATTTCACTTCCTTATATGTCTTTTATAAAGTTTTGCTTTAGATTCGTTTTTTGTTTTTGTTATGGTGCCAGTAAACGTATACGTCCAAAGCTTTGATCAGGTAATCAACTCAAATATTCCAATTTTATTATTTCTTTTGGATTTGATTTTTAGTTGCCATTTTTGTAGTAGTTTTTGATGATAACAATTGTGTCAATTCACAAAACTTCTCATAAATGACTTATTTTTCTCCTAATTAATAAAAATAACCTTTCAGCACATTTACAAGCAAAATAATCCCTCAAAGTTGTTCCTGATTAACTTCATTTCAATATTACCGGTACATTTCTTATCTTAGTAGTAATGTTTTTTTTTCTCTTTGGGAGCTTCAAGATGTAACATAGATAAGGTGAAAACAGACGAAAAAGCTTTGTGAATCGGTGCCCAAGTTATCATTTTCGATTGGCTGCAACAGCAGCATTACATCTCGATTTGGCACCCAATACTTCAGATGCGAGAAATTGGGTTTAAATACTTTCCATGATATGCACAGTGGTTTTGGTTAATAAGTGGACCTTTTTTAAAAAAACATTTTTCATGTGTCTGCGTAAATATGACCTAAGCCTAGCTCCGTTTTTTTTTTTTCATGCAAATGATAAAATTAGATCATGAGAACTTAAAGCGGAACTGTAGAAAGAAAATAAACACATTGTTTCACTTACCTGGGGCTTCCCCAAGGCCCCAGCAGCCGTCCTGTCCCACGCCGCTTCTCGACGAGCCTCCTTTCACCTGCCGCCAGCTACTTTCGCTTTCGCCGCCGGGCCACTGCGCCTGCGCGGCTCTGGCCACACGTATCCTTTCTTCGCGTTCCCCGCTATTGCAGAGGGGAATGCGTAGAAAGGATACGCTTGGCAGGGCTGTGCTGGCATCGACTTACAAGTCGAGGTATAGGACGGAGCGGCGGCGGGAGAACGGAGGCTCGGGCACGACCGGCGCGGGACAGGACAGCTGCTGGGGGCTTGGGGAAGCCCCAGATAAGTTAACAATGTGTTTATTTTCTCTCTACAGTTCCGCTTTAAATCCATAAGTCAAAATATCACACTTATTACTGTAGATGGTATGAGGCGCCCAAAAAAAACATAATAACAAAATAATTTTACGCTTCTTACTGTAGATGGCATATGAGGTGCCCAGAAAAATATAATAATCAAATAATCAAAAACCAATAAAATGGAGTGTGAGTGTTGGCACGGCTCCAGAGATGACAAGCCAGGTGTTAGACCATTAGATATTACTAACACCAGTCTGTTGTGTTAATGAAGTCTAGTGGGCAGTAATAGCCGGTTTGTCATCTGTGGAGGTAAGCCAACACTCCGTTTTATTAGTTTTGGTTATTTTATGGTTTTACCATCTATAGAAATATTTCTTTCCACATCTTTTGGGAGGGTAGTATTTTTTTTCTGAAAGAAACTTTTTGGGGAGTATTATCTTCCGGTTATTCTTTCAGGAGTTGCCACATGCCTTCTTTGTTGTCTTCTGATTCGGTATCTTTTTTTGTGAGTCCTTATGTACACATTTGTTCCATCTAGCATCCTGATCTAAAACTACTGGGGTACCTAGGTGGCTCCCCAGTATGGATGGTCAGAGGGGCCCCCAGTACAGGTAGCGAGACAGGTATTAGGTAGCCCGGTATAGATTATTCTCTCCTTTGCTCTGCTTGCATTACTCTGCACCTTAAGGGGCCCACTGAGGACCCCATTATCACTGCCGGCCATTGCCACTGGGCCCCCTTTGGCTAGGTACCCATAGCAGCTGCTATGCCTGCTATGGTGATCCATACGCCACTGTTTAGCACCCTGCCTAGGTAATCTTGGGTTATAAGATGGTCAATGAGATACTAAAAATTCTAAAAACGCAATTAATTTTATGCAACTTAGAGTTGGATCGAATGCAGCAGATGGTACATTTCCAATCCACATACAATTCGCATCAATAAGAATATTAACAGCTCATTGGCCATCCCTATCTGGGACCCAGAACAACTGCACGGAAATATTCATTAAGTACATAGATGACTCACCTACCTGAATGTTAGTAACAAGGCTCATGTATCTCCCGCAGATAAAAGCCGTGGATAACGGGCGCCCACAGAAGTCCTCTACTGCCCGCCTCCACATCGAATGGATTAAAAAGCCTCCACCGTCACCCACGCCTCTCACCTTCGATGAGCCATTTTACAACTTCACCATCATGGAGAGCGACAGAGTGACGGAAATTGTGGGCGTGGTCACCGTGCAGCCCTCCAACATCCCGCTGTGGTTCGACGTAGAAGGTAAGAAGATTGTTTATTGAAGTAAAAGAGCTGGTTGTTTTTGTAGTTTCAGATGGATTGTCACAGTCTGAAGGTGTTTCACATTGTTGTGGAGTCTTTTTAGATTACAGCAACTGAAAAGAGTGTAAACATTGAACTGCACTCAGGATCCGTTTTAAGGTTCTGTGTCTTACCTACAAATCTATGCACAAGACCTGCCCAACCTACATTTCTGAGCTCCTCAATAGATATATACCTGCCTGCCCTCTCTGGTCCTCCGCTTACTCCGATCTAAGGCAGCACTGTACTGGGGACAGCCATGTGACGCGGCTGTCCCCTCAGGAGGCAGGGAAACGCTGATTGGCGGGGAGGGGGGGAAGGGGGATTAAAAAATAGGAAAATGTATTTAAAAAATTAAATATTTATAAGAAAAAAATAGTAAACAAGACAGGAGGGATCAGAGCCCACCAACAGAGATCTGTGTTGGTTGGCAGAAAAGGGGAAGGAGGATCACTTGTGTTCTATGGCCCTGCAGCTAGCCCTAAAAGCTGCAGTGGCCTATTTTGTTAAAATGGCCTGGTCGCTAGGGGGGTTTAAGACCGCGGTCCTCAAGAGGTTAAAATGGCCTACCCTACATCTACCACACTCTAACTCTCTCATTCAACCACCTTTTCCACAACTCTACCTTATGTTTCCCTCCCCCACCCTTTAGATTAACAAAAGTTTGCTTTCCTAAAACAGAAAGAATTTGCGATAATTCAGGTTGGAGTGAGCTTGAGATGTCTCCCAGAGCACCACTGAGTTCTGGGTCACCATGAGCTTGCTGGTTAGTCTGGTTAGTCTGACCCTTTAGATTGTAAGCCTTGGCAGGGCCGCCCCCTAGTGTGTCCTTTCTAATTTTGTTACCCCAGCAATGACACCCTTCTCATGGACTAACTCGGGCTTGATTTGCTGGGTCTCTGTAAAACGCATTGTATACCCTGATTGTATGTATAACCTTGTACTATGTTGTATAACCGTTTACTACCTCTCTGTCTGTCACCCCTTGTTACAATGTATGTATCCCTATTAATTGTCCAGCGTTGCGCAATATGTTGGTGCTTTATAAATACAATAAATAATAATAACTGTTGAATATGTTTCACTGTTACATTAGTTTGAGGTTTTAACCTTTTTTTTGGACAATTTTCATTGTTTGAACATGCTTCACTTTTTTATATGTTTCACTGCTAGATTAGTGATTAGTTTCTCTCCTATGGGGCACGTCACCGCCGTTGGAGAGTCTATTAGGGATAATTTGTGCACAACTTATGCTGAAGCTAACGCCCCCCTTTACTGTACCTGTTTTGAATGCAAGGTGTGTAACCTGCCCGTTATATGAGCTCTGCATACCTGTGCAGGTAGTCAATTCAGGTGCAGCGTCTGTTTGGAAGCGCTGCCATTTCCTTCTGCTGAATAATAATAACTACACAACAGTGTTATCCAAAGGGGGAAATGTAAGAAAAGACATATTCCAACCATGTATGTGAAAAGTCAAGATGTTGTACCATTGCTTGTTTGTGATCTTTTTTTTCCCCCGCAGAAATTGCTGAAATATAAAAACATATATAATCTCATAATTACACATCTAGAATAATTGATGGCTTTTTAGAGTGAAATTCCTTTTTGCAAAAAAAGTAATTTGGATTAATGGTATATAATACTGTACTTCAAATTGCTTACCATATAGTTACATAGTTATTTTGGTTGAAAAAAGACATACGTCCATCGAGTTCAACCCGCATCACCCAGTCCCATGCACGCCTCCAGGACTTCTCAAGAGCTGCACCAAAACTGCACCTTGTTTATTTGAATTTAAATGCTCACTTACTCAATACTGAGTACAGGAATACTGGGAGTGTCAAAGCTTCCTGCCTGTCAGTTTTTGCAGGTGTGGAAAACAACCTACAATTGTTTCTGGCCATCGCAGCTTATTACTCCTGCAGGAAGGGGAATGTAGCTAGGTTGCCTGCACTGCAAAGAGTGCACATTCCAGACTAGAAGGGTAATACAACTTGGGCTTACTGTGAGTTTTGGAAATTTGTAGCTGTCTGCATTTGTAAATAAAAGGGTAATTTTTAATAGTATTTAATAGCAAACCCATATGTGCAGCACTGACATGATTACAGCAAATGTTTAGCAATGTGTGACTTTAATTTATGCACAAGAAGGCCAAGACAACTGAAGTTTTATTTTTTCAGCCAGGCTTCCTTTGCCACTTGTTGATTGAAGTGAATCCTCTGCATAATAATAAAGTATCCACTAGAGGGCGACTGATGTGCTTGAATACTTACACATTATTTGCCGTCTAGTGTTTCTGGGAAGGTAAATGCAGCATGGTAACATATGTATTTATTTATTGTATTTATAACCAACATATTACATAGCACTGTACATAAGGTTACAGACAATATTTAGGGGCGACATACAGCGATAAGACAATACAGGAATACATGCAAACCAGATCACGTAGCACAGTATGAGTACAAGGTAATGCTTAGTCAGTCACTGGATGGGAGCATGGAGATTAGTTCACTCAGATCCATAGGATGGGTGTACGGTAATGGAGGTGCGTGAATAGGTAGGAGACACAAGGAGGAGGACCCTGCCCAAAGGCTTACAATCTAGAGGGAGAGGTGGGGACACAAACGTAGGGGACCAGAGGTCAGCGCACCAGTGGGGGGGGGGGGTAGGCCAGAGTGAAAATGTGAGTTTTGAGGGCATTCTTGAAGATGTTGAAGGATGGGGAAACCCTAATGGGTGGTGGTAGGGAGTTCCATAGTGTTGGAGCAGCTCTTGAGAAGTCCTGGAGGCGTGCATAGGGCTGGGTGATGCGGGAGGCGGTCAGGCGAAGTTCAGTGGAGGAGCGGAGTGAGCGGCTAGGTGTGTACCTCTGAGTGAGATCATAAATGTAGGTTGGACAGGTTTTGTGGACAGATTTGTAGGTCAGACACAGTATCTTGAATCTGATTCTGGACTGGATAGGAAGCCAGTGGAGGGATTCACTAAGGGGAGCTGCCGTAGTGATAGGGTATTGCACTCTCCTTTTGCAGTGATACTGTTCCTGGTTCAGATCAAGGCTAGGGCCATCTACATGGAGTTTGTATGTTCTCCTCATGCCATGCTTGGGTTTCCTCCGAGCACTCCGGTTTTCTCCCAGGCAGAAAACATTCCTCCTCACAAAATATTTTCAATGTTTTCAGAGCTGTTCTTGCAGAAGTCACAGCGGGTTGTAAATGTATAGCAAGCTCTCTCTCAATGCCACTCAAAAAAACAAGTGTTATTTTAACTGGCGGTTTAGGAAAGCATGCAGTGCTTAACACATTATAACATTAATACATGTTTGATGTTAGCTACCTAAACTGTTTAACCCAAAATTGATGAAAAGCAATCCTGTTGATTAGCGTAAATCATTTCAGATGTTAACTTTGGAAAAATATATGTTTTTTAAATTGAAAAAGCTGTTGGGAAGTTGTTCAAGCTGCAGCTGTGCTCCAATCCATACAGGTTTAAAGGACCACTATTCCCAATAAATTGTAAAATACATGTATATAAAATGTATGTGTCCCCATGAGGTAATGGGCTAGTCTAACACCTGTCAGATCTGTCAGCTTTTTACTTCCTACTGTAAGTGACAGTGACATAGGAAAATAAGTAATTTATAGTGCGTGTTACTCTGGGAGAAATCTATTTTTTTATATGTATGTATTGTAAATGTAAAATTGAATTTTTATGATAGTTGTCCTTTAAGAGCTTTAGTGCTTAATTCACTTAGACAAATAGCATGCCTTATCAGAGTTAACGCACCATATCAGTCCTCCAGTGGTTCAGATCATTCCTGACTGACAGAACACAGAGAGTATCCCTAGGACCTATAATATCCAAACCTGCACCTCTACAATTCGGAGTGCCACAAGGATCAATCCTATCCCCTCTGCTGTTTGCAATCTACATGCTGCCACTCGGTACACTTATCCTACATCATGGCCTGACGTACCACTGCTACGCCGATGACACACAGCTATACCTGTCCTTCAAACCTGGTGGAACAGACCCTACTCCAAAAATAAACTCTTGCTTAGCTGAGCTTCAGGCATAGATGAATGATAACTGGTTGAAACTGAATGCTGACAAAACTGAAGTCCTCTTTGTCCAAAGCCAGCACTCGCCATCAAAACAGCTCTATCCTAAAGCAACACCAATGAGGATTGGAAATTCAGACATAAACAGCTCCAACCTTGTGCGCAGCCTTGGCGTACTAATCGATGGGGATTTGAGTTTCAGAAACCAAATTTCATCTGTAGTTAAATCTTCCTACTTTCATCTGAAGAACATTGCAAAGATTAAACATCTGATTCCCCCAGAGGATCTTCCAACCCTAGTTCACGCCTTCATCACATCACGGCTGGATTATTATTATTATTATTATTATTTATTTATTTATTTATTTATAAAGCGCCAACATATTCCATGGCGCTGTACAATGTAAGAAAACAAACAAGGGATACATAATGATACAGACAATGATATACATGAAAATATGAACACTGATACAAGATACAGCACTGCTGATTACAATTTGATTTAACAGGATGACTAAAATGTATACATTTCTAACAGTGTGCAAGCAATTGAATTAATAACATTCCATGACACAAAAGGGTGAGAGCCCTGCCCTTGCGAGCTTACAATCTAAAGGAATGGGGTGGAAATAAGAGGTGGGGGAAGTATACAGTATATGTACAGGCAGTGCGTAATTAGGTTATTTAGTGGGTGCATGGCCTAAGCTAGAGAATATGCTTGTCGGAAAAGGTGGGTTTTGAGGGAGCGTTTAAAGATTTCAAAGGTGGGAGAGTGGCGGATGTGTTGTGGAAGGGCATTCCAGAGGAGGGGTGAGGCACGTGAGAAGTCTTGTACACGTGAATGTGAGGAGGTAATTGTAGAAGAGGATAGAAGAAGCTCGTGTGCAGATCTGAGATTGCGGTTGGGTTGGTATCTGGAGACTAGTGAGGAGATGTACAGGGGAGAGAGATTGTGGAGAGCTTTGTAGGTTATGGTTAAGAGTTTGAACTGAATCCTCTCATTAATTGGTAGCCAGTGAAGAGCTTGACAGAGAGGGTCAGCAGAGGAATCGCGAGAGGAGAGATGAATGAGTCGAGCAGCCGAGTTCAGTACAGAATTGAGCGGTGTTAGTCGGTTAGTTGGAAGTCCACCAAGCAATATATTGCAATAGTCCAATCGAGATATAATAAGAGCATGTACTGACATTTTGGTTGTGTCATGGGAGAGAAAAGGTCGGATACGTGCTATGTTTTTCAGTTGGAAATGACAGGAGCTGGTTAGGGAGTTAATGTGAGGAGTAAATGAGAGAGAAGAATCAAATATTACCCCCAGGCACCGTGCTTTGGGAACTGATGTTATAGACGTGTTGTTAACATTTATTGTAATATCAGGCAAAGGGGTGGACAGGGATGGTGGAAAGACTATTAGTTCAGTTTTATTCATATTGAGTTTTAAGAAGCGAGAGGACATGAAAGAGGAGATAGCGGACAGGCAGTCGGGAACCCGTGTGAGGAGGGAGTTAAGGTCTGGGGCCGAGAGGTACAGTTGTGTATCGTCTGCATATAGGTGGCATTGGAAACCGAATGAGCTGATTAAGTTACCAAGACCGTGCATGTAGATGGAGAAGAGGAGGGGACCGAGGACAGAGCCTTGAGGTACCCCTACAGACAGAGGATGTGAAGAGGAGGCCTGATCTGAATAAGAAACAGTGAAAGACCTTCCAGACAGGTAGGAAGATATCCAGGAGAGAGAGAGGTCCTTTATTCCTATAGATGAAAGGATCTGTAGGAGTAGAGTGTGGTCGACAGTGTTGAATGCTGATGACAGATCTAGAAGGATGAGTATGGAATAATAGCCTTTGGATTTAGCTGTGAGGAGATCATTAGCTACTTTGGTGAGTGCTGTTTCTGTGGAGTGGTTTGGCCGGAAGCCAGATTGGAACTGATCGAGCAAAGAATTTACAGATAAATACTGACTTAGTTCAGCATGGATGTGGCGTTCAAGTAATTTAGATGCAAATGGAAGAAGTGACACTGGGCGGTAGTTAGCAAGTTCGGTGGGGTCTAGAGATGGTTTTTTAAGTAGTGGTGTTACAACAGCCCTCTTGAGTGAGGATGGAAAAATTCCGGAGGAGAGGGATAGGTTAAACAGCGATGTTAGGGCAGGGATAAGGGATGTGGATAGCTGTGGAATGAGATGTGATGGGATAGGATCCAAAGAACAGGTGGTTAGATGGGATTTGGAGATAAGGGAAGAGAGCGAATGTTCAGAGAGTGGAGAGAAACTGGAAAGAGAGCAGTCAACAAGAGGAGTGGAGATGGAGTTTGATGTCTGCGTGGAAAACACACTACGGATTTTTGCAATTTTATCTGTAAAGTATGTTGCAAATTCTTCAGCTGATAAGCATGAAGAAGGAGGAGGAGGGGGTGGACGGAGAAGGGAGTTGAAAGTACTGAACAGGCGCTTTTGATTGTGCAAGTGGGAGGATATGAGGGAGGAGAAGTATGATTGTTTTGCAGAAGAGAGAGCGGTTTTAAACTTGTTCAACTCTTTTTTGTAAGTAATGAAATCCTCATTAGTATTAGTTTTTCTCCAACGGCGTTCAGCTACCCTAGAGCACCCCTTTAGCTGTTTAGTAGCTTTGGTCAGCCAGGGTTGGCGACTGACACGGTGCGGGCGGACATTGGTGAGGGGTGCGATTTCATCCATGACTTGCGTGATTGAGCAATGATAGTGTGCAGCTGCTGAGTCAGGGTCAGTGAATGGTTGTGTGAGGAGAGGTGCCAAGGCATCAGAGACAGATTGCATGTCTATGTTGCGGTAGTTCCTGCGTGTATATGAGCGTGCTTGAGGCAGGGTGGTAGGAAGAGAGGAGGAGAGAGAGAAGTTTAGTAGGTTATGATCAGAGAGCGGGAGAGGAGAATTAGTGAAATCAGTGATAGAACAGAGACGAGTGAATATGAGGTCAAGTGTATGACCATTAGAGTGAGTTGGAGCAGTGGACCACTGAGACAGGCCGTAGGAGGAAGTAAGTGACAGAAGTTTAGTGGCGGCAGAATTGTTGGTGTCAACATGAATGTTAAAGTCGCCCATAATGATGGTAGGGATATCGGAGGACAGGAACTGGAGGAGCCATGCAGAGAAGTGATCTAGGAAGAAGGAAGGAGGGCCAGGAGGGCGGTAGATTATTGTGATCTGGAGGTTAGAGGGAGAGTATAGACGGACTGCATGGACTTCAAAGGAAGGTAGAGAAAGAGAAGTAATGGGGGTGAGTGGCTTGAAGGAGCATCTATCAGAGAAAAGAATGCCCACACCACCGCCATGTTTATTCCCACTTCTAGGCGTGTGACTAAAGTGGAATCCCCCATAAGAGAGGGTGGCAGGTGAGACCGTGTCAGAAGGCGTCAGCCATGTTTCTGTGACCCCAAAGAAGGTGAAGGCGTTGGAATTGAAAAGGTCATGGATGAAAGGAAGTTTGTTGCAGACTGAGCGGTCATTCCAGAGAGCAGCAGAGATAGGTGGGGGAGGAGGGGCGAGAAGAGGAATATTAATAAGGTTGTGGCAGTTTCGGTGTGCATGTGGTTGGCTGTTTGCAGTGCGATTAGTGTGCAAGAGTGAGGAGCGAGCCGGCAGAGAGGGTCCGGGGTTTGGTGAAATGTCACTTGCAGCAAGGAGTAATAGGAGGCAGAGAGAGCGGAGGATAGGGTGGGATTTAGATTTATGGGTAGTTGGAGTATGAAATGTATAGAACGGTTGTATAAATAAGAAAGTTTCGTGAGAAGCAACCTGTGGAGATGATAAAAGAGAGGGAGAAATGTAGAGCGTGTTGCTGACAGCAGGAGGATGCAGTGAGTGTACAGATTTGAGAATAGCAGGGGAAAGCAGGCTAATCATGAAGAGCAGAGACAACATTATTGCACTAACTGTAAATCAGATTGCTAAAGTCTTGTGTCTGTTTCTTCTGGTCTCTTCTGGCTTAATTGTGGTCTAATTCGGTTGTTCTCTTTGTACTTAGAAACCGGTGTACTTTGAAATACCGGTGCATAAATCGACCAAGGTCTAATCGACTGAGAGTTGCATTTATATAGTAAGCCTGATAAGCCTATGCTTAGCAGGCCTGATTGTAGCCTGACTGATGCAGGTGAGGGAATGAGAGCTCAGCCTGTAGCAGATCACAGTAACTCAGGTAATTAAGCAGGAAGCTGCTTGATTGTCTATAGGTGTTGGGGCCAAATTAGCATGGAGCCAGAGGAGAGCAGACTAATTCATGGAATATACAAAGCCAGTCACTTAGCTATTGTAAAATGCAAAGTTTTACAGAACTTCAGATTACTGCAATGCCCTTTATGCTGGCCTCCCCAAAAAGAACCTGCGTCGCCTGCAATTAGTGCAGAATGCTGCTGCCAGATTGCTAACAAACCAGCCTCGCCACTGTCACATTACACCGATCCTTCGCTCACTGCACTGGCAGAATGGAGAATACTCTTCAAGATTGGACTGCTGACATTCAAATCCCTGCACAATCTGGGCCCTGGATACATGAAGGACTTGCTGAAGCTGCACCACACCTCTCACAACCTCAGATCAGCAAGTTCTATAAACTTGGTCACTCCCAGAGTGCACCTCAAAAAATCTGGAGATAGAGCCTTCTGTCATGCTGCCCCTACTCTTTGGAACTCTCTGCCACACCCAGTAAAGACCGCACCAACCCTGGAGCTATTCATATCCAGACTGAAAAGCCACCTGTTTAGCCTGGCATTTCCGGACTTATAAAATTCTACCTCTGTACCACGATGGTCTGAGCCATGCTTATGTGCTTTGAGTCCTATGGGAGAAAAGCGGTCTACAAATGTTATTTGTTGTTGTTGTTGTTGTTATCAGTCAACGCGCACCATTAGAGTTAACATGCCTTATCAGAGTAGCATAGCGAGTGCTACGAACTTATGCTTGCTAATTGGCAATGACGAGAGCTCCACTCGTCCTGCCCTGAGCCCCTGCGGGTTCAATCACTTTAAAGGGAACCTTAACTGGTGGAGAAAAAAAATTCACTTACCTGGGGGCTTTCCCAAGCCTCCTGCAGCCGTCCTGTGCCCGCGCCGGTCCATCGGTGCCCTCCGGTCTCCCTCCGTGGCTATGTTTCGTTTTTGGCCGACTACCAGTCGTCCTCTGGCAAAGCGTCCTCTTCTTCCGCATTCCCCATCGTAAAGAGCCGTAAAGCGCGTCCGCATGGCGCAAAACGCGTCATGCGGACACGCTTTACGGCTCTTTACGACGGGGAATGCGGAAGAAGAGGACGCTTTGCCCGAGGACGACTGGCAGTCGGCCGAAAATGAAACTTAGCCGCGGAGGGAGACCGGAGGGCACCGAAGGACCGGCGTGGGCACAGGACGGCTGCAGGAGGCTTGGGAAAGCCCCCAGGTAAGTGATTTTTTTTCCCCCCACCATTTAAGGTTCCCTTTAAAGGACATTATCCCCGCATTGGATTGGAGCTCATGTCTTGAGTGGAGCTCTTGTCATTGCCAATTAGCAGGCATAAGTTTGTAGCGCTCACTATGCTACTCTGATAAGGCACGTTAACTCTGAGATGTGTTAACTCTGATGAGTTGTGTTAACTCTGATAAGGCGTGTTAACTCTAATAAAGCATGCTATTTGTCTTAGTGAATCAAACCCTTAATGCCTTATATTTCCTCTTGGGATAGGTGAGGGCTTACAGCCTCTACTCCCCCTGCAGACACAGGGTTTGTACTGTAAAGCGGGGATTTTAGGAAATGTAGCCTGGCATCTATTGCTCCTCCTACTTTGTGTCACATGCTCAGCAGCTACAGCCGGAGAGATGAGGAAGCAAGCAGCGCTGCAGTTCATACTGTGTGCACCGCATTGTTCTATACACCGTATATATTGCTTTATCACCGTGATTGCTATCAGAATTTGCCTTGTTCAGTTTTGCCTTTAGTTAGAGCATTAGCAGCCTCTCAGGGTCCGGGAATTATGCTTTGCTACGCTTATGCTAATAATCCTAAATCGTCTTGTTCTGTTTCACCCTCCTTGTTCGTGTTGTCTTATTTAATCCACTAATTACTCTAATTCCTGTCTGACTTACCTCTCTTCTCTCTCTCTCTCTCTTCTCTGCTTCCGCTTCCTGTCTCTTTTTTCTGCTGACTGCCCTGCTGCAAGGTGGCAAACATGCCCGGGAGATGTTCTATATTCTGCAGACAGCTTGTGGGCAGAACTGCTCCTCCGAAGGTATTACCGCTGCTAAAAACTCATGCTGAAATTGCTGCTTCTTCTTGCTCTGTGTCTTCTTTCCTCAACAGCTTTTTTCCTTTTTTTTCTAATCTAAGGCTTCCATGTTTAATTTCATCTTACTGCTTGAGAAATGCTGATAAGTAAGGTGAATTTCAGGTTAAGTAGTAATAGCAGCAGTGTGCATGGTTGTTGCTTCTCCTTCACCATCCAGAGTGTAATTCCGGGCAGAAACTACCATTGGTCCATCTGCAATAGTCTCCAGACTTGTATCAGAGATGCCGGTCCCAGTTTAAAGGGAACCAGAGACGCCAAAAAAAAAGATTTTATACATACCTGGGGCTTCCTCCAGCCCCATACGCACGGATCGCTCCCACGCCGCTGTCCTCCGCTTCCTGTATCCGCCGGTACCTGGTCCCGTAGTTTCGGCCAGTAGGCGGCAGCACGCGGCCAATTGTCCGCATCACAGGGGCTCCTGGCATATCCTTACGCGTGCGGCTGCATACTGCGCAGCCGCACGCGTAAGGATATGGAGGGATCCCCTGATCATGCAGACAATTGTCCGCGTCCGCCGGAAGTGACGGGACCCGGTACCGGCGGATCCAGGAAGCAGAGGATGGCGGCGTGGGAGCGATCCAGGCTTATGGGGCTGGAAGAAACCCCAAGTATGTATGAAATCTTTTTTCTTTTTCCATGTCCGGCATCTCTGGTTCCCTTTAAGTGGAACTGAACTCCTGCACAGCACACAATGAAAAGTCTTTATTCCATGTATAGGTGCTGAAGGAATTCACTGCTTTGTGCTCTGTGGTTGTTTGGCCAGATCAAATTGTCTAATTAGTTCTTATCAGCAGTTGTGAATAAAATGCAGGAGAATACAGTAAACACTGATGCCCCTGTAAAGTGAAACCAAGTTGCAGTCTTCAGGTTTTTTTTTTAGAATTTTTTATGAATTGTAATGAAGAAATATTATTTGTCCTTAAATGTTATCATGCTGTGGCTAAGCTTTGAGAGCAGAGAGGAGACTTTGAGTTTAGGTCAACAGTAAAGGACAACCGAGATGACGTGACATAATGAGATAGACATGTGTATGGACAATGCCAAGCACACAAATAACTAGGCCATGTTCCTTTTTTTCTTTCTCTGTCTGAAAGAGGTAAACATCAGGTATGCAAGTGACAGTTTCTATCTGGCCAGGACCGGGTCGAACTGGGGCAGATTATAGTGTAACCCACACTGATTAGTAATTACAGCCATAAAATTAATTCCTGTCAGTAAATGGCTTCTGAGAGCAGGAAAGAGATAAAAGGATCAATAATTCAATGATTTGAGCTCTGGCATACTTCAATGAAGGTGTCATTTTGCAGAGACAATGAAACAGTAAAAACTTAATGGAACCCTGAGCAGTGACTTCAATTAAAAGATTACACTTACCTGGGACTTCCTCCAGCCCACCGTAGGCCGCGAGGTCCCGCGGCGTCCTCCTGGCTCCTCTCCGTGTCCCTCCGGCGGCTGCCATTACCTGCAACACCCGAGCCGACTGTCGGGTCGGCTCTTCCTGGATCCTGACGCATGGTGTCATCACGCCGGCCGGCGTGACAGGTCTGCACATGCACGGTTTAGTGTTAGAAAACCGCGCATGTGCAGACCTGTCACGCCCCGTAACGGGAGCCGTAGGAGGGACACTGAGAGGAGCCAGGAGGACGCCGGGGGACCTCACGGCCTACGGTGGGTTGGAGGAAGCCCCAGGTAAGTGAAATCTTGTAATTTAAGTCACTGCTCAGGGTCCCTTTACAAGCTAGATTTAAAGGGAACCAGAGATGAAGCACCATCATGTATTTTGCCTTATATATTGGTGGGAAAAGTAGAGAAAACACCTACCCTGCTCTCTGCTTCATTCTTCACTGCTCAGCCTGCTTGTTATCAGCCCTGATAAAATCCCAGACTGAGCATTCAGTCTGGCTTTGCTCAGGAATCATTATAGCTGGGTCATTACAGCAGAGCCAGAGGTGGGCAGACTTGGGCTTGAAAAGGCACCAGAGAAGACAGAGTCAGCTATAATGATTCCTGAGCAAACCAGACTGAATGCTCAGTTGGGGATTTTATCAGGTTGATAACAAGCAGGTTGAGAAGTGAAGGATGAAGCAGAGAGCAGGGTAGGTGTTTTCTCTAATGTTCCCACTGATATATATGGTAAAATACATGAGGGTGCTTCGTCTCTGGTTCACTTTAAATATAAAATAAAACTGTGCGACAGCTAAAAAAGTCATTTTTAGGAGAAGGAGGATAGATACAATTGTTTTTCTCATCAGTTTATTTTCATCTCGGATGTCCTTTAAGGTAAAGCTTTAATATTTCTGACAGTGCTGCACTCACCTTTTGAAGGCTTTAGTTGCTGTCCATGCAGCAGACAAAATACTGGCTGGGTGCAAATCAGGGCCGATTCAAGCCCACAAGGCAAAGGTAACCTGGGACACCTTAGACAGTCAGTGCTGTCTGACAAACTTAATTTTTCAGACCCGACCCGCACCCGCAGCCCCACTATCCGCACCTGACCCGCAGCCCTCTGTCTGGTGAATCTGGTACCCGCACCTGCAGACCCGCTACCCGAGTCAAAACAGGTACCCGACCAGCATTCCGGGTAACCCGCGGGTAACTGACCCAATGCAGGCCTCTACCTTAAACTATATACCGCAGTTGGTTTTTTTTATACATACAGCAGCATATACAAATATTGGCAGTAATTTTTAAAGTGGGATAAAACTCTGGCAAAACATTCAATAATAATGTGTTTTCCTACTTTTTATTACCCATACTGTTATTATATTTGCTTTTGTGCCCAAGTAATATTGTCTGTCTACAAATTCTGATAGTACAGTTTATCTGCTCTGAAATCTGCTATTGCATTTTACTGCATACTGTAGCTGCTGTATTTATATATTATAATGTATCCAGTAATCACTTCCCAGCTCACTTTGGTTCTACAATGTGTGCAGTCAGTGTCAGCTGCTGGCTGGATACTAATTGTAGCAAACAAAGGAATGCAAACAAAAGATAATGTTATCACCTCTTCCTATGCAGCCAGGAGCTTTCCGCTGAAGAACAAAGTGCTGTGTTTAACTGTTTGAATGCTGTTCTGCTATATTTTTTTATGTGGTAGTAGATTTTATGCTGTAAATAATCTTTTAGAACAAAGAGGAAATGCTGAATTTCATACCACCTTAACAAGAGATGTTTGTTTATTTTTTTAGGTCTGCTTTAGAGCATTGCATGTATCTTATAATTCTTTTGGTGCTTTTTTTTTTTTTTTTACTTTTAAGTTTTTCTTGATAGGTTGTAAACCTCACAGCATAGCAGCTCCTTGACAAAAATGTCACCCACACAAAGGCAGCTTTCATTTCGTTTTGCTGGGACCAAACAGCTTGAAAGCTGAATTTTATTTTTTTTGTATGCTTCCTGTCGTTTTCTACCTCAAGCTCCCGCTTTTCATCTTAGACGGCTACATCGAAATTTTTATGCTTATTTTACGTTTTTGGTTCTAATTAACAGAACAAAGTATTCTCTTTGAAAAATCCTGGGCTCTCCCAAGGCTTTCAATTAAAGGCTTTCCTTGAAACACAATTCTTCAAACGATTTTTACAGTCAATTTTTTCGCCCCCCCCTTTTGCATGATTTCCCAGGCAAATCAATTAAAACGTTAATTGGACGATGTTGCGTCTTTCTCAGTGTAAAATTTTACAAAGCTTGTAATCGAACTGCTTATTCCGACTACTTCAGTATTTTACCCCCTAAATGAAATGTCAAGGACATTTTGGGGTTGACATGGAATTATGGCGGTTTTCCATGTATGACAGCTTTCAAAAATGATTAAAGTGCTGCAAAAAAAAAGCATATTTTTATGTTCCATGTTTCTTAGGTTTACAGAGCTGCAGTCAGTTGAACAATGGGGAAGCCATTTTGTTTTCAAACTCAGCTCAAGGCAGATACACGGGAAGCCATTTTGTTTTAAGATGCACACCAAGGCAGAAACAATGCCTTAAAGTGAACCCGAGGAGAAAATAAACTGATGAGATAATTGTATTCATGATCCGACTCCAAAAAATGACTTTTTTTTTTTTTAAATATCCCATTGTTTTATTTTATATTTAAAACATTTACAAACTAGATTGAATGTTTTGTTGACTCTGCTCAGTGGCAGCCTAATAAGTGTACCAGAGTTAAAAAAAAAGGTCAATAGTTTATGTATTTTATCTCTCCCTGCTCTCAGAAGTTGTATTCTGACAAGAAAACTTTTATGGCTGTAATTAGCTTATCAGTGATGTTTACTATATTCCTGACAAGCTACCGACAAGACAGAAGCTGTCACTTCCATGCCTAGAAATTAACTTTTTCAGACAGCAAAATAAAACAAGTAAACAAGCCTGATTATTAATATGTTTAGCACTGTACATACACATGATTATCTCATCATGTCACCTCGGGAACAACCACTTAACGACCGCCTAACGCCGATAGGTGTCGGCGGGTCGTTAGTGGTATAGCATCGAAACGGCCACTCATACGAGCGGCCTTTCCATGCCAGTTCACGGAAGGTGCCTCCGTGAACAGTGTGTGAGCCGCAGATCGCGGCTCACACGCATAATGTAAACACGCGGGGAAGAAATCCCCGCTGTTTACATCAATACTGCGCTGCTACGCAGCAGCGCCGTGACTGAGATCGGCGATCCCCGGCCTCTGATTGGTCGGGGATCGCCGACCTGCTATCCGTCCTGCGCCGCACAGAGGGGAAAGGAGAGGGAGGGAACGGAGGTGAGGGCAGAAAACGCTGTGGAGGCCCCCCCCCCCCCCCCCCCGCAAATCAATAATAGCCGGCGGCGATCAGACCCCCCAGCAGGACATCCCCCTAGTGGGGAAAAAATGGGGGAAGTCTGATCACCCTGGCACATACCTGATCGGTGCTGCGGGCTGTAGAGCCCACTCAGCACCGATCACTGGAAAATCCCCTGGTCCTTAAGTGGTTTAATATGAAATGTACATCTGTTGTTGCCAACATCATTAAAGTGTAACTGTCGGGCATAAAATCAAGAATCAGTTATTTATTTTTATCTGGTAAACAAGTAATAAGGATGCTAACCAGGAAATCCAAAAGTTGAAATCACTATTGCTTTTCTTGTTTATAACTGATCATTCCCCAGTTTCCCTGACTTTTATTTGGTATGTTGCCGCACAAAGGAAGTTGCAGGGCATGCTGGGTTGTCTTTTTTTGCTTCTTTATTTCCCCTGAGATTTAACTAATGTACAGAAGCAAAAAAGGACAACCCAGCATGCCCTGCAACTTCCTTTTTGCGGCAACGTACCAAATAAGAGTCAGGTAAACCTGGGTATGATCATTTATAAACAAGAAAAGTAATAGAGATTTTAACTTTTGGATTGCCTGCTTAGCATCCTTATTACTTGTTTACCAGAATACAATAAAGAATTGATTTTTGATTTTATGCCCAACAGTTACACTTTAAGGGACTTTTCTATTTATAGGTATAAATAATCATTTCATGAGCTGTAGCTTTTCTCCAAAATCTTAACTAGGGATGCACATTCAGATTTTGCGTAATTGAAATTTTCGCATTTCTGATCAGAAATCAACATTTCCCATCGGAAAATCTGATTTCCTTGGAAATCAGATTCATTTTTATTTGCCAAGTTTGACAGGCGCCGCACCCGGATTTATTTGTGGACACATGACAAATTGTGCAGGTAATGCAAACTAATAACATCAGCATAGTGCAGATAATAGCTTCATAACAACAATATAACAACAGAAACAACACAGCAACAACTCCTAGTACAGATAGGCTAGTCCATGAGACTAGCCTGAACATGCAAGACAAACATGGTATGGTAACATATGGTGCAGTGCGGCTGGCAGGAGACAGCCTACAGTCATACTTTCATCCACTGGTGCAGCTGAGGAAGATTAGGAGGTGTCATTTGGAAGAGTGTTTGAGTTGAGTAGGAGGATGGCTTGGGGGAAGAAAGTGTTTCTATGCCTATTGGTTTTGGTGATAATGGTCCTATAGCGGCGGCCTAAGGGAAGGAGGTTGAAGAAGTGACTGCCAGGGTGGGAGAGGTCTTGAGTAATCCTGTTGGCCCTGGACATCATTCTAGATGTATGGAGAAGGTCTGTGGGGGGGGGGGGGGGGGGGGCGGGGTGATCCGATCTTCTCAGAAGCACTGATTACCCTCTGGAATTTGTGCTTGTCCTTTGCATTTGCCCCGAAGTACCAGACAATGATAGGGGAGCACAGGACAGACTCATTGGTGGCAGCGTAGGAGCTGGTCATTAGCTCCCGTGGCATTTCAAACTTTCTCAGCTGCCCGAGGATGAACAGCCTCTGCTGGGCTTTCTTTTGAGTTATGGTGGTATTCACATCCTACTTTAAGTTGTCGGTGATGGTGGTACCAAGGAACCGAGTGTACCTTGGAGACCTCAGTACCATCAATAGAGACTGGACTGGGAGACAGAGCATTCCTTCTGAAGTCTACAATCAGTTCCACAGTTTCTGCATTGCATCTGCATTGTTTAAAAAGAAATACATATGTCAGCCTCCATATTACTCTCATTTCAGGTGTGCTTTAGTCACAGACAAGACAAATAACATTTGTATTGCACGTTTCTCCTGACAGACTCAAAGCACCAGAGCTGCAGCCACTGGGACGCGCTCCATAGGCAGTAGCAATATCATGGAGTCTTGCCCAAGGTCTCCTACTGAATAAGTGCAGGCGTACTGACCAGGAAGAGCCGAGATTCAAACCCAGGTCGTCTGTGTCAGAGGCAGAGCCCTTTACCAGTACACTATTCAAGCCACTCCAGCCTCTTTGAACCTCATTAGAAGCCTTATCTCATGATCGCTCAGGAGTATACTCTATTTACTTTTCAGGAAACCGGACGGAATTCAACAAGCTGCTGCCATGCTCTTTTGCATAGATAACAACTCTAATTTGTTAACGCTTGCTATATTGGAACACAGAAAGGAACTTCAGACAGTTTCTTATTAAAGCTACTATTATACGTACCAATGTTTACCTCACCATGTCATATGTCACTTCAGGTACATTTTAAGACAATAATTTGAAGCACTTGTAGCTCATTTGGAACAAATAGTTCTTGCTTTACTTACTTTCAGATGCAAGTCTCAATGTTCCCATTATATGATATAGTAATTTTCTCCTCTTAGTTTTCTGATTGTGTGATTAGAATGCATGTGCACAATCATTCTGTACCAGCATCTCTCAGCGATCGCAGTCGTGACAGAACCTCCCGAATAACCGAAATGAACAAAAGTACAGTAGCACGGCATCATCCCTACCAGAGGGGCCCCGCGGTAACCAGCTCTGCTTGATGTGAGATCAGCGCCTCGCCATGGAATAATCTTTATAAATCTTTAATCCAAGGTTGTTTGCTGTTTTCAGGCAGCCGTAGATTTATTTACCTTGCCACGGCAGCTGATGCTGTTCCCCTCCGAGACACCGGAATAATGAAGTATGGCAGCATTTTAATGTCGTATTTTGGGGAAATTGAATCTCGCCGCGTAGGAGCAGAAAGACGTCTTTTATCCTGAAAGACAAACAGCATAAAAATGAGCGGTGTCAAAGGGCCGCCGCTAACCGTAAATTGCAAAGTTGGTTTATGTAAAGTAGACTTCTTTTTTTAATTACATACATCAATAAATATGTAGATGTTTCGGGAGAAGATCAGAAGTGAAGAGATTTACAGCAAAGGTGACATGGCAGAGAATGACGTCCGCCAGCGCGGGCCGACTTCCTGTCCGATAAATCCGTCAGTTTAAAGACAAATTCAACTTTTGTTGAGAAAAACTAAAAGGGTACCAAAGGCGATTCTCGGGTACAAGAATAAAGACTTACAGTGGTTTGCAAAAGTATTCGGCCCCCTTGAGGTTTTCCACATTTTGTCACATTACTGCCACAAACATGAATTAATTTTATTGGAATTCCACGTGAAGGACCAATACAAAGTGGTGTACACGTGAGAAGTGGAACGAAGATCATACATGATTCCAAACAATTTTTACAAATCAATAACTGCAAAGTGGGGTGTGCATACTTATTCAGCCCTCTTTGGTCTGAGTGCAGTCAGTTGTCCATAGACATTGGCTGATGAGTGCTAATGACTAAATAGAGTGCACCTGTGTGTAATCTAATGTCAGTACAAATACAGCTGCTCTGTGACTGCCTCAGAGGTTGTCTAAGAGAATATTCCACACCAGACAGGTCAGGGATAAAGTTATTGAGAAATTTAAAGCAGGCTTAGGCTACAAAAAGATTTCCAAAGCCTTGAACATCCCACGGAGCACTGTTCAAGCGATCATTCAGAAATGGAAGGAGTATGGCAAAACTGTAAACCTACCAAGACAAAGCCGTCCACCTAAACTCGCAGGCCGAACAAGGAGAGCGCTGATCAGAAATACAGTCAAGAGGCCCATGGTGACTCTGGACGAGCTGCAGAGATCTACAGCTCAGGTGGGGGAATCTGTTCATAGGACAACTATTAGTCGTGCACTGTACAAAGCTGGCCTTTATGGAAGAGTGGCAAGAAGAAAGCCATTGATAACAGAAAAGCATAAGAAGTCCCGTTTGCAGTTTGCCACAAGCTTTGTAAGGGGCACAGCAAACATGTGGAAGAAGGTGCGCTGGTCAGATGAGACCAAAATGGAACTTTTTGGCCAAAATGCAAAACGCTATGTGTGGCGGAAAATTAACACTGCACATCACTCTGAACACACCATCCCCACGATCAAATATGGTGGTGGCAGCATCATGCTCTGGGGGTGCTTCTCTTCAGCAGGGACAGGGAAGCTGGTCAGAGTTGATGGGAAGATGGATGGAGCCAAATACAGGGCAATCTTGGAAGAAAACCTCTTGGAGTCAGCAAAAGACTTGAGACTGGGGCGGAGGTTCGCCTTCCAGCAGGACAACGACCCTAAACATAAAGCCAGGGCAACAATGGAATGGTTTAAAACAAAACATATCTATGTGTTAGAATGGCCCAGTCAAAGTCCAGATCTAAATCCAATCGAGAATCTGTGGCAAGATCTGAAAACTGCTGTTCACAAACGCTGTCCATCTAATCTGACTGAGCTGGAGCTGTTTTGCAAAGAAGAATGGGCAAGGATTTCAGTCTCTAGATGTGCAAAGCTGGTAGAGACATACCCTAAAAGACTGGCAGCTGTAATTGCAGCAAAAGGTGGTTCTACAAAGTATTGACTCAGGGGGCTGAATAATTACGCATACCCCACTTTGCAGTTATTTTTTTTTAAATCATGTATGATTTTCATTCCACTTCTCACGTGTACACCACTTTGTATTGGTCTTTCACATGGAATTCCAATAAAATGTATTCATGTTTGTGGCAGTAATGTGACAAAATGTGGAAAACTTCACGGGGCAGAATACTTTTGCAAACCACTGTAACTAAGTAAAGAGGAGCCACTAGATCATATAGAGGTTTTCCATGTTTTCCTCCGGTTTGCTGTTGCCGAGCACGGACGGACCCCCGAAGAAGATTACCAACGAGGGCTTCACATTGGGGCTGCGCTCCTCTTCAGGCATAAGAATGGTCATACTGCGCTCTTGCGAGTACGCCTACGTCTGTGCAGTAAGCCGGAGCCACTCATGCAGCAGTGGTTTCATGGCACTGCGCAGGCGTAGATTTGCTCTTACCAGTAGAGGAGCGTGGCCCCGATATTAAGGAGGGTCCCGGGCAGCAAGAGAGGACTGGAGGACAGGTGGGAAGCCCCTGGAGAATCAGAGGCTTCCCTCTTCTTAGGTAAGTATTTGCTTTTTTAAATGTAAGTTGCCTCAGGTTCTCTTTAATGCTCTGAGTTTGTCTATACATATAGAGCCAGGTTCAATGACAAACATTATTTCTGCTTGAATACTTCTTTTTATGTGCATGGAAAACATGGTTGAAAAAAGACATCCGTGGTTGAAAAAAGACATCCGTCCATCAAGTCCCACTACAAAAAAAAAATTAAAAAATTAAAAAAACACCATCCTGAACCTGCCCATATCCCAGTTGATCCAGGGGAAGGAGAAAAACCTTACAAGGCCAGGGGCAATTATCCTTAAAAGGGAAAATTCCTTCCCGACTCCAGGTGGCAGTCAGATAAATCCCCGAATCAACTCGCCAATAGCCTTGGATGCCCTTCAATGCAAGGAAAGCATCCAAGCCCCCTTTAAATGAAGATATAGAGTTTGCCATAACTACTTCCTGAGGTAAGATGTTTCTAAATAGATGGCAAAATCTTTTTTCCTCCATACGTAAATCATGTCCCCTTGTCCGTTGTACAACCCTAGGGACAAAAAGCTCATCTGCCAACCTTTTGTATCTGCATGAAAATGTTTGCAAAATTTCACGTGCCGTGGGGTTAAATAGGATGCAGCTCTCCGCTCATAGTGGGATACTGGCAGCACAGGCATGTGGTATTGGCAATTGAGTTGTGTCTGTGCGGGCTCTCACCACTTCCTCTAAGTTAATTTCAACTAAGGGCTCACTACAGTCGCAAGCGGCCTGTCTGTTACTGCCTCCTCGAGTTACAGGCCTCCTCCACTTGCAAGCAGCCTGTCCGCTGTCATCACTTTGTCTCAGCCGTCAGACGCCAGAGAAAAGGTAAAGATTTTTCATGGGAAAGTGGGCATCAGCTACTGATCAGAATAAAGTTCAAGCTTGGGTTAAATTTCCTCTTTGAGTCATAAATGGTTGGTCATGTGACGGGAAACTACAAGAGGTAGGTCTGTAATAAAGGGATGGTCTGTTGTGATTTAAGTGTCTTAGGACATCGAACATCTGTAGTATCAATCTGCAGGAATTTTTGGCATCTCCTTCCACTTGGCCGGCTGGTCATGACTTGGTTACATATTCTGTTGTTTCACTGGTGGATCAAAAAACTCTAAGGTTTTGGAGGGTGCCTGGATCACGCGTCTTTGACTTCTACTTAAAGAATGTGCTGCTGAAGTCTTGATGCCAGATACAACAGGACAACTCGGAGTTCTTGAAGGGCTCATGCCTAGCCAGGTCAGAGCTGTTCCTGCTCCACAAGGGAGGACTGCGTAATATTAGGCAGGTGGCTTTTTATGTTTTAGAGCAGCTTTAGTATTGTAATAAAAAGCAAAGCAAGTATCCTTTTTCAGGGGAATATTTTTAAAACCAGCAGCCTAGTCAAGCTCAGTGTGTGTTTTCTATAGCAAGGTGCAGCCGGATCAGTATTGCAGCCACGTAACAGTCCTAATCCCACCACCTGTTAGTGTGGAAGCCCAGCAACCATAGCTGGTGAGCACACTATAAACTTCTTTGAGATGGCCACAAAGCCCATATGTCAGGGTCCTCCGAAGCTCTTCCACGATGAACGCACAAGCAGTTAACATTAAATAAAGTTGGAGATGCTACTCAAACTTTACTATGATCTAGCGAGGAAGCAGAGGTTTTCTTGGTCCTGTGGGAGGTGGCGTCTGTGCCAAAGGCAGGAGAAAGGCTGCCTGGCTACCTCACTCCACTTGGCCTGCGCAATGTAATGGAACTGAGTCACAACAAAAACATAACAGTCTTGTTCACGTTCTTATATTTTATTAGTTTTCTTGTAACTTTTAGCACTGAAAGACAGTTTTTGTATAGAATTTGGAAGAGTAAATATGTGTCTCTGGATCAGACTATGGTTTTGTAGGCAGAGTTTTCATAAAAGGACCACTATTGTGAAAAAATTTAAAATACATACATATAAGATGTCCATTTGTCCTAGAGTAAAATACACTATAAATTACTTTTTTTTTCTATTTTGCTGTGACTTACAGTAGATAGTGAAAAATTGGATGATCTAGTAGATTTTGGACCAGCCCATTTCCTCTTGGGGAATGTCTTGCTTTTTTATTATGCTAAAACATTTTGCCCAGTAACTTACCCACTCCACCGATATCCAGATATTTGGTACTATGTACAGCTCACTATGTGATAGCCAAACTCCGTAAACCTTCACCGGTCTGTCCGCTGCTATTCAGTATTGAGCTACATAGTAGCCGAACTCCACCCACTGCCACCACTTTCCCGGGTTAAGCTGTATAATAGCTAACTTTCAGTACCCAAACTAAACAGTTGGCGCAACCATAGCCACTATTTTTTACATTGTGGTCTGTGTTGGTGCCTAAGGCCCCGTTCACACTTGCGTTTTTGCAAAAAACGGAACGGATGTCCGGATTCGTTCCGTGTGCATCCGGACCGGATGCGTACGGTTGCACTCCGGATCCGGTCGGGATCCGTTCCGTTTGCATAAGTTTTTTCATCAGTTAGTGATCCGGTTGATATCCGGATCTGTTTTTTAAAGAGATAACAGACTATATAAATTCTTGGGGTCTGGGAGGTCTGCAGAAGCCCTGGGGTCATTGTTGGAGACAGCCTGACGTGTGGAGACCATCCTTGGCTATAGAGACTGCAGTTTGGACCATGGATCCAGTGTTTTTGTACTCATTTTACCTGGGAATTGTCTCCTTTTTGATTTTTATTTATTACTATGTGGGAAGAAGGCGTGCTCCTCGCCTCGATGGTGGGTGCACCAGGCAGGTAGCTGGTGCACCTGTAGAATCAGGTCCTCAGGTGTGTAGGGCCTCACCTCTTCGTCCGACATGCTGCCAAATATCTCCAGCCACAAGTCACTGCTGACCCACTCCTCAAACGCTGGGCCCATGTACCATTCAAAATGGCCGCTATGACCATAGAAAACGCATAGGAAGTGGGTAGAACGTCCAGATTTGCTAGCCAGTGTGTTGCCTCCTTTCCGTTTCTCATTGGTTCAGCTATGCGGATGGTGCAGTCAGGATCCGGTCTGGGTGCAGCGGATCCGACGTACGTGAAAAATAGAGCAAGTTGGAAAAGTGTCCGGAGTCCGTATCCGGTCCGGATCCGGTCCGCGTGGAACGGACGAGTATGTACGCATTCCTAGACTATCATTGGATTGCCAAACGTCCGTTCCATTTGTACAGTATACGTTCTGGATCCGGTCCGGAAAATCCTGACTGCTAACGAATGTGAACCCTGCCTAAGTTACAAGTCAAGCTACGTGCCCAGATTACCTGCTGCAGTTCTGGGTTTCAACCTAAGATCAGGTAAAACAACAACAAACGTTAACTCATATTAGTAAAATTCAGGTGAAATGCCACTACCCAGAAAATGAATCCTTAATTGCTTGGAGACATTTTGCTTCCTAATTTCACTGGTCGAGTAAAATTGTAGAGCCCTAAACCTTATAAAATACCTTTTAAATCACCAGCAAAAAAGAAAATACTCAAAATACATTTAATAGTGTTTTTTTCACTAACTTTTAGTTACTTTCTCAATTGAAAAATGCTTAAAAGTTGTTTTAAAGAGAACATGAAAATCATCTCCTACCTAGGAGATAACTCAAGAGAAAAAGTTAATTGCGTGTGGACAGTAGTGTCTATGAGCCAAATATGTTTTCTGTTTTGTTTTTTCGGGACTAGACATTTTTTTTTTTTTATTGGCCAATGGTGTTTTGGCGTCCATTACTACAGCCGTAAACTTGGCAGGGGTTTTCACACATGCGGTCCAAACGGGGATTCATGCACCGAATTCCTATAGCCAGCCGTGCATGCATCTCACATCACAGCTGTGCCGGCCTTGCATCTCGCAAGACACACACCGAGCATTATGGAAATATGCCCTTCGAAAAGATTTCCAGATGGTGGACAGTACAAACACCTGTTGCCACCAAGGAAGTAATCTGGTGATGCCGGGTACATGATTAGGGTTTCGGCATTCAAGACACAGTACATAAACTTCTCTGCTAATATATAGGTCCAATTTATACCCTGCACCCCAATACCAGCTACGTGGTAGCTATATTCTGGTGCTCAAATCATAGAACTGCCAACAAAAATCCATGTCTCGCTATGGGCCCTGGACCATGGATTCAGCTAGGTTGAAGCCAATGGGAGATGAATATCATTTAGGGTTAGGCCGAAAATTAAAAGAAAATGTACACCAACTCAGAATTCTTAGCATCACACTGAGCACGCCTACAGATGACATCACTCTCCCACAATGCTCCTGTGAACCAAACCTTGTGGTTTCTCCCCTAGGCAGAATCCCCTGATAGAAGCTTCAGGAATACTTTTTCACGTATAAAACATTTTATTTCTTGGGAAAAGAATATTGTTAGACATGAAAGCAATCACTTTGTTGAAACATGGAATTTAAATTGTATTTTATAAATGCCCTCTGTGGACAAGTGTCATGCACATGCGGCTTTTGGATAAATAATTATTGTTTTTGCAAGTTTTTTCTCTGTTAAGCTGGCGACTAAGGGGAAATTTGGGCGCCAAGCTACACCCGATAATTATTGTTTTTTTTCCTGTTTTTTATTTTTTTTTTGCACAAACACAGGGATGTCTTAGGGTTAGGCACCTCCAGGGGGATCTTAGGGTTAGGCACCACCAGGGGGGTCTCAGGTTTAGGGACCACCAGGGGGTCTTAGGGTTAGGCACCACCAAGGGGGTGGGGGTCTTAGCCACCATGGGGTCTTATGGTTACGCACCACCAGGGGCGTTATGATTAGGCATAAGTAGTAGAGTGTTCTGTGTGGGAGTAAGGTTAAGTTTAGCTATAGTAAAATATTGGTAACTATTACCGATATTTTACTAATGAAAATTAATACTTTAAATAGATGACTATCGGTAAACTTACCAATATTCTACTATTGGCACTGTTGCTGCGCCCGATTTTCCATGGTGCCCGAAATCCACATAAGCATGTGGACACCAGCTTGAAAAAGACGTAACAGCATTGGAAGATATGTAGAGACTAATTCTTGTCTCTCAATTATACTCCCACTGCTTGAACTTCCAAGTATCTGTGGTTGACATGACGGAATCATTCAAGATCACATATTTCTGTTGTATTTGGAAAAAAATATATGAAACATTGTTATGGAAGATTTCATTACATCGCCCCACTGATGAGCCAGGCCTAGAAACTCCCTTGTGTAGAAGAGGAATTTTCTAATCAAACGTTTCAATCCCGCTAACTCGACGCTGACAGTTAGAGCCAGCTCATTCTGCCGCTTGCCATAAGAAGTCATGAGATTCACAGTGGAACACTATACATTGTTGTGTTACCATGCAGCTAATGGAGTCAAGCTGTATAATCTAACGCACAGAACATTCCAATCTTATCAATTGCATTTGAGCGTGACATAGCGTAACGCTGTACAGCCTCCAACTCTTCGAGGGGCGGAGAAGGAGACTTTGATTCAGCGTGGCTGCTTGGCTTCTAGGCCAGCTTTCTGGCCTCTGCAGATGAACTTCATTATTCTTTGCCTAATAAAAAATACAAAATATAAAATGGAAAAGTTTTGTTATAGGAAAGAACTTCTGAAAAAAAAATCCCATTTGTGCTGTACAATCAGATCAGAGGTAAAGTGGCCCTAAAGAACCGAAAAGCATTCTGTTAATAAATTGTGTCAGTCAGCATTTACTTAACGTGGGACTCCATGAGAGTGGCTAGGTGGATATCACTCTTGCCTTGCAGTATTGGATGCACTATTTGGGTAAAAGAGGCGCCCTGGTATACGGTAAAAGTGTTTAAAAACAGTTTAAAAGTGAAAAGGTAATTAGGTAGCATACCTCAATGATGACAAAATCTTTGTAACAAGAAAATATTTTATTAGTGATAGCACAGGCAACGCGTTTTGCAGGTCTGAGCCCGCATCCTCAGGCCAATAGCAGTGCCAAACTAAATGAAATGTTTGGCTTAGGGAAATTTTTTGCAGTATTGGGGTTGCAAGGGTCCTAGGTTCAAATCTCAGCCAGGACACTGTCTGCATGAAGGCTGTATACCATCCTCCTATTTGTGTGACCTTCCTCTTTGTGACCTCCTCTCTCAGTTCAAAAAAGCTTAATTGACAGACACAAAGCATTTATATTGCGCTTTTCTCCCGGTGGACTCAAAGCAACAGAGCTGCAGCCACTAGGGCGCGCGCTATAGGCAGTAACAGTGTTAAGGAGTCTAGCCCAGGGACTCCTTGCTGAATTGGTGCTGGCTTACTGAACAGGAAGTACCAAGATTTGAACCTTGGTCTCCTGAGTCAGAGGCAGAGCCCTTAACCAGTGCACTATCCAGGCAGGACCAATATTGGCTACTGAATGGGATGAAGTTCAATCTCTGGTTAAAGTTCCTCTTTAATGTGTTACTGGTGGCAGCTGTGGAAGTGTATCATAATCCTCATCTGGTTGCACACCGAGGTTGTAATACAACATGAGCACTGCAGAGTCTTCCTCTGTAAAGAAGGCCCAGTTCTTACTGAGAAGGTGTTGAAAGGTGCTATTGATGTCTCAGGAAATAATTATTATGGCTGGATTAGAGTTTCATATTTTTTCTTTTTTATTCTCTTAACAGGTGGCAACGTGGACAGCACATTTGACATTGAGAAAGGAGTGGGGACGATAGTCATTGCAAAGCCTCTGGATGCTGAAGCCCGCTCCAGCTATAATATGACGGTAGAAGTCACAGACGGCACGAATGTCGCCAACACTCAGGTATAGTTTGTTGTCTATCCTTAAAACTAGGTCAGTGATGGTGGACCTTACTGAGAGTGTGCTCCCAAACTGCAACCTAAAACCCATATATTTATCGCAAAGTGTCGACATTGGCCGACACCGACATTGGTACTATGCCCAGTATAGGTAACCAGATGATCCCCCTCATTCAAGGGTATAACTATAAGGAAGCAGAGCAGAGAGGGACCCCCAACTACTAACCTTCCCTTCCCTGCTAAGGGCCGGGTCACACTTGAGCGGATGCAGAAAGGAGACGGTAAGCGCATCTGCAAGGCCAACATGAACCAATGAGAATTCTCCCTGTTGCTGAGAAATCCCATTGGTATTTTGCAGCCCATTGGAGATCCCCCGGCCACCGGGCTGTTTAGAAGGGACCGAGGGGCGACGATGGGCAACGGGACACATGAGTATGATATCACGTGCGGGCGACGTGGATTCGGCGAAACGGGCAACGCAGATGCGGTGACTGCCCTAGTGAGAGCGGACAATGTCCGTTCTCAAAAGCTTTCATTGAACACATTTTTCCGGTCGGTCCAGGAAAATGTGGCAAGTTGGGACTCTGCGTTTTGCGGCACACAGATCCGTGTAGCATCCTTGTTTTGTAACAAGTGGAAGTGAAACCTATTTTTAACGTAGGATCCACTTCCTGTATTTAAGGTGAGATTAAAAAACGTCCGGAACGGGAATGTTTTTTAAGCAAGTGTGAACCGGCCCTAAACCATTTATATCCCTGGGGCCCCTCCTCCCATCCTACCTGTAGTTGGAAATTCAGGAGTAAATCTGTGAAGACCCCATTCTTCTCCCTGCAAGTCCTCTGGGACTCTTACGCAGTGCCCATCTAATTACCAGCCCTGTAGAGCTTGGTATGCTCCTATGACTTCACCTATGATTAATAACTGTTTTAGCCTCTTTGAAGGTTGGCAGCTCTGATACAAGTTTTATGAAGCAAATAGCTTTATTGCGGAACTTTACATTTTTCTATTCACCTTCAGCGTAGCATCTACTGACCTGTGCTTTATGCTCCGGCAAATCCACCTTCTAAGGAGGCGTCCTTTAATCCCTGCAATGTAATGCACAGACGGAAGATGATCCCTGGCAGTGACAAGCGAATCATAAAATCCTTAATAAAGCGCCTTAGGAATAACACACACACTGCATAAAATGAGAGGTGTGAGATGGGATGTCAGTAGCACGGAAGCCTCGGTGGAAGCTCTAATGTATACTGTAATTCAAAAACGGCTTCTCAGCATATTAGCTGTAAATTAGCAATGGCAAAATGTCTCCTCTACTTGTTGGATAAAGGAGGAAAGGGTGAGAAATACTGGTTTTATTTTTTTTCCTATCTTTATCTCCACCGAGGACACGGGGATGCATGTGTACACTTCATCGTGCAAATAAGGGCTGGAACCCGCTAGGCTGATTGAGATTGCATTTCCCTCCGATTTGAAGCTCTGTACAGTAAACCATGCAGCGCTTCCGATTAGCATTTCTTTTTAAATAAACTTTATTACTTTTGCCAGGTGTCACGATGTCTGGTTTCCGTCCGTAGCCCCGCCCCCTAACGGAAGAGATCATAGGTGCGTCTCTAGGACCAATCAGAGAAGCGCCTGTGACCTCTTCTGCTAGGGGGCGGGGCTACGAACAGAAGCAAAACATCTGGACACTCTGTTAGTATAATTAACTTTATTTAAAAATGAAAACGCTCAGCCTCGCTTTTCAAAGCGACTTTGCAGTGCTTCTTTACATAGCATTGAGCTCAAACGCGTCCAAAATGCTGCATACCCTAGTGGGTTTCTCACCATTTAAATACAACAGCAAAATGTTTTTTGAAATACGCTGCCAAAATCGCACTAGTGGAGCTGTATTGAACTTAAAGAGACACTAAAAATGATGATATGATTTGCATGTGTAGTACAGCTAAGAAATAAAACACTAGGAGCAGAGACATAAGTCTAATATTGTTTCCAGTACAGGAAGAGTTAAGAAATTCCAGTTGTTATCTGTGCAAAAGAGCCACTAAGCATCAAGACTTTAAAAGTCGCAGAGAGCTCTGTCTTTTGAAGCTTATTATCTCAAGTGTCTCTAACCGTATTGTGTTTTTTTTCCTCTGCAGAAGACAGTGCAAAAGTTCACTAGCCTGCTCTGTTAAATCATTTACAATGCTGAGTAGTGTGTAAACTGCAAATATTAGAGAATGATGCAATGTTATATAAAAGAAACAAAAAAACAAACGATATAACTGAAAATAAAAATATGATAATATTTTCTTTGCTACTAATGTTGTTCTAGTAATTATCCGTACTACATAACCAATTCATTATATCATTTTTAATTTTTTTTTTTGCTTCAGTGTCTCTGAGTTAGGCCCCGTTCACACTTGCGGTTCGAGTCCGCAAGTGTCCGGGGGCTGCAAGGAGACCGTACGGGTCTCTGCGGTGGCCACAAGTTGGCACCAGTTGCCGATCCGGAATGTATCAGTTCCGGCTACAATAAAGTAGCCGGAACATTGCAGTGCCAGAAAGGCACCGAAAGCATGGGGGATACCGGCGTGTAGTCTGGGCCCCCCAAGTGGCATAGGACCGGTGCTGGAAGCATCCGGTCCTATTGCCAGTGTGATGAGAAACATCCGTTTCTCATTGCACAGCATGGCCGCATGTTCGGGTCAGGATCCGACCCGGGTCCGCAGCCCCACGGGGACGGACTGAAAAATGGAGCATGTTGGAAAAAAAGCTGGATCGTCCCGGAGCTGCGTTCCCGGATCGGATCCGGACGGTCGCACGAGTGTGAATGGATACATTGATTAACAATGTATCCATTCACCATCCGCTGTGTACGGAGCGTTCCGGGTCCGGGGAAGCCGGACCTGGAACGCTAACGTGAACCGGGCCTTATACCATAAATAAAGGAAGCATGAAATGAAAATTCACAAACACACATTATACTTACCTCCCTTCTTTGTTATAGCTGATACAAATCCTGCAATAAATCTGCCATGTTTCCATTTCCTGCTTTCATGGAAGCAGACATGTTGTTAACATCCTGTGTTTACCAATTAGCGCTCTGCTGTGACTGTCAGCTGATAGTGCTGAGTGATCGAATTATAACTTGTGATTAGTCACAGATGAGGGGGGATTAGACAGGCTAAACTCTCTAGTCTAAATACATCATACAGGGTGCATTTCTATATGTTTTCCTTCTGTCTTGTGCAAGAGTTCAGGTCCGCTTTACACGTTAGATGCTGTTTGTTGAAGCAATGAGGACTTCTGATACTTAAGCATATATGCCACACATTGGCTGCAGGTGGAATCTGTTGCCTCGCTCGCAGCTGTCAGGCCTTGTTTGGTCAACTTTACTTGTAGTGGGCAGACAGCTAATAGACAGAACCTCTCATGGTAAATTTACTCCTTTGTCTGGACAATCATTTCATTTTGACAGGTCAATCTTCTCTTAAAATCAAAGGCTTGCCACATCATAAATCCTTCCTTAAACATATGGCTCTCATTACCCGTAATCCTGAAGTGTTCTTCCATGGTGTAGTGTGAAAGATCTACCTACATCCTATGTGCAACTGAAACACCCTCGCCTTTCAGCACTAGAGTTCCCAGGCTGAATCCTTGCCAAGACCAGAGATGGTCAATGAGATGGTAATCGGTTCAGCTTGCGTGCAAATTTAAAGAGAGTGTGAAGCCTTCTAAAAATCCTCTTTTTATTTGACATTTATCTTCAGCTATATCAGCATAACTAAAACGCTGCATTCTCGCGGCAGAACGATGTCATTAAACCTTTAAATCCCGGGGCAAAATTCCACGACTTTCCAAGATGTGGATTTTGCTGCCCGGGGAGACAGAGCTTAATGCTGTAGCTCTGCCTCCATTAGCGCCAATCTCCTCTGATCTGAGTGAAGGAAGACTGAGAGGGGCGGGGAGATTGATTGGCAATCAGCGGGGATTGACGCGAGTAGAGGCAGAGCTACAGCGCTAAGCTCTGCCTCTTACAGGAAGTGATCCCCGAATTTTGCCCCGGGGATTTGGGGGGTATCGTTATGCCGCAGGAATGTGGCGTTTTAGCTATGCTTATACTATTGAAGATAAGTGTCAAATAAAAACAGGATTTTTAGAAGGCTTCTGTTTCTCTTTAAAGTGTATCCAAGGCGACATGTGACATGATGAGATAAACATGTCTGTACAGTGCAAAACATCAATAACTAGGCTGTTTTACTTGTTTCAGTTTGCTGCCTGAAAGAGTTAATTTTTTTAAGAATCATACTTGAGCGGAAATGGTATATTTTTGCCGTGTCTGCATAGGTTTTCTGTGTTACCCTGTTAAGGAGTGGATATCCTGATCATTGTGATTGGCCCACAGGCAATGAAACTGACTGGTACATAAGAGTCAGCAGTTTAATGCTCGGCTCACCACAAGGGTGCTGCTAAGGTTTTTGTGGCCCCTAGTGGCACATAATTACTGCCCCCATCCCCCCCCCCGTCCCGTCAGAGACTCCTTCCCCCAAAAAAGCTGTGCTCCTGTATAGGTAGGTGTCCACGGTGTCCTCCAGTATAGGTAGCCAAGGCGCCTCTACCCCCCCCCCCAGTAAAGATAGACACTTCCACTAGAAGTAGCCAATGGTGCCCCCCTCTCCCAAGTATAGGTAACCCGCCCAGCAGGGGCGTAACTAGAAATCACGGGCCCCCCCTGCAAAGCTTTTAATGGGGCCCCCTCCTGCCATCTCTCCGTGCCCAGACTCCTCAAGCATCACTACAGGACACAGCTCTTGGGGAGGGGTAGAACAGGCTGTACACAAGACCCTGCTGCACACTGAATAGGGACTGTCTACAAAACTTTGTATGATTCCTTATCAGTGGCTGAGCTGATGCAGTCATTAGAACAACTGAGCAAAGAGCAGAAAGTTCTTTCTCTCCTTGTCCTTAGTTTTTAGTAGTGATGGTCAAGTGGATGCAAATAACTTTGAGTTTATGCAAATCTATGCACATTTTTATGCAAATGTGTGCAGCTTGAAAATTAACCAATCAAATTCAGCTGATTTAAAATGTAATTGATTCATTTTCAAATCTACTTGACCATCACTAGTTGTCAGTCTGTCAGGGCGGGGCCCCCTGTGGCTTCTGGGCCCACCATGTGGCTGCATCCCTTGCAGGGTCTATTGCTACGCCCCTGCCGCCCAATATAGGTAGCCAAGAGTGCCCCCACCCCACAGGGCATTGGTGTTGGGGGAGCTATGTAGCTTCTTGAATTCTGATACACAAAAGCAACACTATTGAACAATGTATTCTGAAGAGGGTTGTGGAAGATCTGTCATCACTATGTACATGCATTATAATAATAATAATAACAATAGTATAGTGAAATAACAGCAGATGATCACGTTATATGCTCATGCAGGATCTATACATTATTTTTGTGTTACATTATTCCATCACTAGCCTTCCTTGGCCAACCCTATTTATGGTGTTGTTACCCCAATTGACTCCTCCCCCCTTCAATCCTACCATGTCAAGTTTGTTTCTTAGTCTAGACAGCTTTGTCAGCTTGACCATCTATTCTTCTCTTCCAATCCCGGGATCGCTGCATGGTAAATCCTTCCATCGGCACATGGTTCCCATTATGTGTCATTTAGAGGTGTTTTTCTACGGTTGGCTGATTAATATTATTATACTTTGATAATATTGTTCCAAAGATTGGCTTACCAATTGTCCAGAAGACTTGTGATGACTCATGACACACGTACATACCGCTTGATTAGTCACAGGTGAAACAGGGATCAATAAATAGATCGCCTGCCATCAACACTATCGGGTTTACCAACACCCCCCACCCCCCCTTTCCCTTCAACATATTAACGGCAGCTCAGTTACACGGGTAGACGACTTATGTTGGAGTCATTATATTGCGCTACCTTGTTTCCTGTCTGAGTAAATACGTAACGACATCTTTTGTCGCTAATTACCTCTCAGACATGGCTAAGCCGCATCAGTAACCTGATCATCGGCCGCCTGGTGACCTTTAGTGGGTGACCTGTGATTTTTTTAGTGAAGGCAACTCTCCTAATGTATGACTTATCATTGGAGCGAGGTTCCTGGAGATTGATGGATGTTTCCAGAGGCTGAATGAAATGCGTGCCTTTTCCACGCCGCTGCTTAATACATCATTGCTCAAGGCCATGTTTGGTAAAGTGATTACCTCTCTTCCAGACAGAAGGTGAATAACGTTCTTCACATCTTGAATAAATGCATTTTCAGTGTGTGCGTACCGCGAGCCTGCGGTGTCGATGAAAGGGACCATAATAAGATTTTTTTTCCTCCTCTTCTACAGAAGAAGTAAACAGGAGAATAGTTTTCTTACAGATCTGGATGTGAGATTAGTATGGCGACAAAGCTGCTAGCTATCTCGCTTTGCACCTAAGGGATCCAGAATTCATTTTCCTTTGGGGATTGGGGGGGGGGGGGGAGTGGGGGTTTTATCTGTCTGCGTTAAGTGGTTTTCTTGTGTTCGTGTGAGCTTTTCCCCTGCGGCTGTTTTGCTCGCGAAATCTTGAAAAAAATAATTCCTTGTAGGTTCTGCCTGGAATCCACCTAGCATTATCTGGCATAAAAACTCATCCACCATACTGCCCCTTCTTACATTTCGGATCTAGTCTAGAGATATTCCTCCAAATCTTAGCTTCTCTAGCACTCTAAGGATGGCCACCTGTCACATCACTTGCTCTAGGACTTCTCCAGAGCAGCCCCTACTCTATGGAATATCCTCCCTCTCCCCATTAGGCTCGCCCCCACCTTCAGCTCATTCAAGCAAACCTTAAAGACCCATGTGTTCACCATTGCTTACCTGCCATCTTTATAACTCCAACTCCCTCCCTTGGCCTTACATTCTCCCCACCTCCCCCCATCCTTATGTGTCCCTCTACACCACTCATTACATTGTAAGCATATGTGGCATGGCTCTCCTACCTGTATGCGAAGCAGGTCATTTCAGCGCCTTTACTAGCATTAAGGACGAGCTTTACTCGTCCATAAAAAAATCGCTGGAATCGGATGAGTCAGGCATCGTCCAGCAATTACTATTGCTCACCTGAGGCGTCACTGGCATGCGGCTTCACCCCCACCTCGCGGCTTCCCTGTGAGCACATTCTCGGCGATCTCCATTCTTATGCGTTTGTCGCTTCATGTCCCTCGGCAATCACGTGTCCCCCAGCATGTTCCTCTGATGACGCTGTCTGCGCCCCCTGGTGTTGGTGTCATTACATCGTGTGGCAAATTCAATTTTTTTTGTATTGGATGCAATACAAGCATCTGTATTGGATCCAATATAAAACATTCTATGGGCAGCCAACATTTAAGTAAAAAAGAAATTGAAAAGTTAGTTAATTAAAAAAAAAGAGTGTGCTTTTGTTTATAATCTACACATGTCCACACCTTGTGAGCGGTCTTCAAAAATGTTTACAACATAAAGAAACACTTGTTTTACTTCTTTTGGTGCAAAAATCTTGCGTACATTAAATGCCAGGAGGTTAATATTTTATTTATTGTATTTATAAAGCGCCAGCATAATAATAATCCATTTATTTGGAGGGGGAGGGGGGACTTTCCACTTATATGCATCTTCTGCACACTTTCCTCTGATTAGTTTGCCCCCCCCCCCCCCCACACACACACACACACACATCCTGGTTAATTAATTGACACCTTCTCAAAAAATGAAAGTAAATTGGCCGTAGAATGTGATTGTGATCTGTACTGAGGGAGAAGTGATTGATTCAATGTCGTTTGTAGAGCACTGCAGAAAATATGTCATTGCCGTACATAATGGGAACAACAACCTGTAAATCACTGGAGAATTTCTGCCTTCCGTGCTAGCCACATGCTCGGCAACCTGATAAAGCCATGTAAGGGACGGGTGATCTTACCGGCTAATCTGCAGGGCCAAACAGTT